>NC_090438.1:291102828-291727828 GCF_031143425.1 Pleurodeles waltl
GTAATGAATTTGCAAAAGCAAAGAGGTCCCTTTGGGTGCCCTCCCCCTGTGTGAATGTAAAAAAAATTGTGTATTGAACAGAGGGTAGTGGTAATGGGACAACTGCCAACTCAAACTTTAAAAAAGGAACCCTTTTTTAACAGAGCCCTGTTTCCTTAAAGGAAAACGTGCTGCATTTATATATAAAAAAAAAAAATGTTTGCTTTATTTAAGAGCAGTTGAGTGCATGGTGATCTGCCTGCTCCAGCAAGCCACCATCCCTACCATGGCATCCAAACTGTAATGAGTCACAATAAGTGGCCTACCCCATTAACATTCATGATCTAGGTCGGATAAGACCCACTACGATTCCACATTTTCAAGAAATTCCTTATTACTACACAGGTTGGTTCTTACAAATCTTTACTGGTCACAATTTGTGACCAATATTTTGTGACTAGATATTTCTTCATCTAGCCCTAATATTAAATGTGATATTTAGTTCCCCTGAACATATTTCCAAATCTGTTCCTACCTCTTCCTCTGCAACCAATTTGCATGATGTCACTTATTGTGAGATCACTCTTGCACTGCTGCAGCTTTAAAAAAAAAAAATTATAGCTCTTGTCCCCTGTTCCCTTGCTTGGAAAATGCAGAAATTGTCACCAAAGCTTAAATCCCTGCCAAGAATAGCATTTTAAGTGGAAGCCTAAAGCCTCAGATTCTGAAATACAGGGCTGCCCCCTTGTTCCCCATCTTAAAAACACTGTGTTCGCAGTTATGGGCTTTCATACGACAAGTCAATGGACTTTCTTTTGACTGCCTAAAGTGGTCTGTGAATACTGCATAGACAGATAGTTTAAAAAATATTTTGGAAACATTTACCCCCCTCAACGACTATGCCATTGGTGAACTAGGAGGCTATTCAATAGTCATGTAAACCATAAACTTGGCTTAGGTCTTATTATAGAAGGGCCAACATTAAAGTTATTTAAACCTGATCTGAGATGTGTTTGTACAACTGAAGTATTTAAAAGTGTGCTCATATGCGATAATAAAGAAAAAAGGAGGTGCTGTGAAAGTACATATCTGCCTAGGATCACACAATTTGCACAATCAGGAAAGCTAGTATTTATTGCAGGTCATCTGGTTTCACACTTTGAAATCCAGCCACCAGATGGATATCTCTCTCTATCTCTCCTGTTTACATTAAATGTCACTGTTTTGTTTTGTATGCTTGGCACAGAGAGAGAACAAAATGGCAAGGAGATAGCAGGCCCAACATAGGCCCCACAGACCGAACTACCAAGCCAAGAATGCAGGTATTTGGGGGTGTCACACCCCACACAGCCCACCTGAAGCTATGACCATGGCTAATAATGATTTGTAATAGAAAAACCAGCCCTGGAAGGTAGTCTCCCACTGATGAACTTAGGGGGGCAGTTCTAAGCATAAATTAATTCAGTGCTGGAATACACACTATGTTTTTTTCTGCACTGAATCGGAGTTACGGACTGCTCTGCAAATCACCCTGCTGCAATATATAGTAACACTAGGAAACATGCAGAAGTTTCCATACATATTCAGTGTGTGTTGGAGCAGTTGCCTCTGGGCAAAGCCTAGGAGACTTTTTCTTCCCTTGAGCAGCCCAGCAGTAAATGCCCTACTTAACGGATGAAGAGTAATGGGTTTTGATTGTATTGTGTTTTTCCTGGGACCAGGTGTTTGAAAGCAAACCGAGACTGCCTTGGAAACTCACATTTTGCTGCCTGACTTATCATCCCATCAGGGTAAAAAAGAGACAATCACCATGCTACTTATCAATGTGATAATAATTAATTCAGGTAGCATACAGTTGTTGATAAAATAATTGTTGATGGATAGGGTGGATTTTAATGATTTTGTGGGGTGAAAAAATATATATATTAGGAGAAAAATATTGTTGTTATGAAGTGGCACTTGTGAGCGAATTATATGTTATTGATAATGAGGATCTTTATTATATTTTGGCTTACTCTTTATAGATGGTTACAAAACAGAACTAAGCTATATTTCCATTCTTGTTATTCGTGACCAGTGGGTTATTGCAGAAGATCACTGCAACAAATGTATTAACGTATCATTCTATGATAGAACAAATGTAAGTATTAGGCATACAAGTAACTTACAGTGTTTTGCTACAATGATGTGCAGCAAACACATGAAACTTCTGATCTATTTTATGATGAGTCAAGCTTGTGGCCAGAGATAACACACAGATCTTTTCAGTAAGTGTATTAACCATCTAAGATATTGGTGGGATGGGAATGACCCTGCGGTCCTGTTCCCCTGCCCCGAGTGTCTGACTGTGAGCATCTTGTTCCCTGGTTTTGGATTCTGGCCCTAGCCTCACACTAATCTAGTGTGCATGAAAACTCAGATAGTCCCTTCACATGAGTGAAATCTTATACCCTTCCTAAGACCTGATGGGGCACACCAAGTGTACCCTAATTTTACTGACACTGGACTACTGTCCTTGTTGTGGTTATAACATGGTGAGTGGTAGATGCAGCTTACTGTGTTTTATGAACCCAAAGTTGTGACCAGACCTTTTTTATGTGTGTCACTGGAGTGGAGGCCAACAGGCCCTGTCATGTAAAATTTGAATACTATGTGCTAACCCAGATCCTACTTCTAGCATTTTATGTGTTTTATGTGTTTGTGTACGTGGCCTGCATGGTGCATGCATTGTGTGCACTGGTGAGCCAGAGCAATGAAGGTCTGTGAGTTACACTTTGGAAGCCCCTGTTTTTTTCCTGTGAACACGTTGAGGTGCATTGCTGACATCCCTGAAGCTGGAAGGAGGAGACCTAGACTTTGAAATGGGGAAAGAGGAGAGAAGACGCCTTTAGAAATTTGATTAAATCTGATAAGTCCCCCTGTAGAGCTGTCATTTGTTGAGTAGTGGACGTAGGCAAATTGCTTTTTTGCATGACAATCCCTATTTTGTTTGGACTGATGCTTGTGTTTTTTCACTCTGTTCACTGGGACTCTGCTAACCAGGCCCCAGTGGATGTGCTCTGTCCTCTAAAACATGTAAAAACTGGCTATGCTCCTAATCAGCATTTTTAACATATTTATAAGTCAACATGTACCCAGGGCCTGTAAGTTAAATGCCACTAGTGGATGCAACACATAGTTTGCCACCACTGAAGTGACAATGTAAAACATGACTGCCAGTCTGCCTCCAGTAACCTGTCTGTGCAGGATTAAACTTTACATTTGGCTTGTCAAAATAACTTATTTTGGTAGGCCTAACCCCTTCTTTTAAACACTAATATGCCACCCCTAAATTAGCCGTAGGTGTCTATAAGGCAGGGTGCATGAATTTAAAAGTAGGACATGTAAATGTTCAGTGTCGAACATGTCCTTACAATGAAAAGGTCTAAAAAGCTATTTTCGCTGTAGCAATGTTGGCTGTTCCGTAGGAAAACAGTGCAAGTTATTATTACATTTAAACAATGCTATCTCCCCTTAGGAACAAAATAAAAAGTTAACTCTTGGATTATTAAAAATATTTGTTACAAATCCACTTAATTGGCAAAGTCAGATTTGTGATAAATATTTTGTTAAGTGTACTTTTAAAAAGTAATCTTTTACCTGCCTACAGCCTTTAAAATCCCATTTGCATGAGCGATCAGCTGTCACCCAGGAACCGAATGTCTCCTTGATGAGGTGTAAGGTGTCCTCCAGAGCTAAGGCAAAGAGATTTGTGTGTGGGAAGGTGTCCTGTTCCTCTGACAGGATGACCATCTTAGCAGTGTCCTCACACGTAATTATCTTTAAAGAGCCTGCTCTGTCACAGACAGATGTAGCTCAAATGTGGTCCTGCCCCTCTATTGTCTTTCTAGCTAGCCAGGCACCAATCCCAGTAGGAGAGGAGCTACCTTGTAACCAGTTTTGAGTGAACACCAGGGAGGGTTTGCTCAGTTCTCTGGCCACTGCTCTAGAGTGGGCACAGGAGCCCTGCACAAGGGAAAAAAGATTCTGATTTTGTAGTTTTAATAGAGAGAAGCACTGTGGGATTGTTTGCAGTAGAGAACATAGGGACTGCCAGGAAAGTGGGTAGGGTTACCCCTGGGAACTTTTCCCTATTGGTCAGGGAAGGGCCAGGAACTAACCCCACCCACAGGCTAGTGCCGTGCATAAATGTGGTACCCCTGGCCACCTTCTTCAGAACACCACTGGATCTGCAGAGGCAAAAGAAGGACTGCATCCACTGTTATGACCTAAGAGGAAACCCCTAAGGCCTAGTTCTGCTCCCTCGTGTACCTAAGACAAAGAAGTGGACTCCAGGGGTTAGTTGGCTGACTTAATGATAAACTACAGAGACACAAAAGTTGCAAGAAGCCCACTTTCCTGAAAGAGCCCAGTTGACCATTTTCAACTGGGCTTGCCCTGGACCCTTCTGGTGGCTTCTGTTGGAGTGAGTCCTGACCTCCAAGTGCTATTCCTGAGGTCTTGGGGCCCTTGGTTGGTGTCGGAGTGTACCCTTCCTGCCTAACCTGAAAACCTGGGACTTTGAAACTTTTTCAATAATTTTTGCCTAGAGTACTGTTGTGGGAATGGGACCAATCTGCCAAACCAATCTGCTAAGGTTGCAAAAATGCATCGCTGGCTGGCCTTACATGACCACAGCTCTGCTATGTTCTTCTTCTTCGCAGCAAATCTGATTCCATAGGCTCAATGCGGACTGGCATCTGACAATGTTGAATGCTCTTGGGCTACAGCTTGAAGCCTTGCCCTTCTGAAGAACTCCAACTTCCAGAAAAGAGTCCAAGTACAAAGGCAGAAATCTTCACTGGACCAAGCTCCAAGCAGCATCTGATCGATGTCAATGGCTTCCTCGACATGAACTCTAGATTTTTCACAATCAAAGCTTTTCCTGCCTTTCTCGATGGCTTCACCAAGCCCTCATCCTTCGGCAACCCATTGTCAGCGACCCGGACTTCAGTTCCAGCCTGCTGCCTTTCCCCACAGAGGAACCTATCATCGCAGAAAAATTATAAGTCAGAAAGTAACTGTTTGACTGGGACAAAACTGTGCTTCGCACCTGAACCACACTACATTGTGGTTGGTCTTAAACCCTAACTTTGTCTCAGTCTTACACAACCATTTTCCCTCGGTTGGCGCTTTGCTTCTTTTGGTGCTATTTTTATTTAAAACATTAAAAAATAATATATCTGCTTCTTCTTATTTGATTTGTATCACTTTGGTGTCATTCTGTTCATCATAATATTTTCTATTTTCAAAAATTGGGATGGAATTTTTATGGGGTTGTGTAGAGTGTTTTTAACTGCTTTGGTACTCGCAAATGCTGTACACATTTTCTTAAGGTAAGTCTGCCTGCTCTGTGCCATAGCTACCTGTGACCGAGCTCAGGTTTAAATTACTGAAACCTTTCCTTGCACTAACAAGAAAAATGTAATCATTTCTTGTGGTGGACTACCATCCACCTCAACTAATCCACTTTCTCAAAGTTAGGTGAAGGGCGGGGCTGCAGTCTCTGTTGTTCGAAATGAAAGTGACCCTATAGGTGTCGGCAGCCATTAGTCTTCACTGATCACTGGCTGTCAATATCCAGGTGCAGAAATTTCTGTTGTGGGTGCCGAGGCTTGAGATTACCCTGCTTTGATAAGTATCTTTCTACAAAAAGGCTGAGTCTGGAGAGCAGCCCGAAAAAAACCTTTGAAAGAAGAACCACCCCAAACGTGTTCTGAAAGTGCAGACAGTAGAGAGAAATCTCCCATCTGATTTGAATATATAAAAAAGAGGTAGTCGTTGACCCACTTGTTCCTGTTCTAAGTTTTCTTTGACCGAGGAAGGGAGTGCTCCTCAGAGTACTCAAATTACTACTGTGTAACCAGAGCTGGTGACCTGATGGCCAGCTTCCCAGAAGTGAGGGGACAGTATCATCCGAAGTCTTACCTTTTGGGAAGAAGCGGTTCCTCTGACCTGAACCGCCCATGAGCCAGCTTGCCTGCCAAAACAAAGAAGGAGCCTTCCACATATACAGGAGCATCAGAAGCAGCAAGGCTCTGGTGCTGAGAAGGTTTACCAGGAGAAGGAAGACTATGGAGAATGATCTGTGAGCCCTAGAATATGAGGGTGCAGTTTCTCCAAAATCGCAGTTCCAAATGGGAATCTCGGACTGGCCGCTGACCTGACCACTGTGCAGGAAGAGGGACCACGACTGACCTTGCCACCAGAGCCAAGAACCACCTGTGGTGGTCTTCGCTGTTGTGACTAAGAACTGTGCCTATGGCAGATTTCCAAACCATTCGGAAGAACTGAGCCAGCGGCAGACATACAAGCCGCATTCCAGAAACACATCCCACAGCTGCCATTGTGCTACGTTTACCCTGTCCTTGTGGCAACCTCCCTGTTACGCATCACTTTGCAAAGGAGAAAAGGAACCAGTGCCTGCAATGGAGCCCACCGATGAGCAGTACCTGCGTTCACCAGAGGGCTTTAGGTGGTGGCTCCTGTTGCCAATAACTGCCTAGCCAAACTGGACCGACAGCTGCTTGTTCAACCTACCTAGACCCCCAAGAGGAGGGACACCTGAGCAGAGGGACTGGGTGGGCCACATCCCAAGGCACATTAACTCCACTGGCAGTTTATTTTAATGTACCTTCTAATATTGCCTATGTGGAATTATATTTTAAGTATGTGCATTAAAGTACTTTACTTTCCTACATCACGCACTAGACGGGATCATCAGCTATTGTGTTCCGTGGTGGTTGTTGAGTTCTTAGCTTGCGTACCCTTACCTCCCTTAGAAGCCTGTGACTGCTTGCCATCTCTACCATTACGAGTCAGGTGGTGAAGGATTGTACATTGGCCAGGTTTGCGGAGCCACTAGACACACCCCAGGATATCAGAGGTGAATGGCCCCAGCCCCTACTGCTGGGCCGATCACTGGCTGGTTGCTTGGTTCATGACCCTCCCCCAAATGGGGTATAACCAATATCTTACCAGACTTGCAGGGTATGCATATATCTGTAATACTTGCTTTTCTGTCCCTAAGCTATCTTAAAACACATTCTGTTAGTAACCAATAAAACCTAGAATGGGTTGTGGTAACTTTTTTGCTGTCAGTTTCTTTAAAAAAAAAAAAAAAGTTGGTACAAATAAGTTATATGCAGTGCCAGATCACAAGGTGAGTTTCACCGACATTCATCCTATTCAAGAAGACACTGCAGTTCACTGGGACTCTGACCCACTGTGATTCCTCCTCTTTTCTGCTCAGCTCCACCCCTACAAAATTTGTGGGTTTCTAGCACATTTATTTTCAACTCCCACCACTGCATGAACCGCAGGAAAGGCAAAATGTTAGTGAGCTTTACAGCTATGTCTTGTAACTCGATGTGACCCAGCAAGTTATAACAAGTCTTCTTTCCTGTAGAGAAGAGAGTAAACCAGCAATCCTATGTAAGGCATAAAATATGAAAATGCAATAGAGGCAGCATTTGTCCTGAAGAAAAGGATTTCGATGGCAAAAACAAATGATAAGTAATGGTTTCAGCACGCCACAGGCACAAACTCCTAGCATCATGGAATCAAGATGGTAGAGGAACGCAGTGGGTCAATGGGGCTCGGTGGAACTCCTGGCTAATCTTTTGTGGAGCCGGTGCAGGAGAAGCACCTAAAAAGGAGGTAAACTTGCATGTGATCTTTTCTGACAAACACCCCCCTGCAGCACTTACTGTTAAAATAAAATGATGGAGTTGATGCAGCTCCGAACCACTGGTAGCCAGTGGTGCTGGAACAATTTTCAGAGTCAGGGTGCTGCTGGCAATGTTACAAAACTGAACTCATAGGGATTGTGAAAAATCTAAGTGAATCAAGTGCAGCAAATGAGCCAGGCTCATTTATGGTAAGGTGGCAGTATGTAGCTGGTGGTGCATTTTAGAGCACACCGTCACAAATATAATACCAAAGCATGGAGTGATAAGCATGCTGCCACTTACAGACAGCACATTCTCGGTTGAAATGGCCACTACATTTGCAAGAACATGTAATTTTACTGACAAAACTATATAGTGTGTAAACGGTAATATGTCAAAATCAGGTTGCAGTGAATATTTGTCATTTGTGAATTTAACAAGTAAATTATCTTGATTTGTTTTTGATTCTATTAAAATCGTTGCTTCCATCACACTTCAGAATTACAAAAACAATCTCTTAATTTGTGCCTTCCTAACTGATGATATGTTTAGAAATGTATGTAAATTCAATTTATAAGTATTTAAATTTTGGGGTGTGTTAGAAAAAATTACACCCTGCAGCATTTCCTTTCTTACTTCAAAATTGTGAAATAGTTCATTTTTAGGGTCGAGCATGTGCAATCGCTCTGGACCATGTTGTAATATCTATGTGGGCTTCTAACCACGCTCATGTCATGCCCATCACTTTAATTAGTTTGTGGGTTTGCCTTTTAAAAATCGATTTATTCCATTTGTGAAAGGCAAGCATATGTCATGCCTTTTCCGGTGTTTAGCCCTCCTCAAGTGCACTGGTAAACTACTGAAAGCATACGAGGCTCTGTGTTTTCTGGACTACTTTATCTTTTCTTTTCCTGCGCAGTGCGATCTCGCTGGGCAGAAGTCGAGTGCTTTGCATGTCATGGTGACCATCGGCTCGCATATGTGAAACTGTTTTACTTTTCATCATTAGTTTATGTGGCAAGAAAAGTCCAGTTAGGAGTTTACAAAGCTACTGGCGCTAACTCGAGTAAACGTGAGACAAATGCTTGTTTGAAATGCTCTCACTTTGCAGTCAGAGAAAGAAAAATGAGCACCAATTTTCATATTTAAAGAAAAGGGACCAATTTGTGAGAAGACATATCCTGGCATTTGATCTCAGTCTTTAAACACAGAGCAAATGTGACAAGATAAAAACAAAATTTGAAGGCATTTTTAATTTCTTATTTACCTTCTGAACGCCAACGTGGTTATTTTGGAGGTGCTGCAGCACCCCTACTTCCAGTGCCTGTACTGTTCACCAGGGCCAGCTTTAACGCTGGTGGCACCCAGTGCAACAACATTTTTGGTGCCCCCCTACCTATAACCTTCTTCATAGATTCCCTCAATACCATCCTCCACCAGTGTCCCTCATCTCTCCATCGCCCCACTCTCATACACACTTCAGTTGTTTTAAAGCACTGGTTGTGGTGGCTTTACTAATAAACAAACCCTTTTTAGTAGCATTAGTAATAGATAATGAAAGACTGGGGTATACAACATAACATACTAACCTATCCAGTTTGCATTGATGATCTTTGATTTTTGTGTTATAATAGAATTGTAACTTACGAACTGCAAGTAACAACACGAACTGTGATAAATGCAGTAACCCACTGAGCTATTGTAGTGTGTTAGTACATTCATCTTTGTGTTTCTTTAAGCTTGTTTTTATTCCATGACATGGTGGTGTTCTGGAAGGTTGGGGTTGTCATGGTAAGGCAGTTTGCTGGGAGCTGCTGACCAGACAAGCCTGACCTTCTGTGCTGCTCTGTGTCGTGGGTTTATTATCATAATAAACTTATCCTTAACACCAACATTGTCTTGTGGATGTACCTCACTACATTATTGGTACCAGGAGGGGGGTACCTGTGACAGTGTGTGTACAAATGTATTTTTGGAAGAAAGCAGAAACCCACCGACACTGAGGAAAGGGTTGTCGATGTGACAGGACTTGGTGTCTAGTTTTGTCTTGGAAGCGGAAAGGAGGTAGAAAACCATTATACGATAGTCTTCGAGATTTGTTCAATCCGTTTTCTGGCATTCGAAGGTTGAGGGAGAATGCCGCTGAGGAGTCCATGGTTACGCGCGGCTCTGGGAAGTGGAGCAACAAGGGATCTGTGATGTCAAGGCCTGACACTCCGTGTGAAGTGAGCCTGTGTTGCTAGGGCAACAACGCATGTTTATCGTGGAGGGGCTTTTCTTTGACACGATTTTCGCAGCGAGAGTGCTTTGTGTTGTTAGAAGTAACAACGAGTGATGGAGAAGTTACAGTTTCACTCATTTCTCGCAGCATGAGCTCTCGTTGGTGGTTTCAGCTCACTGTGAAGTTTCTTCAATTGAGCGACGATTGGCAGTGGAGTCTTGGAGACACCATTTGCAACAGGATTGTTTTTAGTGTCAAGGGTATCACATGCTTCAATTGTTTTTTGTGTGTACCTGAAGTTTGCAGTTTTAACACTATTCTGTGTATTTGTCTGACAATACTGTACATATTTAAAAAAATCTGCTGTTGTCTGATCTATAAAATAAATACAAAATTAAAAAAAGAGAGAGTGAGGAAGAAAATTATTTTTAGGCTCTGAATATGGTGGTCAACAACAATGTGACTGAACCACCGCCATTTTTACAATGTGCAGGAAGACCCATGACTAAATGAAGACAATGGTTGCGCATTTTTGATTATTTTTTTTTTTAGCTATTGGAGCAGCTAGATAGGAGTCTGATCGTAAAACTGCATTACTGTTCAACTATTTGGGCGTGGCTGGCCAAAAGATCTTTGACAATCTACCTGTTGTACCTGCACCTGTGGCAGAAGGTGCCAGGTGGGATATATATGATAAAGCGAAAGAGAGAATGTGAAAACAGTATTCTGAAGAGACTAGTGTGGATATTTATGTCCGTGATCAGTTTGTCTTCAATTGTTTTTCGAAGAAAAAAAAATCAGGAAAGATTGCTGACTTGTTGAAATCCTACTCTTTCGGAAGTTATTGATGTTGCAAAGAGTACTGAATATTCAATTCTTTCATCAAGAGCTTTAGCAGGTTGTGAGAGTAATACCTCTTTTGCCTCAGTAGAAGAGGAAGTTGTTTGTGCTACGAATACAAAATTCAAACAGAAAGGGGGGAACCAAAGTGTGCGTTTTCACTGTGGGTCTCAGACACATTTTAGTAATTAAACATTTTGTCCAGCCATCAATAAAAGGTGTAATGTTTGCAGGAAGTTGGGACATTTTAAGGCAATGTGTAGAGCAGGAAAGCAGTCATTCAAAGGGGTCAACAACAGAATTAAAATTAGCAGTGTGGAAATGAGTGATGAGGATGTTTGTGTACAGAAGTTTGAAAATGACAGTTGAAAATAATAGAGATATGTTAAACATCAAGGTCCTCTTGTGCACGCTGTTGTAGACAACAGGCATATTTTAGTCATGGTGGATTCTGGTGCACGTGTTACCATTTTAGCAGATCATACATTTTTGAAAATGTGGCCACAATGCACTAAATTAGAGTGCACGGACATCAATGGTGATTTAGAATGCTTAGGTACAAAAAGTTCAACTAAAATGTATGTAGCGGTCAGGGGACGAGACATTGTGGGTTGAAAGGATCTGGCAAACCTAGGCTTAATATTGAGACCAGGTCATGATGAACCAGTGGCATTAGGCGATTTTCCACTAAACTTCATTGAGGATGATGGAGATGTATTGGGACACATAATGAATAAGTTTCCAGAAGTATTTAAAAGAGTCATGGGAATCTGGTTTTGAACATCATATCAAATTTAAGTCTAAAGCATGTCCTGTTGCACACAAAGTAAGACCAATTCCATTAAGTCTTTGCTCTGATTTGAAAACACTATTGGACAGTCTGTGTAAGGAAGGAGTGATACAACAGCCTGGGGCCTCCGAGTGGGTTTCTCCCATCGTCATCACAAACAAGAGATCTGGTGATCAGAGGTTGTGTGTTGATTCGAGGTCACTCAATAAGAGCTTATTTGTGGATTGTTATCCTCTTCCACATACTCAGGACGTTAGTGAATATTAGTGAGGCAAAATATTTCTCCTTGATTTACTTACATTCTGCATATCATCAGATTCCCTTATATGAATGTTTACAGGATTTTACCACATTTGTGACACCGTTTGGAGCCTACAAATACATATATTTAAGGTTGCCATTTGGGCTTGCATCATCGGCTAGTGTTTTCCAAAGGTTGATGGATCATTTGTTTGGTGACTTGGAATGTGTACAAGCTTTCGGTTAGAATTTTTATCCTTCGCCTGGTCTCCCTTAACTTTTTGCCTCTGTTCCCCAGGTTGCTGATGTATACTGGACTCTGATTTTGCTGTTTTGGTTACTCTGGGCACATTACCACTGCTATACAGTGCTAACGTGCAAGTGATCCTTTACAAAATGTGTATGTAATTGGCTTATCCATGATTGGCATATTTGGTTTATTAATAAGTCTCTAGTAAAGTGCACTAGAGGTGCCGGGCCTGTAAATCAAATGCTACTAGTGGGCCTGCAGCAATGGTTGTGCCACCCACATAAGTAGTTCTGTAATCATGTCTCAGACCTGCCACTGCAGTGTCTGTGTGTGCAGTGTTAACTGTAAATTCGACTTGGCAAGTGTACCCACTTGCCAAGCCTAAACCTTCCCTTTTCTTACATGTCAGACACCCCTAAGGTAGGCCCTAGGTAGCCCCAAGGGCAGGGTGCAGTGTATGGTTAAGGTAGGACATATAGTAATGTGTTTTATATGTCCTGACAGTGAAATATTGCTAAATTTGTTTTTCACTGTTCCAAGGCCTGTCCCTTTCTTAGGTTAACATGGGGGATACCTTTAAATCTGATTAAAGTGTAGATTCCCTTTGGGAGCGGATGGACATGTGGAGTTTGGGGTCGCTGAGCTCACAATTTAAAAATACATCTTTTAGTAATGTCGATTTTAAGATTGTGTGTTTGAAAATGCCACTTTTAGAAAGTGAGAATTTTCTTGCTTCTACTCATTCTGTGACTCTGCCTGTTTGTGGATTCCCTGTCTGGGTCAGTTTGACAGTTGGGCTGGTTGCACCTCACACTAGGCAGTGACACAAAGGGAGCTGGGGTGTAGCCTGCATTTCCTGATGAGCCATGTGTGCTAGGAGGGAGGAGGGAGAGGAGGAGTGGTCACTCACACCTGAAAGGGCTGTGCCTGCCCTCACACAATGCAGTCTCCAGCCCCCTGGTGAGTGCCTGGGGCCTGGCCTGGGCAAGGAAAGATTTCACATGCAAAAGAGACTTTACTTTGAAGTAGACCTACTTCAAAGGAGAAATTGGGTATAAGAAGGGCACCCAAAACCACAGACTTTAGAGAACACTTCTGGAAACAAGAGGAACCTCTGCCTGGAAAACAGCTGAAGAGCCGAGGAAGAAGCCCTGCCTGTGACTGTGCTTTGTGGAGCTATCCTGCTGTTGCTGCTTCTGCCAGAGTAAGAGGACTTTGTGTGCCTTCCATCTTGAGATGAAATCTCCAAGGGCTTGATCTAGAGCTTGCCTCCTGTTGTTTGAAGTCTCAGGGACATCAAAGACTTCTCTCTGCCAGCACCTGCAGTCTCTGGAGAGATTCCTACTCTGCCCTGTGGTGCCCATCCAGTTCCTGGCACCCTGAAAAGAGAAGCTGACAGCCTAAAGACAAGGGAATCTACGCACAGAGTGCTGTGCGGGGAAAAGATCGACGCAACTCCAATCTGCGGCTGCAGAAATGGTGCGCCGCCGGCTCCGTAGCTGAGAATCGATGCTCGCAGGAAACGCGACCGAAGAATCGATGCACGGAGCAGGAGAAACGATGCACAGCATCGCTGACGGAGGCTGGGAGATCACAACCAGCGCTGCAGGGTTTTTGGATCATTGTGCGGCTGGATTTCTGACTCAAGTACTGCTGGGCGTGGAAAAACAACGCAAGGCCTGCCCGGATCAACACATCGCTCTCCTGTGGAGAGAAGAAACTACGCGCCCTGGTGAGAGGAGAAACAACGCAAGGTCCCGCTCGTGAGTGGAATCAACAAATCCAAGCCTTTTGTGACGCACAGTCTCACCCGTGCTGGGTTATTTTTGATGCACCCAAGGTACTTTTACACGCTGACAGCGGTAGTGTGTGTTTAAAACTACTTAAAGACTCTTTTTGATTTTTAATTGATTACTTGACTTGTGTATTGTGGATTTTTGTTGTTTTGGTCTTGTTTTGTTTAGATAAATATTTCCTATTTTTCTAAACCTGTGTTGTGTCATTTTGTATGTTTTCATTAAGTTATTGTGTGTGTTGGTACAAATACTTTACCTAGCACTCTGAAGTTAAGCCTACTGCTCTGCCAAGGTACCAAGAGGGTAAGCAGGTGTTAGCTGAGGGTGATTCTCTTTTAACCTGACTAGAGTGAGGGTGCTTGATTGAACATGGGGTAACCTGACTGTCAACCAAAGACCCCATTTCTATCACTTTCCAAGATGATAATTTGATTTTTACCAAAGAGAGACAGGAACACATAACATCTGATTTCCGAGAGAAGCATTAAACCTAAGTGTGGTAATTTAGAAGCCATTCAAAAAGCACCGGCACCCACCGATAGGGATACTCTTAGGTCTTTCCTTGGCCTTTGTGAATATTATGCTCGTTTTGTGCCAGGTTATGCCATCATTGTTCAGCCTTTAAGGGGGTTATTTTGTAAAGGTGTGAACTTTGTCTGGTCTCAGGATGTTGACAATACATTTGGAAAAGTTAAAGAGTTAATAAGCGCTCCAGCTTTGAAACCGTTCAACCCTAAAGGTAAGTGTTTTATCACTGTTGATGCTAGTCTCAAAGGTTTGGGAGCGGTTTTGGGACAGCTTGCAGATGGATGTGAGACGACTGTTGCCTTTGCATCAAGAACACTATCTAATGCAGATATAAGTTACAGCACCATTGAGTGGGAGGCTTTGGCTTGTGTTTGGGCGGTGCAGAAATTTTAAGTGAATGTGTGGGGAAAACCATTTGATCTATTTACTGATCATAAACCATTAGTTTTCTTACTTTCAGGGGATGGTGTGGGTAAGGCTTCTGTTCGCTTGGTTCGTATTTTAGCTAAGTTGTAAGAATTTGACATGCGTGTAAAATACTTTCAAGGTGGAAGAAATTTTAGGGCAGACTGTCACGTTTGCCTATGGATTTGGAACATATCTCAGATGATGATGATACTGAATGTGTGGTTGGGAAGGTGGATGCTTTACAAGGTGTGGACGGGCAGCTTTCGGAAAATGACTGGGAGAAAGCCATTGAGGGTGATATTGTGCTAGGAAAAGTGTTGAAATATATAAGAGAAGGGTGGCCAGGGAGAGTGGATGGTAAGTTTAAGAGTTTTGAGCAAGTGGTGTCTGAATTAATTTGTGAAGGGAATATCTGTTTGAGAGCTGAATTATTTGTTCCTCCAAGAAGTATCAGGTACAAGATCATGGAAATCGCACATTTTGGTCATCTAGGGGTTTCAGCCATTTGTAAGAGGTTGAGACAGTTCTATTGGTGGCATAATATGGATTCAGAAGTTAGAACTTTTATTGATCTTTGTTCTCAATGTGTAGCGTCAGATAAACGTTGGGTGACTAGAGAGAATCCACTGACACCTGCTTTATTACCTAGGGGTCCTTGGCACAAAGTTGCTATGGATTTCTTGGGGCCCTTTCGTGGAAGTCAGTATATGTTGGTTTTAATTGATTATTTTACAAAATTGATTTATTTTGATTTTGTGGATTCCACACATTCTGGAAATGTGATTAATTTCCTTTAAAATGTTTTTGTGTGGAAGGTGCACCAGAAGAGCTGGTCACTGACAGCGGTTCGCATTTCATTTCAAAAGACATGCAACAATTTCTGTGTTTACATGGTGTTAAACATTTTCAAGTAGCTCTCTATAGTCCTGCTCTAATGGACTTGTGGAAAGAGCAAATTGTTTTTTAAAGGAGGGAATTCAGACTGCGCTATCTTCAGGTATGGATGTTGTTAATTATTTGAAAGAGAAAGTGTGGGCTTATCATATCACACCTCACACAACTACTAATGTTTCACCTTTTTCGTTACTCAGAGGTCGCAAGCCAAATGTGAAATTTGTTCCAAATTGGTTGTGTAATGGGCAGCAGGAAAAGTGAATTTGTGTCTAGGGAGTTTATCAATAAGAGAGTTGGAGATAAGCAGTTGACACAAAAATTATACTTTGACAAGACAAGACATGTGAAGGAACTTGAATTCCAAGAAGGCGGATGGGTGATATTAAGAAAACCTACAAGCGTCTTGAAGGGATAATCAAAATTCCAGAAGCCTACCAGAGTCTTGAAGGCTGGGAAGAGTGCTGTGTTACTTTCGGGTAAGGGGTGATGGGACAAAAACAGGAGTTATACCGATTACTACTCAGGAAGCGAAGATTTATTTGGATACATGTTTGAAGGCTTTAGTTGAGGATGATTCTATGTTGGGAACGGATGTAAATATTTCTTTGTCCGATGGGAAGGAGAAGAGTATTTGGCATAATGAATGCGTTAGTTCACAAGGGGATTCAATGGTGTGTGATCCTACTACAGTGGAGGCAACACAAATTATCAAACATTCACGATTTCAGAGACCCATTGTGTTGCCTTTGAAATTGTTGATCTCACTTAGTATGTAACTAAATCCCAAGGGACCATTGTGCTGCCATCAAAAGTGTTGTGTTATAATTTTATATAGTATGTAGTTAAACGGGGGGGGGTATTTTGACTTTATTGTTGTGGAAAGGGGAAGATGTGTAGTATGTTAGTAGATTTGTCTTGGTGTTTCTTTAAGCTTGTTTTCATTCCATGACATGGTGGCGTTCTGGAAGGTTGGGGTTGTCATGGTAAGGCAGTTTGCTGTAAGCGGCTGATGTACCTCACTACAGCTATCCACTTAAAACTGTTATATGATCTGCATAGTACAGGTTTGTTCTGCTCTACTTTGTGATGTGTTAAACTGCCACTAGACTAAACTCCATCTCTTTCCAGAAGGAACATTAATCACCAGGTATCTTGACATTTTTATTGTCTGAAATCTGCACATACAGGAAACTCTGCGGCAGGTGCTCATAAACCCATAAGTTATTTCTAAACACAACGCATCCTCCCCCCCCCCAGAGCCATCCCCTCCCCCAGCTGCACCAGATGAACCGCGCTAAAGCCGGCCCTGCTGGGTTCACAATGAGGGCCAAACACCCAACATCTTTACACTGCGATGCAACAAGCAACGTTCTACTTTTTAGGTCTGGCACCTATTGTTACCAATTACAAAAAGTATATATTGCATCCCCAATACCGCAGTTCACCTAACAATCTTAAATCGAATTACCAAATGTTGTCGATAGAGAATAAGAGAACAGGGCATGCATGTGTCAAGCTTCATTTTTCCGAGGTACATGTTAAAGGTGCGTCTCCAATCACAAGATAAGGCGGGTCAGTTTCTGGGGGTCTCTGGAGTGCGGAGAAGCCAATGAGAGCCTGCAGCGGAGCTGGGAGGGGCGCCGGTCCATGCGCGTGGAGGAGCAGCCGCTCGGCTACGCTGCAGCCTCACTGTACAGTCTCCTCTTCTGCAGCCTCAGAGCATCTTCTGAGCGGAGCCCGGCGCAGGCATCGCTATATCCTACCCCGGGTGCCGTCGGCCCCTCATCTCAGGAGGACCCACGGAAAAGCGCCCCTCTCAGGCAGCGGTTCGCCCCCGGATACGGACTTTAGTGAGGTGTACGTACCTTGCCCCTGCGCTCATCTGCAGCTCCACCCTCTTCGCAGGTGCCTGAAAAGTTTGCCTGTCCCGCAGCCTCTTGGACTGGACTTGTTCGTGGATTCTGTGCTCTGCGAGCTTAGAGGTTTCCCGCGGCCGCTGGTCTCAGGAGATGGCCTTGTCGGGAGCCGGGCTGGCGCTAGCCCTGGGCTGGTTGTTGCTGTGCCCACAGCAGAGCTCGTCTCAGCCCGCAGGCAGCTGCCATGCCGTCCGCACAGCTTTCACTGCGCTGCAGCCCGGGATGAGGGGCGTACCCGAGAGCCCCGTGTCAGGTGAGAGGGGAGGTATATCCAATGATCTGTGGCACATACCGCGGGTGAGGTTCATGGGAGGTAGAAGTGGGCGAGCCTTTAAATTAACTGGAAGAGTCCACCCAGAGCCGAGCCAGGGGTCTAGCTAAACGCCAAGAGTCCATATCTGGGCCACCCTGGAGACACATGCGCACGTTTATCTTGCAACATCACGTAGACGTATGCTAAAGTATCTTCCAAATAAAAAAAAGAAATGTATGTCTTCCATATACGGAAGAGTTTCACCTTAGTACATCAGATTTTATAACTGCACAGTGAGTTGTTTATTAAAAGTGGAAGTTTTTAAACTTGAGCTTGGAAAACATCACTGCGCTCCTAACGCGAGTAGTGGGTGCACACAGACGAAAGGGAATTGTCACGCACACCCTATCTGTGTCCGGGGGCGTAGCTGTCACTATCCTCCAGGTGCAGTAGAACCGAGGACCAGCAGTCTTAGAAAAATACAAGATCACAATTGCGATCAAGCGGGGAAGCATGGATTGTTGACAGGTTTTCTGGGTTTACATTTTGCACTTCATCTAGTAGATGGGTATCTCTTTCTCCTATTATGACATCAAGGGTTAGTGTTTTGTCTTGAATTCCTTGTGTGTCAAATTAGTGCATGGTGGCAGACAGAAA
Organism: Pleurodeles waltl; assembly: GCF_031143425.1. NCBI lineage: Eukaryota > Metazoa > Chordata > Amphibia > Caudata > Salamandridae > Pleurodeles > Pleurodeles waltl. The sequence continues at coordinate 291,121,310 of NC_090438.1, forward strand.
GAAGCCACATGAAAGCTCAGCTCAAGGACCCAAGTGAAACCGTAGCTGGGCTAGTATTTCAGTGTTTCACACCCCTCTTACGGGGACTGAATGTCTCCGATACTAAGCTAGACCCTGTTAACGATGGAGGGGGGTAGAGGAAGTTTCAAGCACGTGAAAGTTTGTGCTTTGGCAGTTTCAGCGAGGGGAAGCACTTGGATATGAAAGGAATGAGCTCAGCCGTTTGAAGGGTGGGGCTTATTTACGTGCAGGAAATGAAGGAACTTTTACACCTGCGGACGGTGTGTGGTGACTTGCAAGAAATGCCAGGAATGATAGTGCCGCTGTTCTAACGCCTGCAGGCAGTGCTTGAAATGGAAAAATCGATGTGCAGATACTCTGTACCAGAGTACCTGCTTGTTTCTGAGAAGTGCCGATACTCTTCAATTAAAAGTACTTCGTTTTTCGTGAGAAGAGCAGGTACTCTTCCTCTCAAAAGAAAAAAGTGCCGATACTCAGTACCGGACCATTTGATGCATTGCCTGTAGGAATAATGTTCCTAACGCCTATGGCAACTTGCTCTTGGTACCCATGCAGATTGCGGAAGTGGCTAGTGCACTTTAATTCAACTTCTGTGGCGTTGCCAGTAAGGGCTGCACCTGCGAGGCTGGCGATGTGAAACTTTCACTGTTACAGAGGGGGGAGTTTAGCTGGGGACAACAACACTTGTTGTGGTAATTAGGGTGCGTTTTCGCGTCTGCAAGAGGGGTCCAAAACCTCTTTGCAAGGAGGAGCAGAGTGTGGGTCACGTCCATCCACCCCTTCTGTGGAGCCTGGACCAGTGGCGAGCTCTCGCATCCTTCGAACATGTGACATGGTCGGGCCTCGTGCAACGGCCCACAGAGTATGGGATGGTAGGGGGGGGAGGGGGCACCGCAGCCTTTTAACCCTTGAACTCTGGAGCGAGGATCACCTGACCTTTAAGTATTGCCTCAGCTTTAACTTTATGACTGAAATACGGCGGGCAGGTTGGAAGTTTTGGAAGGTGACAGGCCCTATTTGGAGACTGATTGACTCCAGACGAATACTGTAACCTCTGACAACAGCTACTTTAGCGGCAGAAAGGTGCCAGTGTGGGGGTAATTCTTTAGCTCCCAGTTGTGGGTATATTTCCCTGGTAGTGTCTTTGGCGCACACTTAACCTGCAGCCACCGCTTTCAGGAGATCAGTCGGTTATTCCGAGAAAAGCGCGTGGTCCTTCGGCTGCAGGTGTCGAGGTCCCTTCCTAACCCACTCCACGGAGAGGCTGTGTTGGCGCGTGTGCATCCTGCATCCTCCCATTGGACCTGTAGGAACTGCCGGCATAGGGAACACGCAAATCATCGGTCGTGTTTTCTAGCTACTTATGGGGAGCTGGAGGGGTGGGGTATGCGGACGCGTCCACACACGGTGACCGACAACACCACAGTAACCCACCTCCACAACTCGTGGGCAGAGTCGGTCTTTGCTTAGATAGCACGGTGGGCGAAACCACATTTCGCGCGCTCTTCTCACTCATCTTTAATTATTTGTCTGTTTAAAACTTTAGAGGGGCAAAGGGGAAGGGATGTTAAGGGTCTCCATTTGGAGAAAACCAAACCAAACTAGGACACACTAACCAGCAGCCTTCTTAAATAGTGTTTTAAGCACACTTTTATTTGGACCTAGGTCGAAGGGAGAATATAGCAGGCAGCTCCCGCGCCCCTCTGAAAGGCAGCGGCTAGAAACCAGTGCATATTTGGGGAACGCTGTACTTCTAACGTATGGGACAGTGGCAGGCTTGCTTTTACCCTGACAGTTGCAGACTCTTGGTAGTATGCTATCTAGACAAGGAGCGCGGACAGACTGCAGCCCATTGTTTATCTGTGACTCGCACCGCTGGTGATGCTCGTTTTACACGTTCCCTTTCGCACGAGGCGTGAAGCTCTCAAGGATGCACTGGGGACCAAGTAGGTTCGTTTCCGCGATTTAACCGCGGTACTGTACGCACGTGTTGTGATGCTGTATAACTCGATAGTCTGCTCTGAAGTGAAACAGCTGACACCCAGAGCGGGCCTGTGGTAAGATAGGGTCCTGGGGATGGGCGGAGAGAAATTTGGTGCGCTCGCTGATGGAGGTGAATTAAATGAGGTAGAAGAGGGTCTTTTTTGGGTTCACCAGTCAGTACCTGGATAAGCTGCGACTGCCCCCTGAACACAAACCAGTGCTTAATTTGTGCTTGTTTTTTCCGATGCGGAGCACCGGCACTTATTTTTGAGGGCTTGAGCTTATTTTTCTGCCTCAAGCATTTACTGCGACCAAAAGTCACATACGGGGAAAGACGGAGGAAGAGAAAAATAACACAAACGTCACAATGGGAGAAAGCAGAAAGCTGCAACAGTGAGCTGAAGGAGCAGGAACTGGCTGTAAATGGATTAAAGAGGCCCGTGATGGCTTCAGGATTACGCTGCCTCAATATTCCGTGTTCGCACATTTAATTGTAGCAGCTGCATGTTTAAGAAGAGGCTTTTGGCACCAGCACCTTTTTATTTACACATTAAGCACTGACACAAACATCCCTGGCACTCTTCAACTAACCTAAATCATTAATAGCTTAGATGCCTCAAACATATGATGGTTTTGTTAATATGTCAGCAGGGGTTGAAGGGTGAAGGGAGGGCAAAAAAGGGTGCTAAACAGATGTTAAAAACATTGCCTGTAGTATGATAATGATGGACTAAAACCACTTTAAACTGGAAAATCAGACAGATAGAAACAGGCAGGGACAAAGCAGGAGCGAGATGACAAGGGTGCTGGTTTTGGCATAACCTTAATGCACACAACTCCATGTGCCACTCAAAATATTGGCACTCTGGGGCTGGTCCCAGCCTGCCATGCTAAAGGCCGACCCTGTTGACACCCCTGGCCTTGTTTATTAAGACTTGTTTGGGACTAGAGGAACCCTCCAAGCAGAGCAGCATGTGACAAGACGCAGTAAGAAGTGCAAGGTTGTGTCCAAGAGCATATATGTGGGGAGCTCCGTGTACAGCAAGCTGACTATCACCCCTTCAAATGTGTGTTATCTACAATATGGTCCTCAGTGTGTTGTTCAGATGAACAATTTTTTCCCTAAATGGAGTGAGACAGCAGAATGAAAACAAACAGCAAGAAGTACCAGAAGTACAGGTGGACAAGCCAATAAAAGGAAGAGCCAAGACAAGGCTCTAAGAGCCTGTGCACAAGCCGAGTCGTAAAAATATTTGGCCTGTAAATCCTGTAGCAAACATCATGAAAAAAATATAATACAGTCTCTTCAAAATAAAAAAAAAGGTGAATATTTAAAATGCAGAAGTGTATCACCTTGATACATATTATTATATTGCCACATTGAGCAGTATTTATTTAAAGCAGTTGATTTTAATCATGGACTTAAAAACATTTACCCCCGCTGACAATGCCATTCGTGAACTAAGGCCCATATTTATACTTTTTTAGCGCCACATTGATGTCATTTTTTGACGCAAAATCGGCACAAACTTACACAGTACAATTGTATTTTGTAAGTTTGCGCCATTTTTGCGTCAAAAAGTGGCACAAATGCGGCGCTAAAAGAGTATAAATATGGGCCTAAGAGTCGTCAGTTGTCATATACACCTTAAATGTGGCATAGTTTTATAATTAATGATGAAGCAACATTAGAGTTTATTAATCATACACTAAAGGTTTTTGCGTAGTGTGTACTTATAACATGTATTTGGAGGTGCTGTCGTATGTGATAAAGAAAAAAGTATATTTGCCTACAATTACACATTTTGGGAGTGAGGCAGCGGAGATTGATCACAGGTTTTCTAGTTTCATATTGTGCAGTTCAGCACCTAGATGAGTATTTTTTTGCCTCTTCTATAACAACTGTTAATGCTTAATCTTTGATTCTTGGTGCATGAGGTTAGAGCATGATGGCATACTGAAGCCACATGAAAACTTGACTCATTTTGGGCTTGAGGGTCCAAGAATCCACTGAGCTAGAGCCAGGCGTCTGACTCCGGCATGTCTCGAGCTTCCATTGGCTCTCCCACCTTTAACCAGGTGGCTTTATGTCATCGGGGCACCAATACTTCATTCCTGGATTTTGATTTGACATTTCATTGTGCTCAGGTGTGTTGGTCCAGTTAGCTTAATTATAATAAACTAAGACTACAGTTCCCAGAATGCACTGATTTGATAAACCAAAACTCAGAACTAGAAAAGTTGTGTCCCTGTGACCATGGGGTTATCTGATCACCCTAAACAAGTTGTATATGTAGCTTTCAGCTAGACCTGGAGATTTACCTAACTCTCCTTTGCATGGTGGTGTTTATGAGCCCATATTTAGAACGGTAAACAGGAAACTACTCCTCACCTACTGCATTGTGTTAACGCCTAAGTGACAGGACTAGCTGAATGTGTTTTACATAATATGGTAGCACTTGGTAAACTATGTTTTTAGTGGGGGAAGTTTGGAATGGGTTTACAATGCTGTCTTTGTTCCTACTGACCAGCTAATCCTTCCCTATCCTTTTTTTGCCTATCATTGGCAAGTGTGTATCTAGTTTATTATTCGTTTTTATTGTTATTCTCAAAAAACAATTTAAATATGTGCTAAGCTGGTGAGGGGAGTGGTCGAACAGGTAGCTAGGTAATAAACAAATTAACTGCATGGAAGGGTGTCTAGAAATGTCCAATTCCACATTGCTACCCTATCCTCGTCACATTTAGCCTTTCATAATCCGGTTTCAGCCCTCCCTCCCAAAAGACATGTTCTCTGCACAGTATTCCATGTCTGTGATGCTTCTGCTAACAAAACACACTACCAAACCACCGCCTGTGCAGCAAGTTCTTTAAACCACCATGAGTTTCTAACGAGGTTATATTCAATGTCTTGATGGATTACTACTGTAGATGTTCAACCTCTTAGATATCTCATTTGAAGTGAATGAGTAACTTGCAGAGTACAGTTTCCTTGGCATGTACTTAACTGGCTGGTCTATTGATAGCTTTTGTCAAGCTCTCTATACACAACTTACAGATCCATGAATGCATAGATGGGTTTGAACAGCTTCATGTATCCCATTCGGTGGAATGATTCACAAAAACACGCATGTTGAATGAAAAAGATATCATTTGTGCAGCATTTTTTATGTGAATTACCTTGGTAATAACTAAATCCAAGATCCCACAACAGCCCACTATAATTAATATAAAAAACTGTAGCTATAAAAGATAGCTTAAAGTAAAAGTTTTGAAAAAGATTTCCATCACAGTTGAAAACAATAAATGCATTTTAATTGCTCTTTTTTGAAATTGGGGAAAGCTCAGTTTTAATTAAAAGCAAACTAGCTGTTGACAGAGAACGTTTTTTCATATGAATTTTAAATTGGGGAACCTGCCTGTCACTGAAAATATTCTGCAACTGTGAGACCAGAGATCTAACGTAGGGGTGGACGAGCCAACACATTACCAGGAAAACCTGAGCCAAGGGTCTGGCTTGGCTCTAAGAGCCAGGGCACAAGTCAAGTCCTGAAATAGTTTGCCATGTAAATTGTTCAACAAACATCATGTAAAACTAAGATAAAATCTCTTTTACATTCAAAATTGTGCATTTCTGACCCATGCAGAAGCATTTCACCTAAGTACAGTGCTTCCCAAACTTTTTAGAACAACGACCCTCATTTTAGAATGATAAACTTTCCTGACCCATCTAGCTCAAATGGAAAAGGTGGGTGATTTTATTTTAGTGTAACTAAATCAGCATGTGGTAGCATACTGTCATTTACAGAATGCACATTTTCCATTGAAATGTCGACCAAATTTGCACAGATCTGCAGTTGTATTAGTAGAACTATGTAGCACACAAAGATAGTGTAAGGGAATTGGGTTTCTATGAATATTTATCATTTGTGCACAACCAATTAAATTGTCTTGATTTTTTTGATCCTATTAAAATCTTTTTTCCAATACTCTTAACAATTACATAAACATTTGCTTTATTTTTGTTTTCCTAATTGCTGAGTGTGTACAGTTCACATTTTCTTGTGAGTTGCGAAAAATGACACCCTACAGCCTTTCCTAGGAAAAACTGTCACATAATTCACTTTACTTTTCTTTCTGAGACTGCAAATTTAGAGGAATATGTAAACACCGATTGCTATGTTAAACGATAGGCAGCTCTTTGTCAGAAGGCAGCCTGGCATATGACCTATGTCTGAGGCGCAGCATATGTGACAAAATACATAAAGGATTTAAAGGCATCTTTATGTATTGCTGGGAGTTTCATCACCTACCAAAAATCGACTCACCAGTGGGTTTCAATCCACAGTTTGGGAAACACTGCCTTAGTACATCAGATTATATCACTGTATTGAAAGGCATTTATTAAAAGTGATAGTTTTTGAAAATCAACAGTAACCTTCATGCCCCTGTCCCTTGCACAATACAATTAGTGAACTGAAAGGAAAATCAGTTGTTGTGCACCCTCTATGTGCCTTAGATTCTTAGTGCTAAAAGAGCGACATTATAGTCAACTAAATCTCACAGAAAAGGTTTTTGTACAGCACACATCTTGAACACACATATTTGAATATTCTGTCTTATGTAGTAATGAAAAAGGGGGCTTGAGGAAATAACATTTGCATAGGCTCACACAATTTGGTCAAGCAAGTAAGCAGGGATTGATCCCAGGTTTTCTAGTTTTACTTTGTGCAGCTAGCCACTAGATGGGTATCTCGTTCTCCTATTTTGCATGAATGATTATTGCTTTTTCTTCCATTCCTGGCATAGGACGTTATACCATAGGTTGCAGACAGAAGCCAAATAAAAACTCTGCTCCTTTTTGCCTCATTGGTCAAAGATGACCTCGAGCTGAGCCAGGCATCTGGCTGGAGCCTTCAGCGGCCTGCCCACCTCCAATCTAAACCATTTATTTTTTTCTGTCTAGGTCTATTGTCCAAACAAAACTGTGTTTAACACCCATTTTTGTAAAGTGTAACCCTGCCACACTTTCTGAAACTCTTGACCATTCTGCATTCAAAACCTTTCTTGATTTGTGGTTAAAATTCATTTTTTGTATTTTTAATTGTGTAAATTGTTTAGTTATTTCAGTGTAACTATTTCTTTAAAAGTAAAAAATGAATATAGTGATTTACCTTGAGATGCTTAATAACACGTCTTTACTAAACTCAATGTTTATCCTTTTATCAGCCTTAAAATGTCAAAATGATAAGTTTTCCCTCCCGGGATTTAAAGTTGTAAACCTACTGGGTAAGCTTTGAGCCAAATTATTGATTAAAATTCTGTGAGTGGCTCAGTACTGCGATTCCTTCACATATTGTAAGTCAGAGCTGAGTTGCTTTGTTAAAGTTCTCTGAATCTTGGCGCTGGGATACAAGAACGCCCAGCAAATCAGAACCGGGGTGCACTGTGAAAGCTCGGTGGCTATGCCAGTAGTGGGGCAGTGGTGCATTGGGCAGGTCTCGGAAAAGATTCCCCTTGGAGCTTTCAAATGTCTTAACGGTTAGATATCAGAAAATGGTGCAAGACACAATAGAGGGGCAATGTAATTCTATTCAAGTTTTAAAGTGATAGTTGGTGCAAGTCAAGTATTGTATGTGTCAAATTTTAAAGATGCCAAATTGCAAACAGAAAAAATGGTCTTAGTTAAATAGACTTTGAAAATGCTTTCTTGATATTACTGATCTTGAAGCCAGTCAATACCGTTGTTATAGTTCCTTTCAGTCTTTACAGGCGATTTCCAGTAGCTTGTTATAACTTGATGATAGCTTTTAACTGGAGATATTGGCTGGCTCTACAGTCGTTAATACTCAGGCGGATTCCTATAATAACACTGTATCTTGTGGTTACTTACTTGTGGCTTATCATTTTACCAATTTATGTTACCTAGAAGGTGCTTGGCTTTTCAGAATATTTTCCTCTATCACCGTGGCACCCCAAACTTCCTCTCGGTAAACTCACCCCTGCCCTGAGTCCTCCTGCTTTTCTTTTGAACTGCAGACACCACAGTGATTGTTGGGAGATCTCAAGGTGTCCCCTCTCCCTCCAATCCTATTCATTAAAATACACCCTTGACTGTGTCTCTAATATCTGTAGAGTGCCTTGCGAGCCTTTCAAAACTGCTTCTTGCTCTGTCATGACCTGCAAGGATGAGAGCTGTCAGGAGTGTCAGTATCAACACGCACGTGCAGGTGATACATGTTCATCCAAAGCTGGGCCAGGATTGGACATTAGAGAAAGGAAGTACACTACAAGTGTTAACATTCCAAGCGCCTCTTAGGATTGTTTTTTACAAAAGTACAAATCTTGTGGTGAGGCACCAAATTGTGACAGAGGTGGAGCACCCCACTACAAAAACTAAATCAGAAATGCATTAGCCAGTTTTTAATGTTGGGGGAATGCCACATGGAAGGCTCTCCTGGGAAATGGGATAAAATCAATCAATTTGTTAGTTCACACAAATTTATATACGTATTTCATATATAATAACGAATAATGTATTTGACAAGATCGCTGCAATCCTCCCACTTTTTTTTCAGAAGTTATCAAACATTTAGATGCGTTGGAAGCAGTTTCTTGCCTTCACATTAGCACGCTATAAATGCTAAATAAATACCTGCATCCAAGCTCTTTTGCATGTTTTCACTTTTATTTTGAAATTTCACCCCTCCAGTGCTCTGTGGGACCTATTGTGCGTTTTAAAAAAGAGGAAAAGTTTAGCAATGTTTCAGACCAGCAATTCCAGGAAAAAGTGACCTCAAATGAAGTTGTCACTTGTCCCCACTTTAGCTAACTGTAGCACTGATATTTAGCACCTACTGTTTGCATTGATTCGCCATTGTATGCAGCAGCTGTGATTTCTAAAGAGTTTTACAATGCTTTTCTATTACATTTTTTTAATTTTCCCTACTTTAAAGTTTTTTATTTGTAATTTGACAAAAGTAGATCTACAGCAGTGCACTGATGACTCGTCAGTTCGCACTTGCGGAAGATGCTAGTAAACCAGCTCATGGGCCAAGGCAGACCAGAAAATCCATGCTCAAGATCTAGTGAAAATGACGGTCTAAATTTTTTTAGAAAACGTGTTTCTAAACAGAGAACCTTTTAATTGTGAATTTATAGTCTTGATTATGTATATAAAAAGAAGAACATAAGGTGCAAGAGTGACCCAGTTGAGCATTGTGCAAGATTTGTGCTTGAGGTCCACCAACCGGGACAAATTGCAATGCGAAGACAACTGTCCAAATGTAATCCATGGAAAATGTGTAACAAGTATAAATTATGCACTACTCAGAGAAATTGTACAATTTTCCACTAGCTCCAAGTGCCATTTAGTGTTAAAATGTATGTATGCGCAGGTTGCACTATTGTACTAGTTCTTGTTTCTGTGGGTGTTTGCACTATTACTTTGCATAGATCGTAGGAGGAGTGTTGGCACTCCGCAACACAAATCGCCTGTGTCCGTTTTCAGCACAAAAGATGTTTAGCTTGTGACTGGTGATCAGTTTTCAGTACACTGCGCTTTCAAATGTATTGTGAACCTGGGCTTAGTTGGAGGCCTAGTAGTGTGATCCTGGACAAGTAATACGTGAACACTGGCCAGAGTACTATTGTTTTCTGTAATCACAGAATTGAAGTTCAAATATGTGTAGCTTGAACTCAGAGTATTAAAATATGTTCACATTTCAAATGTATTGTGAACCTGGGCTTAGTTGGAGGCCTAGTAGTGTGATCCTGGACAAGTAATACGTGAACACTGGCCAGAGTACTATTGTTTTCTGTAATCACAGAATTGAAGTTCAAATATGTGTAGCTTGAACTCAGAGTATTAAAATATGTTCACATTTCTAATGAGATGTCCAAGTGGTGTTTATAATGTGTGTTTCAGAGAACTTAAATCAAATTTCTATCTTGTTGGTCTTCTACCTTTAACAAAATGCCAACAAGATAGAGTCTAAAGGACAACTGTATTAAGAGCATCGATCTGTGACGTGTGTGGGGTGTTAGTCCTTCCAGAGACCAGTGCTTTCGTAGTTCATGCACCTTTTGGACACTCCGAGCTCTAATGGATAAATGATAACAAGAGCTCTGCCCCGGTTTCTACTGGCCGGACTTGCCTAAGTCTCAAAACGCAAGGAAGTCCACCAATCCAGGGGATTTGCTGATCCAAGAATGGACCCCCTTCAGCTTCTCGTACTCGACAAAACTCCTTATTTACATAATTTTCTAAATGTTATGCTGTTTCTTTATTCTTTTTGTCTTTTCCCTCCCTTCAATGAATCCATCCACGTCTTTGGTATCTAGTTTCCTTAAGTGCTAATTGTGTTAATATTTTATGAAATCATTACATAGTTCTTATGTGCCAGTTTTTTCACGCTCTCATTATGGATGTTTTTAGCTTGGTGAATGGTTTTACGCTGAAAACCATTATAACACCAATATGTATGTGAGTGCAGGGAGCACGGCCTAGTTGGCTGGACAGCGCTTTAGAAGCTGTGTATGGCTGTTCCACAATGACCACCTATTATAGTTTTTACTCTGAATTAACCAGTAAGTGCAATCTGACATGACGCGACAGTAATCACGCAGGTCAGAACTTTATTATATTATTTAACTTTTTTACACATACAACATTCTGAAGCAATCTGACAATGGTTAGCAGTCCGACCTTAATACTAACTGTTCATCCCATGCATGTGTGCAGTCAAAATCATGGTCATTCATGGTCAACCACTTATTAGCAGAGGATATCCATAGTTTGAGAGTGCAAGTAAAGTCCAGGACTTAAAGGAGTCAGTCACCTCACACATCCTCAACTAAGGTCCAGCAGCGTGCGTCAAAATCTGTATTAAATTGAAAATAAATTGGATTATGTCTTCTTCACCTTGCTATTTTCTTCTTAAGTTGCTGTTTATTCATTTTACTAAGTCATAATTGTGGCACATATAGTGTTTTTATGTATATATCCAGATGGGAAACACCTGGAACAACGAGTCATGAACCACAAAGTCGTGGACTACGAAAGTGAAACAACGCTTTCGTTTTCCACGACTTCCTTGTTTTAGGGCCTTAACCACACATGTGTGAACCACGTACATGCGTGGTTAAGGCACAGAAGAAGGTAGTCTATGCTATCAAGTAGGAGGTAAGTTGGGTTGGGACTGGGGCTGTTTTTTTGGGGGTGGGGTGGGGGCTCAGGGTGATTAGGGTTTAGGGGAGTAGGTCAGGGTTTAGGTTTTAGGGGTGGGTTGGGGGTTTGGGGTGCTTTAGTTTTTGGGGGTGGGGACTCTGGATATTTTTAGTTTTTGGGGGTGGGGTGGGGAGCTCGGGGGTGATTAGGGTTTAAGGGTGGGGATGGGGGGTCAGGGTTTAGGTTTTAGGGGTGGGTTGGGAGTTTAGGGTGCTTTAGGTTTTAGGGGCTGGGGTGGGGACTCAGAGTATTTTTAGTTTTTGGGGTGGGGTGGGGGTTTGGGGTGCTTTAGTTTTTGGGGGTGGGGACTCTGGATATTTTTAGTTTTAGAGGTGGGGGAGGGGGTCAGGGTTTAGGTTTTAGGGGTGGGTTGGCGGTTGGGGTGCTTTAGGTTTTAGGGGAGGGGGCGAGGACTCACGGTATTTAAAATTTTTGGGGGTGGGGGCTCAGGGTGATTAGGGTTTAGGGGCAGGGGAGGGGGAGGGGGTCAGGGTTTAGGTTTTAGGGGTGGGTTGGGTGGTTGGGGTGCTTTAGGTTTATAGGGGAGGGGGATTGGGGTTGTGGTAATTTTGGGGGTGGGGTAGTTGTGGGGGTGGGGAGGTTGTAGTAATTTTTAGGGGTGGGGGCCAGGGTGGACGCATGCTGGAACCACGCATGCTGATCACTAATGCCTATACCAGGAATGCCTTTACAACGGAAAATCGTTGTTAAGGCATTCGTGGTAAAGGCATTAGTGATAACAACGAGGTCGTTGTTCTAACCTCGTTGTTCAGGTATGAGTGGTTGAAGCACTCGTTGTTTCAACATATAACCTATCCAGATATCATGTGCACAGTAGCTTGGTGTAACATCCATGGTGAAGTCATAAATTTTAAACTGAACAAGGTCATGTCATCAAACATTGCAAACAGGGGACAACAATGACGTGTCTTGTGCTCCACCTTCCATGGCGGCGAAAGTACTGTTCCTGTCTTGGCTGTAGCTGCAGGTTCTAAATATAGCAACAAATCCCATCTCAGGAACATGGTTCCCATCCCAAACCTCATCAGTAGCTGCAATGAATAAGGCCACCTCAATGTAAAAAAGCTCTATAACTAGAGAGGCTACCCAATTCACAGCATCGTTGCACGATATCTGTTCATCAGGTTGAAAAACATATTGTGAGCAGACCTAAACCCTTTCTTGTCCCCAAGCACACATTAGCAAACACTGGCAGAAGCCTATTCATAAGGTCCAAATTTGGGCCTCATTATGACCCTGGCGGCCGGCGGTACACTGGCGGTAACACCGCCAACAGGCTGGCGGTGTTCCGCAAGTGTATTATGACCGTGGCGCATTAGCCACAGCCATACCGCCAGCCCCTCCACTTGACCACCAGGCTTCCGCCAGGCAGTCAAAATCCCCAACCGCCAGCCTGTCCATGGCGGAAAGGCTGGTGGTAAGGGGCACTTGGCATGGGCAGTGCAGGGGCCCCCAGGCACAGCCCCATAGCGCATTTCAAATGCGTGATGGGTGCTGCTGCACCCGCTGCACATCAACATTGCTGCTGGATCTATTATGAGCTGGCTGCAATGTAAATGTGGCTTTGTCTGCTGGGCCAGTGGACAGAAACGCTGTTAAAAAGGCATTGATTTGATGTGTCTTTACGTTGAAACATTATTGTAGTAGTGTAGTGGTCCGAAAATGTGTAATTTAATGCCCCCTGTGTATTACACACCACTCTGGCCCCATCCTGGATTGAACACAGCAGAGATCTTGCAATCTCAACCTTGAGCAGTCACAACAACAATCTGCCAGCTCTATCCCCTTCCCCACACCTGAAGGCTACATGTTCTTTGTAGTCCATCTTTCACAGACACGCCAAGAGCTCAGATCTCTTTTTGCCTTTTTCAACCAAACATGCAAAATCTCTGGCGCCAGACAGCACCACATTCTCTACAGAGCACACTAGACTTTCTAAACTGGAGACCTCATCCAAGATCACACGTTTGGCCCCAAATGTCATTGTACTCTGGTAGATCTCAAGACCATCTTAAAAGCATCCAATTCCATACAAACATCAACGCCGATCCCGCATTTTCCTGAAAATGAGGAACAATTTCTTCATGCACTACCTCACGGTATGGCTTTATCATGCATGCCTTTACAACAAATTTTGTGATAAAAGCATATGTGGTAAAGTAACATGCATGGTAAATTCCCCCCCTGCCCTGCACCCTAACATGCCCCTGTACTTAAAAAAACTACCCCGCTCTGAGCCCTAAACCTAAAAAAGTATCCAGACCCGCGACCACCCTTGCTCTTAATACTACCCCAAGGCCTAAATCCACAAAACTACCCAGACCCCCTGGCCCCACTATCCTTAAATTTAACCTGCTCCCTGCACCCTGAGCCCTAAAACACACCAACATCCACCCACCCCTCGCCGTAGAACTACTCCACCCACCCCTGCCCTGAAGCCCAAATCCACAAAACTACCCCTGCTCCCACCCCCAAAACTACCCCAACCCACCTGACCCTGAACCCTAAATTCCAGAAAATGACCCTAACTCCCCTGCCCTGAGCCCTAAAACCCCCTCTGGACCCCTCAATACCTCCCCAAACTACCCCAACCCCCACCCTGCCTTGCTGTCTAAATTCCCAAAACTACCCCGACCCTCTGAGCCCTAAAACCCCCCCATGCACCCCAAAAAACCTCCCCTCCCCAAACTTCCCCGACCCCCTGCCCTGAGACCTAAATCCACCAAACTACCCTGATGCCCCACCTACCCTTAAATCTACCCGACCCTGAGCCCTATACCCCCAAGCACCCCTAAAATAAAATAAAAAACACCCCTAAAAACAAATCCAGCCCCACTTACCTCGACCGATCCTTCATCCTGCTTCTTCCTGCTTGCCTGCCCATCCTGCCACACCCTGAGCCTTAAACCCCCCATGCACCCCTAAAAACCTCCCCCTAGCCCCCTGCCCTTTAATCCACTCCAACCCCCCCGGCCCTGACACCACCAAACTACCCCGACCTCCCCGTGCCCCCTGCCCTTTAATCTACCCGAACCTGAGCCCTAAAACCCCCCCACGCACTCCTAAAATAAAAATAACCTCTCCCATCTCCCAAAAAAAAACCCACCCCACTTACCTCGACCAATCCGTCTTCCTGCTCCTTTCGGCTTGTCCCCCCCCAATCCACACAGCTTGACAGCTGCCTGAACCATGCAAATGTGGCCTGCCTTAACTACGCAAATGCATAGTTAAGTCATACGTGTGGTTCAGGCAGGCATTGTTCAGCTTGCAGCCTTCTGGTCCGCGTGGTTGTTCCCGCTTAGTTTAGGTCGTTTCCCGCACCAACCACTGCCTGCTGCTGTTACAAGTGCAGGGATAAATAGGAGTTATCCAACTCCAAATCCCTGACACAATTAAGGTCCACAACTCATACACATCTGATTTCAGGACTACAAAATAATGTGTCAGTAGGCGTATCCAGCAAGGCTACCTGATTCGTATTAGGGATGTAAATACAGGTGAATGCCAATGGCTCCCTGTCCAGTGTACCTTCTAATATTACAAATCTGCCATTTGCTGCTATTTGTCGGTGGTTAATTACATATAGTATGTTAGAAATGGGGTCTTTGGTTGGCAGTCAGGTACCCCCTGTCCAAGCAAGGACCCTCTCTCTAGTCAAGGTAAAGGAGAATCACCTTCAGTTAAGCCCGCTCACCCCCTTGGTAGCTTGGCACAAGCAGGCAGGCTTAGGTGTAAAGTATTTGTACCAACACACACGGTAACTCAGTGAAAACACTACAAAATGACATGACAGAGGTTTAGAAAAATAGGTAATATTTGTCTAAACAAAACAAGACCAGACCAACAAAAATCCACTATACAAGAGTCAAGTTATGAATTAAAAAGCAAAAAGAGT
This sequence comes from Pleurodeles waltl, assembly GCF_031143425.1. Classification (NCBI taxonomy): domain Eukaryota; kingdom Metazoa; phylum Chordata; class Amphibia; order Caudata; family Salamandridae; genus Pleurodeles; species Pleurodeles waltl. Next base: position 291,136,459 of record NC_090438.1, read on the forward strand.
CTTAAATCCTTAGAAAACAGTGCTAACGCTGTTAGCGTGAAAAAGTACCTGGGTTGCCTTAAAATAATACTGCACGGGTGAGTGTGCGTCTGAAAAGGTCAGCGATGTGTCGATTTCCCACTCGCAATCAAGACCGCGGCGTTCCTCCTCCGGTCGGATCGGCGTGCATCGCTTTTTCCTCTCCACAGGAGAGCGATGCGTCGATCCGGAGAGGCACCTTGGGTCCGGGCAGGCTTTGCATTGTTTTTCTGTGCACAGCGTGGTTTGCGTTGAAAATCCTGCCGCATGGTATCAGCAAAACTGCACTATGTGGGTTGCGACATTATCAGCCTCCATCAGCGGGTGTGGCGCGTCGTTTCTTCAGCTGCGTGCATCGATCTTCCAGCCGCGATGCAAGTGGAGCATAGATTTCAGCCGCGAAGCCAGTGGTGCATCGTTTCTCAGCCGTGTCTCAGATGGTGCATTGAAAGTTTCCTCGCAAGGCGGTGGATTTTCAGTGTTGGTCTTCCAGCTTCACCTTTCAAGGGCCCAGGAATTGGACAGGGCACCACTTGGCAGGGCAGGAGTCTCAGCAGAGAGTCTAATTGCTGGCAGGGGAAGTCTTTGATGGCCCTGATACTTCAACAACAGCAGGCAAGCTCAGGACAAGCCCTTGGAGATTTCTTCACAAGCAGAAATGCACAACAAAGTCCAGTCTTTGTCCCCTTGCACAGGCAGAAGCAGCAACCGCAGGATAGCTCCACAAAGCACAGTCAAAGGCAGGGCAGCACTTCTCCTCAGCTCTTCAGCTCTTCTCCAGTCAGAGGTTCCTCTTGATTTCCAGAAATGATCTAATTTTCAGGAATTTGGGTGCCCTTCTTATACCCATTTCTGCCTATGAAGTAGGCCTACTTCAAAGGAAAGTATCTCTTGTTTGGGAGATCCTGCTTGCCCAGGCCAGGCCCTAGACAAACACCAGGGGGTTGGATACTGCATTGTGTGAGGATAGGCACAGCCCTTTCAGGTGTAAGTGACCACTCCTCCTCTCCCAGCACAGATGGCTTATCAGGAAATGAAGACTACACCCCAGCTCACTTTGTGTCACTGTGTAGTGTGAGGTGCAACCAGCCCAACTGTCAAACTGACCCAGACAGGGAATCCACAAACAGGCAGAGTCACAGAAATGGTATAAGCAAGAAAATGCTCACTTCCTAAAAGTGGCATTTTCAAACACACAATCTTAAAATCAACTTTACGAAAAGATGTATTTTTAAATGGTGAGCTCATAGACCCCAAACTCCACATGTCCATCCGCTCCCAAAGGGAATCTACACTTTAATTACATTTAAAGGTAGTCCCCATGTTAGCCTATGAGAGGGACGGGCCTTGCAACAGTGAAAAACGAATGTAGCAATATTTCACTGTTAGGCCATATAAAACACATTACTGTATGTCCTACCTTAACTATACACTGCACCCTGACCTAGGGCCTACCTTAAGGGTGCCTTACATGTAAGAAAAGGGAAGGTTTAGGCCTGGCAAGTGGGTACACTTGCCAAGTCTAATTTACAGTTAAAACTGCACACACGGACATTGCAATGGCAGGTCTGAGAAATTATTACAGAGCTACTTATGTGGGTGGCATAACCAGTGCTGCAGGCCCACTAGTAGCATTTGATTTACAGGCCCTGGGCACCTCTAGTGCACTTTACTAGGGACTTACTAGTGAATCAAATATGCCAATTATGGATAAGTCAATTACATACACATTTTGTAAAGGAGCACTTGCACTTTAGAACTGGTTAGCAGTGGTAAAGTGCCCAGAGTAACAAAAACAGTAAAATCAGAGTCCAGCACACATCAACAACCTGGGGAACAAAGGCAAAACATTAGGGTAGACCATGCCAAGGATGAAAAGTCTAACAATTAGGAACCTAGCAAACTTCCCCAGGGATATAATACCCCTTTTTGAAACACATGCAAAGGTTTCAGGCCTGCGGGTCAACTGGGCTAAATCCTGGGCTTTCCTGTTATCACCCACTATAATTGATCCAGGCCCCATCTCTGTTGCTCCTGGATTGATGTGGCAGCCAAATACATTAAGATATTTTGGTATTCAGGTATACCATACTAATAGTGATCTATTTGATGGGAGTCTAAAGCATGCCCCAGCAGCTCTGTGAAAGCAGATGACATTCGGGAAGACTCTGCTGCTGACAGTGATGGGCAAAGTGGCCCTTGCTAAAATTATAAATCTACCTCACCTGTTATATTACTTTGTGAATTTGCCATTATATATCCCAGCCCTTTTTTTTCGCTCCCTGGAGCAGGATATATGCAGCTTCATCTGGAATACCTCCCGCTCTAGAGTAGCCCTTTCTAAACTATATCTCCTGATTAACTTAGGTGAGTTATCATTGCCAAATCTAGAGCACTACTACCTAGCTGCACAGTTACAATGGTTCTCTTCCCGATACCGATCAGATACTGCTACTGATCTTCCTGCATGGTCACGCGATATATACTGCTCCATTTATTCCATCCTTGTACCAAGTCCCCCGCACCAGAGCTCTTACTGTTGAACTTGGCATACCGTTGCTATCGTAGGTGTCGATACTTCACTAGGGACATTGTCTCCTATGCACCAGCCATACCACTACTGGGGATACAGTGTGGCACGTGTTACATCAACCACCGACTTGGCTCCCTGGCACAAAGTGGGGATATACACACTAGGGGACCTTTATGCTGATGGCATGCTCTGCACTCATGACACCCTGATGGAGACAGCTTATTTTCTCCCAGGAACCTTCCTATTATATAATTCCCTTAAGCATGCATTGCAGCGTGCATGGAGTGACCTGACAAGGGAGCCCCAAATGCATCTTACATTACAATACCTACATTTGTTTGGAGAGGGAAGACACTTGTTGTGCTGGATAGCAGATTCTTTACGACTCCTTGCATCGGGTCCACTTACAGCTCTACGTGGGCGATGGGAGGTGGACAAAAGGGGGCCCTTCACTGATAAGGAATGGGCGGCCATATTAGAAGCTCCTGTGCATGTTCCACGCAATATGAGATTCCGCCTCACACAATACTATGTTACAAAGATGGCCTATCTCACCCCTGATACGAATAACCGGTACTACAATCACACTGATATTGCATGCCCACACTGCCAGGGGGTGGGAGCAGACCTACTACACATGTTGTGGTTGTGTCTGAACCTACATTTCTATTGGACTGCAATCCTGAATAGTTTGACCCACTGTGTGAGCCGGCCTGTACTGCAGACGGGGAAAGTTTGCATTTTGAAGTTGTTTCCTAGGGGCAAAAAACTAAAAGTCACGTCCTGTTTCCTGGACTTGGGCTTATTACTGGATAAATGGCTTATAACTCGTAGCTGGCAGTCCCCTGATCTGCCGACATATGGAGCATGGGTGCAGTCGCTAACTGTCTGGGCAAGAGCGTAGAGCACAGCTCTTCGCCGTGAAGACACACTAGCCCTATGCAAATACCCACTTGCATCCCAATGGGAGTTAATCCTGACAGGTCTCTGCACCCCACTAATCACAGCACCGCACAGTCCTGACGCACCACTGCAGGTAGTAGCTGTCTGTGATGCAACATCTCTCACATAGCAGGCCCCAACTCTGCATATTAAGACACTGTTGGAAATGGGGTTTCTGGTTGGCTAGGGTATGCACCTCAACCAGGCAAAACACACCCACTCTAGTCAGGGAAAGGGAGTTACACGTCCAAGATAACCCCTGCTCACCACCCTTGGTAGCTAGGCACGAGCAGTCAGGCCTATCCAGGAGGCAATGTGGAAAGTGTTTGCACAACACACATGACGCACTATCCCCACCACAAAGGAAACACAACACCAAGTTATATGAAAATATACTGTATTGTACACAACACAATTATTAGACCAAACACAGCATATCAGTAATATCCTGCTACCTTTGCAGTTGTCAGAAGATTACACATTAGTTACACTGCAAAACTAGCAGTAGTCACATATAACACACAGGTTACTTAGTATCTGCGAAATAAGCAGTAGTCAGGAAACACGTTACTACAACAATGCACTTGTCATAAAAATATCATAAAGGCCCATACTAGGAACATTATAAAACTTATGGCAAGTCAGGAAAACATATTAGCAGGTCATGCCCATAAAAGCAACATTAGCAGACATATATGTAATACATCATAAAAATAGATAGGCAAAATATAAACCAAAAATGTCTCTAAAAAGAACTTATGACTTATATATTGTCCTTTAAGTACCTGGTTTTCTGATGAGGGCACCTCCAGTGCCAAGGAAGATCAAAAGGGGGCGTGAAACGGGTGCCCTCCGGTGACTTGGGGGATGAGGGAGGGTGACACACCCCTTCTGGATTAATGACGGGCCCCTCCTGGGGTCCATGCTCTCTGGGGACCCCTCTGGGCCTCAACCGACCCTCACGAGAGGGGGCAAGTTCCAGTAAAACACTTAGGGCAGGAGGGGGGTGCCACGCACTCCCTCTGATTTGTAATGGGCCCCTACTAGGGCCCGCGATCTCTAGGCCCCCCCCGGGCCTTAACCGGCCCTCTGCCGAGGATGGGGACCAAAACCAGCCAAGATGATTGGGGCCACTGATGGGAGCCTCACCAGACTCTCGCGGGGGCCACCAGGGGAGACCGGAGGCACGGGGGCCTCCGACGAGGCTTCGGCCCGCCCGCAGTCTCTCAAAACAGGCCGCGGGTTTCGTTGGGGCAGGGGGAACCTCTGGCGAGGCTTCCTTTCCCCCTGCCCGTTCAAAATGCGGTGTCCGTGGGGCGGGGAGCCTCCAATGAGGCTTCCTTCCCCACCCGGCTTCTGGATGGAAGTTGCAGCCCCCTGGGCCGTAACAAGCAGCAGGCACCAGAATGGGTGCCTGCTGGTGCCCCGGGGGTGCTCCTCAAAGCGCGCTTTGCCCCGAGCGTACGATATGAGCGCACTTGCTCCTTTTTCTTACTCAATGGTGCCCTAAGGGTCCCCGGCACAGCGCATCACTCGCACTCCTCAAAAACAGCCCAGGTCACGGCGGTGTAGTAGAGTTGCACAAAAATGCGCTTTCCAAAGCGCCAACAATTTATGGCAACAGTGGGCCCCAGGCGCTATACAGCCTAGTTGGCAAGCGCTATCAAGTCCTAGGGCAATCAACATAAAGCACTTTCCAAAGCGCTGGGGTGAAATGAAGCACTCCTCATGCTTTAGGTGGATGCAGGGGTTAGGGGCCACTGCCCCCTGCCCCTGGAGGACGAAGTCAAAGGAGCACAGTGCGGCAGAGTCCAGCAGCAGGCCATCACAAGTTAAATGCAGGCAGTTGGCAGTTCCTCCATATGACCAAGCAGGTCACAGGTCAGCACAGCAGCAGCAGTCCATGGTGGTTCATGGGGGGGTCCTTCCAGCAGTCTGTGTCCAGTTCCAGGTAAGTTCCCAAAATGTCTCTCAATTGTGGGGAAAACTCCCCTATACTTATACTCATTTTTACAATGTGTTACAAAGGAAGGGGAGAGGAGGTTCCAACCAGTTACAACTGGTTCTGGGAGTGCCCCCTCTCTCCTCCAGCACTGGGGGTAAACAACCCTTTTGTGTGAGGCCAGGGCACAGTCTTTACAAATGCAGGTGTGCCCCACCTCTCCCTTCTCTCAGCCCAGGAAGACTATTCAGCATGCAGATACACCTCTGTGACACCTCCACCCTCCCTGTGGACAGGCTGTCTGAAAAGTATGCACAAAGTCCAACTGTCACTCTGCCCAGACGTGGATTGGAGCCAAGCTGCAAAACACCACAGTCATAAGCACAGAGAAATGCTCACTTTCTAGAAGTGGCATTTCTGTCATAGTAATAAAAAAAGTCCACTTACAACAGTAAGCAGCATTTCTTACCACCATTACAACCATACCAAACATGTCTACGCTACCCCTCATAAATCAGACAATACCCCTTCACATAAGGCAGGGCATTTCCAATGCGATCCTATGAGAAGGCACCACTCACAGCAGTGAGACACCAAGTTAGGCTGTTTGTCACTACCAGGACAGGCCACGCTACCTGGCACATGTCATGCCTTCTTCATACATAGCACCCTGCCCATAGGGCTAGCTAGGGCCTACCTTAGGGGTGACTTACATGTAGTAAAAGGGGAGTTCTGAGCCTAGCAAGTAAATTTAGATGCCAGGTCCTTGTGGCAGAAAACTGCGCACACAGGCCCTGCGCTAGTAGGCATGAGACAGGTTTGAAAGGCTACTTCGGTGGGTGGCGCAAGCAGCGCTGCAGGCCCACTAGTAGCATTTAATTTACAGGCCCTGGGTAGAGAGATACCACTGTACAAGGGACCTATAGGTAAATTAAATCTGCCAATTAGGTATAAGCCAATCATACCAACTTTAGATCGGAGAGCACCTGCACTTTAGCACTAATCAGCAGTGATAAAGTGCTCAGAGTCCTAGAGCCAACAGCGAGAGGTCAGAAAAAATAGGAGGAATTAGGCAAAAAGTCAGGGGGTGAACCTACCACAAAGGCCAGGTCCAACACACACTAGTGGTAGTCTTTGCTTGAATTGTGCGTAGGAGATGTTTGATGTGCAAATATAGTAACTCAACAACTGTCAGGCTGCATTTATTGTGTAATGTCATTGATCTGCTTTGCCTACAATTCCCCCCCTTTTTCGAAACTGTAAGTTGAAGCATACTGCATGCATGTGTTCTATACTTTTTGCATTTCTACATAAATGTAATAAAAAAATAAAAAATAAAAATCAGGAGGATTTTGAGCACCAGTCCCAGGCAAAACACAAATCGCTACCCGCAAACGGTGCTTAATTTGTGCTTGTTATTTCCGGTGCTGAGTACCAGCACTTATTTTTGAGGGCCGGAGCTTATTCTTCAGCTCAAGCACTTGCTGCGAGCAAAAGACACGTATGGGAAAGACGGATGAAGGGAAAAACGAAAAAGCGTCACAAAGGGAGAAAGTAGAAAGCTGCAAGAGTGAGCTGAAGGGGCAGGGAGTGGCTTTATATGGATTGAAGAGGCCCAAGATGGCTTCAGGATTACACCGCCTCAGTATTCCATGTTCACACATTTAATTGCAGGAGCCGCATGTTTAAGAGGAAGGCTTTGGGCACCGGCACCTTTTTATTTACAAAGTAAGCACTGCCCACAAAAATCAAGTGCCAGTCCAGTCATCAAGTAATACTATCAGTGAGTCATTGGGGTGACTTCCAGCCTCCTCTTTGTGTTTTCTTCCACCTCCAACGCAGTTAGCCCAGCATCGTCCTCATTCATATCTACCACCAACACCCTTCATCTTTTGTTTAAGAACAACAATCTTATGTGACTGCTCCAAATCCTCCTGCTTCTTTGCCACGCTGTTTGCCATGTCCTATGGTCTCGCCATCTACTGCATCACTTCTACCATCCTGTGGTTGACTGCTCCCTATGATCTTGAGGCACAGAGTAACCATGAGCCTCAAGCCAAGTTCAAAGCTACTGCACAGATGTGAAAAGGTAAGAGTGATATTCATGGATGATGTGTAGCATGGCCAGGTAAAAGCAAGGTATTTTTAAGGTGGTGGTGATGCAGGGCCCTTTACACCTCAGTAAAAGCATTCATGTGTGGCTGCACCTCACTGGTGTCATCTGGGAAAATGCTCACATTGCTACCCTCATCCTAGCAGGGACTGGGAGCGTGGGCAATCAGCAGGATGTTTTGCCTTTCCCTGAAGTTAAGCAGGCATGCTGCTAATTGGTTGGCCATTGAGCTTAGTTCCAGGGAGGACCCCAGAACCTGATGAGCTCACTTCACTGAGAACTTAGAAGGTTTGTCATTCAGAACAACTTGCAACAATCGGCCCCCATGTATAAATCTGTGTTGTTGTCCTCGGTGCTCTCAGGTACCGCAAGCCGGTCCACATTATTATGCCTGAAGCACTCTTTGGCATCATGCACATGGTATACAGTTCCCTGGAGATTTCCTGACATTGTTTCTGTACTTCCTTCACCATTGGTCGAACATTGGCCATCTCTGATTTATTTTTGGCTACACACTCTGCCAGTTATTTATGGTCCACCTGAAGAATCCTACCTTTAGGTCACCATACCGTGTTTCAGTTCAAGGGCAGCATCAGTCTCTTTGATGGCAGATAGGATTTTTTCAGTAGGTTCCTCCACTGGGGGCCCACTCCACTTTCGGACAGTAAGATCATCAAGTCTTTGCCTGCAATTAACTTGGTAGCTTTGGTACGCAGTATCATTAGTCTGATCTGTAGGGTGACACTAGTCCATCCCCACAGGTCTCCAGCACAACCAATGCCTGTAGAAATCCTACTCCCAACAAACAGAAAGGGAGCCCTCTGCAAGAGGAATAAGTGAAACCTATTTCCTACCAAGAACAAAAAAACATCTCAGGACTGCTCTCTGAAATCAATTAAGCAAAGGTTTTCAGGCATAACCCGAGCTTTCCTTTTTGTCCTCTCTTGCAAAGCAGATAATCCTCAGGTTTAGTTTTAGTGTGAATGCACATTCGCACATATTTCCCTCCCGTTTTCTTCTCCACATGCCCATGAAAATATTTCCAACCTAATGGTATTCCTTCCTGCAAGTACCGCTAACATTATGGGGTTGTTGGGTGAACTTTACCACCGTAAAGCACATGGACTAGGGTGACCAGAATTTTAAAGTTGAGAACCGGGAAACCGGGACATTTAATAAAAAACGAAAAAGGACTATAACTTTACTTCGACCGAGCACCCAGAATGGCAGTGCTCATCAACATAAAATTAAAGCAGAGGCACTTAGAATATAAACAAAATGCTATTTTTAACTCCTTCCCCGCCAATGACGTAATGGTTACGTTCGTGGCTGCGGGGCTCAGGCGCCACAGATGTAACCATTACGTCCTGGGGCCACCTGCATACCCCCCGATCAGGGTTGGAAGGGGAATCGCTTTCCCTTCTACCCCTCCCTCTCAAGTGACGTCTGATGACGTCAGCGCGCCAATGCGCACTGACCTCATCAGAGGTCAACTCCCGTTGCGCTGAAAGCAATGCGTCCAGTGCGACAGAGGAGAAACTCATTAGGTTCTCCTCGATACAGAGGGCAGGGAAGGCAGAGAGGCATGAAAAGGGAAGGAAAGGCTTTTCCTTCCCTTTTCACGTCTCTTTTTTTTTTTATTGTCATCAAGGGAGCAACTCCTTGAGCAAGGGCTGCTCCCCAAGGGGGGCATTTTATTTGAGGCCATTTCTGCCCCCTCTGGGGGCAGATCGCCCTATATTAATTAGGCCGATCTGCCCCCGGGGGGACAGAAGCCATTAGACACCAGGAATGTTTTTTTGAAATATTGATAAGGGGAGCGACCCCTTAGGCAAGGATCGCTTCCTGGGGGGGGGAACAATTTTTTTATTAGGACTTTTCTGCCCCCCTTGGGGGCATATTGGCCTATATTAATTAGTCCAATCCACCCCCAGGGGAGCATAAGCCACTAGACACCAGTTTTTTTTTTTATTTGTTTATATTGATAGGAGTCGCTCCCCTGGGAGGGGGGCAAATTGTTTTTTGTCCGATCTGCCTCCGGGGGGGCAGAAACCACTCAGGCACCAGGGATTGGTGTGTTTTATTGGGGGGAGCAGCCCCTTGCGCAAGGGTCGCTTCCCATGGGGGGTACATTACTGTATGCCATATCTGCCCCTCTTTGGGGCAGATCAGCCTATTTTTGGAAGGCAGAAAGCCCACCAGAGACCAGGGAAGATTTTTTTTCCAAAATAAGAGGATGGTAGTATGGCCATACCCCCACCCCAAATAAATGGGGCCAAAGTTGTTCTGCCCACCAGTGGGCAGATAGGGAAATTACCCCCGATCCACACCCCGGGGGCAGAAAGTCTACTAGATGCCAAGGAATTAAAAAAAAAATAATTGCGGGGTGGTGGCTACCAACCAGTATGGGCATGGTTATGCCCCCACCCCAACTGAAGGGGATAACAGTCTTTCATCCCTCCCCCGCACACTAAAACATCTTATCCCACGGCAAGCAAGAGGACATTTCATTATTTTGGGTTTTGGTTTTACATTTGGGCCATGAGAGCTTGGCTAACTCTCAAAGTCGTCCCACTTGGAATGGTGAGGGCTGCACTTTTTGGACTTTGGGACACTGCCATGTAGAAAAATCCACAAGACATAGACACATCTGAAAATTAAACATCTGGGTGAGTCCAGGGTGGTGTGCTTCACATGCACCCCACATCATTTTCTTACCTACAATGCCCTGCAAACCTCCAACTTTGCTGGAAATCACATATTTTTCCCCATTTTTGTGATGGAACCTCCTGGAATCTGCAGGAATCCACAAAATTCCTACTACCCAGCATTGTCTAATCTATACCAATAAAAATTCTGCCCCACTTGTCAGCCTAAAAATGTTTTTTATCCAACTGCCCTTTTGGACCCGCTTTGGTTCCCCATCAGTTTCAACATGTTGTTGGCTCTTTCCTGTCACAGACACTTGGCCCACCTACACAGTATCATTTTTACCGGGAGACTGAAGGGAACGTTGGGTGGTAGGAAATTTGTCCTGGTGCGGTGATCCCACACAGGAATGTGGGGAAAATGTTATTTCTTTTTTAGCTAAGTTTGAGGTTTGCTGAGGATTCTGGGTAAGAAAACACTGGGGAATCAGCGCAAGTCACACCTCCCTCGGGTGTCTAGTTTGCAGAAATGTCTGGGTTTGGTAGGTTTCCTTGTATGGCTGCTGAGCCCAGGACCAAAAATGCATTTCTCCCTTCCCCCACAAAAACAGGTAGTTTTGTATTTGATAATTTTGATGTGTCCAGATAGTGTTTTGCGGCTCCTGTCAGATTCCAGAACTTTCTGTCACCAAAATGTGAGGAAAAAGTGTTTTTTTGGCCAAATTTGGACCAAAGGATTCTAGGTAACAAAACCTAGTGAGAGCCCCACAAGTCACCCCATCTTGGATTCCCCTAGGTGTCTAGTTTAAAAAAAATGCACAAGTTTGGTCGGTTTACTTAGCTAGAGGCCAAAATCCACAGCTAGGCACTTTCCAAAAAACAGCTCTGTTTTCTTTGGGAAAATGTGATGTGTCCACATTGTGTTTGGGGCATTACCTGTCGTGGGCGCTAGGCCTACCCACACAAGTGAGGTACCATTTTTATCAGGAGACTTGGGGGAACTCCGAGTTGAAGGAAAGTTGTGGCTCCTCTCAGTTTCCTCTGTCACTAAATTGTGAGGAATAAGTGTTTTTTTGTCCAACTTTTGAGTTTGCAAAGGATTCTTAGTAATAGAACCTGGTGAGAGCCCCAGAAGTCACCCCATCCTGGATTCCCCTAGGTGTCTGTTTTTCAAAAATGCACGTTTGGTAGGTTTCCCTAGGTGCGGGCTGAGGTAGAGGCCAAAATCCACAGCTAGGCACTTTGCAAAAAAGACGCCAGATTTCAATGTAAAAATGTGATGTGTCTATGTTGCATTTCCCTTTGCGAGCATCAGGCCTACCCACGCAAGTGAGGTGCCATTTTTATCGTGAGACTTGAGGGAACACAGAATAGAAAAACAAGTGTTATTGCCCTTTGTCTTTCTCTACAATTTTCCTTCCAAATGTAAGACAGTGTGTAAAAAAAGACATCTATTTGAGAAATGCCCTGTGATTCACATGCTAGTATGGGCACCCCGGAATTCAGAGATGTGCAAATAATCACTGCTTCTCAACACCTTATCTTGTGCCCATTTTGGAATTGCAAAGGTTTTCTTGATACCTATATTTCACTCTTTATATTTCAGCAAATGAATTGCTGTATATCCGGCATAGAAGGAAAACCCATTTTGAGGTGCAGCTCATTAATTGGCTCTGGGTACCTAGGGTTCTTAATTAACCTACAAGCCCTATATATCCCCGCAACCGGAAGAGTCCAGCAGACGTAACGGTATATGCCTTCAAAAATCTGACATAGCAGGAAAAAGTTACAGAGTAAAACGTGAAGAAAAATTTATGTTTTTTTAAAATCTCAATGTTAGACCTGACAGCCTTAGGGTGGTCACCCCTAACTTTTTGCCTGCCTCCCTCCACTTTTTGGACACTGTTTTTGCTGTTTTTTTAGACTCTGCGCACTTTACCACTGCTAACCAGTGCTAAAGTGCATATGCTCTCTCCCTTTAAATATGATAACATTGGATCATACTCAATTGGACTATTTAATTTACTTATAAGTCCCTAGTAATGTGCACTGTATGTGCCCAAGGCCTGTAGATTAAAATGCTACTAGTGGGCCTGTAGCACTGGTTGTGCCACCCACTTAAGTAGCCCCTTAACCTTGTCTCAGGCCTGCCATTGCAAGGCCTGTGTGTGCAGTTTCACTGCCACTTCGACTTGGAATTTAAAAGTACTTGCCAAACCTAAAACTCCCCTTTTTCTACATATAAGTCACCCCTAAGGTGTGCCCTAGGTAACCCCTAGAGCAGTGTGCTGTGTGGGTAAAAGGCAGGACATGTACCTGTGTAGTTTGCATGTCCTGGTAGTGTAAAACTCCTAAATGTGTTTTTACACTACTGTGAGGCCTGCTACCTTCATAGGCTAACATTGGGGCTGCCCTCACACTATGTTGTAGTGGTAGCTGCTGATCTGAAAGGAGTAGGAAGGTCATATTTAGTATGGCCAGGACGGTAATACAAAATCCTGCTGACTGGTGAAGTTGGATTTAATATTACTATTTTAGAAATGCCACTTTTAGAAAGTGAGCATTTCTCTGCACTTAAATCCTTCTGTGCCTTTCAATCCACGTCTGGCTGGGTTTAGTTGACATCTCCTTGTGCATTCACTCAGACACACTCCAAACACAGGGTACTCAGCCTCACTTGCATACATCTGCATTTTGAATGGGTCTTCCTGGGCTGGGAGGGTGGAGGGCCTGCTCTCACACAAAGGACTGCCACACCCCCTACTGGGACCCTGGCTGACAGGATTGAACTGAAAGGGGACCTGGTGCACTTCTAAGCCACTCTTTGAAGTCTCTCCCACTTCAAAGGCACATTTGGGTATAAAAACAGGGCCTCTGCCCTACCACCTCAGACATTTCCTGGAGAAGAAACTTGTAACCAGAACCTGCATCCTGCGAAGAAGAACCGCCTGGCTGCCCAAAGGACTCACCTGACTGCTTTCTCTGAAGGACTGCTGCCTTGCTGTTGCCCTGCTGCCTTGCTACTCTCTGGCTGTGGTGAAGAAGTGCTCTCCAAGGGCTTGGAAAGAGCTTGCCTCCTGTTCCCTGAAGTCTCAGGACTAAAAAGACTTCTCTTTTGCAACTGGACTCCCTGTGCGGCAAAAATTTGATGCACACCTGGCTAAAAATGACGCACAGCCTGTTCTGCGGTGAAAAATTCACTGCACGCCCAACCGACTTTGCAAGGAAAAGATTGACGCAGTGCCTGCGGTGCCACCGGAACTTCGACGCACAGCCCACCAGATCAACGCACAGCCGACTTGGGACGATGCCATCTGACTTCCAGAGGGGAAATCGACGCAGTGCCTGTCGTGAGGGAGAAGTTTTGCCGCACCGCCCACCGGAACGACGCAGAGCTTGTCAACCAGCCCAGGATTCCACGCACAGACCCCGGGGCGACTGAAAACCCTGCAACCCAAAGAGGATCAACGACCGAGTGCCGGAAATCGACGCCCAGCCATCCCTGCGTGAAAACCAAACAACGCATTGACCGTGTGCTGCCCGAGAAATCGACGCACACCCCTTTGTTTCCACGCTTCTCCTTCTCTGCTGCCCCTTGCAGAGATTTTTTTCACTCAAACCAGGTACTTTGTGCTTGAAAGAGACTTTGTTTACTTTTAAAAGACTTAAGACACTTTACATCACTTTTCAGTGATATCTTTACAATTTCTTATTGCATCTTTGATCGTTTTTGACCTGCAAATACCCAGATAAATATTATATATTTTTCTAAACACTGGGTGGTATATTTTTGTGGTGCTATATGGTGTTATTGTATGATTTATTGCGCAAATACTTTACACATTGCCTTCTAAGTTAAGCCTGACTGCTCAGGGCCAAGCTACCAGAGGGCGGGCACAGCATAATTTGGATTGTGTGTGACTTACCCTGACAAGAATGAGGGTCCTTGCTGGGACAGAGGGTAACCTGACTGCCAAACAAAGACCCCATTTCTAACACTCAATTTCAATATTTTATTTATTTCAAATGTTATTTTTTGTAAGAAAACCTTGTAGGACCTACACAAATTACACCTTGCTGAAGTCACAATCTTGTCTACTTTTCAGAAATGCTTAGCTTTCTGGGATCCAGCATTGGTTTCACACCCATTTCTGTCACTAACTGGAAGGAGGCTGAAAGCACAATAAATAGTAAAAATGGGGTATGTCCCAGTAAAATGACAAAATTGTGTTGAAAAATTGGGTTTTCTGATTCAAGTCTGCCTGTTCCTGAAAGCTGGGAAGATGGTGATTTTTGATGCTGATGCCATTTTCAGGGAAAAAAACACAAGCCTTCTTCTGCAGCCCCTTTTCCCCATTTGTTTAAAAAAAACGAAATGTTCACTGTATTTTGGCTAATTTCTTGGTCTCCTTCAGGGGAACCCACAAAGTCTGGCTACCTCTAGAATCCCTGGGATATTGGAAAAAAAGCTCGCAAATTTGGCATGGGTAGCTTATGTGGACAAAAAGTTATGAGGGCCTAATCGCGAACTGCCCCAAATAGCCAAAAAAAGGCTTGGCACCTGAGGGGGAAAAGGCCTGGCAGCAAAGGGGTTAAAGCCGCTATCATGTCTGTTTATTAAATTGTTTTAGTTTAACAGTACCTGCTTTGGAAAACATAAAAAGGCACCTCCCACCGTTTCCAGAGACCCTCTCTAAAAACCGGAACATGGGCTAAATTTCCGTAAATCGGCTGGGACAGAGGCGCAAGCCTCTCAACCATATCTATGAGGCCACGCATAGCCACTTTTCATGGCTTTGAATGGACTCATAAGTATGGAATAAGACAAAGCAGCGCAAGTCACTGCATTGCCTTACTCTGGCCCTCATTCTGACCTTGGCGGGCGGCGGAGGCCGCCCGCCAAAGTCCCGCCGTCAGGTTACCGTTCCGCGGTCGAAAGACCGCGGCGGTAATTCTGACTTTCCCGCTGGGCTGGCGGGCGGTCGCCTTCAGACCGCCAGCCAGCCCAGCGGGAAAGAGGCTTCCACGATGAAGCCGGCTCGGAATCGAGCCGGCGGAGTGGAAGCTGTGCGACGGGTGCAGTTGCACCCGTCGCGTTTTTCACTGTCTGCGCAGCAGACAGTGAAATACATGTAGGGGCCCTCTTACGGGGGCCCCTGCAATGCCCATGCCAGTGGCATGGGAACTGCAGGGGCCCCCAGGGGCCCCGCGACCCCCCCTACCGCCATCCGGATCTCGGCGGTCCGACCGCCGGGATCTGGATGGCGGTAGGGGGGGTCGGAATCCCCGCGGCGGTGCAGCAAGCTGCGCCGCCGCGGAGGATTCAATGGGGCCGCGGTACACTAGCGGGACCCCGCCAGTGGTGCCGGTCCGACCGCGGCTTTACCGCCGCGGTCGGAATCCCCATTGGAGCACCGCCGGCCTGTCGGCGGTGCTCCCGCGGTCCTCCGCCCTGGCGGTCAAAGACCGTCAGGGTCAGAATGACCACCTCTGTGTCAGTGAGGCGTTCCATGGTGTTACAGTGGGTTCTCCCACGCAACGCCCATGATTTTGATTCGGCCCCAGATTTACTTAATCATGTAAACCTGGGGCAGTGCCAAAACCTTATGCCTCCCCAAAACAGACTTAAAGAGGAGACATATTTTCATGTCTCCCCGTTTTTTCTCCTTTCCATGTGTGATGCAATCTGCAGCACATATAGAAGGAGGAAAACACCTCTCTGGGTTGTTTTTGTGTAGGAAGGTTCCCTTTACTGCACAAAAGTGATCCGGCATGCAAGGCAAACAACCTTGCACCATGGTGAAAGGGTCCCCGTGTTGACGCTAGGCAGCCAATTGTACACCAGCGCAGGGGGAAAGGACATGAATGCACCGTATTGCATAAATGCGGTGCATTCCTGCCCTCTCATATTGGCTTAGGGAAGCGGAGGAAGAAGACTTGCTGCGCTGCCCTACCACAATTCCTCATAAATAAGTTTCCTTGTTTCCACAAGTCAAGCTCTTGTTTTGCTGCCACAAATGAGTTTTGTTTGCAAATGATTATAATTTAGGTTTGCAAAAAGTTAGGTCTTCAATTAAATTTCCCGTCCCCAACTTTAATATGTCTTCCAGGCGCTATATATCGTTCCCAGTGCTACTCGTCTGAATTGGAATTTCAATTCCTCGTCTTCCTCGCAGTGGACTGATTCTGCCAACACCTCATACCCTCGGGGCTCTACCAACCTCATTATTTTCTGCGGTGCAATGACAAGGTTCGAAGAGACACTGAATTCTCTTCAACCATATATAGTGCACTGAATTATTTGTTTTCTATTTATGCCTCTGTCACTACCTAACATCACAGAGTAACAATTTATTTTTATTTGATTTCTCATAATTTTATAATCATGCTCTGCATTGTGCCGCTTTCGTTAAAATGAAGCAATAGGCATCTGTATGATTTTTGCCGCTGGTCACAAGTCTGCCCTATTGGGGATTTTACTCTTCCAAGTACGTTTGTCAAAACTCATACGTGAAATGTTGAATTAGAAGCACCATGAGGATTTCTGAACTCCAGTACTAGCACTGGTGGAAGTTAGCTACATTAAGTTGTATTTATTATTTATTCTTTCATTTCTGTTTGTAATGAATGCAATGCTGTGCAGTTTCAAATGCATTATTCACAGATGTAAACAGAAACTGAATTGCCTTTGGATGACATATGCTTTATATTGTAAATCTTGTGTAATACAATGGGCAAAAGAACTTGCCTTTTATTTATGTTTGGGCTAAGAATTTGGGTCTCACTGTGTTCTTAAACATACTGGCAATATATATATATATATATATATATATATATATATATATATATATATATATATATATATAGTCACTAAAAAGGTTAAAGTAACGTTATACTTAGGTGAAATGTTCAGGAACAACTTAACTCTAAAAACCACTGAAATTCACCTTTTATAGGAATTATAACTTGTGCCCTAAGGTAACTATAACTCATGCCCCCGCCATGCACAGTTGTCATCAATACTTTCACTGCAATTATTGCAGTGATATTATCAATGATGTCATAGAACATGTCATGAGTTATGTAAAAAGGGGGGTAATTAGTGGTGCATGACGAGGGCGCCAGTATTCGTTACCTAAGGGCACGAGTTAGTTGCTTGAGATAACTTGTGAATTTCAGTTGTTTTTAGAGTTGAAGTGTTACATTGTTACTGAACGTTTCACCTAACTATCCTAACTATAACATTACTTCAACCTTTGTTTTTCTACAGTGAATTTCTAGTTTTATTTCAAAATGTAAAGTAATAATTAATTACTGTTAGAAATGGGGTCTTTGATTGACAGTCAGGTTACCCCCTGTTCAAGCAAGGACCCTCACACTAGTCAGGGTAAAAGAGAATCACCCTTAGCTAACCCCTGCTTACCCCCTTGGTAGCTTGGCAGAGCAGTGGGCTTAACTTCAGAGTGCTAGGTGTAAAGTGTTTGTACCAACACACACAGTAACCTAATGAAAACACTACAAAATGACACAACACCAGTTTAGAAAAATAGGAAATATTTATCTAAACAAAACAAGACCAAAACAACAAAAATCTGACATATACAAGTCAAGTTATTAATTTTTAAAGATTAAACTCAAAAATAGCACTTAAAAACACAAAATGCTTCGATGAGGTGTTAACACGGCTTCATGATGGAGTCCTTCCCAACAAGCCGACACCAGCTGCGCCGAACATGGAGTCCCGTAGACCCCCAAGTACAGTACCGTTGGTGAAGAGTGAAAGCAAGTCGATGCTTGAAGTCGGGGATCGCGGCGTCTGTGCGGAACTTTGAATCTGCGCACTTCGAGCGGCGTCAGTCACTACATGGTGCGGCGCCTTCCACTGAGTCGTGGACTTCAGCGGGGCTGCAGCGGCATCAGGCCTGCGAAGGTTGTCGCGTTCCAGCGAAGATCACGGAGTCGGTTGCAGGCGGCGTCACCTGATTCAGCAGCGGCATTGGTGCGAAGTCTTCCGGAGTCGATTTCCTTAGATTTCCACCAGCTTTCCTATCAAGGGCCCAGGGACTGGATAGGGCACCACTTGTCAGAGCAGGAGTCTCTCCAGAGACTCCAGGTGCTGGCAGAGAGAAGTCTTTGTTGTCCCTGAGACTTCAAACAACAGGAGGCAAGCTCTAAATCAAGCCCTTGGAGATTTCTTCACAAGATGGAAGGCACACAACGTCCAGTCTTTGCCCTCTTACTCTGGCAGAGGCAGGAACAGCAGGATAGCTCCACAAAGCAGTCACAGGCAGGGCAGCACTTCTCCTCAGCTCTTCAGCTCTTCTCCAGGCAGAGGTTCCTCTTGATGTCCAGAAGTGATCTGAAGTCTGTCATTTTGGGTGCCCCTCTTATACCCAATTTCTCCATTGAAGTAGGCCTACTTCAAAGTAAAGTCTCTTGTGAATGTGAAATCCTGCCTTGCCCAGGCCAGGCCCTAGACACTCACCAGGGGGTCAGAGACTGCATTGTGTGAGGACAGGCACAGCCCTTTTAGGTGTAAGTGACCACTCCTCCCCGCCCTCCTAGCACAGATGGCTCATCAGGAAATGCAGACTACACCCCAGCTCCCTTTGTGTCACTGTCTAGTGTGAGGTACAACCAGCCCAACTGTCAAACTAACCCAGACAGGGAATCCACAAACAGGCAGAGTCACATAAATGGTATAAGCAAGAAAATGCTCACTTTCTAAAAGTGGCATTTTCAAACACAAAATCTTAAAATCAACTTTACTAAAAGATGTATTCTTAACTCCTTCGCTGGCAGGCCTTTTCCCCCTCCTGTGCCAAGCCTTTTTTTGCCTATTTGGAATAGTTCTCGCTTTGGCCTTCATAACTTTTTGTCCACATAAGCTACCCACGCCAAATTTGGGTCCTTTTTTCCAACATCCTAGGGATTCTAGAGGTACCCAGACTTTGTGGGTTCCCCTGAAGGAGACCAAGAAATTAGCCAAAATACAGTGTAGCTTTTTCCTGCAATGTCAGATTTTTGAAAGCAATATATTGTTACGTCTGCCGGACTCTTCTGGTTGCGGGGATAAATAGGGCTTGTAGGTTCATCAAGAACCCTAGGCACCCAGAGCCAATAAATGAGCTGCACCTTGCAGTGGGTTTTCAATCTATACCGGGTATACAGCAATTCATTTGCTGAAATATAAAGAGTCAAAAATAGGTATCAAGAAAACCTTTGTATTTCCAAAATGGGCATAAGATAGGGTGTTGAGGAGCAGTGGTTATTTGCACATCTCTGAATTCTGGGTTGCCCATACTAGACTGTGAATTACAGGGCATTTCTCAAATAGACGTCTTTTTTACACACTGTCTTATATTTGGAAGGAAACAATGTAGAGAAAGACAAGGGGCAATAACAATTGTTTTGCTATTCTATGTTCCCCCAAGTCTCCCGATAAAAATGGTACCTCACTTGTGTGGGTAGGCCTAGTGCCCGCGACAGGAAATGCCCCAAAACACAAAGTGGACACATCACATTTTCTCAAAGAAAACAGAGGTGTTTTTTGCAAAGTGCCTACCTGTGGATTTTGGCCTCTAGCTCAGCCACCGTCTAGGGAAACCTACCAAACCTGTGCATTTTTAAAGACTAGAGACCTAGGGAAATCCAAGATGGGGTGACTTGTTGAGCTCTGACCAGGTTCTGTTACCCAGAATCCTTTGCAAACCTCAAAATGTGGCTAAAAAAACACTTTTTCCTCACATTTCTGTGACAGAAAGTTCTCGAATCTGAGAGGAGCCACAAATTTCCTTCCACCCACCGTTCCCCCAAGTCTCCTGATAAAAATGATAAATCACTTGTGTAGGTGGGCCAAGTGTTTGTGACAGGGAAGAGCCAAAAACACGTCAAAATTGAGGGGGAACCAAAGTGGGTCCAAAAGGGCAGTTTGAAAAAAAACATTTTTAGGCTGACAAGTGCAGCAAAATTTTTATTGGTATAGGTGAGACAATGCTGGGTGGTGGGAATTTTTTGGATTACTGCAGATTCCGGAAGGTTCCATCACAAAAATGTGGGAAAAATGTGTGCTTTCCAGCAAGGGTGCAGGTTTGCAGGGCATTGTGGGTAAGGAAATGGTGCGGGGTGCATGTGAAGCACACCACCCTGGAATCAACTAGATGTTTAGTTTTCAGATGTGTCTAGGTCTTGTGGATTTTTCTACATGGCAGCGTCCCAAAGTAACAAAAAAGTGCAGCCCTCACCATTCCAAGTGGGACGATTTTGAGAGTTACCAAGCTCTCATGGCCCAAATGTAAAACAAAAACCAAAAATAATCAAATGTCCTCTTACTTGCCATGGGATAAGATGTTTTAGTATGCGGGGGAGAGCTGAAAGACTGTTAGCCCCTTCAATTCGGGTGAGGGCATAACCAGGCCCATTCTGGTTGGTAGCCACCACCCCACTATTTTTTTTATTTTTTATTATTCCCTGGCATCTAGTAGACTTTATGTCCCCCCGGGGTGTGGATCGGGGGTAATTGCCCAATCTGCCCACTGGTGGGCAGAGCAACTTTGGCCCCATTTATTTGGGGTGCGGGTATGGCCATACCCCCAACCTCTTATTTAAAAAAAAAATCTTCCCTGGTCTCTGGTGGGCTTTCTGCCCCCCTTGGGGGCAGATGGGCCTTCCACAATAGGCCACTCTGCCCCCAAGGGGGGCAGTTATGGCCAACAGTAATGTGCCCCCATGGGGAGAGACCCTTTCCCAAGGGGCTGCCCACTCCAAACAAAACACACACATACACACACACCAATCCATGGTGTCTAGAGGTTTCTGCCCCAAAGGGGGCAGATTGGCCTCAATAAAATAGGCTGATCTGCTCCCAAGTGGGGCTAAATACAATTTGCTAAATACAATTTGTCCCCCAGGTGAGCGACCCTTGTCTAAGGGGTCGCTCCCCATACATAAAAACATAAAGTAAATAAAAAAATATAAATATCCCTGGTGTCTAGAGGTTTCTGCCTCCCCGGGGGCAAATCCGCCTAATTATATTAGGACGATCTGCCTCCAGGGGGGGGGGGGGGCAGAAAAGGCCTAAAAATATGTTTCACCCCCGGGAGCGACCCTTGCCTAAGAGGTCGCTCCCCAAACATAAAAAAATAAAAGTAAACAATTTTTTTTTTATCCCTGGTGTCTAGTGGTTTTCTGCCTCCCCCAGGTGCAGATCGGCCTAATACCATTAGGCCAATCTGCCCCTGGGGGGGTGGCAGAAATGGCCTAGAAATAATTTGCCCCCCCCCGAGGAGCGGCCCTTGCCCAAGGGGCCGCTCCCCTTACTTGAAATAGCCCACACACAAAAATATTCCCTGGTGTCTAGTTGTTTCTGCCCCCCCCAGGGGAGGCAGAAATGGCCTAATAATAATTCCCCCCCCCCCCGGAGCGACCCTTGCCCAAGGGGTCGCTCCCCAAACATTCAAAAAAACAAAAAAAAGAATAAAGAACATTTTCCCTGGTGTCTAGTGGATTTCTGCCCCCCTGGGGACAGAGCGGCCTAATAATATTAGGCCGATATGCCCCCGGGGGGCAGAAATGACCTAGAAATAATTTCCCCCCGAGGAGCAGCCCTTGCCCAAGGGGCTGCTCCCCTTACTTCAAATAGCCCTCAAAAATATATATTCCCTGGTGTCTAGTGGTGTCTGCCCCCCCTGGGGGCAGAAGTGGCCTAATAATAATTTGCCCCCCCTGGAGCGACCCTTGACCAAGGGGTCGCTCCCCAAACATACAAAAAAAAAAAAACATTTTCCCTGGTGTCTAGTGGATTTCTGCCCCCCCAGCCAAAAACCAAATTGCCCCCCTGGAGAGCGGCCCTTGCCCAAGGGGCCGCTCTCCTTATTGAAATGAAAAAAAAAAAATCCCTGGTGTCTAGTGGCATTTTTGCTGTCCGATCGCGATCGGGCAGCAGAAATGTTCAGAGAAGCCTGGAAGGAGAGGAAAGTCCTTTCCTCTCCTTCCAGGCTTCTCTGCCCCCCTCCACATGATCGGAGGAGAAATGCTTTGCATTTCTCCTCCGATCGGGCGCTGGAAGCTGAGCTTCCAGCGCCGGAGGGAGGGCCTCTGATGAGGTCAGCGCGCGAAAGCGTGCTGACGTCATCGATGCTACGGGGAGGTCACGGGGGTGGGGGGGTGCCTGGCCATCGGGGGGGCGCCATAGCAGGACGAGGTGGTCTCGTCGAGGACGAGACCACCTCGTCCAGGGCACACAACTGGTTAAATTATGAGCTCAGAGACCCCAAACTCCACATGTCCATCCGCTCCCAAAGGGAATCTACACTTTAATCAGATTTAAAGGTAGCCCCCATGTTAACCTATGAGTGGGATAGGCCTTGCAACAGTGAAAAACGAATTTAGCAATATTTCACTGTCAGGACATATAAAACACATTACTATGGCCCTCATTCTGACCCTGGCGGTGTCTCACCGCCAGGGCAGAGGGCAGAGGAAGCACCGCCAACAGGCTGGCGGTGCTTCCGGGGCATTCTGACCGCGGAGGTAAAGCCGCGGTCAGAAAAGGGGAACCGGCGGTTTCCCGCCGGTTTTCCCCTGCCCCAGGGAATCCTCCATTGCGGCGCTGCATGCAGCGCTGCCATGGGGATTCCGACCCCCTTCCCGCCAGCCTGGTTCTGGCGGTTTTCACCGCCAGAACCTGGCTGGCGGGAACGGGTGTCGTGGGGCCCATGCCCACGCCATGCCAGTGACTGCAGGGGCCCCCTAACAGGGCCCCAACAAGATTTTCAGTGTCTGCATAGCAGACACTGAAAATCGCGACGGGTGCAACTGCACCCGTCGCACCCCAGCAAATCCGCCGGCTTCATTCGGAGCCGGCTTCATCTTTGCTGGGGCTTTCCCGCCGGCCCAGCGGGAAAGTCAAAATGCTCCCCGCGGTCATTTGACCGCGGGGCGGTGTTTGGTCGGTTTCCGCCCGGCGGGCAGCGCCCGCCGGGGTCGGAATGACCCCCTATATGTCCTACCTTAACCATACACTGCACCCTGCCCTTGGGGCTACCTAGGGCCTACCTTAGGGGTGCCTTACATGTAAGAAAAGGGAAGGTTTAGGCCTGGCAAGTGGGTACACTTGCCAAGTCGAATTTACAGTTAAAACTGCACACACAGACACTGCAGTGGCAGGTCTGAGACATGATTACAGAGCTACTTATGTGGCTGGCACAACCAGTGCTGGAGGCCCACTAGTAGCATTTGGTTTACAGGCCATGGCACCTCGAGTGCACTTTACTAGGGACTTACTAGTAAATCAAATATGCCAGTCATGGATAAACCAATCAACCATAAAATTTACACAGAGAGCATATGCACTTTATCACTGGTTAGCAGTGGTAAAGTGCTCAGAGTTCAAAAGCCTACAGGTCAGAAAAAATAGGAGACAGGAGACAAAAAGATTTGGAATGACCCTGCATAAGCAAAAAAGTCCAACAATTACCATATGTAAATCCAACCCCCATGTATGCAGCCAACCTTATGCTGTGAGCGGCCTTCTGCTGTGCGCTGTGGGAGGTTGGCCACAAAGCCTGTGGCCAACCTCCCCAAGGCAGGTAGCCCCACACTGCAGAGGGCCTCTATCATGCACAGCTGGGGTTGGCCACAGGGCCTGGCCTGATGCAACTATCCCCACGTTGCACACTGTCTTGGGCCAGGCGCAGCCTGCGGACCCCATTCTCTTTAAAGGGAAGGCCACTAGCTAAAATAATGGGGCGGGGAGCCATGCGGACCCCCCCCCCCCAAGCCGTAATCAGCCCTTGAGCTCCATCCCTGCTTTTACAGGTCTAAACTTATTTTGTTGTGAAAGGAAGACTTTTGGTCTAAGTTTACCTTTGTGAATCAAGCCTGTGGTGTTTGCTCTCACATGGCGGGAGATTAAAAAATGCTCCTGCGAAGCAGGAGCAAACACAGGTTTCCCTGCTTAAGCCTGTGTGGGCAGGGAAACCACTATGTCCTGGGGAAGTGGGGGACAGGCTACCAGGGACATAGCTAGAGAGACGACCCTGGGGGATGGTTTCCCCAGGGCCACAGAAGGCTCAAGGTTTGAGGGCCATGGCCCCTCTCCCTTTTACAGAGTTTAGTGGCCACGGGGATGGAGCTCCAGGGAATTTAGAGACTTGTGGAGGGGAGTGGCATGCCTCCCTCACCCTCAAAAATACATCAGGATCCAGGAGATGAGGTTGCCAGGGCTGAAAAAAGCCAGGGAGGTACGGCCCTCCTCCCCCCAAAAAAATAAAAAAGTTTCCTCCCCCTGCTCCGGGGGTGGGGGGGTGTAGGGGAGGGGTTAGAAAAGGAGCACATGAGACTGCACTTTGTTTTGTTTTTTCAAAATTTTGCTGTGGATTTGTGAATCCCTCCTCAAATTTATGGCAACATTTAAAAAATAACACCTTTTTGGCCCCAGGTAGGATTCCTTTGCGACACACCACCAGGTCTGTACCCTGCCCCTTTATGTCTTCTTGTTTAGTGTTTTCTTAGGACTGAGGACCAAGTCCGAGTCCTAAGATGGCTGCCACTACTTTCTGTATGAGTTTGTGGCAGCTAGTCAGATATCACTTTGAGATCTGTCAGCTCCATGAATCCTCAGCGGTGTGAAATATACCATTTTTTTACCTTAATTTCTCCAAAATTACTGAATGGATTTACACAAATACACAAAAAGCAAGCAACACTCTACCTGCATCAAGATCTAGCTGTTTGTCAAATGTGGTGTTTAGTGTAAATTCGTTCCACTGTTTGGGCTGTAGCAGGGTCTAAAGTTCCAACGGAAAAATGAATGGGTTAAATGCATTTGGGACCCCTCTTTGTCTCAGCCCCTGCTTGATGGATCATCCTGAAACTTAACATGGGCAAACTAGTCAAACAGGAATACTTGTTTGGAAAGTTTTGTGGAGTTTCATCAACCTGGACCACAGTTATTAGCAACACAAAAAATGCATTTGCACTGGAAACATGATCCTAACTGTAACTACTGGCACTCAGTAATATATATTACATACCTAAAAGGGTATTATCTATATGATATGTTTCTATCCATATATCTATATGTCAAAATATATATATAAATAAGACTGACAGATCCATCTCTATCTGTTTAGTAAGAAGTAAATTAATGCATGTGTTGAATTTATCTGGAGGGATGCATAATAGAGAATCCCAAAGGGCGTATTGGAGGTAGTCTGGAGCATTGATGAAAACTTTTATACATCTGTTATGAAGAGGATTGTTATTTGGGCACTCGTTCACATGGGCTGTATAAGTGGACATGGACGTTCAAACACAAAGCAGCGGTTTTCTGGGATTCACTATTTTCCGAGAGTATGAACTGCATTGGGAGTTTTACACAGAAAAGGAGATGGCTCTATCTGTCTTATAAACAAACCCCACAGTAATAGATGAAACAATGTATGGCAATGAATGTAAATTGATACAAGCCCACCTGTGATGGAGTAATATAGATTGCTTTCATGTCATGCTACATATATTTTGATGTTGAGATGAACAATATTGTCCTATTTGTAATAAGTGTTCAATATTTTGTTTGGAAAGCAGATACACATTGATCTGAGGATAATTTGGCGATTAAGGTCGCTAGGATTTTCAACAGTTGCACATTTATATATGGTGCCTGAATTTGTAAGCCCAGAGCAGTCTGTCTTTTATGTTTATACTGTATGCACTTTAAAGGCCAGATGTACAAAGCCTTTTAGCGGTCCCAAATGGCCCTTCTGGCCATTTGCGACCAATAAAATGCTTTTTAGCATGTACCAACCCTATTTTGTGAGTCGGTAACCTATTACCAACTTATAAAATAGGGTTTGCGATTTGCAATTTGTGAGACTTTTACCCTTTTGCAGAGTCATCCCCAATCTTTTTGCCTCCTGCCTGCCTTTTTGTCTGACCAGTTGTTGTTGGTTTTTGAACTCTGAGCACTTTACCACTGCTAACCAGTGCTAAAGTGTATATGTTCTCTGTGTAAATTGTATTCTTGATTGGTTTATCCATGATTGGCATATTTGATTTACTAGTCAGTCCCTAGTAAGGTGCACTAGAGGTGCCAGGGCCTGTAAATCAAATGCTACTAGTGGGCCTGCAGCACTGGTTGTGCCACCCACATACGTAGCTCTGTAATCATGTCTCAGACCTCCCATTTCAGTGTCTGTGTGTGCAGTTTTAACTGTAAATTGGTCCTGACAAGTGTACCTACTTACCAGGCCTAAACCTTCCCTTTTCTTACATGTAAGGCACCCCTAAGCTAGGCCCTAGGTCATGGTGCAGTGTATAGTTAAGGTAGGACATACAGTAATGTGTTTTATATGTCCTAACAGTGAAATATTGCTACATTCGTTTTTCACTGTTGCAAGGCCTGTCCCTCTCATAGGTTAACATGGGGGCTACCTTAAAATCTGATTAAAGTGTAGGTTCCCTTTGGGAGCGGATGGACATGTGGAGTTTGGGGTCTCTGAGCTAACAATTTAAAAATACATCTTTTAGTAAAGTTGATTTTAAGATTGTGAGTTTGAAAATGCCACTTTTGGAAAGTGAGCATTTTCTTGCTTATACCATTTCTATGACTCTGCCTGTTTGTGGATTCCGTGTCTGGGTCAGTTTGACAGTTGGGCTGGCTGCACCTTTCACTAGACAGTGACGCAAAGGGAGCTGGGGTGTAGTCTGCAATTCCTGATGAGCCATTGTGCTAGGAGGGAGGGGAGGAGTGGTCACTCACACCTGAAAGGGCTGTGCCTGCCTTCACACAATGCAGTCTCCAACCCCCTGGTGTGTGTCTGGGGCCTGGCCTGGGCAAGGCAGGATTTCACAATCAAGAGAGACTTTGCTTTGAAGTAGGCGTACTTCAAAGGAGAACTTGGGTATAAGAAGGGCACCCAAAACCACAGACTTTAGAACACTTCTGGAAACCAATAGGAACCTCTGCCTGGAGAAGAGATGAGGAAGAAGAGCTGCCCTGCCTGTGACTGTGCCTTGTGAAGCTATCCTGCAGTTGCTGCTTCTGCCTGTGCTAGAGGACAAAGACTGGACTTTGTGTTGCCTTCCTTCTTGTGAAGAACTCTCCAAGGGCTTGATTTAGAGCTTGCCTCCTGTTGTTTGAAGTCTCAGGGACAGCAAAGACTTCTTTCTGCCAGCACCTGGAGTCTCTGGAGAGACTCCTACTCTGCCAAGCAGTCCCCATCCAGTTCCTGGGACCCTGAGAAGAGAAGCTGGCAGTCCAAGAGTGAGGAATCCACGCACAGACCACTGTGCGGGGAACAGATCGACGCAACTCTGATGTGTGGCTGAAAAATCGACGCACCGCTAGCTTCGCGGCTGAAAATCGACGCTTACCTGCAACACGACCTGAAGATCGTCACCCGGGGCTGGAGAAATGACGTGCAGCTTCGCTGACGGAGACCGGTGGGATCGCAACCCGCACTGCGTAGTTTTCGTATCCTTGTGTGGCTGAAGTTCTGATGCAAACCATCGCTGGGCATGCAAAAACGACACAAGGCCTGCCCGGACCCGTGTGCGGACCGAATCGACGCATCGCTCTCCTGAGCAGAGAAGAAACGACGCACGCCGACTCGACTGAAGGAGAAACCCAAGGTGTTGTGAGTGAGTGATATCGACACATCACAAACCCTTTTTGATGCACACTCTCCCATGCAGGGTTATTTTTGACACGCACCAGGTACATTTTCATGCTAGCAGCGCTAGCATTGTGTTTAAAACTATATGAAGACTCCTTTTACATTTTAATTGATAACTTGAATTGTGTTTTGTGGATTTTTGTTGTTTTGGTATTGCTTTGTTTAGATAAATATTTTCTATTTTTCTAAACCTGTGTTGTGTCATTTTGTAGTGTTTTCATTAAGTTACTGTGTGTTTTGGTACACATACTTTACACCTAGCACTCTGAAGTTAAGCCTACTGCTCGTGCCAAGCTACCAAGGGGGTGAGCAGGGGTTAGCTGAGGGTGATTATCTTTTACCCTGACTAGAGTGAGGGTCCTTGCTTGGACAGGGGGGTAACCTGACTGCCAACCAAAGACCCCATTTCTAACAATTACATCATAGATTGAGGTAGAGTTATGAGAACCAGTGGCCATCATTCAGATCACTAATTAGATAATTGGTATGTATGAGATGCTTTTTTGTGAGCCTCATGCTAATGCATAGCTTTATGGCCCCTGGTTGCTTAGGTTTGTTGTTAATCACCAGTGGTGAAACCCACGTCATGGCTCCGGATTATTCCTTAGTGACACCTTGTTCTTCCAGCTCAGAGAACTGTGTTTTGGTGAGCAGTCTAAAGTGGAAGAGTACTCTTTGGTGAGGAAGGGCCATTGGCTTCATTGGCTTCAATATGCATCTTCACAGGTGGCTTGAGGCACTGTAGGCTGTGGACTTGGCGGTTGTCATATAGTATCTGGTAGACTTCTTGTAGAGTGATTCTGTGGGCAATTCAGAATAGCTCCAGCTTCTTTGCATCCAAGTAGCTGAGCAGGTTGCCAACTCCTGTTGTGGGTATGAAAAGTTTTATGTAGCACATGCACATTCTGTGGCTGATCTTTGCAAGGAACATGTGAGCGAGGAGTAGAGGTTTCAAGTCACCATAGGCAAGGATAGAGGTGGCTGTGGGTTTGCGTCAGCAGCATGGTTGTGGCTGATTGTACTGGTTGTGGCTCATCATGTTTACAGGCACCCCTGTGTTGCTCAGTCATTGTACTTTCACTACGCACCTGGACTAGCCCCTTTTCGGATTTGTGTTTTCAACAGTCAGTGAGTTCATGAAGATGTCTTTTTTGCCATCATGCTGTGGTTCAGTATGTCTCCGCTTTGGAAGGCTAGTGATTGGACACTTTTATCAGTGACCATTTATAGGCTATGCCTTTGTAGACAGTGTGGTTTGGTGGTCAAAGGTGATAGACATTAGTGCCCACTTGACAAACTCTAGTGAAGTGGTTGCTGCTCCAGCAGTTTGAGCTGGTTTTCCAAAAGTTGGGGCATTTGCTCAGTGTGGTGACATGCCGCATCACAGCGGCTTCTTCCATCATCAGTGCTTTCATGCTTCATTTTCTCTACGTTCAACAGGGCGGGGCACTCTCTCATCTTATGACTTCTGCAGATTCCATTTTGATTGTGCAGGCCAAGGTCGGCTCCTCCGTTAGGGCGGAGGATCGTCGCCTCCCCCCCCACTAGCAACAGCAGCTGCTAAGCTTGTACACTACAACAATAATAAACTATGTTTATTATCGTTGTATTGTAGAAGGGGTGGGCCACGGGCCCTGACAAGCATAGAGGGATAGTGCTCAGCACTCCCCCTCAATACGCATGTATGTTTGGCCAGCCACCTCAGTCTGCCTAGGAGCGCTCTGGCTGGGCACTGGGACCATTTCGAATGCTGCTGTCATGCTGCTAGCAGATTGGCCAAAGGGCAGGCTGGGAGCCTATGCCTGCAGCGAAGGAAAGAGGAGCTGTGCGGTGGTGGTGGTGGTGGCGGCGCATTCAGGTAACGTTTTTTCAAAATTATTTTTGTTCACCCCGCGCCACCCCGCCCCCGCCCCCGCCACACGCTGCGAGCCGCTCCTCTGGAGCCGGCTCCTTAATGATTATTTTGGCCAGAGCAGTCTCCATTTGTTGAGTTTGATAATTCACAAGATCATGCTATCATGAAAGTTGCATCAAGCAAAATGGCGAGTTATATGAGGATAAGCCACCACAGGACTGAGAAGGCAAGGTGTGCATCATAGGCTTGCTGAATGTAGCTCACCCCTCACTGTGTGGTATTCAGTGTCCACCTTTGTCACCAACATAGAGTTGTTGCTTCTGGTAACAAGACCTGGACATGCCTGGCTGTGTTTGATGGTATCTTAGACCATGCTCTCAAACGTCACTTTATTTATACCCTTGTTTCATGCCCATCACCTGGGTGTGTGAGATCTTTTGTGGGTATGAATGCCTCAGCGGCATACTACAGCTTTAACCCAGCTGGTGCATTAACCCAATTGGATCAGTTTTCCAGATATCTCTGATAATTGACAACTTGTTGAGCACAAATGTAATATTTGGGAGTGTTACCTGAGAAATACAATGCAGTAGAGAATTATATGCATTACAGATGAACAGTGTTTTATTTCAATTTTTATCAACTTCTATAAATGAGTCAGAAGCGAGTACTCTGGATTAATCAGCAGGTGAAGCTGTTGTATTTAAGACATATGGGCTTGACTATGCACATATGTAGAATCCCTGGTAAAATGTATTGTACTGCTTAGTTGAAACATTAAATATGCGTATTAGAAGGAGCACAAACATGAACCGAATTATGTTGTGGTGCTCACAGAGAAAGTTTAGAAACATAGCAATGAAAAAATACTTATTCAAGAGAAAACATATTAATAAATCAAAGAACAGAAATATGAACAAATTCACCATTGTGAAGGAATATAACAGACATTAGGGTAAAAGCAGACCTTGCAGAATACAAAACAAGGGTGTCTTCAAGGCTTTCACATGTGGTACTTATGTCAAGGAAATGTTTTGAAATGGACTGGGTCAAGGATGGGTGTATGTTAGACCTGGCATCCTTGGCATGGTTTTGTTCCTAACATTTTGCCTTCATCCTCCATTTTTGGTGATCTCGTTTTTGTTGGCCTTAGAACTCTGTGCATTTTACCACTGCTAACCAGTGCTGAAGTGCATACACTCACTCCTTAAACATGGTAACATTGGCTTATACCCAATTGCATATTTAATTTACCTGTAAGTCCTAATAGAGTGGCACTACCCGTGCCCAAGGCCTGTAAATTAAATGCAACTTGTGGGCCTGCAGCACTGATTATCCACCCACTTAAGTAGCCCTTTAAACATGTCTCAGATCTGCCATTGCAGCGTGTGTGTGCAGATTTAAACTGTCATGTTGACCTGACAAAATAAACTTTTTTTCAAGGTCCAAACATTCCTTTTTTATACATGTAAGTAACTTCTAGGTTAGGTCCTGGCAAGCCAGAGGGCAGGGTGCTGTGTATTTAAAAAGTGGAACGTGTACCTTTTTAGTTTTACATTTCCTGGTAGTGAAAAACTCTTAAATTTGTTTTTCACTATTGCAAGACCTACCACCCCCATAGGATAACATTGGAGTGACCTTATAACATCTAGTAAGTGATAGGAGTAAGGGATGGGAGTAGGCAACCAGTTCATGTTTGGTGTCTGTGGAACTGTAATGAAAAATCTACTCTTATGGGGAAGTCAGAATTTAAATTATAATTTTAAAATTGCCACTTTTGAAAAATTTGCCTTTTTTGCCTTAGCTGTTTAGTGCCTGCAGCCTGTCTCTGTGTTATTTTACTGTGTGTACCTGACAGTTGGGCTTTGTGTATTCCTCCTAGACAGCCAATCACAATAGACAGCTTAGGTGTGTCTGGATTGACCATCACTGGCAGGGTAGGTGGGCGGAGCTGGCAACGTCCCTACTTACACTTGAATATGCTGTGTCCTGTCTCCACACAAAAGGCTGCATATGTAAATAGTCTGGAGCCAGGACAGGGAAGACAGAATGTCTGAGGATTTCAAAGGGAAACCTCTAGAAGCTTCTTCCACTTCAAAGGAAGGCCCATGTGTTAATATTGGGCCTTAGACACCAACTCATCAGTACACTTCTGGACCTGTGAATACTCTGGTAGGAAGAAGGACTGTTGTGCTGCTGAAAGGACTGTCACTCTGCTGGACTGCTGCTCTGAGGAAACTGATGCCCTGCTGTGTTGACCTGCTGTGCTCTTGCCTGGCTGAAAAGGACTGGACCTGCATCTGTTGAAACCTAGAACCCCAAAGTGACTCCCAGCGGCTAGTTGGCTAACCTCCTGACTAGAATCTCAGGCACAGAAGGCCAAACAACCTTCAACTCAGCACTTGGACTTTGCCATCTGTTAGTCCTACCCTGCCAAGTGGTGCCAAGTGAGCCTGAAGGTGCTCTGCCAGCTGATCTGTGGAACCAGTAGCACATACACATCTCCTCTGTTGAGCAGCGCAGTACCATGCGGAATGATGCATTTGCTCTGCTGTGAGGTTTCTCCCAATGCAAGGACTCTGCATCGACCCTGCAGCCCACATTGGGACTGCCACCTGTTCGAAGCCTTCCTGACGCAGGCCGTTGCATCACAAATCCCTTGCCGACAAAAGCCTCAACGGCGATGCAGGTTCTCGCATTGCAGCCTAACACATTTCCGAAATCTGCATATCACCTCAACTGCATGCTGCATCCTCGATGTGGGACCTCACAATACTCCACAAACCAGGATTTAAGGTACTCTTGCTCAGTGGGCCTAACTGAGTCTCTGTAGCCAGCCGACACTCCATCACAGTTGCCCTCAACTTGTGACTTTGTCCCTGCATGACAGACATTCACAGTTGGCCCTTTGTGCTTTTTTCACTGAAATCTATGAACTTGCAAATCTCGAGTTCTACTATTCGGATTTTTGTCATTATGGTCTTGTTTTATCTAATTAAAATTTACTTTGTTTCTGAATTGGTGTGGGATTTTTCTTGTGTTGTGTTTCACTTTATTACTGGTTGAAGTTCTGAATAAATACTGCAAACATTGCTTCTAAGTTAAGCCTGACTGCTCTGTGCCAAGTTACCAGAAGGGTAAGCACAGGTTGATTTGGGGTTCGTCTGTGTCTCACCCTGACAAGGATGGTGGTTGCTGCTTAAGTAGGGTTTTACCCCCCTCAACAAGTAACCCAATTTCCTACAGTGTGCACTGTACCTTTCATGCTCCCAAAATAGTTGTATGTCAACAGCTTCACCATTGGATAACTTTCTCAAGTATACATCACATGAAGACTTTATTCATCTGTGAATCTTTTGTGCAATTACAGAACATCATCCAAACATCTTCCCTCCATTTATAAAGCCCTCTAGACCTCACTGGGGTAGAAGACCAACCCTAGTCCCCGGCAACCTTGCCAAACGCCACCCTTTTCCAACCCCTCCCCTTCATGGACCTGGGGGTTGCTACCCAAATATATTGCATAGGGCAGCCTGTCAGAATGCAGGCCAAAATGCAGTACAAGATACAACAACCATCCAATGGCCACCCTTGTTGCCTCTTCATTCTCAGTTGCACGTGGCACTCATGTTTTATCCCACCTACTCTAGTGAAGATTAGGAATAAGACCCTTGTGACACATGCAGTATTCCTTTGCACAAAAAGGGCTGTATGTGCACAGGTTGACGTGCATGCATAGTACACGTAGTGGTCTGGAATGTGTCAGGTAGTGTCAGCTGCAGATTTTAGCATTTCTCTCATGAGGGAAATGCGAAAGCATCACCTGCCTGACCTCCTCACTCCATTACCCTAACACAGTCTTTAAATAGAATAGGACTGCCAAAGCATACGATGCAATGCAACCAAAGGACAGAAATGTAGTGTATGCATTGCTTTCTTCCCACCTGACTGCTCATAAAAAGCAAGAGTGGCGATGTTCAAAATTACATTTTGTCCCCTAAGGCAAGAGTGGAAATGCCATTCTCTGTATAAACATGTATTGGGCTCTTTGAGGCCCTTACATAAAAACATGTTCTCCTGGGTGAGTTGAATGCAAAGGCAGGAGTCCCATGATGTCATCAGGATTCCTTCAATGCACTAGTGGCTCAAGGGAGTCAGAGAATAACAGAGAAGTAGTTGTGTTTGGTGCTTTGTTTTGGATTGAGGGCTGACATGGTATTAAGTGTGCATGCGGCCCTGTTCTCTCACTGCTGGCTGGTGCTGATCAACATCTTGTACTTCCATTCCTTATCTGAGAAATTGGTTAATCTGTGTCCCTTCTTTTGATTATGGGCAGTGACCTGCACCGGTTGACTCTTCAGAATGCCTCATGAGCATGAATGCCTGATCAACCATGGCATGTTCGACATTCAACCATCCAAGGACCAGATGTTTGCTTGGGCCAGGCCAGGCTCCAGTGTATCATGGAAGGGTATTTCTGGCAGCTTCCAGCTCTTTTGGAAGTGTAACCCAAAGTAATGTGTTGGATTTTTAAAGTATAAATTTGCACAGGATAGTAGCTGTCTCTGAGTCTTGGGGTTAGGCAAACAAACTACCAGTCTAAGCTACCCATGGCTTTAGTAAGGCCCAGTACTATGCAGATTAGTGTGTACAATTACAACCAGACCTGAAATGGTATTACCTCTCAGGCAATCTATTATTGATGGAAAATGTGGCCTACATAGAAGCTACTGAACATCTCATCTACAAAGAAATGTT
Source organism: Pleurodeles waltl (assembly GCF_031143425.1). Lineage (NCBI taxonomy): Eukaryota > Metazoa > Chordata > Amphibia > Caudata > Salamandridae > Pleurodeles > Pleurodeles waltl. The sequence goes on from NC_090438.1 coordinate 291,170,946, forward strand.
TCATTTGGAAATACATTTATTACTCCTTTTACATATGAAAGAAGATGGAGGCAAGAATGCAATTTTTTACAATTAAAATAAGTGTAAGAGGCATACGAATATACTTTGTGATCATTTATATTTTGTTTAATGTGTAAACCCTGTTAAATGTCAACATGTTTCAACCAAAATGACACGCAGATTTGCCTAGTAAAAGAGCAGTGGATAATGTGAATTGTTCCTTTAGTGTAGTTTGCTTTAAGTATGAAATTCCATGGGACTTACCATAGATGTAATTTTTTCCTATTTTTACGCCCCCACCTTCTTGACTGATGTAAGCAAAAGCCTGCCATGTAGAACCCAAATTGTAAGTTTTTTTTTTGGGGGGGGGAAACATTTCTGGATGGTAGTCACATGGTACCAAACGTCAGAAAACAGGAAATGCGGAACCATCACTACTGTGGTCCTATCAAAGCCTCTGAAAAATATATAATAAATAACATGTAACCGTGTGATATGGGCCTTTATTGCCATTGAGGATTCTAGTGACATTTATAAACCAAAAGTTCTAGTGGTTTATAAATGTCACTTGAGCCTAGAGATGGCAAATAGGACCATAGTGCACATCTTAGTCATGTATTTTTATGTTACATGATTATTAATTGATTTAAAAACTGTTTATAAAGAGTTACAGCATGTACGTTTCATCTGGTTAGTATTAATTGTTTTTGTAAGATTGCAGATCTCTGTCAATGTTTAGAGGAATGTATGTCTTTTTCAGAGATAATGTGCTAACATTTAATGTCACATTTTAAAAGCAAAACACATTGTAAGCAAATTAAAAATCTTGAGCCTAAAATTTGTTTTTTCGTGTAGTACACTGGCACTATAGAGTAGGTTTGACAAGACTTGGGGCAGCTCCTCCATTAGGGCAGAGGAGCGTTGCCTCCCCGCCAGCCGCAGCAGCTGCAAAACCTTTTCAAGAAAACAATAATAAACTATGTTTATTATCGTTTACTATGTTTATTATCGTTTTCTTGAAAAGGAGTGGGGCATTGGGGATGACGAGCTCTTGAGGGGAGTGCATAGAGCACTCCCCTCAGAGCGCATGTGTGTTTGGCCGGCCTTCTCAGGCCGGCCAAACACACAAGCGCAGTAGGCTCAGTCCAGCCCGGCGAGGAGTCTGCATAGGCTCCCAGGCTTCCTGGGAGCACCCTGGATGGGTGCTCCCAGCCAATCCTGACGCTGCTTTGAGCAGCGTCAGGATTTGCTGCAGGGCAGACTGGGAGTCTGTGCCTGCAGCTAGGAGATGGAAGAGTGGAGATGCGTGCGGCAGAGGAGGTAAGTGTTTTTAAAAATGTAATTGTTATTTATCCCCCAACCCCGTTCGTCGCCCAGCCCCTTCTGGTAGTTGAGAGCCGCGACCGAACAAGACATAAAAAAATAAAGTAAAGTGCAGTATGGGACAGTGAAACATTTTGGTAGAAACGTGCATCAAGTATGGGCCTGCAAGGTGGGGCTTGTCAGGTGTGCTGATTATTACTCTGAAAGCAGCACCAGCTTTTACTTTTTTACCCAAACCGAAAAGGAGATGAAATGCTGCATTAACCATACATTTAACGTTTTATTTATTTAGGAAAGCTAAGTACTGTTTAAATTATTTTTTTTACTGTGAATTATGGGAAATAATTTAAAGTGAAGACCTCTTGTCAGTGAAACATGAGCTTTAGAACTGCTGGGAATCATTTAATAAGACTATATTTAATATATGCATGAGTGTAAATCGTAAAGCAATTCCTGTGGTGGTTTTATTTCCACTTTTTCCACTTTCTGTTGGACAATTGTTTTTCTATCTCGGCAAAAGCAAGAGAGGAGCCCAGACAGCCATTTCTCATCTACTCGCGTCCACCTGCTTCGGTAAAGGCGAGGAATTGTTTTTTTTTCAACCTGTCTGTTAGGTAAGAGACAGCTGCTGCCCTCTTTTTTAAGGGTAAGTGTGCTAATAGACGTATTGCCCTTACCTGCAGGGCAATTATGCCTGATAATTTCCCCCTTCCCTTGGTTATGCACACGCCGTGGGAGTATAATTGCGAGGAGGCAATCAACAGTTGGTAATAATTTTTTTGCCAACTCAGCATAGACATCTTAAGGATTTTAGGTGCATTGGTCCAAACATATTTTGTGGGCCCCTGTTTAGGATCCAATTTCAGTTCTTTCATGCCCTGTTTGGCCAGGTCACTGACAGTGCACAGCACACTCTTCCAAATTCTAAATGTGTTTACATCTAGTAGTGAGAATAGTGACATTTTAAATAAATATTGTAACAGTATCAGCACACTAATATTACTGCAAATAATATCTTTGACACCCTCCCATTTCTCATATGTGAGGTCCTGTTTTGTACTAAAATAAACTTTTTATGGATGTTGCATGAAACATAAACACAACATTTCTCTACAAAATGTCTGTGATAGATGCACACACCAACCCAAAAAATAAGAGAAATTCAAGGAAAACTTTTTTCAAAACAGTCTTTTAAGCATTATTCAAGGTCATTAGGGCAAGTCTCTGCAGAACACAGCTAGCTCTATCAGGGGGTCCCTGAAAGGCTGGGTCCCTGGGCGGCGTAGCTGCTAAGGCTTCATATTGCAATGTGTGACACTCATAATTTCAGTGTAATTATCAGTGAAATTTCAACGACTATGAGTGACACTTTCTCACAAGCAAAATCAAGAGGTGAAGATGAGGGAACCATAGAAATACGTTAATATATTGAGAATCATACACCTTCCGTTATACACTAGCGCCACCTTGTGGCCTTTGATAAACACTACCCGGAGCTTACCTAGCAAAGTGAGAAACTGGAACAAGGTCTTACGGCACTTCAGGACACGGTTGTTTTGCGTGGCAATCTCAGGCATTGCAGTAGTGCGGGAAAATGACCGAATATGCATAATTCTAACCCACGATGCGTGACACTTGGCAGGACTGCCTGGGCCGGAGCTCACTTTACTGTTGTTTAATTCAGCCTCCTCTTTTTGATGCACTATCTTCCTTTTGATGCAGTCTTTCCCTTTCGATGTGACGTGGCATGTTTTTTCTAACTTTCCCTTTCTGTCTGTATTATTTCATGTTACCTTGACCTCATTTTTTTAATGCATTTTTATTACCACTTTATCTTTTTGGTTGCCTGTCTCGAGTCGATGATTGCATTGAATATGATATTAGGATGTGCCATTTGTCTAGCAAAAACAATGTTAAATATTGTTCAATATAAATATTAAATTATGTAATCTCAGTGAGCAATTTGAAATGTGCTTACTATTCTTGTAAAGTGTTGTAAGCTGGTTACATTAATTATCAGCAGTTTAAAATGTCCAATACTTCAATAGGTTTTGAAATGTATTTTGTGACTTGTGACTGCTCTGTGCAATAGCAGTGAAATTGTTGTGGATCCTGAATGGCCGTTAAATGTCTCTTTTTTAATCTGTGAGCAGAGCGTAAAATGGGCAGCAAACTTCAGTTTATGCGCGCTGCCCAAATGCCACCTGTATCACTTTTGCGTTTCTGTTCATGTGTCACTGCCATCCTTCCTTGCTGCTGCTTGTTCTTGTGCTTGTTCTTGTGCCACAGCTTCTAGCTCCGAGAAAATAGAAGGGGTCTTGATATGCAGTGCTTTCTCATGCTGTTTATTTGAGTATAAGTGATGGTTAAACGCTCTCTTCTTCTGGCCTATTGCTCTAATCCATTTCTCTGCTGTGACATAACCACCATCAGTGTTATGTGAATTAGGGGAGGAAAGACAGATGTTTTTGTTGCAATTAGCAGGCAGGCCAGAATTCATGTTTGCTGCCTTAGTTCATTTAGAACATTGTACACTAGTCTTTTGATAGTCTGTACTAAAATAATGAGTTCCAGGGAAACTCAGAGGAAGAAACAGCAGATCATTTTAGTTTATGCTTTTTTTTGGCTACTGTAAATTAATAGGTACTCGTTTTATCCTAGAACATGATGTACCACCTTCCCCAGTGACTACCCTAGACTCCTGCCAGATAATCTCAATGGCCCCATTTTAAAGTTGCTAGATTTCAGTGCTGCTCTAAGTGAATACAAACCTGTACTGATTCAGGTTGCAGCTTCCATACTTTGATCCTGATGAAACAAGATCTGTGGTAGAAGGTAAAGATATTGAAGACATCTACATTTCCCCTCTGATCTCGGCTATAAATTCACACAAATAAAATCCTTCCAACGCGGCACGGACGATGCATCATTTCTTTCCACGCTGCTAGGGGCTTGCATTGTTTTTCGGTGCGCAGTCTTGGTTCCTCACTGCAGTGCAGGGACACTTTGATGCCCAGGGATGATACAGGGAAAATCCTTGACATTGGAAGAAGGCATAGGGGAGCCGGTGCTGCATCGTTCCGGTCAGCTGTGCGTCAATTTCTCAGTCGCAATGCAGGCTTTGCATCGATTTTGGCAGGTGGTGCATCAATTTTCGACACACAAGGAGTTTCTTGAAGAGATTTAGGGGGTCATTACGACCTCGGCGGTCTTGGAAAAAGACCGCCAAGGCCGCGGGAGACAGAATACCGCCATTGCCGGCGGTATTCCTGTCTCCCTATTATGACATTTCCGCTGGGCCAGCGGATGGTAACACTGTTACCGTCCGCTGGCCCAGCGGAAGTGTCACATCAACATTGCAGTCGTCTCGTAATAGAGCCGGCGGCAATGATGATGTGCAGCGGGTGCAGTAGCACCAGTCGTGCATTTCACTGCCCGAAATTCGGGCAGTGAAAAGCGCGACGGGGCTATGCCTGGGGGCCCCTGCACTGCCCATGCCAACTGCATGGGCAGTGCAGGGGCCCCCAGGGGCACCCCAAGTCCCCTTACCGCCAGCCTTTCAATGGCAGTGTTTACCGCCACGGACAGGCTGGCGGTCGGGGACTCATAATCCCCAGGGCAGCGGTGCTTGCACTGCTGCCCTGGGGATTATGACCGCCAGGCGGAAATCTGGCGGGAAAGTGGAGGGGCCGGCGGTATGGCCGTGGCTTTTCCGCCACGGTCATAATTGCTGGCGGAACACCGCCAGCCTGTTGGCGGTGTTACCGCCAACTTACCGCCGGCCGCCAGGGTCGTAATGACCCCCTAAGTCTTTTCGGCCCTGAGACTTCAGAAAACAGGAGGCAAGCTCAATCCAAGTCCTTGGAGAGCACTTTTGGGGAAAGCAAAGTCCTTCTCAGCAAAGTCAGAGGCCAGCAGGGCAGCAGGGCAACAGCAGGGCAGCAGTCCTTCTCAGCAAAGCAGTCCAAATGAGTCCTTTGGGCAGCCAGGCAGTTCTTTTTGACAGGATGCAGGTGTAGGTCCAGAAGTGTCTGATTTGGTGGGGTCAGAGACCCAGTTTATATACCCAAAATGCCTTTGAAGTGGGGGAGACTTCAAAGAGTGGTTTTGAAGTGCACAAGTTCCCCTTCCAGTTCAGTCCCATCTGCCAGGGTCCAAGTACTGGGTTTGGCAGTCCATTGTGTGAGGGCAGGCCCTTGGCCTTTGAAATCTAAGTGCCCTTCACCCTTACAGCCCAGGAAGACCCATTCAATATGCAGATGAATGCAGGTGTGATTGAGTGTCCTGTGTTTGTGGTTTCGTGGGTGAAATGCACAAGGCAGCTGTCAACCAGCACAGATCAATCGTTAATTGGAGACAGGCTGTAAGACACAGATGGTTTTAAGTGCGGAGAAATACTCACCTTTTAAAAGTGGCATTTCTAAAATAGTAATATAAAATCCAACCTCACCAATAAGCAGGATTTTCTATTACCATTTTGGCCATACTGAATATGACCTGTTTCCCCCTTTCAGATCAGAATCTACCACTCAGAAAGTATATGAGGGCAGTCCTAATGCTAGTCTATGAAAGGAGCAGGCCTCACTGCAGTGGAAAATGAAATTAGGAGTTTTTCATAACCATGACATATAAAACACATAAGTGCATGTCCTGTCTTTTACCTACCAAGCACCATGCCCTATGGGTTACCTAGGGCCTACCTTAGGGGTGTCTTATATGTAGAAAAAGGGGAGTTTAAGGCCTGGCAAGTATTTTTAAATGGCAAGCCGAAGTGGCAGTGAAACTGCACACACAGGCCTTGCAATGGCAGGCCTGAGACAAGGTTAAGGGGCTACTCATGTGGGTGGCGCAATCAGTGCTGCAGGCGCACTAGTAGCATTTCATTTACAGGCCCTGGGCACATGTAGTGCACTTTACTAGGGACTTATAAGTAAATCAAATATGCCAATTGGGGGTGAACTAATGTTACTATGTTTAGGGGAGGGAGCACAAATACTTAAGAAGTGGTAAAGTGAGCAGATTCCTAAAACCAGCTAAAACAGTGAGAGAAAAGTAGAGGGAGGCAGGCAAAAAGTTGGGGCTTGACCACCCTAAGGCTGGCAGGTCTAACAGCCCCCAACAATCCTGCTTCATTTGATGCAGGAAGTATCATTTCACAACATGATTCACAGGAACATCCCATCTCAATCCCTGTCATCTGCTGCCCCCCTCAATTCTCTAAAGAAACCAACTTCAGCTTAAGTTTATCATTGCCTATCTGTTAATTCTGAGCTACCCTTTGGGTCTTTCCCAGACTAATAACATTGTTGCATTGATGCTGAGAGCAGGTTCAAGAATGTACTGAAGACTAAACCGGTTTATGAAGGAAAGAAGCAGTACACGGGCTGCTGAGGAGAGTGTTCTAAGTCCTTGTACTCACAGCATGGCTAAGAGGACTGCTTTGGCATCCATGCTTTCCTCACCTGGAGGGGTGATCCAAGAACCTCCTGGAGTGCCAAGCACAAAGGGTGGTGGGGGGACTTTGGAAATCAGTGTGAAAGGAAGTATATCAAACTTGGGCTTCTTCTTCCTCTCCCAAATGAACACATGATTTTCTGGAAAAGGTATAGACAAGGCTTGTAACAAGCCCTTCCCAAAATGGTGGACTGTCCACAGAATTTTATTTGAGGTTCCCAATCCTAGATGAAGTAGAGCCTTTCATTCTGATGGCAGTTCTTGTTTGAATCATATTTAAAACTTGTGTTCCCTTATTTATGTCCGCATGCAGCATTAGAAGTGCTACTGTGCGCACCAGTCCTGCCTGATACGCAGCTCCAAAGCTCCTGAAATTGCATGTCTTCAGCAGCAGAGGAGGATGGAGCTTTGCACAGAATGTGGGCGATGTCTGAATAAAATACATCTCAGAGGGTGGCGTCACATTAAACACCTGGGTAAAGGCAAGAAGGATTACATGTCCTATTGAGCCACAAGACTATCACAACACTTGTCAATGGTGATAGAGTATAGGTTCCTCATCTTCTGTAGTTTCCTTGCGTGGCATTGATGACACATAGTTGGGGCAGATAGGACCTGCTACTGTAATCCTTGAATCTTGTGAAGTCAACAAAAGACATTGTTGAAATCAGAGAAGTATCTCGTATCACCCTTGCAAAGAATGTTTTCTTGCACTTGATTATTTCCCACACAAAGTTATCCATTAAGATTACAAACCATTTGCAGCTGTTCCTTTTCGCAATGAGTCAAGCTTTAGGAATATTACCTCTTTTGCACCTGTTCCTTTTCACAACGGGATCAAAAGCTCTATTGCTCTTGTTCATTTTCACAAATATTTGTCCATTAGGATTATAAATTCTTCCTTACACTGCGTTATTTCCAGGCGTTATCCACTTAGTTTAAGAACAAATCATTGTCGCAAAGCTTCTGTAAGAAGTCAATTGAGTCATAGTGGCATAATTTGTGATTGGACTTGCATATGTCAATAAGTGCATACATGGTTCATAAGGATTAATATGAATTATGTTTGTTAGAAATGGGGTCTTTGGTTGACAGTCAGGTTACCCCCTGTTCAAGCAAGGACCCTCACTCTAGTCAGGGTAAAAGAGAATCACCCTCATCTAACCTCTGCTTACCCCCTTGGTAGGTTGGCAGAGCAGTAGGCTTAACTTCAGAGCGCTAGGTGTAAAGTATTTGTACCAACACACACAGTAACTTAATGAAAACACTACAAAATGACACAACACCGGTTTAGAAAAATAGGAAATATTTATCTAAACAAAACAAGACCAAAACGACAAAAATCCAACATACACAAGTCAAGTTATGAATTTTTAAAGATTAAACTAAAAAATAGCGCTTAGAAACAAAAATGCTTCGATGAGATGTTAACACGGCGTTGTGACGGACACGGAGTCGTGTAGACCCCCAAGTACAGTACCTTTGGTGAAGAGTGAAACCAAGCCGATGCGCGAAGTCGGGAGTCGCGGCGTCTGTGTGAAACGTTGAATCCGTGCACTTCGAGCGGCGGCGGTCACGACGTGGTGCGGCGACTTCCACGGAGTCGCGGACTTCAATGGTGCTGCTGCGGCATCGGGCCTGCAAAGAGTGTCGCGTTCCAGCGAAGGTCACGGCGTCAGGTGCAGGCGGCGTTACCAGATTCAGCAGCGGCGTCGGTCCGAAGTCGTCCGAAGTCGATTTCCTTGTATTCCACCAGCTTTCCTTTCAAGGGCCCAGGGACTGGATAGGGCACCACTTGTCGGGGCAGGAGTCTCTCCAGAGACTGCAGGTGCTGGCAGAGAGAAGTCTTTGCTGTCCCTGAGACTTCAAACAACAGGAGGCAAGCACTAACTCAAGCCCTTTGAGATTTCTTCACAAGATGGAAGGCACACAAAGTCCAGTCTTTGCCCTCTTACTCTGGCAGAAGCAGCACTGCAGGAAAGCTCCACAAAGCACAGTCACAGGCAGGGCAGCACTTCTTCCTCAGCTATCAGCTCTTCTCCAGGCAGAGGTTCCTCTTGGTTCCAGAAGTGTTTCTCCAGTCTGTAGATTTGGGTGCCCTTCTTATACCCATTTTAGTCTTTGAAGTCACCTTTCTTCAAAGGGGACTCACACCTACTTGTGAAATCCTGCTTTGCCCAGGCAAGGCATCAGACACACAGCAGGGGGTTGGAGCTGGCATTGTCAGAGGCAGGCACAGTCCTTTCAGATGAGAGTGACCACTCCACCCCTCCCACCTAGCAGAGATGGCTAATCAGGAAATGCAGGTTACACCCCAGCCCCCTTTGTGTCACTGTCTAGTGCGAGGTGAAAAACAACCCAACTGCCAAACTGACCCAGACAGGGAATCCACAAACAAGGCAGAGTCACAGAATGGTTTAAGCAAGAAAATGCTCACTTTCTAAAAGTGGCATTTTCAAACGCACAATCTCAAAATCAACTTTACTAAAAGGTGTATTTTTAAATTGTGAGTTCAGGGACCCCAAACTCCACATGTCCATCTACTCTCTAGGGGAATCTACACTTTAATCATATTTAAAGATAGCCCCCATGTTATCCTATGAGAGAGACAGACCTTGCAACAGTGAAAAACGAAGTTGCAGTATTTCACTGTCAGGACATATAAACCACATTACTATATGTCCTACCTTATCCATACACTGCACCCTGCCCTTGGGGATACCTAGGGCCTACCTTAGGGGTGCCTTACATGTAAGAAAAGGGAAGGTTTAGGCCTGGCAAGTGGGTACACTTGCCAAGTCGAATTTATAGTGTAAAAGTACACACACAGACACTGCAGTGGCAGGTCTAAGACATGATGACAGGGTTACTTGTGTGGGTGGCACAACCAGTGCTGCAGGCCCACTAGTAACATTTGATTTACCGGCCCTGGGCACCTCTCGTGCACTTTACTAGGGACTTAACAGTAAAAGAAATATGCCAATCATGGAGAACCAATTACGTACACATTTTAAACAGGAGCACTTGCACTTTAGCACTGGTTAGCAGTGGCAAACTGCCCAGAGTAACAAAAACAGTAAAATCAGAGTCCAGCACACATCAACAACCTGGGGAACAGAGGCAAAAAGTTAAGGGAGACCACGCCAAGGATGAAAAGTCTAACACGTGTCCCCCCCAGCTAAAAGTGGGGAGCAACTATCCAACCTCATGGGAGTTCTCATCACTAAGGCGGAAGAACCTGGACAGACCATCCGCATTGGCATGCTCTGTACCAGGACGATGTTCCACCGTAAAGTCCATCCCCTGTAGGGAAATGGACCACCTCAACAGTTTTGGATTCTCACCCCTCATCTGCATTAACCATCTGAGGGGCCTGTGGTCGGTCTGAACTCGGAAGTGAGTCCCAAACAAGTAGGGTCTTAGCTTCTTCAGTGCCCAGACCACAGCAAACGCTTCACGTTCTATGGCACTCCACCTACGTTCCCTGGGTAGTAACCTCCTGCTAATGAAGGCTACGGGTTGATGTAGGCCCTCTTCATTAAGCTGTGAGAGTACTGCTCCAATACCATGCTCTGAGGCGTCTGTTTGCACAACAAACTCCTTGGAGTAGTCAGGTGCCTGCAGCACAGGTGCTGTGCACATGGCAGCCTTCAGGGCATCAAAAGCGTTCTGGCAAGCCTCTGTCCAGATCACTTTCTTGGGTTGCTTCTTAGAAGTCAACTCAGTTAAGGGGGTAACAATGGTACCATATCCCTTAACAAACCTCCGGTAATATCCTGTGAGACCTAAAAAGGCTCTCACTTCAGTCTGGGTCTTGGGAGGCTCCCAAGCCAGAATTGTGTCAATCTTAGGCTGTAGGGGTGCCACCTGGCCACTCCCCACCTGGTGTCCTAAGTACACCACAGAACCCTGCCCTATTTGGCACTTGCTCGCCTTAATAGTGAGGCCTGCCTTCTGCAGGGCCTCTAACACTGTCCAGAGGTGTTGCAGGTGTTCCTCCCATGTGGAACTAAACACAGCAATGTCATCCAGGTAGGCGGCACTGAACTCATCCAGTCCTGCCAACACCTGGTTGACCAACCTCTAAAAGGTGGCAGGGGCGTTCTTCATCCCAAAGGGCATCACATTGAAGTGGAAGTGCCCATCTGGGGTAGAGAATGCTGACCTCTCCTTTGCCCCCTCAGTTAAGGCAATCTGCCAGTACCCAGATGTTAAATCAAACGTACTGAGGTACTTGGCAGCTCCTAACCGATCAATGAGCTCATCAGCTCAGGGGATGGGGTGTGCGTCAGTCTTGCTGACGGCATTGAGACCCCGGTAGTCCACACACAACCTAAGTTTTGGAGTGGCACCAGGAGCAGCAGCCTTTGGGACCAAGACCACTGGGCTGGCCCAAGGACTGCTGGAGTGCTCAATAACCCCTAGGGTTAACATTTTGGAGACTTCCTCCTTAATGCAAGCCCTGACCCTGTCAGTCACCCTGTAAACCTTATGTTTAACAGGTGTACTGTCCCCAGTGTCCACATCATGTGTGCACAGGTGTGTGACTCCTGGGATCAGGGAAAACAGCGAGGCGAACTGTCCCAGCACGTGGCGACAGTCCCTCTGCTGTTCCTCAGTCAGGGAGGGGGAGAGGATCACTCCCTCCACAGACCCATCCTTCTCTCCTGCAGACAGGAGGACAGCAAGAGGCTCACTCTCTTCCTCCACCCCGTCATCTGTCGCTAGGAGCATGGATAGCTCAGTTCGCTCAAATTGTGGTTTGAGGCGATTGACATGTAGGACCTTCAAAAGGGTTCCTGGGGGATTGCAAGTCTACCAGATAGGTGACCTCGCTCTTTCTTTCCACCACCTCAAAAGGCCCAGTCCACTTATCTTGGAGAGCCCTAGGCTCCACTGGTGCCATGACCCACACTTTTTGTCCAGGCTGAAACTCAACCAGAGTGGCATTCTGGTCGTACCACCGTTTCATATCCTCCTGGCTTGCTTCCAGGTTCTCCTGAGCGAGACTCCTGAAGCGGGCAGTCTGGTTTCTTAGTGCCAGCATGTAGCTAAATACATCCTGGGGTGGTTTACTAGGAGCTTTCTCCAAAGCCTCCTTCACCAGACTGAGCGGTCCCCTCACAGGGTGGCCATAGATGAGCTCAAAGGGGCTAAAGCCAAGTCCCTTTTGAGGCACCTCCCTGTAAGCGAACAGAAGGCATGGCAAGAGGACGTCCCACTTACGCCTCAAGGGCACTGACAGGCCCTGAATCATGCCTTTCAAGGTGCGGTTGAATCTCTCAACCAGACCATTCCTTGGGGGGTGGTAAGGTGTGGTGAACTTGTACGTTACCCCACACACCTTCCACAGAGACTTCATATAAGTGGATATGAAGTTTGTACCTCTATCAGATACCACATCCTTGGGGAACCCCATGCAGGTAAAAAATCCCATCAAGGCACGTCCCACCACGGGGGCAGTGACCGTCCTTAGAGGAATGGCTTCTGGGTACTGTGTGGCATGGTCCACCAAGACCAGGATGAACCTGTTGCCCATGGCTGTCTTGGGATCCAGAGGCCCCACAATGTCAATTCCTACCCTTTTTAAAGGGAGTACTGACTACAGGTAAAGGTTGGAGGGGAGCTTTGCATTTCCCCCCACTCTTGCCACTTGCCTGACAAGTCTGACAAGACCTACAATAAGCAGCTGACTGCTTGTGCATCAAGGGCCAGTAAAAGTGGGAGACAAGCCTCTTATAGGTCTTGTCCTGCCCTAGATGTCCTGCCAAAGGCACATCATGAGCCAAACCCAGTAGGAAGGCCCTGAAGCACTGGGGTACCACCAGCATACGAGCTGACCCAGGCTCAGGAACCTTAGGGCCACTATACAGGAGGCCATCCTCCCAATAAATCAGGTGAGTACCTGGCGCCTCGCCAGCCGCCTGGGCTGCAGCCTGCTGCCGTAGCCCCTCAAGAGTAGGGCACTCCTTCTGCGCTGTGCAGAATGCTTCCCTGGTGGGTCCCCCTTCCTGCTGCCACTGCGACAGCTCAGGGACCTCCCCCAGTTCAGCCACCTGTTCCCCTGTAGGCTCCGGGGCATCACCCTCAGGCTCTGCCTCCTCCTGGACCGTGGGAACTTTTGATGCCGGTTTCCCGCGCCCCCTGCCCTTCCTCTTCTTGGCGGTCCCCTGGGCCACTGTTTCAGGCTCCAGGGGCTCTTGACTACCCTGATTGGCTGCCATAGACCGGGTGGATACGCATACCCACCCAGGCAGACCCAACATCTCCAAGTGAGACCTGTGTTCCACCTCCTTCCAAGGGGAATCCTCCAGGTCGTTACCTAGCAAACAATCAACAGGCATGGTTGGACTCACAGCTACTTTCCAGGAACCTGAGACCCCCCCCATTCAAAAGGAACCTGCGCCACTCTGCAGAGGCGCTCAGAGTTGTCTACCGCAACTACTTGGTGAAGTACCCGGGATCAATCTGCTCTTCAGACACCAGGTGACTCCTCACTGTAGTCACTGTGTCTCTCAGAGCCTCCACCCTCTGTCCATTGATGGTCACCCGTTGCCTGTACTTCTTAGTGTTATCAGGCACTAGGTTTCTCTGGACCATCTCACTGTCCCCTAGTGAGACAAGGGTCATTTCTGCTGGTTCCCACCCACCTGAAACCAACTCCTCCCCAAGCGCTACACTGGCCAAACCCTGGGACGATGCACCAGTGGGTGCCGGTGTACTTTTGGGGCATTTGGGGTCCCCCCTCACATGACCCACCTGGTCACATGCATAGCACTTACGTGGGGGGCCACTGGCTTCCCTTTTGGACAACCATGGCTTCTTTTCACTGGGGGGTTGGGAATCCTTACCCTGGGAATCAGTTTGGGGCCCTTTAGAGAACTCCCCCTGTTTGCCCTTACCCCCCCTTTCTTCTGAGAGGGACCCTGCCCACGCTTGGCGTGGTCTCCCCCATACCTCTTTTGGACCCTGGTGCTCTCCCAGCGGTCCACTTCCTGCGCAAGCTTCCTGGGGTCAGTCAGCTTGCTGTCAATGAGGTGCTGGCGCAGCTCTGGAAAACATAAACTGTAAAAGTGCTCCCAAGTAATTAAATTGTAAAGCCCCTCATACGTGTTTACCTTACTGCCCTTCACCCAACCATCCAGTGACCTGCAAAAAGAATCAACACATTCCAACCATGTTTGGGATTCCTTTCTCTTGTAGGATCTAAACTTCTCCTTGTACTGCTCAGGGGTGAGACCATACCTGGTGAGTAAGGCCTCCTTCATGACAGGGTAGGTGAGACTCTGAGCATCCCCTAAGGCCGTCAGTGTGTCCCTCCCCTCTGCCTCAAAATGCTTCCACAGGGCTGCCCCCCAATGAGCTTCAGGGACCAGGTTCATGTGGAGAGCTGACTCATAACCCTTGAACCACAAGTAGATATCATCCTCCCTCTTATAATCCCTCACAAGGTCTTTTGGGATGTGTACCCTTCTCTCCGGCTGCACTGTAGGATTGCTGCCACCATCCCTACTGGACTGGCTCCTCTGATCTAACTCCTTTAAGTTAAGCTCATGAGCCAGCTGCATCTTCCTTTCCTCAAGGACTGCTCTTCTCTCATCTCTTTCTTTCTCCAGATTGAGTTTCTGCAGCTCCAATTGGTATGCCCTCTCTGCCTGTCTGTCCTGCAACTCCTCAGGTGTCAGACCCTTGGATGAGACACTGCTACCTGCCATGGAGACCTTCTCCCTGGACATAACAGGCCCACCCACAATACCATTGTGTACTGAACACTCTTCCTCATCCTCCTCATCTACCTCATCCTCTGTGTGCCCTTCAGTGCTCTTGGCTGTCACCCAGGCCCTCAGCGCCTTTTGTAGCTCCTCCTTCCTGGATGAGCTCTTAATGGGACAGTCAAAAATTTTACAGAACTGCTTCAACTGAGCTTTGGTATAACTCTCCAATTTCTCACGGTCAAAGTCAGCTCCAACTGATGCATCTCCAAGTAGAGACATGATGAAAGGTAAAAAGAGTGCAAAGTTCCAAATGCAGAAACAAGTCCCAAATGAAGTTCAAAGTCAATCAAGGATCAGCGAAAAAAACCAAACTGGACGTAGGGAAAAATCCACAAAAAGAGAAAAAGCAAAAATCTCAAGACAAGCAGTATGTGGTCACGTAGTGGTCTGAACTCAAACAGTAGTGTACACTTAATTACTGTATGTCAAGTACAAATACAAGTCCAAATCCCAACCGCTGATCACCAATGTTAGAAATGGGGTCTTTGGTTGACGCAAGGACCCTCACTCTAGTCAGGGTAAAAGAGAATCACCCTCAGCTAACCCCTGCTTACCCCCTTGGTAGCTTGGCAGAGCAGTAGGCTTAACTTCAGAGCGCTAGGTGTAAAGTATTTGTACCAACACACACAGTAACTTAATGAAAACACTACAAAAACACCGGTTTAGAAAAATAGGAAATATTTATATAAACAAAACAAGACCAAAACGACAAAAATCCAACATACACAAGTGAAGTTATGCATTTTTAAAGATTAAACTAAAAAATAGCGCTTAGAATCAAAAATGCTTCGATGAGATGTTAACACGGCGTCGTGACGGAGTCGTTCCCAACAAGCCGACACCAGCGGCGCCGGACACGGAGCCGTGTAGACCCCCAAGTACAGTACCTTTGGTGAAGAGTGAAACCAAGCCGATGCGCGAAGTCGGGAGTCGCGGCGTCTGTGCGAAACGTTGAATCCATGCACTTCGAGCGGCGTCGGTCACGACGTGGTGCGGCGACTTCCACGGAGTCGCGGACTTCAGCGGGGCTGCTGCGGCATCGGGCCTGCGAAGAGTGTTGCGTTCCAGCGAAGGTCACGGCGTCAGGTGCAGCCGGCGTTACCGGATTCAGCAGCGGCGTCGGTCCGAAGTCGTCCGAAGTCGATTTCCTTGGATTCCACCAGCTTTCCTTTCAAGGGCCCAGGGACTGGATAGGGCACCACTTGTCGGGGCAGGAGTCTCTCCAGAGACTCCAGGTGCTGGCAGAGAGAAGTCTTTGCTGTCCCTGAGACTTCAAACAACAGGAGGCAAGCTCTAACTCAAGCCCTTGGAGATTTCTTCACAAGATGGAAGGCACACAAAGTCCAGTCTTTGCCCTCTTACTCTGGCAGAAGCAGCACTGCAGGAAAGCTCCACAAAGCACAGTCACAGGCAGGGCAGCACTTCTTCCTCAGCTATCAGCTCTTCTCCAGGCAGAGGTTCCTCTTGGTTCCAGAAGTGTTTCTCCAGTCTGTAGATTTGGGTGCCCTTCTTATACCCATTTTAGTCTTTGAAGTCACCTTTCTTCAAAGGGGACTCTCACCTACTTGTGAAATCCTGCCTTGCCCAGGCAAGGCATCAGACACACAGCAGGGGGTTGGAGCTGGCATTGTCAGAGGCAGGCACAGTCCTTTCAGATGAGAGTGACCACTCCACCCCTCCCTCCTAGCAGAGATGGCTAATCAGGAAATGCAGGTTACACCCCAGCCCCCTTTGTGTCACTGTCTAGTGCGAGGTGAAAAACAACCCAACTGTCAAACTGACCCAGACAGGGAATCCACAAACAAGGCAGAGTCACAGAATGGTTTAAGCAAGAAAATGCTCACTTTCTAAAAGTGGCATTTTCAAACGCACAATCTCAAAATCAACTTTACTAAAAGATGTATTTTTAAATTGTGAGTTCAGGGACCCCAAACTCCACATGTCCATCTACTCTCTAGGGGAATCTACACTTTAATCATATTTAAAGATAGCCCCCATGTTATCCTATGAGAGAGACAGACCTTGCAACAGTGAAAAACGAAGTTGGCAGTATTTCACTGTCAGGACATATAAACCACAATACTATATGTCCTACCTTATCCATACACTGCACCCTGCCCTTGGGGATACCTAGGGCCTACCTTAGGGGTGCCTTACATGTAAGAAAAGGGAAGGTTTAGGCCTGGCAAGTGGGTACACTTGCCAAGTCGAATTTATAGTGTAAAAGTACACACACAGACACTGCAGTGGCAGGTCTAAGACATGATGACAGGGTTACTTGTGTGGGTGGCACAACCAGTGCTGCAGGCCCACTAGTAACATTTGATTTACGGGCCCTAGGCACCTCTCGTGCACTTTACTAGGGACTTAACATTAAAAGAAATATGCCAATCATGGAGAACCAATTACGTACACATTTTAAACAGGAGCACTTGCACTTTAGCACTGGTTAGCAGTGGTAAAGTGCCCAGAGTAACAAAAACAGTAAAATCAGAGTCCAGCACACATCAACAACCTGGGGAACAGAGGCAAAAAGTTAAGGGAGACCACGCCAAGGATGAAAAGTCTAACAATGTTCTATTAATTAAATCATTTCATAATGCAGTTATCTTATTGTTACATTGAAAATCGGACAAAGACTATGCAGACGCATGTTGGAGCAACTTTAAGGCGTATCTTGTTTTTGCTCTTCCGTGTAAATGTACATGTCACAGAGTTCAGCCTATTGATGTATGTGGCAGGAACATACATATGAAGGCCCCGAATAGATCCATGATTTTGTCCAATATAGTCAAACTAACGATGTTTATTTGTCCCACTAGTATTACAGGAAAGGTTTGCGGCATTTTCCAGCAACCTTGTCCTTTCTTGAATCATTGGTTCACTGTATGCCCTGAATAATACCTCGTATTAATTCACTGTTCTATCTTTCCAGTTCCCCCACCACCTTCTCTTCTAGGTAGATTTGTCTTCATGATGCGCTTTTAACCCAGATGGAGTACATATCGTGACCCATACCAGATTCAGCCACTATCTATTCTGTAGCTGTCGTAGCAGCTGCTAGTTCAGAGGTAAACATTAGGATATCCTCTGCATTTGCCATTTTCACTATGGGGTGCTCTAAATGTAGGATGAGTCTTGATGGGCAGAGCAAAGGGTAATGTAGAAAGTAGGCATCCCTGCTGAGTCCCTAGCGTTATTAAAAAGGCTTTCGCATCTACTCGAGCACATGACAGTTTTTATAACTAAATACCTATACTACACATTTAATAAGTATTCCAAACCTATTTACTTATTCCACTGTGAAGCTCATTCTGGCCCATAACATTATTTAAATTAAAAACTGCTGTTGTTTTGGAGTGATCTGCTGTATTTTTACTAAAACCTAATTGATTATTGTGACAGCAAAATATATGTGTGATTTGACATCTCTGCGCATCCATGGTGCATCCTAGGTTCTTGTTGGAGAATATATTTTGCTAGTTGATTTGCTAAACTGGTAGCAACAATCTTTTCATCCAAACTATCATCCCTATCTGAAATATACAATTTGTGGTAATAGTTCTCTCCTTAAGCAGCAGGCTGTGCAAAACATTTACATTTTAGTTGTCCACAAAGATCATGCCTACTCTGGGTTGGTCATTCGAATTAAATGATTGCGATACTTTGCAATTTGCTATTTTATGTGTGATATCGAAAATAAAATTGAGGACTTCTCTTTATACATTTATGTACCTATTTTTATAATGTTTAGCATGTGTAGCCATAGTATAAGTGGCCCTTAGTAAAACTAGCATTTAGTAGGATGAGTTCATAGGGTAGGTCCTTTCCAATAGCAATAAGTGGTTGACTTTTATTTTTTACTGAGAATCTGTGGTTTCTGCGATGAAAAATGTGATAATTGAGCAATGTAATGCGGCTGGGCTAGATGGCAATGTTTTTGAAGGTCTCTTTCTAGCCTTCATAAAATACTTTTCATGACATTTTGATTTTATATTTTCGAATGTTAGATTTTGAAAAAATATGTTAAGGTGCAATCCTTTTCAATGTAGTGCTTTCATCTTTGTTTTATTTCTGAATACCAGTTTCAAAATGGATAAAGATTGTGGTGTGTATTTTGCCTGTTTAAAGCGTTGTTCGTTCATGTACGGTGGTTCCTTTAAAAGCATTCTTTAAAAAAGAGAAACATTTTTTCGAATGAAATAGTAGATAGAGTTGAGTGACGGACAAATATTGACAACAACTATTTCCATATATAAATAAGTGAAAAACTATGATGGCCTCTAGCTTGTTCTGTTAGTGGGATGCTATTTTGGCATGAAGAACTTTAGAAACAGGAAGTGTTTAAGAAAAACCAAATGGAATTATTGGATCCTGGCTATCTTAATGAAGAAAGTATTTTATAAGAGGATAATTGAATATCAGGTATAGGGAATGTAAATTAGGTTAAGAGGATATACTTTTGTAATCCATTATAGAGGCTATTTAACAAGATTGGGTCCAACAGAGGTGGCATGATGGGTGAAAGCATGATGGGTTGGAATGTTACCCAAGCCTTTCCCAGTGGCTAGACTTAATGCAAACATTCGTCCCAACAGCTTTTGTGTGTCAAATTTGTGATAGCCAATCTCATATCTGTCAGAACCACCAGAGGCCTGTTAGTAGTCATATCTTGTGATGTAAGAAAGGAGACCTGGGGTTTCAGCAGAGCTGTGAAAATTCAAGAGTTTAGAAATATCTTGGAAAAAATGACTCCATAGACAATCTACTTCAGTGCTAGCACTCTACTCAAGCGGATGTAGCCTTAAATGTGCCAGTGAAGGAGGCTGTCTAAAGAAAGGACCAGTGCTGACTATTATGCAAGAGAAACACAGATAACCCCATAATATTTTTATAATTTTAACTTTGCAGTCCTAAAACACACAGCCCAATATTAGAGGATTGCAATTGGATGACTCAAAAGTCCAGCCCTTCTAACAGCTTCTCATAAAGGCAAACCTTTGCAAAAGAACCGTTTAATGTACATACATACATATATCCTGCAGAAGAACAAAGCAAACAAAGCATTTATTTAGCCATGTAGTGAATGCAATACTAGGTACAGGAAAGGAGAAATTATTTTTGAATATGACATGAGTCGCGTAGCAAGGGTGGCTTTACCTTTGTTGCAAGCATGAAAACTCCACTACCTATTTTGGTAGCAAAATACAGCCATAATTGTACTGCGGTAGGACCCTCACCACTCTAGACCAAGGTAGCACTGCATCTGCTGCCCTTAGGATGGCTTTTTTCCTGTATGGGATTGAAGAAGCTGAAACTTTAGAAGCCAAAGTTGGTGCTGGATCACCATAAGCAATGTTATGCTGGCAGGTATTGTCTGATATACGTGAGACTATAGTATCTGATATAGATGATAGAGTCCATTCCTCTAAAATACAATGCTGACTGTGACCATGAAAACATTAAAGCATTGAAAAAGGGATGCTGAAATAAAGTTGCAAAGCAGCATCCCCTGGGAGAAAGGAGAATAAAAAGGAGTACGAAATTAAACTGTTTTGGAAAAAATGGTTACAAGTATTAAGTGGGAGATTACATTAGTCACCTTTATCAAGTCTGAGTGAGAAACAAAAGCATGGTTATACAAAATATATATAGGAGTATCACATGGAATTGGATACAATTTAGCCTCTAAATTGTAGAGGCCAAAACAATATTCTGCAGAGAGTAAGGAAATTCTATATTCTTGATAACATGTTGCTATACAAAAGTTTCCAAGGGACTTGTGTTAGAAATTAGGTCTCTATTTGGCAGAGGTATGCACCCTGTCTAAATAGGGACCGCAATCCTTGTCAAGGAAAGTCACAACACATCCTAATTATCCTGTGCTCACCCTCTGGTAGCTTGGCACAAAGCAGGCAGGCCTAACTTAGAAGGCAATGTTTAAAGTATTTGTGCAATAACTCCTACAGTAACACAGTGAAAACACCACAAAAAGTACTCTACACCAGTTAGAAAAATAGATAATATTTATCTGAATAAAATAAGACCAAAATGACAAAAATCCAACATGCACAAGTCAATGAATCAATGGTTATATCTCTTTAGCACGAAGTACTTGGGATGTGTCAAAAATAACAATGCTGCGGGGCCGCAGCGTGCAGAGTGCACATACTCAGATGCTTACCCTACAAGCACTGTAAGTGTCAACATGTGTGCAAACTTGGCTTCCCTTTGAAATCCAAGTACTACCCATGCAAGAGTTGAACATGGGAAGCACAGACACCTTCATTTGCATGATACCATGACCCATGAAAGTAGGAAATAGCCATATTTGAGTGCATGTGCAATGCCAGAGCTGGCATATATAACATGTTTTTGAAGAGTCCTCTGACCCTTTCTGTAATATGAATATTCATTGTGCAGTGGGCAAAATGCAGAGAAGTTATTTTAGACAGTGTGTGTGCATTGAAAAAACTGCTCTTGTGTAAGAAAGCTATTAACTATGAAGAAGGACCAACAACTAGTATAACAAAAAGAAATATCTTAGGAACAATGATTCGGGCATTGAATGATATCACAATGATTGCAATATGATTGGCTCTCAAAAACAAGAATCCTCAGTGGGATGAGGTTCACCATTGGCCCTTTCAGAATGATTTAAAATGTGTGAGAGCTTTCACATTTCTCGTAATTGAAACTTGAAGTACTTCATGCTGGTAGGTTTGGGGAAGAGTCCTGGTAGGACGATGACCAGGGATATTTAGAGTGTGGACACTCCACTGGGTCTGTTGACTAGGACAAATAGGATCACATTCAGTTATTCACTCAATATTGAATCTGGCTTCAATAATTTAATATACTCAAGAGTTCATATTTTTTTGTGATGACTTGCACTGGGATATCACATCTATTTTTCGAAAGACTTAAATGTTAAATTCCTGTTTTATTCTCCACTGTGTTCATGATAGACATGACATCCTTGGCGTGGGTTCCCCCTAGCCTTTTACCTTCAGACCTCCTGTTTTTGCTGACTTCATTTTTGCTGGCCTTAGGACTCTGCACACTTTACCACTGCTAACCAGTGCTAAAGTGCTTGTGCTCTCTCCTTGGTATACCCAATTGTCATACTTAATTTGCTTGTAAGCCCCTAGTTAGGTGGCACTACCTGTGCCCAGGGCCTGTAAACTAAATGCTACTAGTGGGCCTGCAGCACTGATTGTGCCACCCACTTGAGTAGTACTTTAAACATGTCTCAAGCTTGCCATTGCAGCCTGTGGGTGTGCAGTTTTCAACTGCCATGTCAACCTGGCAAAGTAAACCCTTTGCCAGGCCTAAACCTTCCTTTTTAATACATATAAGTTACCCCTAGGGTAATGCCTAGGCAGCTCAGAGGGCAGGGTGCAATGTATATAAAATGTAGGACATTTACTTTTAATTTTTACATGTCCTGGTAGTGGAAAAACTCTTACATTTGTTTTCCACTACTACAAGGCCTACCTCTCACATATCAGACTTACCTTATTACATTTTATAAGTGTAATTTACAAATGGAAGGGACAACTAGTTTATGTTTGGAGTCTCCAGAATCATAATGAAGGATCCTAACTTGAAGTTGGATTTTAAATTACAATTCTGAAAATGGCACTTTTAGAAAGTTGGCATTTTCTTGCCTAAGCTATTTGGTACCTGTAGCCTTTCTCTGGGCCACATGGCTGGGAGAAGTTGAGAGTTGGGCTTTGTGTATTCCTCTTTGACAGCCAAACCAAATGGGGATTTTAGACATGACTGGATGGGCCATGACTGGCAGGATGGGAGGAAGGAGCTGGGCCCAGCCCCACTTAGACTTGAATAGACCATGTCCTGTTTCCACACAAACGGCTGCATAACACCAGTAGTTATTCTGGAACCAGGGTCAGAAAGGCATATCACCTATGCACTTCAAAGGTATGCCTCCAAAAGCTTCTCGCTACTTCAAGGGCACAACTGTAGATAAATACTGGATCTCAGACATCAACTCTTCAGTACATTTATGGACTGGTGGATACTATGCCAAGAAGGATTGCTGTGCTGCTCCAAGAACTGACATTCTGCTGGACTGCTGCTCTGAAGGACTGCTGCCCTGCTGTGCTGACCTGTTGCCCTCTTGCATTGGTGAGAAAGACTGGACTTGAGTCTCTTCTTCCCAGAAAGCAGAGTGGCTCCAAGGTCTTGTTGGTCGGCCCCCTGATCTGAGCCCTCATGGACACAACAGGCTTCCACCAACCTTCTGCCTGGACATTACCATCTGTGAGTGTACCCTGCCAAGTTATACCACCCCAGTCCTGGACCCTCGGAAGTGGGCTGAAGGTGCTATGCCAGCATCTGTGGATCCAGTGGAACCAACGCATCTCCTCTGCTGTGCTTCGTAATACCAATGCATCGCTGCTGGTGCATTGATTGGGCCTGATGCACAGGCCCGCATCACAGCTCATCAGGACTGCCCCTTTACGACACATCCGCGGTGAAGGTCCTCTCACCCCTCAATGGCAGCCTCAATGATGATGTCAGACTCCGAACCAAAGCTCCTCAGAACTGACGATGTGTCCTGACTTCACTCCTCCTCCTTGACACTGGACTTCGCATCGCAAGTCCTGTCGGCAAGATCCTTGATGACGATGCAGGCCTTGCATCACAGCCTCACCACATCTCGGAACCAAAGCATCCTTGCAATGCTCCACAAACCAAGATTTAAGGTACTTAGTTCAGCAGGCCTATCTGTGTCCCTGTACCCAGCCTTTGCTCCATCTCAGTGAGCATGAATTTCTTACTTTGTTCATATGGGGTTGGGGAGGGGGTGACCAGATATCAACAGTTGGTTCTTTGTGGTTTTTGCACAAAGCTCCAACTGTACTGAATTCATATCTGTTTCTTATTCTAAATCTGAGCTATATTATGATACCTATCGCTGTCATCGCATTCATATGTGATATGTGCATTATAACCATATATTATTATCACAGATATTCGTATAGGATCCTCATACTCTTACATTAGTAATGTTACTGAATTCGTGTAAATAGGTGTCGAATATCAAGATCCTTTGGAGCATGTTATTTTCAGGATACTTAAACATACACTAAAACAAGACTTATTAATAACATTACACACGTGAATACACTCTTGGTTCGCTTCAAATGAAATACACTGTCACTGTTTTCATACTGAATTAATACAGTCCTAAATAATTATTGTGTGTATTGATTTAATGTGTGAACTTCATCGCTGTGTTTAATTAGAGCAAATGTAAACGTTCAGTACTCATTATCTTCGTAAAGGTGCATGTTTCATCGGATCTCTTGTTCTAAATTGAAATGTTGGCTGTGTGTTGTGGAACTCTGAAGATGAAATAACATTTCTATCATTATAGCGATGTTTCGTTTAAAAGTTAATGTATTGAAAGCCAGTTAATCTCTTCAGAATCCGGGCACCTCTTGCAAGGTTCTGCATCAGATGAAATCCTGTCCTATAATCTCAGTTTTGGTTAAAGTTTGGATGATCTGTTAAAAATGAAATGTTAACATCAACTGCTCTTAAGAACATTCTGTTTCTGCGTGCCCACAATTAGCAAAACTGTTTGTTTCACCCACCACTCAGCCGAGTGAAAGTGCGGCGAAAACAGTCTCGCTGTAGAGATTATTAGCTTCTACTTCCGCTCTGGTGAGCATCCATACAGCGCCAAAGCAGACTCGATGTTGGGTTCGAGAATAGACCGCTCAAATGGAACGTCGCCTTCCCCTTCCAAGCATTAAGTGCTACTTTTAATGTGTAGAGCGTTCCGTATGTAACAACTTTATTACTATACTTCATTCACTCATAATTGAGGGTAACATAGTAGCCAATGCACGTTGAATGTATCAAACAAATTAGTTAGATGATCACATTTTTTATTTTCAACTAACTTGCTCTGCGTCAAGTAATAGTTTATGTTTTCACATGTTCTCAGCATGTAGATTTGGGTTAATTCATTTTCTTAAATGGATTGGTGTCACATGCATGGTGAATATTTTATCATGCGCTTTCTTTTAGTAGTTGACTACAGGCCGTGTAGATTAACATCTGATCCATCCATCAATTAAAATGAACACTACATTTTGATTTTGTCATCGAGACCAATGGGTTGTCTTTTTTATCTAATATCATTCCTGACAAGGATTCTTCGAAATCACCTCCTCATTCTGGTGGTTGTACATTTCCAAAACCTGTTTTTTTTTTTTTGGGGGGGGGGGGGGGGAAGAGTCTTGCTTGGCTCAACTGTGCTGTTTATGTCACCCCCCCCCACCCCCGTAAAGATCACTATTATGCAAATATCTCTTTCTTACTCACAAATTGCACCTCAAACATGTCCTCTATTACATCATAAGTACCACCTGGTACTACACCAAAGCTTCCCCCCCCCCCCCACCGTTGTACCAATCACTTTCTTCTCAACATCTCGAGAATACACTGTCACTCAGTCAGTCCTCTAATCACACTTAAGAGACCCAATATGTGTGTATCAGCTTGATGACAATAACCAAGATTTTAAAAAACACCCTCTGTGACTAATTCGAAAAAAATATACAGCATTTGAATCGTGATTTACTCTATAAAAATTGGTAACTGATGCATGTATAACTTATATGCGAATCACAAAGCCAGAAGGTTTTAAATTGAATAGGCTCATGTGATTTAAGTATGCACATGTAAGTACAAAAGTTCACCTGAAAACATTTTTCATGGAGAAAAAGAGATATAAAAATGTTGGTGACAACTGATTAATTTATTCACCTTATACAATTGGAAACCCTGTAGAAACCCTGTAGTGCATACTCAGAGATAGTGAAACAGGTGTTCCCCCTTCCTCTGTAAAGTATAACACTTGTAAATTATTTTGCAGAAACGTTAATGAATCGGCCATGCAGTAAAAAATATGACCACCAAATTTGTTACCCCCCATTTCATTTATAGCTGGGGTAACTGCAGTGTTTGCCAGCTTTATCATCAGGCTTTATCACCAGAAACGCTCTAACAGTAGCCTTGAATCCACAGGGCCGCCAGATCACAGTGATGGTCAGCCCACTGTATTGCGGTCGTTTTCCCTGCGCAGGACTGCCCTGCAAGGCATTACAAGCACGGAAAACAAACAATGACCTTGATGTGCAGGGATAAAGCTCCCTGCATATAGGGGTTATTGTTTTGTGGTTTCTATTTAAAATATATATATATATATATATGAACAATACGACAAACTTCCACTGGAAGGACGCACACTCAGGAATAAAAAAAAAAAGAGAGTTTATTAACACAATGCGTTTCGGCTGTCAAGCAACCTTGATCACGTGTACATATATATATATATATATATATATATATATATATATATATATATATTCCCGCTTTGGAGTGTCTTTTAAAAAACCCAAGAAACATGGTGAGTTGGTCTAAAAAAAAAAAAAAAAAAACACAAGGCAGGACCTGACCTCCACTGGGGAACCAGATGCCCGGATCTCTGATGCTCATGGTTGTATGTCAGAATATCGCAGTCAGATATTTCACCTGAGATATGTCATGCCTAGAAATTGCAAACATATTCTATTGATTTTCGAAATATTAACAGCAGTGGGGCGATATTTTTGTAACCCATATTTAGGACACAATAGTTGCATCAGACCATATTCTGAGTAAGATATTTTGGTACCACATCGTGTTGTTGAGCCGCCTAGTGAGAAATAAATGACATCCAGGTTCCCCATTAGATTTGTAGACCTTCTTCCAAATGTTACATCACAGAACGTTACTTGATGCCAAATTAGTTCATCACAGGCTTTCAACTTCTGTTAGTGGAGATACGACCTTACTTAGAATTTGCAGTGGCGTAGGAATATGCCCGTCATAACACCTGGTAAATCTTATCTGGACTGGTCCAACCATATATCCTGTGACATTTATGATTCCCCCAGATAGCATTTCTTGATCCCTTGATCCCTTGATCCCTTGGTCGTTACGAGTTACTACATTAATTGGGTTCACAACAATAAGAATGTGTTGCAAATTACGCTCTTGAAGGTGATGTGAGTTTTTATCAAAGTCAAAGATGCTGATACTGTGCTCACAGATGCCCGATTTAATTATATAACACATTCAGTTTCTCTCATTCAATCATTTCCTTTGTGCGTATTTCTTAATTAAACTGATCTTTAAGTTTTTGTAGCTTTACCCTGTGTAACAGGATGTAACAAAGGAGGACAGGTGGGAGTAAAATGCTACCTTGTTGTATATTCTACCAAGAAATAAAAAAAAACTCATTTTCATTTTCATCTCTGCTTCTGAGATTGAATTTTTAGCTACACTTCCTCGGAGGGCACTCAGTGCTTCAGTGGGTGAAGTTTTTTCAGAAAAACAAAGGCACACCAAAGTCCTCTATGGTATTAATAGTATGTGAGATGATTAAAAAAAACGTCCAAAAAACGTCTTATTGTAAATATAGTCGGCCCACTCTATATTGATTCCAATAATAACAGCCAACAACTGACACGTGTTTAGTCATCAAGACTTTTTCAAGGCAAATTCAGTATCAATGTATCCGTAAGGAGATTATAATAAACATAGAGTACGATATTCCATGTGACAGTGTCTTCTGTGTAGAGAAAGAGTTTTCTCAGTAGTACCCGATAGCAAAGGCCATGATAAGCCAGAGTCTAAATCACGAGTAGTGCAGAGTAATTCTCAGATTGTAGTGCCAGAGGGTGAAGGCAGGTCACAAGTGGAGGACAATTTTACTGAAACTAATGCTTAACCAATACTACATTTGATAGGCTACATGAATATAACTTTTAATGCCAAATCTGGTAAAAGTTAGACAATGAAATGAAAGAAGAGCAAATATATTTTCTTTTTGAAAAAATATTGGCCCTCATTATGACCCTGGCGGTCGGTGATAAATTGGTGGTAATACCGCCAACAGGCTGGCAGTAACTACCGCCAAATTATGACCATGGCAGAAAGATCTCTGAAAGACAGCTAATGCAGCACACCGACCGCCAGGGCGGAAACAACAGCCACCACGGCGGTAGCATCCTACAGCCAGGTGGATGTCAATGTTCCGCCCACCATATTAAGACCCAGCAAACCGCTACCTTTTCCTGGGCGGTACCAACGACATTAAAAGGCTGGTGGAAACTGAGCTCAGAAGTGAAAGGACTCACCATTGGAGACACAGGGAAGAACCACGCCGCCATGGAACCAGAACTGCATGTTTTTCCAATAATATTCTATGTTCTGCTCCACCACGAACACCAATGCCGGAGAAGACGACGACAGTGAGTACAGCCACCTAGCACACAAGGAAGGAGGGGAGGAAAAAGAGAGTGACAAACACACGCACAACACACACCATTCACACACACACACCATACACACAACCAGATGCATTACAAAAACAATTTGACCCTGTAACTCGGCTGAATAATGCAAGGACAAAACAATTTCACCAAATCGTTTGTAATAAGATCAACACAGTAGAAATAATAAGTTGGGCAAGATAATAGATATATACATATTTACAGAAAAAGGGACACAGCCCAGTCCTCAATTTGCATGGGCCATATGGCCACAGGCCAAAGTCCAAAGCCACACATGTCACCTGCTTCAACACGAAGAGAACACTGCAGGGGCATCAGTTGGTAAATGGTACCTCAGGAGGATGGGGGACGGGGGGCAAGTCAGCCGGGAGATGAAACAAGACAGCTGGTTCTGGAGGGGGCAACATGCCCTGTGCTTGGTCCTGGGGAGTGCAAGGCCACAGTCTCTGGAGTGGGTGTCTTGCCCACTGGTTCTGGATGGGGCAACATGCCCTGTGCTTGATCCTGGGGAGTGATGGGCCACAGTCTCTCATATGGGTGTCTTGCCCACTGGTTCTGGAGGGGGCAACATGCCCTGTGCTTGGTCCTGGGGAGTGCAAGGCCACAGTCTCTGGAGTGGGTGTCTTGCCCACTGGTTCTGGATGGGGGCAACATGCCCATTGCTTTATCCTGGGGAGTGCCAGGCCACAGTCTCTGGAGTGGCTGTCTTGCCCACTGGTTCTGGAGGGGGCAACATGCCCTGTGCTTGATTCTGGGGAGTGATGGGCCACAGCCTCTCATGTGGGTGTCTTACCCACTGGTTCTGAAGGGGGCAGGCCACACAGCAGCCCATGGAGGCATGGTTACATAGCGTCTGCCGGCGGTGACGGCTGCACAGGGGTAGTTGTGCTGCTCGTAGGTGGAGGCTCCTATTCCTCCCCTGCACCCTCGGAAGGATGCACAGTGGCGGTGGTGCTCGTGGGGGGAGGCTCCTGCACATCCCCTCCACCCACGGACAGATGCACAGTGGTGGTTCTGCTGGTGGGGGGAGGCTACTGCACATCCCCAGCACCCTCGGACAGATGCACAGTGGTGGTGCTGCTGGTGGGGGGAGGGTGCACAGTGGTGGTGCTGCTGGTGGGGGGAGGCTCCTGCACATCCCCTGCACCCTCGGATGGATGCACAACCATGGTTGGTGTTAGGGGCTCCGTCACAGTTGCTGGTCAAGGTTCCTTGCCCTTCCTGCCTGCTGGTAAGGGCTGCTTTTCCTTCCTGCCTGCTGGTGCAGGCTCCTCGCTCTTCCTGCCTGCTGGTGCAGACTCCTTGTTCTTCCTGCCTGCTGATGCAGGCTCCTTGGCCTTTTGGGTGGCAGGTGCAGGCTCATTTCAGGTGGTAGGTGCAGGCTCCTTGCCCTTCTTGCCTGTTGGGACAGGCTCCTTCCCCTTTAGGCTGGCTGGTGCAGGCTCCTTCCCCTTCAGTTCATGTGGCCTGGATCCCTTTCTACCACGAGTGGGTGCGGTTAGGACTGGGCCGTAGACTGTGTGGCTGAGGTGCTTGGCTGGGTTTGTGATACACTGGCCATACGTGCAGGACGAGGGGGAGGGATAGGAAAGAGGTCAATGGTGGATAGGAGCAGTTTTTTAGGGACATTGGGGCGGGAAGAGGGAGAAGGAATGGGAGTGGAGGATGAGGGAGTGGTTGTTGGAGGTGTCTGTCTGCTGCTTTTGGGTGTAGGTGCATGGGCTGTATGCTGTTGCAGGGTGGATGGCAGTTGGGTGTCTGAGTGCTTTTGTTTGTGTACTTTAGGAGGGGGGACAGACACAGTGGGAGAGGACACAGGGGATGTGTGCATGGATGTTGTGGAGGTGTCTGCCAGTGAGCTGTGTGTTCTGCTTGGTGTGGTGATAATGCTGGTAGTCGATGATGATGTAGTGCATGCAGGTGTGAGTGTAGACATGGCTGGGAGGGAAGTGGTGGAGGGGGAGACAGTAGAAATAGTGGATGTTGTTGTGTCTGCAACTGGATGGTGTTAGTGTGAGTACCTATGCGATGAGGTGTGGTGCTTATGTTTGCCTGTGACACTCTTGGATGTTGTCTTGTGTGCATGCTCATCTGTATGTGTGCCTGGGATAGGTTGGGGTTGAGGGGAATGGGACTGGGCAGTAGAAGTTGGAGGGGGGACGGTAGACACAGGGACAATGGCTGCCCCTCAGAAAGGAGGCCAGAGCTTGAATCGTAGCTGGGGTGGTCACCGAAGTGTCCACCACCACCGGGGAGCTTCCATCGGAGGAGGTATCTGTGTCTGAAATGTTCCCTCCTGTCTCCGCCGTGGTGCTCCCCTCACCCTTCGTCCCACTGGTGCCCTCACCGTCGGTGGACTCTGCCTCCTGGGTCCTGTGGGATGCAGCTCCTCCGTCGCTCGTGCCTCTGCTCCTCCACCGGATGATGCTAATGCACATAAGGACAGGATGACAAAACAAAAAAGGGGGGAAGAGACAAAGGATACCCTGGGTCAATGGCTGCACCAACACCACCTTTGGTGTACACAGCACCCTCACAAATAGGGAACAGGCCTACGCAATATGCATTTCACTACCAGAGAAAAAGCTTGCCACAAAGGCATGGGGAGGGGCACATACTGCCAAATGACCAGTAGTAGATGCCTACGAGGTAGGTAGCAGGATTATCCCTTTAGAACCCTAGCCACCAGGGGACCTATGCTGCAATGTCAGGCCTGGCCTAGGGGCACCCACTGACACACATCCCACTCCCGGATACCACCCTACCATGCATAAGTTGTAATGATGGGCACTGTGCTTACTCCCTTGTGGCTACTGTGATGCCCTCAAGCACCCATCCAGCTCTAGATAGGCCACCGCCAGTATGCGGGCCATCAGGGGGCTCAGGGTTCAACGGGCACCCCTTCCTCGTTGGGAGGCCATCCCCAGCTGGGCCTCCTCCGTCTTTTGTGCCCAGTGTCTCTGGTCCTCCCACCGTTTGCGACAGTGGGTGCCCCACCTGCCATAGACCCCCAGGGTCCGCACCTCCTTGGCGATGGCACGCCACATACCCTTCTTTTGATGGGTGCTGACCTGCAGAGGCAATACACACAGGAAAATAGAATTAGACAAAAGTCCTGTCTGTTACACAAAATGCCCACCATACCCCTTCCCATCACCATTTACACATGGCCCAGCACACAACCTGTACGCCACCAAGAGGACATCTACCCACCCCCTTAACACGAGGCTTTCACACTCACAACTCCATACATTCATGCCACATGCATTGTGCTCACAGGGTACTCACCTGTTGGTCTGGAGGCCCATACAGCAGTCCATACTGGGGTAGTACCCCATCCACCAGTCTCTCCAACTCCTCCAATGTGAAGGCTGGGGCTCTTTCCCCGGTCCCGCGGGCCATGGTAGGTTCCAGACACAGGTCACAGCAGCACATGCAGTGTAGGTCCTCTCCTATGGAAAGTCAGGTAGCAAGTGAGGAATCAGATAGAAAATGGCGGTCACGTCTGTGGCGGTGCACACTGTCACTGCCGGCGTAGATCACCATTGGCCACTGTACCCCATAGGGCCCAATGTTAGTCAATGAGGAGTTGGATGGCGCTTCCTGACCACCTACCGCAACGGCGCACAATGTCAGTGGAATTACCTCAGATCCACCTGTCCCTCCACACAGGACAGGTGGACACCATTTTAGGGGGAAGGGCAGGCCCTGGTATAATACTTCAGGAGATATTAGCACGTACTGGAAAAATCACAATGACCCATTACATGTTTACAGGATGCAAAGTACTGTTGTAGCTCCATTGTTCAGTTTGTGACCAGCTCCTCCCTCTTTTGTCCCTTAGATTCCTACTGGATGAATAGGAGATGGAGACATACCCCCATGTTCAGACCCCTGGAGGACTTGGCAACACCGGAGGACAGGCACATTATCCTCACCTATAGACTTGACAGGGCCACAATCACAGAGCTGTGTGCCCAGTTGGAGCCTGATCTGATATCCGTCACCCCACTGGGATCCCCCCTCTTGTGCAAGTGCTATCTGTACTCCATTTCCTGGCAACTTGTTCTTTCCAAGTGACAATGGGCTTGGCAGCAGGAATGTCACAGCCAATATTCTCAATAGTATTCTACAAGAGTGTTGTCTGCCCTGATAAAACACAGGTGCAGCTACATTGTTTTGCCCCAGGTTGAAGATTTGGCCACAGTGAAGGCCGAGTTTTATGCAATGGGACATATCCCCAACACAATTGGGGCAACTGATAGAACACATAGTGCATTTGTTTACACCCCTCGGCAGAATGAACAGGTGTTCAGGAATTGTAAGAGTTTCCACTCCATGAATGTTCAGATGGTGTGCTTGGCGGACCAGTAAATCTCCTACGTCAATGCTAAGTATCCAGGGTCAGTACATGATGCCTTTGTCCTAAGGAATAGCAGCATCCCAAATGTGATGGGCCAACTACAGAGGCACAGGGTGTGGCTAATAGGTGAGCCCTGGTTCCCACCAAGTATATCTTGGTGTATGGGTATGGTGTGGGCCATATAGGATAGTATGTAGCTAAATGTTGTCCCTCAATATTTGCAGGTGATACTGGTTACCCAAACCTATAATGGCTGCTGATCCCTGTAAGGAATGCCAGGACAAGGGCAGAAGAACGTTATAATAGGGCACATGGGTGAACCATAAGGATCATTGAAAGGACCTTTGGCCTCCTGAAGGCCAGGTTCTGTTGCCTCCATCTAACAGGTGGATCCCTGTGCTACTCACCAAAGAAGGTCTGCCAGATAGTGGTGGCATGCTGCATGTTGCATAACCTGGCTCTCAGACGCCATGTCCCATTTCTGCAGGAGGAGGAGAATGGAGATGCCCGTGTGGCAGCAGTAGACCCTGTGGACAGTGAGGATGAGGAGGCAGAGGATGAGGTCAACAGAACATATGTGATCCGACAATACTTCCAATGACACATAGGTACGACAGTGTTACTTCACATTTCAATGACTTTTGTTCTAATTTGTGCGGCAATGGCATGCTGATATTTTCAACTTCTAGGCCCACCTACTGTTCCCTCTGGCAATTCATTTTGCAGATGTTGGTGACCTGACATATACTCCTGGTGTGATCACTACAGCCAGCTACAGGTCATTAATCTATGCTCATTCTCTGTGCATTTGATTTGCAATGTTTGTACCTGTTACAATGAATACATATTTGATATACATGACATACTCCAAAATGTTTTTTTTTCAAAGGTTGTTTATTGAAGGGCTACTTTAGAGAGGAGCAAGTGCAATGGGATGGGGTGATGACGGAAGAAAGTCCAGGGTATTGTTCCAGTCTGTTTGTATCACAGGTGTATTGTCCAAGGGGACATAGGAAGGGGAGCAATGGCAGTTCAAGGTGGACAGGGTGACTGAGTGGGGCACAAGGGTGACAATCAGCAGAGTCTCATTTCCTGGGGTCTTGGCAAGTGTCTCTGGCTTCTGTCTGGATCGCAGGGTATGTTTGCTGGGTGGTTCACCTTCTGCAGGGGGAGGGGTGCTGGTGGCCTGTGACTCCTGTGGCAGGGCCTCGTAGCCACTAGCGGCAGCGGAGGTGGAAGGCTGTTCAGATGTCTGGCTAGTGGCAGAGGCCCGCTGGTGTTGGATTGCCTCCCTCATAATGTTGGCCATGTCTGCCAGCACCCCTGCAATGGAGATCAGGGTGTTGTTGTATGCCTTCAAGTCCTTCCTGATCCCCTGGTACTGTCCCTCCTGTAGCCGCCTGTTCTCCTGCACATTGTCCAGGATCTGGCCCATTGTGTCCTGGGAATGTTGATAGGCTCCCAGGATCTCGGAGAGTGCCTCTGGAGAGTCGGTTCCCTGGACCTGTCCTCCCCCTGGTGCACAGCAGTCCTCCCAGTGTCCCTGTTGGCCTGTGCCTCTATCCCCTGAACTGTGTGCCCACTGCCACTGACCCCAGGTCCCTGATTATCTTGGGGGCGAGGTGTGCCCTGGGTTCCCTGTAGAGGTGGACACACTGCTGATTGACATGTCCTGGGGATGGAGGTATGGGTACTCTGAGTGGGTGCTGTGGTGATGTTTCCTGATGGGGGAGGCTCTGTGGTGGTGTGTGACCGGGCCTGGGTAACCGGCTGTCCAGTAGTCCCTGATGGGCCAGGTAGGTCATCCAGATCCTGAAGACCAGAGTTGCTATCATCACCTGTTCCTAATGTCATCCCTAGTTCTTGGGTGCTGTCCCATGGTGTTGACCCTGTCCACGATTCTCCGCCATAGCTCCATCTTCCTAGCTATATATTTCTGCTCCACCGGTGCTCCAAATAGCTGTGCTCTACCCTGACAATTTTCTCTACCATGACCCTTAGCTCCACCTCTGTGAAATGGGGGTGTCTTTGTGGTGCCATGGGTGTTGGTGAGGGTGTGTTGGGTAATGTGTTGTGGTGTGTGATGTGGAGTGCATGAGTGGTGTATAGGTGTGAGTAGTGTGTGGCTCTAGTTGTGTCAGTGCTCTTGGTTTCTCTCTGCTGGCAATGGTTTTATTCATAAAGGGTTGTGAGTAATGTGGGTGGGTGTTTTACAGTGGTGTGGGTGTGGTGTGTATAGTTGTCAGGTGTGTGTTGTTTGAATTGTCCAATGTTGTGTTGTTTTATATGTTGGTGTCCATTGGGAGTGAAGCAGTATGTACCGCCAATGGTTTACCGCCGTTGAATGTCCGCTGTGGTGATTCGTGGGTCATAATGTGGTAGGCGTAGTTCTGTTGGCGTAATGGTGTGGGTTTTGGGACCGCCAGTTTATCACTGACCTTTGGTCTGGCGGATTTGTGTATGTGGCTGAATACTGATGGATTGGTGTGTGTGTGATAATATGGTGAATGGTATCCACCGCGGTGACAGTAAGTTGGCGGCCATCAGCGTGGCGGAAAGTGGAATTTACTGCCAATGTCATAATGAGGGCCGTTATGCCTGCTTTTTAAATTGTTTTCATTTCAGTGTTTTGCTGATTATTCTATCAGTTTTAAAATATTACTCCATAAATATTGGTTGGAGATTCTCATATCTAGCCTATGAAAATAAATCATCCTGATACTTACCACACAGGTATTTGTCCACCTCTCCCTTTCCCCACTTAACATTTTTCCGATGCCAACTAATGTTGATGTGGGCAATACAGGTGTCAGTAATGGGCCATGCATAACAAATCTTCTCTTAATTTGTTTCTTTGCTTTCTGGGATTTGTGATCCTGTTCTTCTCTTCATCAAATCAGGAGTATAAGTATCAAAATGAAAAGAAAATATCTTGAAGTGAATGAGCTACTCACCAAAGGACGTGGGATCTTGAAAACTCTGTGGTTACACACATCTGCAGACTAAGATTGGTTCTGGAGCCATGCAAGACCCTGACAATCACGAGTGATTTTGGATTCATGTCAAAACCATGTTGCTTTTTTAAAGTACACTTACAGGTAACATGAGGTCTGCATGAAAGAGACATTTGTATTTTTGTGCTATATCAACCAGACAAAAAGTGATGGGAGGATGCTTGGAATAAGTCTAACCAATGGAACTCGCTTGGAGGAGCATTCCATTCCACTGTTCAGTGTCAAGACTGATTTGCATATGACTGGGTCCAAACTGAGGTAGCATGGTGACAAAACAACTACGGGTAGAAATGCTACTCTGAGTGATTGCCAGTGGTCAGACTTATTGCAGGCATCCTCCCATCATCTTGCATGTGTTTTTGTGATGTCATTCGCATTTAAAATGGGATAATATAAATATTCGATCAACTGCAAAGAACCGGCCTGCAAATTCTCCCATTATGATAGGTAGTCAGGGATCATTTATTTTAACTGTTTAACACACTGAGTAGACGTACTGAATTTGATGTTGCATAAGAGATCAAACAATATTTGCATTTTAATATATGGCACTTCTACTCTATGAACTTGGGCAGAGACCGCTTATACACCATAAACGTGGGCAGAGACTTTGGGGATTTGTTTCACGTATTTTGTCAGGCTGGGAGCCCAAGTAGTCAAACATACAATGACTGATTATCTTAAATACAAATGAAGAATGCACATTACAATGGACAAAAACTAGAGAGGGACTCCAGTTATTGTACTTACATCTTTATGGTGGAATGAAGAAGATTTATACTACTAATCTACTGAATCTCCTGACATATTAACAAAAACAGTGCCAGACTCATCTTTGTACACAAAAATAATAAAGATGGACAACAATAATTATATTTTTATCATTGTATTTTCATCATCTCTTTGGAGGAATGATGAAGATCTACCCTACTAACTTGGTGAAATCCCAGCCATATTGAAAGTATGTACGATAAACTATTTTATATCCTGCCAAGAACTAAACACCATAGAAAGATTTCTCTCCAATATGTGTTCCAGCTAGGCTCTAAAATGTGATAGCCTAATTCCACATTGTACATTCAGCAGTCTTTGGCATTGAACAACTGTTCTTTAAATCTGGAAGCTAATTGGACTCCGACTCTTAAAGCTGGTTACTCAACACTAAAAATCTGATTACTATTCTGTGCATTAGACAAGTATTCTCAGAGGTTATAATGATAAAAGAGCTCTCTTTCTAGACTCTTCTACACCCTGAATTATGGCATTGGAAGATGGAACATACTATACAATTACAGTTTCTTTATCTTTGGAAAGCATATCTCACCCTTAAAGTCAAATACACACTAGTCAAGGCTACCTCAAGAAAATAGCCCCTGGCCGCCTTAAACTTTTACAGAGCCACAAGCCCAGGCCTTTCTTTCCCAGAAGAATATGTTTATCTTAAGGGAACCTTTCCCAAACGGGAAATCTGTAAAAAGTTGAGCCAAAGTTCTAAAAAATCAAATACCCCTTAATCTTTCAGAAAATGCAGTAAAGAAGCACAACCACAAAATGCTCAAATTATTTCCACAAATACTCATCACCGACCAATATTTGTACATCAGAAAGTATGCTGAACACTTGATATTCTTTCTCACAACACCTGTTGGAAAGAACTCTTCATCAACCATCTGTGACTCACTTGATAAAAAAATCTTGTACAGCACCAAATGATCAGTTATTCTATCCTCCACCCCCAAAGCTGATACATTGATCTCCACTTACAGCAATGGCAATATCTTATAGAGAGTTGGACCAAAACCACCTTACCCATCTGTACAATCGTGTAGTTCAGAATAATTCTGAATACCTCCTACCCTCAGTTCCCGTCTACTTCCACTAATCGAAAGAGAAATAACCTTACCCACAAATTTCTATTGGGGGCTTTCCTCATGGAGTACACATAACTTTGACTAATGTTCTCCCTCCCTTGGCTCAAACATCTGATAATAGGTGTGGAAACACTCACTCTAGCCAGCCTTCTGTCATACCTGAACAACAATGGATACTAATCCAAACCTCAAACAACCACATCACTTGTTCTAGTACATACCCATCTTGGTCACTCCATTCCAAGTCAAGTAGAGCACTCAGTGGTTTCTTCAACCCCAGGGCAACCTATTGGTCAGTTCCAGAAACTCTTAAACTTACATGCCACTACCTCTAACATCTGGACCAGTGATTATCAGTGAAATTCTCTCCTTGTCTTCGAATAATAAACTCCTCAAACCTCATTATTCTAGAGATTGAAATCTCTATCACACCATCCTGCCTCAGAGAAAAATAACCAGTAACCCCATGCCATCCCTAAGTAGCAACAGCATGAACACTACCCTAAAAGAAACTGGACTATCAATCAGATATCTATATTGAACAACTGCTAGGATTTTACAACCTGTTCAAGATCATGCACTCCGTCTGCATCATTGATGGTAAGAGGAAACTGATTCTTCTCATCCTCTCAATTCACCACTTATTTTTAATCTGAGTTGAAATGCATGCTACATAATTGCAGATTGGTGGTAAACCACTACAAAAGATTGCAGAGACCTTACAAACCTACAATAGTGACATCCTATTTCTCCAAAAGATTCCCCCTCCCCCAATTAACATACTTGCCCCCACCCCTCAATTTTGAGATTAAGCATCTGGATTGAAATGGTCACTCAATATGAGGGGTTGTAGTCATACATAGAGACTTGTTGTAATTAACTTTTTTCTGAATCATGAAATGATTATCATTACAATACCTAGGAGTTTATCTGCTTTCTGTGGAATCTAAACTCTTGAAGATTCACAATATTTTCCACCCACGAGAGACAAACAAATCTTCATAGAACAAATAACTAATCTCATCATTGAAAATCCCTCACATCCACTAATACCATCTTTCTAGGAGACCTTACCCTCCACTGGAATGCAGCCACAAACTCACATGTGACTGAATTGAACTCTTTCCAGAGTAACAATTATATAACTCAAGTGCCAATCCTATCCATATGAAAGGATAAACTTTTGGCATTCTAATTGCACAAAGGCTATCATCTCTATGGAATCCTTGATACCAGTTGACTTCTCTGACCACCACCATGTTTTCTTCTACCTTAGCTTTGATAGACTGTTAACTAAAGACTGAACTTACAGACCTACGATGAGCATTATAAATACAAGACATATCAAACCCATCAAGCTCTTCACAAAAACCATGGCTCATCTTCAACACCCAAATAAGGCACAAACCACCAATAACTTTACCAATCGCTGCACTGATACCATGG
Organism: Pleurodeles waltl; assembly: GCF_031143425.1. Taxonomy (NCBI): domain Eukaryota; kingdom Metazoa; phylum Chordata; class Amphibia; order Caudata; family Salamandridae; genus Pleurodeles; species Pleurodeles waltl. The sequence continues at coordinate 291,209,571 of NC_090438.1, forward strand.
ATGCATGAAAATGCCTATTCTGGCAGAAACACACCCATTCTATTGGACTGATGCTGTTGTGTGTTTGGCTCTGTGCTCTGAGACTCTACTAACCAGGCCGCAGTGTATGTGTTCTGACCACTAACTAACTGTTAAAATTCGCTCTACTCCTGATTGGAGCATTTAACTTACCTATAAGTCCCTAGTATGTAGTACAAAGTGCATCCAGGGCCTGTAAGTTAAATTTCACTAGTGGAGTGCAGCACATGTTGTGCCACCACTAAAGTGACAATGCAAAATGTAACTACAGGCCAGCCACCAGTAACTTGGCTGTGCAAGCTTAATCTTCAAATTTGATCTGTCAAAATAACCCCTTTTGACATCCCTAAACGCTCCTTTTAAATATTAGTTGGTCACCCTTAAATAGGCCTTCAATGCCCAAAAAGGAAGGGTGCATAGGATTATTTAAAAGTAGGACATATAAAAATGTAAACATGTCATACTGTGACAATGCCTAAAAAGATATTTTCACTGTTGCAGGGTTAGCTGTCCGATAGGAAGGCATTGGGATATTTTATACAAGTTAATAAAGTTATCTCCACCTAAGAACCAGATAAAAAGTTCATTCTTTGAACTAATTATTACAAATCCAATTCATTGATAAAGTCATATTTATAACAAATATTTTACAAAAGGTACTTTTACAAAGTTACCTTCAGCCTGCCTAAAGCCTCTAGAATAATATTTCCTAAACTGTGGGTCAAGAGCCGATTTTTGGTTGGTCATGAAAGTCCAAGCAATAAATAAGGATGCCTTTAAATTCAGTGTTTATCTTTTCACATTTATGGTGCTTAACCCCTTGGGCGCCAAGTCCGTAATGGTTATATCTGTGGCTGCAGCGCTGAGGCGCCACAGACGTAACCATTACGTCCTAGTACTGGCCCTCGGGGGAAGCGCTAGTGCTCCCCCCAAGGGTTGCACCACCATCCCCCCACGGCAGGGCTGAAAGGGGAATCACTTCCCCTTCCACCAACGACCCTCCCCGACCTCCCCCAGTGACGTCTGATGATGCCAGCCTGCGATCGCATGCTGACCTCATCAGCTTCCAGCACAGATCGGAAGAGAAATGCACAAGCATTTCTCTTCCAATCATGTGATGGGGGGCCTGAGAGGCTTCAAAGGGAAGGAAAGTAATTTCCTTCCCTTTGATGTCTCTCAGAGCATTTCAGCAGCCGGATCGTGAAACGATCCGGCTGCTAGAATGGCCACTAGACACCAGGGATAATTTGTGTGTAGTGATATTAGCATAAGGAGAGTGACTCCTTGGGCAACGGTCACTCCTCAGGGGTGCAATTATTTTCAAGGCCTTTTCTGCCCCCCCCCCCCGGGGCAGATCACCCTATTGTTTTTAGGCTGATCTGCCCCCGGGGTGGGCAGGGGCAGAAACCTCTAGGTGCCAGGGATCTTTTTTTTTGTTTTGTTTTGGTTTTGGTTTGTTTTTTCAGAAGTGGGGAACACCCCCATAGGCAAAGTTCGCTCACCTGGGGGGCAAATTATATTTAGGCCATTTCTGCAGATCGACCTAATGTTTTTAGACCAGTCTGCCCCCAAGAGGGGCAGAAACCACTAGACACCAGGGATTTTCTTTTTTTTTTTTAAGGTCAATTTTATGCAAGGGGAGCAACCCCTTAGGCAAGGGCCGCTTCCCTGGGGGCAAATTATATCTGAAACTAAACATCTGGGTGAGTCCAGGGTGGTGTGCTTCACATGCATCCCGCACCATGTTCTTACCCACAATGCCCTGAAAACCTCCAACTTTGCTAGAAATCACACATTTTTTCCACATTTTTGTGATGGAACCTTCCAGAATCTGCAGGAATCCACAAAATTCCTACCACCCAGCATTGTCTCATCTATATCGATAAAAATTCTGCCACACTTGTCAGCCTGAAAATGTTTTTTTTTCAAACTGCCCTTTTGGACCCGCTTTGGTTCCTTCTCAATATTGACATGTCTTTGGCTCTTCCCTGTCACAGGCACTTGGCTCACCTACACAAGAGAGGTATCATTTTTACCGGGAGACTGAAGGGAACATTGGCTGGTAGGAAATTTGCTCTGGTGCGGTGATCCACACAGAAATGTGGGAAAAATGTGATTTTCTTTTTAGCTAAATTTGAGGTTTGCTGAGGATTCCGGGTAAAAAAACACTGGGGGATCCACACAATTCACACCTCCCTGGACTCCCTCCGGTGTCTAGTTTTCAGAAATGTCTGGGTTTGGTAGGTTTCCCTGTATGTCTGCTGAGCCCAGGACCAAAAACGCAGGTGCCCCCGCAAAGAAAGGTAGTTATGTATTTAGAAATGTTGATGTGTCTAGATAGTGTTTTGGGGCATTTCCTTTCGCGGGCACTAGCGCCTACCCTTACAAGTGAGGTACCATTTTTATCGGGAGGCTTGTGGGAAGGCTGGATGGAAGGAAATTTGTGGCTCCTCTCATATTCCAGAACTTTCGGTCACCGAAATGTGAGAAAAAAGTGTTTTTTTTTTTAGCCAAATTTTGAGGTTTGCAAAGGATTCTGGGTAACAGAACCTGGTGGGAGCCCCACAAGTCACCCATCCTGGATTCCGCTAGGTGTCTAGTTTTCAAAAATGTACAGGTTTGGCAGGTTTCCCTAGGTAGAGGCCAAAATCCACAGCTTGGCACTTTGCAAAAAACAGCTCTGTTTTCTTTGGGGAAAATGTGATGTGTCCATGTTGTGTTTTGTTGCAATTCCTGTCGCGAGCATAGGCCTACCCACACAAGTGAGGTGCCATTTTTATCGGGAGACTCGGAGGAACGCTGGGTGGAAGGAAATTTGTTTCTCCTCTCAGATTCCAGAACTTTCTGTCACCGAAATATGAGGAAAAAGTGGGTTTTTTTGGCCAACTTTTGAGGTTTGCAAAGGAGCCCGACAAGTCACCCCATCTTGGATTCCCCTAGGTGTCTAGTTTTTCAAAATGCACATCTCAGATTCCAGAACTTTCTGTCACCAAAATTTTAGGAAAAAGTGTTTTTTTGGCCAAATTTTGAGGTTTGCAAAGGATTCTGTGTAACAGAACCTAGTGGGAGCCCCACAAGTCACACCATCCTGGATTCCCCTAGGTGTCTAGTTTTTACAAATGCATAGGTTTGGTAGGTTTTTCTAGGTGCCGGCTGAGCTAGAGATCAAAATCCACAGGTAGGCACTTTTCAAAAAACATGTCAGTTTTCAATGTAAAAATGTGATTTGTCCATGATGCGTTTCCTGTCGCGGGCATTAGGCCTTCCCAGGCAAGTGAGGTACCATTTTTATCAAGACACCTGGGGGAACACAGAGTAGGCGAACACGTGTTATTGCCCCTTGTCTTTCTCTACATTTTTCCTTCCAAATGTAAGACGGTGTGTAAAAAAAGACGTCTATTTGAGAAATGCCCTGTAATTCACATGCTGGTATGGGGACCCCAGAATTCAGAGATGTGCAAGTAACCACTACTTCTCAACACCTTATCTTGTGCCCATTTTGGAAATACAAAGGATTTCTGCATACCCATTTTTCACTCTTTATGTTTCACCAAATGAATTGCTGTATACCTGGTATAGAATGAAAACCCATTGCAAGGTGCAGCTCATTTATTGGCTCTGGGTACCTAGGGTTCTTGATGAACCAACAAGCCCTATATATCCCCTGCAACCAGAAGAGTCCAGAGATGTAACAGTATATTGCTTTAAAAAATCTGACATCACAGGAAAAGGTTACAGAGTAAAACGTGGAGATAAATGGCTGTTTTTTCACCTCAATTTCATTTGTTTTTATTTTAGCTGTTATTTTCTGTGGTAAAACCTTGTAGGATCTACCCAAATGACCCCATGCTGAATTCAGAATTTTGTCTACTTTTCAGAAATGTTTAGCTTTCTAGGATACAGCATTGGTTTCACACCTGTTTCTGTCACTAACCTGCCCATAACTGTAGGGAAGGGAAGAGGAGCTCTACAAAGTGGAAGAAAGGTTCTGCCATCTTGGTTTTAGGTAGAGAGGGGCACTGTGGGATTGTTTGCTGTAGTTCACATTGAAACCGCTGTAAAAGTGAGTATGATCAACCCTGGGAACTTTTTCCCTATTGGTCGAGGAGGGGCCAGCTGTCACCCTGACCCCCCCACTACACAAGTTAGTTCCAGGCATAAATGTGGCACCCCTTGGCACTTTCTTTAGAGCACTACTGGACATGTGGAAGACAGAAGGACTGCACCTGCTGTTGAGACCTATGAGGAGTGCACTAATGGCTTGACCTACTCTCAAGTTTGCCCATGACAAAGAAGTGGACTCTGAGCACCAGGTGGCTGATCTCCTGTTAAACTGCAGGGACACAAAAGCTGCAAGAAGTTCAACTGGCCAGTTTTAACTGGACCTGCACTGGACCATGCTGGTGGCTTTTGTGGAGTGTGCCCTGACCCCAAAGTGCTGTTTCTGAGGTTCTGGAACCCTTGCCTGGTGTCAGAGTGTACCCTTCCAGCCTAACTTTAAAACCTGGAACTTAAAAACGTTTTCAAGTATTTTTGCTGCAGAAACACTGTGGCTAACCTGGCAAGCTGATCCGCTGAGAACGCATCACTGGTGAGCCTGACTTCGCCACAACTCCCACTACATTATTCTATGCAGCAGCAGATCCTACATTGTGGGTGCGATGCCAACCAGTACCTGACAGATTCTTACCATCTCCAGCCATAGCCTGAAGGCTTGCCAAGCTAAAGTAATCAGCCTTCCAGAAAGCAGACCAAGTCCAAAGGTAGAAATCTTCACCAGACCCGATGCAGAGCAGTATCTGATTGACGTCGACAGCTTCCTGTGAACAAACGACAGGTTTATCCTGCCTGTACCTTTTCACACCTTCAACCACAGTTTCATTTAGACCGCAACCTTTGTCAACCCATCATCGAAGTCCCTGTCTTGTGATCCATCCTTTTGATTTACCCCGCGGAGTATTCAAACTTCTTAGAAATTTTCTAAGTCAGAAAGTAACTCTTCGACTCTGACCAACCTGAGCCTCGTATCTGACCTGCACGCCATCACTTACCTTTCCCTGGTCTTGCATGGCCAGTTGCCCTTAGTTGGCACTTTGTGCTTTTTGGTGCTATTTTTATTTAAAACTTTAAAAATTCATATGTTCTGTTTGTCTTATTGGATGATTGTTGTGTTGGTGTCGTTTTATTCATTAAAATATTCTCTAATTTTGTGAATTGGAGTGGGATTGTAATTGTTTTGTTTGTTCAACTTTTTAACTGATTTGGTACTTCTAAAAGCTTTACAGATTTTCATAAGTTAAGTCTGTCCGCTCTGTGCCATAGCTACCAGGGGTAGAGCCCAGGTTTAAATTACTGAAACAAGAATAGTAACACCATTATTTGTGGAGGACTACCGTCCACCCAAACTAAAAATCTACTTTCTTACCATGAGCAATATAATGGAAGAACTGTCTTCCACAAAACGTATGTGACAAAAAAAAAACATAATCTTAGTTCATGGTACAATACACACCTGTATGAAGGTAGAAGGCAACATAGATCAGTGGAATGTCAGAGGTGCAAAATCCCTCAACTCTGAATCAGATCAGACTTTGCCATGAAAGGAAAGGATATGAAGGATTTGAGGCAAAGGCCTGCTTTTTCTCACATCACAATTAGGCAAACCAGTCATACAACCAATACTTTCGATGACCCTTTACAGGAAGGGTGTGAGGAAATATTTAGTTTGCTGAGAAGATCCCAACAATTGAGCTTGTGATACCAAATAAATCAGTTAACAGTCAAACCCTCCTTTTCCCTCAAAGGCGAATGGCTGATATTCAAAGAGGTTAAGTGTGAGATATTTAAGAGTATATGCAACAAAAGACCAGCAGTTCCCAGATCTGATGCCTGCCACCTTAATCAAAGAGGTGAGTAGTCTTGTCTGCCCATACATGACTAAACTGACTAACTACTTTATTCCATAAAGTGAAGTTTTGGACTGTTTGAAAGGAGGGCTTGTTAACCCACTCTTATAAAACAGGAGCTAACTTTGACGTGCTCAACAATCTCAGACCAATAACAAACTTTCCATTTCTTGAAAAAACGTTCGAAAGTTGTGTTTCAACATAACTCAAAAATACATTGATGGCCAAACTTTCTAGGCAATTTTCACAGCTGGCCACTGCATGGAGAAGGCCATTTGAAGGACAACACTTTACTCCTACTGGATAATGGGGCTCCTGCTTTCTCGTACTCCGCAACCTATCTGCAGCAACTGACATGACCAACCATAACAATCTAATAAACATCTTAAGGTAAGAATAGGGATAAATAGTCTTTATCTAAGATGGTTCTCCTCTTACCTGACACTCAACTAAATAAAGGGCAAAGGTCCTTAAGAAAACAGACTCACGTTAACTGTAGGGTTCATCAAGCATTGATACTCTCAAACTATTTTCAGTCTGTACATGGAACATGAGGCCACAATCGTTAAACTCTTGCACCTTTCCTACCATCGTTATGCTGATAATACAAAATTTTATCTAGAAGTCTTGTCTGAAAGAGACATCCTCTTTCTTGACTAAACCCTAGAGGAAATGCAGGCCCGGTACTCCCTCGACCACCTGAAATTCATCCTGCTGAACACTCATTTCCTCATTTATCACTCTCTGCCCCACCCCAGAAATCCAACTCCTATACAAAACTGGTTGGGCCAGCGCAATTTTCCCAAAATCGTTGATTGCACAAAGTCTCTCGGTTTTACACTTGACAACAATCTAATCTCAAAGTGCATGTCAATGTCACAACAAAGCGTACTCAACACCAACCCAGAATTCTCAGAAACCTGAAATCGTTCATTCCACAAGCAGACATAAAAATGTAGTACACTCTCTAGCCATATTGAGACTTGAGTGTGGCCACACCCATATTGCACGGAGTCCCCCAAACTCACCAAGTCCCAATGTGGCAGCTCTCAATGTTACAGTACTAGTAACCGTTTACTAGCTCCAGTCTGAAGCTAGAAGCATATGCAAGGTTTCTTGAATCACTCACAAAGCCTTATCATCATGGCATTCCAAATGCTTGGCCCGCAGCACTCCCTGTTCCGGCGTTGTCGGTCTTTTTACTCTGCAGAATCCTTAGTACTAGACCCGCACAGGTTCAAGAAAGGGTGAACAAGTTCATGATCCTTCTGTGGACGTGTTCCCAGAATATGGCACTCAAACCCCTTCTGAGGTTCGCCTAAACCCCTCTTTTGAGCTTTTAAGATAAACGTAAAGGACTTCTGAATCCACAAATATACACTTAACTGAGCTCATTCTTTATTGATGGAGTTATGTACACCTTATTTTACCTTTCACCGGTTGTTTTACCTTTAAAAAAAAAAAAAATCTTATTTCTTCGTTTGTATACAGATTCTGTCACCCTTTAGTAGCTGTCCGCGTATTGCACAGCAGACTTTGAATTTCAACCCATTATTTATTTATTTATTTTGATACACTAGTTGCCACCAATCCCCCTTTCCCTTATTTGTTGTAACTTTCCTATGAATAAAGGTGAACAGCTGTAGTGCTGCTATATCAAACTACAGATAAATAAGTTAAAAAAAACACAATGCCTGCATTTGCTTTCTGAGCCATAACAATTATCACTTGCGATGGCTTACACAAAATGTATGTCGTCATGGCCTGTGCTTCCGCACTCAATAAACAGTGTGGGAGATACCTTTTAATAAAGAGTCGTTTCTCTTTTAAAACCTTTACCCACACTGCTAACTCTCCTTTGTAATATAATGCCGCCTTACTCATCTGTCTACTGGAAATGTTGCTCTCTCCATTTCTATTTCGGAAACTTTAAATCAATAAAATAAACTTAAGGCATTTAAAATCATTGAATTGTCTTCCCTTAGCTGTAACAGTTCCCTTAGCTAGAAACATTGATTTGCCTTCTGAAGATATCCCTACACAGACCAAATTCCAGAATGTATCCATACTTGCCTTTTTTCACAGCTCTAGTTCCTCCTCGCGATTTCATAGTATATTAATGTTCCTTTTTCCAGGACATTGCTAAACTTTGCTTCAACTACCTTTGACCCAGACGTATTTGAATTGTTACCACTGCGTATTTTCAAAACATCTAGTACTGTTTGGCTTTTCCTTTTGCATTCCAAATGAAAATTATAATTTTTTAACTCTTTATCTCTGTTTATATTTAACCTAGTCGAATTTACCCAGATCTTCCTTAATTTACTAACATTCTATATTTTTTCCAAACCTCCTCTTGTGTTCCACCTGCTAAATCAAAAGTATTACCTCCCTTTAATATGAGAGACCCTTACACACTGTCTCCCCATTCTGCTGTCAGAAAAAAAAAAAAACCTTTTGCACTTTAGACAACAAGACTGTTGTGGTGAAAGGTAGTCGTTAACTACTGGTACATAGTGAAGTTCTCAAACCAGTATTGTCTTTTTCCTAAATCAAATATGTAACCTACATAACAGACTGCTTTCTGGCTGTGCTGATACATGGATTGTCATTCTCTTCATCCAGTCAAGGCTCTGTGCTGCATTCACGAGATGCCAAACTCAACTCAACATAGTATTTCATCATGACCCCTCTAAATGTCAGTATTCCCCAGTACACATTAGTCATTTAGAAGTCATTAGTTCAATGACTGAGTCTTCCAATGTAAACATTACATTCAACTGTGATTGCTCTGCTATGGCCTTTGGTGAGTCTGGTTTTCAAGCTGTCTTATTTCAAACATTCTCCAGATTGTTGGAGCTCTTTTTGCATGCATCTGGGAAGGATAGGGAATGTGGTTGATATTTACCAGGGCAACGACATTGTTGTGGATTGCTGACGGAGGAAAATATTACTTCTGATTTCTTATTTTTTATACCCTAATACCTTAATAAAGGTTGTCAACCCTTAGATAATTAAAGGAGATCTTGGCTCACAGAAAAGATTTCTCTAAAGGGTTCTATCTCCCTTCCTTGTCATTACATCCCCTTAACCACTTGCAGTATGACACTCCCGTCCTGCCTGACCATCCCATAGACTGACCCCATCGCCCTTCCCCTGTGCATTGTAACCCTTGACCCTTGATCCTGTAGCCTGCGTCCTTCTCCCCATCTTCTACACTGTACTATATACTGTAAACCCCCATCACGTATCGTGCTGTGTTTCTCTGTAACTAGGTTTATGGTATAGAATTTGCATACGTGAATGCATCAGACCAAGGGCGTAACGCAAGCCCCTGCAGTGGAGGGTGGGGGCAACCTTTTAGGGGCAGTCCTTTTACCGAGGGCAAGGAACAACTGTGGGATATGAGGGAATCAAGGCCCCTCTTCTCATTCTGCATGGGGTGCCATTAGTTTCCATTACACCACTGCGCCTCAAATACTTGTTTTAATAATGTCCTTTCTGACAAGGATGTCTGTAGTGCCTTTTCGGCAAAATTAATCCACCCTTTTCAAACAGTACCCGCATATTTCCCTCTTTTACCTCAAATAAAGGAAAGAAGTGATCAAACATCTTTCCAACCTTACTTGCTCATGGAATACCATTATTGAATTTCCAGAGCCTCCTTAAAAAGAAAAAACTTAAACACTGGGCTTAACCTCATCTCTCTTACTTTACACACAAGGTTCCCTTTCATTTATCTCTGTTTCACTTTCCCAAGGTCAGTTTGTTTCAAATTCTAGGGAAGGACGAAACAATATTTTAGACACGAAGAATGAGAATACCTGTGTCAGGTTAACATGTGCCATAAACTATTAGAAATTAAGACAAAACATTCGCCCAGTTGATATTCTATTTTCTGGAAATTGTTTCTCTGTGGACCGTGATTGCCTCTGCTTTAACAATAATTCAGCAGTTTGTTTATTCAAGGCAATATTTTGCTGTGATTGTCTTGCAATCAACATTGTTCTATTTATCTGAAAACAGCTTTACCTTAACCTTAATGAAGGGAAAGCGATAAGACCATTAATGCCCTTTCATCATTTTATATATGCAGCGCATAAGTTAAATCACACGAGTTTTTTCCAGGTGTGATCTTGAATATTTGCCCTTCACACAGCAAGAGTGAACACCGCGCTGCTTTCAGCCGTGCAGCTAGATATTAAAAGCCCAATGAATTGGACAGTGCATCAGAATGTTTTTCTCTCACTCAGTCACAGCAAGCTCTTGAGGAGTGATTAGGCATTTAACTACAGGCTACCACCACGCATAATTGACATGCAACAAAGGTACACACTGAAATTCTGCCACCTCATTTATCACTTCTTGGGTAGTTTTTTACTCAAGAGGATTGAAGCACTGACAGGGTTTATTTCGTCGGCATAGACAAAATAAGACTTCCACTGTGTTGCATCCCGTGTGCAACAGAATGTAGAGATGTCAGGGGATGATGGTATGGAATGTTGGAGGATACGATGGCGGTGGGATGATTGGGGCTCAGAGGTCAGCGAGCATTGTGACATCTCCCTCTTGATGTTGTGGCAATAAACTTACCCTTCTACTTCATCTGTCCGATACTTCTCCAGGAAGAGGGAACTTTACACACTGGTAATTGACTGGTGTTGTTTAGTGTAATAGAGTACACCACATTGAAAAATTTTAATAGGCTCTGCTATGTAGAATTACAAAATACAGAAATATCAATTGTTAATAGTTTAAACTAGTGGGAAGAATGCACACATTCTTCCATTGCTGACAGAGCCGGACTCGGAACCAAAAGCAGCCCCGGCAAAAATGTTCTATCCTCCCTCGCTCACTTCCTGTCTTTCTTTTTTGCCTTCTGTGCCTGTTGCAATAAACCCTGGGGATCAGGACCCTCAATTTTCAAAAACTGGACTCCAGTGGATCCATCTCCTCGCCCCCTCCCACTTCTTTTGAGAAATGTAGGATGAGAAAAGTGACCAATCTGGCCTGGTGGGTGATGCCACTTGTCATCAAAAGGCCTTGATCTAAGTTGTTTCTCAAAGCATACTGATTTACAGAAAGTCCGAAAAGCTCCCGCCCAGCTTCTCCCTGTTTTAACAAGGTGGCTTCTCAGACCCAACTGAGTGTCTTAAAATGTTAATGCCCACCTGGGTGCAAGCCTTCCCTTGGACTCCTGAGCCCCTTCTCCCCTTTTTCTTCTCCCTCTTCCTTATTCCCCATCCCATTCTCCCTTGATAACCCCCTTCTTTCTTTGTCACTCCTCTGCACCCTCTGTAACCCGCCCCCTCTTGTTCACCTCTTCCTTGCCTTATAGCAAACGTACTAATTCTCACACATGCATAAATGCATCTACGCTTTTTATCAGATAGTAATGGGAGGTACGCGCTAGGTACAGGTGGGTAGAGAGTGCCTGAGAGGATGTTTTCATGCTTAAAGGACAGATAAACAAATTGTAGCTGCTGAGAGTCAGTCATAGTAAGATAAAGAGGTGTGAGAAAGAGATGATGACTAAGAGGTGAACTCTCAGTTCTTTCATGAAGTATTGCAAAGATAAAGATAGCCTCTGATGTAGAGAGATTGCTCATTCCAGGGTCTTTGGAGTCTGGGAAGCACATTTGGTTAATTATTAATTCTTTTGAGCCTCCTAGAGTGCCATACTCGCAAGAGACCACATACAAAGAGCATACTTTAGACTGCTTATATTAATTCTTTTTAATCATGACATGACCAAGCTTCAAACAAGTGGCACCAACAGGCAAGCAACTGCACGAGAGACATTTTAACATCCATTGTTCCTAATACATCCATACTCCAAATTGAATTGTCCAATATAAATTCTGGAGCTGAATTTAAATGCCACCTTCTCCAATGACAATGTTGACCGAATGACTTGGATATATATGCCTTTCTCTCTGTCTTCCACAAATGGTAGGAACATTTGAGGCTTTGCAAACTCCTTTACCTTTATTTATTTTTCTTTAGCCAGTTTACTACCAGTTTGAAACTACTTTTTTCTTCATATTCTCAAGGTCAGGGCAAAAGAAAATAGCGATTGATATGGAATGAAGCAGACAACACCATGGAGCACAATACTTAGCAAAAAAAATAGGAATGTCAAATACAGAAATAAAAGGCAACCCGAAAAGCAATTTCGCCAAGACTGTCTTAAAATCTGCTATCTATAATTGTTTAGAGTCCGCCAAGGCAAACTCCTTACTTATAGTACGTGGGCGCCCCATTTGGAGCAATGCAGATCCAGCTAAACAGCGACTGAAGTGCTAAATGCACTTTTAGTATTCTCTGTACTTCTGACATTTGAACATACCGTTAGTAGAGGAACTAAAATGTCATTTTAATCGTAATAGGTCTTTTTAGTTAACTGCTATAATATCTATTTGATAACTGGGACTGTGCGACTGTAAATTTGTATTATAGAGATAGTTTTAAGTGAGCTAAAATTGTACTAGTGTTGTCAATTCCTAGCGCTGAAGCACGAACTCACTGGAAAGTGTGATGAAATAAGGAAGATACATGGCGAAGGGATTAGTGCAGAAGGTGGGGTGGCACTGGCACCCAGGAATGAGAGGCCTACAGGTTTTTTTTTTAACCAAAATACCGTGCAAGAATGTAGTGTTAAAAATCTTGTGCACTAAATATTGAGTACAAAAGTACCATATAGGTAAATATAGGTTAACTACACTTAACCCCTGGCGTTCAGGCTGTATATATGTATGTTCTACTCTGCTGAGTGTAGTGAAAGGAGGCAAAGTGGGCCTCAAGGTGACCTGTTGAACATTTCACTGGGGATCTTTACAGTCCCTGTTTAGTGTTCCCAGCTGTGGCATGGAGGCTGCAAAATGGCTCAAGAGAGGCCTGAGTCAGGCATGTCACTCTCACTGCCCTGAAGTGCTTCTGTTGACGTGTTGGGGCTGGAGGGAGTCCATGGGTGAGGGGTTTTTAAGGTGGGATCTGGCTGGGGGTAACTCTTGTCTGGGAGCACTCTGTGATTGGGCCCAGGTCCCCCAAGGGGACACAGTCATCCTGAGATGGTGTGGTGCCAGCGAAGATCCCAGAATAAGGTGGATGAGGGTCAGTGACCTAGTAAAGAGGCTTGTGTGTGGTACTAGGCTGTGGAGTCTCCTGTCTGTTGTGTTGGCATCAGTGCTGAGGCACTGAACCTTTGCCAGGAATGGGGTGGTGGATGCAGTGTTGCATGGCCCAGAGCAAGGGTGGGCCTAGACCAGCTCAATCCATGTAGTCGGTTAGTGTCATGTATGCATCTGAGCTAGAACCAAAAGGGTTCTTAGTGCAGTCTGGGTTCTCTTTAGGGACAGGTGACCACAAGTTTGAGTTAGGTGGGTGGGCTTAGCATAGAACGGCCAGTGGAAGTTCTCAGTTGCAGTGGACAAATGGCAGGTGCTGTGTCTGGTCAGAACCCATTGCCACTTGTTACTGCTGAGTAGGTAAGAGTACCCATGAGTGATGGTTATCTTTTCCCTACTTTCAACTGGCGGTGGCATGTGTTGCAATTGGGTTCCACCCATTCAGTGTGCCCAGATTTCTTTTTGCTTTTCAGAACACCTGATTTTAGACTTTTTACTGTGGGTGAGTCTCACTTCATGTGTCTCCCCACTGGTAACCACATAGCAAATGGACTGTGTGTGTTTACAGCCAGTGTCTGCCTTGTACGGTTAGGCCGCTGCAATGCAGCAAGTGTAAGGGGCATTTGGATGGTTACATGTGAACATGGGTGCACACACGTGTTAGGGCTGTGCATTGAAGACTTCTGTTGTGCACAGTCCGGTAACTGTGCACAGGTAGCCTGATGCAGTGGGGATTCTGCAGCATTAGATGTTGACCTGGGGTAGGCCATATATTGTTAGTGCACACTAATAGGTAAAATCAGTTATTAACATTCATAAGTGCATTTAAGTGCATTTACACCTGATGATGAATATCATTAATGACTGCATTTATGTTCCAAATAATGTCTTAACATGTGGTATGTTGATCAGAAAATCTTTGACCAAGCCAGTAGACGTACCTTTGAAGTTTGCAGGGCCCCTTTAGGGGGTCAAAGGTGATTATATGATGTCATCTGTGGTGTTTTCCAACTGCCAATGTGCATATTTGTACATTACTGCATAGTATGTAGGTGTGTGTGTGTGTGTGTAATAAATGTACTTCTCGTTTTTCCAAAGAAAAAGTACTGAATGGACATTCATTTATTGAGTGTTTTTATTGTGTGCCAGTGAATGGTGATTACTAGCCCTCACCACCTCCCCTGATTAGGCCTTGGACAGCTCTACCTCAATACCCTTAGATAATCAAGCTCTACAATGGGGTGCTTAGCTCCCAGTGAGGTAATTTGTGGACCTATTACTTGTGAAGACCACACAACTAATAACCCAATTTCCCACAGATGGTAAGGTAAATAAAAACAAAAAAATTCAAATGTGTGTGTGTGAGAGAGAAAGTATGAGTGAGAGAGGTGGTGGCTAAGCGCAAGAGTGAGTGTGTGAGAGAGACTGACTGAGAAAGTGAGTGACCAAGAGATAATGAGTGGCTGTGAGAGTGAATGAGTCAAAACACATAGCAAATATGAACTGAAAGTAAATACCAGAAAGATAACATATGGAAACTTGAGTCTATCTGCCTAACAGTTGTCTGTGTCACCCTATGCTTGAGTGAGCCACAAGTTTGCAGTGATGCAATGGGAGCATTCATTCATGCCTCACACTTTCCTCACACAAACCAGACCTATGATAGCCATGTACAACAAAAGTATCTTCAACTTTAAAATGTTATGACTGTTATGAATAGGAGACTATGGGCCTGATTACAACTTTGGCGGAGCGGGTTAATCCGTCCCAAATGTGACGGATATCCTGCCCGCCGTATTACGAGTCCATTATATCCTATGGAACTCGTAATACGGTGGGTGGGATATCTGTCACATTTGGGATGGATTAACCCCCTCCGCCAAAGTTGTAATCAGGCCCTATATTTGTCACACCTTCGCTTGACTGAACACCATAGTCACAAATTCTCACAATATTGAAACTCGTCTCACACAGGTAACACTTTAAACTCCTACTATACCAAATACAAACAAAAAATGGAATGGCCTTCTAATTTTTCACCTGAAGTGCACTAGTGCCTCCTAAGTGCCATGAGGCATTGTATACCATATTTTTAAAGTTCCCAGTCGCTCTTTCAGGGGAGACAATCTTTCTATTGAAGGACAGTATGTCAAATAATTGGAACTCATTGTGTAAGAAGGGTGTGCTAAAAAGAATAAGCCTTCCATCATAGACATAGACACAACTGGCACTGTCACAGCCTAGCGACCTTTGGGAAGCAAAGAAGGCATATTTGTAAGAGTGAGCCTTTTTTCAGCTTTCAGTGCACTTCTTTTCAAAATAGTTGCATCCTAGAGTTCTGCATTGAAACACAGAAGCTTCGATGACAATACACTGGTTGTAAGTGAATAAAAGAGGGTGGTTGAAGGTGGTTAAAACATAGCCTGAAATTTTTGGTGAAGCTGCTCAGCTGAAACATCTGTGGAGGTCTCTGTTTTTTAATATAAAAAATAATGGGCCCAAACGTTTCTAGTACCTGGCGCTCCTTTTCGTGCCAGGTTGTTTTGCAGCAGCATCACTCAGTTCTTAATCTGTAAAAGAATGAGACTGGTGCCCAAAGCTCTGCTCAGAAGCCTGCAGTCAGTGCTATTAAGTGTCAGCACCAGGGGCGGCTCCTCCGCTAAGGCAGAAGAATGTTGCCCCGCTGGATTTGTGAAAAAGAAAAAATAAAAAGATTTGATTTTTCCTTGGAGTAAGGGGCAGGAGGGATGGGGCCGTAAAAGGGGTTTTGCACCACACTGTGTGCATGTCTGTTTGGCCGGCCAAACAGACATGCACACTTTGCATGTTCTCTACCTGGCTATATTGAACAGCTGAGTGGAGAACATGCCGAGGCTCCCACTCCCAGTCTGAGTGGCAAAGCAGGCTGCTCAAACCAATCACAACTCTGCTGTCATGCTGGTGACAGCAGCAGCATGATTGGCTGGGAGACTGTGTGCACCCAGGAACAGGAAGAAGATGGAGGGAAGACTAACGCATCTCCCCTCAAAGGTAAGTGTTTTTAAAAAAAGTTTTGGAACCCCCCCATGTCCCATCGCACTCATCCAGCCCCACCACTCCCGTTCAGTGTCAGCCGCCACTGGTCAGGACATCAGATCCCTAGCCTTAGATCCACTTTGTGCATCTTTAATCTATTACCAGTGACCTAGAAGGACTTGATGAGGCCTGGCACCAACTTAAAGGAACTGCTCCACAAGAAGCCCATTCCACCTTTGCCAGGGTCAGTCTAAAAGCTGCAGACAGCAGAACAGGCTTGTTAATTGATTGGGTTGTTTGTGGAGCCTTCCGCAGCCATGTGCTTCAAGCAGTTCACTGCAGATCTTGGCACAAGCACCTCACACACAGTTGACATACTGTTTTATATCAGCCAAAGACTCCTGAGAGTCTGCGCGAGTGGCACCAGTACTACCAAAAACACATCGGCCACCTTCTATGATTTTGGACAGATAACATATACAAGCCCCAAATACACATCAAGCTAATTCATTGGAAACCATTGCTTTGAATGGGCAGGTACGGTTAGGCACTGAGGGGCATATTTATGAGACGTTTGTGCCGCCATTGCTTCACTTTTAGTGACACAGCGACGGTGCACACCTCTTAACCATATCTATGAGGCCACCAAAGCCACTTTGTGTGACTTTGAATGGCCTCCTACATACAGACTAAGGCATGGCAGGGCAAATTGCTGTGTTCCCTTACTCTGCATCATGAAGTCATGGGTTTTCCCACACAACACCCATGGATTTTGATGCATCCTCAGATTTACAAGAGCCTGTAATCCTGGGAATGCACCCAAACCTTATGCCTCCCCAGGGGAGGCAAAACAAGGAAAAAATTATTTTTTTCTCTTTCTATATGTGCTGCATTCTACCGCACACATAGAAAGAGGAAAAAGCCTCCCAGGATTGTTTTTGTGGCTGGAAGGTGTCCCTTCCGGCACAAAAACAATCCTACCTACAACTCAGACACCCTTGCTCCATGGTGCAGGTAGGCTTGCATTGGTGGTATGCTGCCAAAATGGCACCAGTGCAGGGGGAAATGACAGGTATGCGCTGTATGTCATAAATATGGTACATTTCTACTCTTTCACTGTGACGCAGGGCAGTGTTTATAAATGTGCCCTCTCTTCTTCAACTTGAAAGGAAGATGCTATAGTGGACATTATCAGCTCACCCTATTGACACTGCTTGTCCACATCCACTACAGCTTAGCTGCTTTGTAATTGGATGTCTGACAGTGCCTTCGTCCGGTAATAAAGCAATACACGTGGATGTATACAGACTTTCTGACTTAGTGCCTGCCCAGCATCGGCCTTTTGCTTTCCTCCTCATGCTTCCTCTCCTTCCCAACAGTAAACATACTGAGAGGCTCCAGACAGATTGACATACAAAAAATATGAGCAGGTGGCTTTAAAAAACATTATGGGTGCAGTGTGAGCTAGGCCTCCCACCTCTCTGGGCCTGATGCTTTTGCACAAGCTGCACCACTGATAGGCATGCGCTTGGCTAGAATAGACTCCAGTCAACACTCGGAAAGACTAGAAGATACTTTGATATCGATCAAAAAACTAGGACAAATGTCTGAGTAAAGTTGTGAGTTGAGTCACATCATCATAGGACTACATTTGAATCTTAAAATGTTCCCATTGGCACGAATCCTAGGCTGTTTTCCCTTTTTTAGAGACATAGGTTTATGGCCAGAGCCCTGGACTCTTGTCTAGGCTAAATCTTTTTACTTGCAAAAATAATCTCTGTAATGGATGCTGCACAGTACATAAAATCAGGGTAATTGGATAATAACAAAAGAGCTTTGTGCGCATACTGAAGGCCACATGTCCAGGTCCTGAAGTTCTTAATAAGTTGTTCATCCTTCAAATGTAGATTTCAAGCAAATTGTTTGACTTGTTTTCTGCTTTACTTAAAAATAATATAAAAAGCACATTATACCTGGAAGAATATCAAACAGGAGCAAAACATTGTGGACCCATTCTGAAATATCTCTAAAACGTTTGGTGTGGGTGGTGTAGGACTATATTATGTGCATTTCATTCTTGTTGAGGATTTCTCTCCTCCTGACTCCTAGATCAATGATAGATGATATTGCTAAGAATGGTAATCAGGGCATTAATGTTCCCAGGCAGGTTGGTATCTCTTGATATAGCACAATAATT
This sequence comes from Pleurodeles waltl, assembly GCF_031143425.1. Classification (NCBI taxonomy): domain Eukaryota; kingdom Metazoa; phylum Chordata; class Amphibia; order Caudata; family Salamandridae; genus Pleurodeles; species Pleurodeles waltl. The sequence continues at coordinate 291,227,834 of NC_090438.1, forward strand.
AAGGCAAGGCTTCCATACTTCTGAGCTTTTATGTGAATTACTTTATTTTAGCAATATCTTTGAAGAGGGTATAGAATGTCTAATGCAGTGAAAGAACCTCAAATATATCAAATATGTGTGTGAGTTTTATTTGGAATGGAATGAGAATAATTGTGATTTGTTTCTTGTGTAATCACAGTTGAAATAGCATTTTTTATTATCAGAAGTCTTATTTAAAGAGTGATAATTACAATAAAATTATAAAAATAATACATGGAAAAAATGTTGTGTTCACACAACAATAAGCAGTTTCTGTGACCTTGCTTCTGTAAAGCAATCACATGAATAAAGTGCTGGGTTTATTTCCTGGTGCAATACTGTATTTTCATGTAAACCAAAGCTGTGGCTTTGTTCTTCCTAGTCGCCCGATAAAGCATGAATAACCTACCCACATGCATGTTGAAACAACTAGAGGGTTTGTTTAAGACAATAAAGACTAGTAACAGGGATGATTAAACATTTCTTAAACTTTTCATATGTTTAATATGAGCTGCATGTTTATGTATTTGTTAGAACTTGGGTTGTATGTTGACTGGGGTGGAAACCTTAGTCTGACAGCAACACGGCTAACCCTAAATTACCCTGTGTTTGCCCTCAGGTAGCTTGGCACAGATCATTCTGTTGTAACTTAGAGACAGTGTGTAGAGTATTGTAAACAGTGAAAAGACACAAAAAGATTCCACACCAGGTTAGAAATATAGAGCTGAATTTTACAAATAAAAATAGACCAAACAACGAAAATCCAATAATTAGAACATGGGTTATGAATTTGTAAAGATTAAACTGCAAAATAGCACTTAGAAGCAATAAGCGCCTATCCGACATATCTGGTCGCACCGGACTGGGACGAGGTCAGAAGTTCAGGCCGACCACGATAGAGGGTGGGCCCACTGCAGGGAACCACCATTTAGGTGAGTTAAACAAAAGTACCTTAATCATGGTTGTGGAGTGCTGTGTTGGTTCGAGCCCAGCAGTAGAGGTGAGGCATCGATTTTCTCCATGCAACAGCAGCGATGTGTTGGGTTCAAGATGTTGCGGAATTAGGGTGTGAGTTCCTGCTGTGTCAATGTTGAGGATCCAGGTGCCAGGGCTTGCGATGTGACGACTGGTGTTGAGGATGTGTTGGGCAGTCTGATGAGCACAGAGGCTGTGATGCAGAGATTCGTCATTGACGTTTATGCTACCGTGGATATGGATGTGAGGACCTTGCAGCAGGAGCAGCGTTGCAGTTCCGCTTCCAAAGATGATGAGCCGGTTCTATTCCACGCAACAGCTGTGATGTTTTGATTCTGCTCTTGCAGCAGAGGATGCTTCAGTTCTGCTGGAACAGACACTTCCAAGGGACCAGGGCTGGGGAGGCACCACTTGGCAGGGCAGACTCACAGATTGCGGATTTCAGGTGCGGGACTAGGCTGGTGCAAAGTCTTTTATGTCTCTGAGACTTCAGATCTTGAGGCCAGTCAGCTAGCCCTTGGAGTCACTCTGGGTTTATGTGATGCAGGTCCAGTCCTTGTCACCCAGGCAGCGGAACAGCAGGCAGCTGGGCAACACAGCAAGACAGGAGTCCATCAAAGCAGCAGTCCAGAAGAGTGGTAGTCCTTCAGTAACACAGCAGTCCTTCCTGGCAGAGTAGTCACAGGTCCAGGAGTGTACTGAAGTTGTGGTGTCAGAGATCCATTACTCATACCAAGTTGGGTCTTTGTAGTGGGGTAGGCTTTAAAGACAGGTTTTGAAGTGCACAGTGGTCCTGGCCTGCGTGCTCTGGCTCCAGCCTCACAACAAGGAGTTATGCATCCCTATTCATGTGTAAGTGAGGCTGTGCCAGCTCCTTCCTCCCACCCTGTCAAGGATGGCCCATCAAGTCCCATCAGGTCACACCTAAGCTCCCTTTGTGTGTGGCTGTATAGGAGGAATACACAAAACCCAGCTGTCATTCCCCACCAGACATGGGAGCAGAGACAGTCAACAGGCATCAAATAGTTGAAGTAAGAAAATTGCAACTTTCTAAAAATTGTATTTTCAGATTGAACATTTAAAATCCAACTTCACCATAAGTTAGGATTTTAAATTGTGACTCCAGAGGCACCAAATTTAAGAGGGTTATCTCTTCCCATTTGGAAATTACCTTTATATGGTGTAGTTAGGTAATTATCCTATGGGAGAGATAGTCCTTGCTGTAGCGAAGAAAACACATTTATGAGTTGTTAACTACTAGGACATGTAAGACTTAAAAGTACATGTCCAACATTTTCATTACCCTGCACTCACCCACGGTGCTAACCAGGGCCTACCCTATGGGTGACTTACATGTATTAAAAAAGAAGGTTTGGGCCTGGCAAAAGGTTTACATTGCCAGATCAGTGTGGCAGTTTAAAACTGCACACAGAGGCTCTGCAGTGGCAGGTCTGAGACATGGTTAGATAGCTACTTAAGTGGATTGCATGAACATTGCTGTAGACCCACAAGCAGCATTTAATTTACAGGCCCTGAGCACATGTAGTGCACTTTACTAGACACTTGAGCACACAAGCCAAGCACTTTAGCTATAGTTAGCAGTGGTAAAGTGCACAAAGTCCTAAAGCCAACAAAAACAAATCCAGCAAAAATGTGAGGAGGAAGGCAAAAATGTTTAGGGATGATCCTGCAGAAAGGGACATCTTCCAACAGCATTTGAATATTGTAGACGGATATTTTTTACCTTAACTGAGTGTCTCCTTGTTTTTGTCGCTTCTTTCGTTTTTTTGTGTCATGCGCAATGTTAGAATGCTTGTGGGCAACAGTTTGTGCTTTACAAATATATACATACATTACACTGTTTCAATTCAGTTACGTGAGCTTCTCTGAAAGATAGTCTAATATGCTTAATGTAAGCAATGGTCATTAATGTAATACTCATCACACATTAATAGATGCAATTGCTATGTTCTCTAGCTTCCCAGAGTCCTCATTGACCAATCAAAGCCACTCTTCATTCAGTAACTAGACGTATCAGCCAACAATAGCTTGTGCATATCTTCTGTGTTGGACCTGGCCCTTTCTGCAGGCACACCAGATATTTGTCTTCCTCTGCCTTCCTTTACTTAACTTATTTTTGTTGACCTTGAACACTTTAGCCCTGCTAACCTGTGGTAAAGTGCTTGTGGTCTCACCCTAAAACATTGTAAAATTGGTCTACATCTGATAGGTACATTTAAATTACTTGTAGGTCCCTAGTAAATGGGACTACATGTAACCAGGGCCTGTAAATGAAATGATACAAGTGATCAGTAGCACTTATTGTGCTACCCACTAAAGTACCACCACAAAACATGCCTCAGGTCTGCCACTGCAGCCTGTAGTGCAGTTTTAAACTGCCATTTCGATCTGGTGAAATAAACCTTTTGCCATGCTTAATCCTTCCTTTTTAATACTTGTAAGTCACCCCTAAGCTAGGCCCCAAAGGTTCAAAATGCAGGGTGCATGATATTTAAAAAGTAGGAAGTGTGTTTGTTTAACATCTCCTGACAATAGAAAAACTCCTACAGTTGTGTTTCACTGTTGAAAGGCGTATCTCTCCCATAGCCTAACACTGGGTTTCCTTATTATATTTAATAAGTGCTAATGTCAGATTGGGAGCATATAGAGAAGTTTATGTTTATATTCAAATTAATTGTAATCTTAAATCCTCTTTTAATGCTAAAGGTGGATTTTAGATTCTAATTCTAAAAACTCCACTTTTAGAAAATTGGTATTTTCCTTCCTAAAGTTTTGGAGGCCTTACTAGGAGTTTTGGCTGCCTGAGCCTATTAATGGTTGGTTCCCCCATCCAACCATTAAGAGGCTGAGTATTGGGCCCAGACAGTGAACAATGGGACCTGGGTTTAGCTGGGACAAGATCTTCTTAGCAGGATGGCTGGATAGTAGCTGTACCATGACATGATTACATTTTACAGGACCTTACCCACACAACACACAAAGGAGCCTGATACAAGGCCTGCCTTTTACTTTGTCATCCTGCACAGTTTGGAGCAAGAACCAGGGGGAGGGGGGCAACTGATGACAATCAGTTTTAGTGTAAGACCAGAGAATTCCCCACACAAAGGCTAGCACTAGGTATAAAATTAGGAACCTCAGAACCACTGATCAGAAAACTCCTGGACTTTTGGAAGACTCAGAAGAAGGACAGCCTTGCTGCCAGAAAGACTGCGCTGCTGCTTCAGGGGCTACCTTGCCACGTGAAGAAGTAATTTTGGACCTGCTTTCCTTGATCCTAGGCTACCCAGAGTTGCTCCAAGGGTCATGAGACTAACCTCCTGTGTGAACTACAGATACACAGCACACCTCAGTGGCTTCCCTCCCACTTCCCATCTGACCAGCACCAACTGGATCTACCTTGGCCTGCCTGGACCCTCCTGCTGCCCTTTGTTGGAGTGAGTCCGGATCCCCAAGAGGTCCTTCTTGGGTTTTGGACCCTTGGCTGGCATCAGTTAGAGCTCCTCCGTGAATAAAGGTGAAAATCCCGAAGTTTGGGCTCCTCATGGACAAAAAGTGACCTCCTTGCTCCGAAGATTGACCACTCATGATGATCACCAACACTTAGCTCCAGCGGGGCCTGCTTTTTGCACCAACAGTCTGCCAACAATCCATTTCTTGCACTTACCCTTATGAAAAAGAGCAAAAATGAACATGAAATCTGCTTGCTCTCTACTGTACACATGGCAAAAATGAGTAATGGATATGTAGAGTTTTATGTTCAACAGATCAAAGTTTCTGCAGCATGCTAAATTTTCCAATATTTCTTCACCTTAGTAACATAGCAGAGTTTGGTCCTCGTAATCTTTTCATTATATGTGCCACCATCGTTTAATTTTGTTTTTCACCCTCATTATCTGCTTTAGATAGAACGGCTTTGATTGGGCTGCTTAAATGATTTGCATTTCCTTTATCACTTGGTTAGTAAACAACAACAAAGACTATTCTATTTCCAAATCAATTCAAATTTGATGAATGATAATGATTTCATTTAGCCCTATCCAGTTGTGCATTTAATACATCAAAGTACAATATTTTCACTCTTTTGTTGTGCTTTTCATTACAAATACATCACATATCTGTCTTGCACGTTCTCCTCTAAAAACATATTATGATTTTTTTTAAATGAGTCACATCCAATTATGATGTGGCAAAATGTAAATTGCAATTCAGCTTCATTTGTAAAAAGTATACTTTATTTTAAGCCAAGCAACTTTAGTCACTCAAAATTCAGAACTTTTATATCTAACTTATTTCGAAATCTACCATTGTAAAAAGTCCAATTTTAACATCATTGTAACATCATTTATATTTATATCATTGTGAATCCCAAGTTGAGTTTTTTGTAGCTTTAGAGTGCTCAAATTTGGGATGATGCATACCGTGGAATAACAACTAAGAGGGTTATTACAGCTTTTACCGGGCTCAGTTGTTCACAGGTATGAATTCTTGATGAGGAAAAATCAGTACATGTCATTCTTTAAATTAATATTGTATTCAATTTGGATGACTTAAATAACTGTGAATCCTAGCCCCTATTTGTATATTTATGTTAAACGGTATTGCCTGAAACAATGGCTTTAGAGCAGGCAATGCACAGGAACACATCATAAAAAGAGAACTAGGGCTTCAGGTGACAGAAGGACAGGAAAGTGAAGGTTTGATAGTGTTCACTCTTAAAACTTAATCTAAAAGCTAATGTTTTAAGAACCAGTGTTTATTTTAGGTTGAAAAAAAATGCAATATAAATTAGTATCTCAATGGTGAGAAATTGGATTTGGTTAAATCGTACAGTTACTCAGCTCTGCTTTAATACCATGGCCTTTCATAAAGAGTGCTTGAATAATAATAAGTCCATACGTTGAGATGTGCTCTAGAAAGAATGCACAGATAGATTCTGTGGTATTCTTTGGGAGTAATACTGTAAGTGTTTGAGGCCACGTGTGTACCCTGTGTGTTCTGTGATGATCCCAGACAGTGTTTGTGCCCAGAATAGACACTGCAGCCACTACTCGACAATCACAGATCGGCTGGACCTACAACATGCCAGCATGTCAGATAAAGTCAAAGGCATACTCTTGATATAGCTATAAAAGTGTCACCTCTTTTACTCAAATATCTTAAAGTCACTTGTCTGAGAAGCACTAATATGAGATCAATCAGGCAGTCCTACGTAGTTAACAAACCTTAGATCTCCGGATAGGTCTGCTAGACTACTTTCAGATTTAGGATTCAAAAACCTTGCCAAAAACAAACTCAAAACAACTTATTTTAAACATGACTAGTAACTCAACCTATTATTTTGTTTGCAGCACCAACGTCTTGTTCTGAAGCCTTCTTGCCTAAGATGTGCTCAAGTACTGTTTAGGTATATCTGGGCCACAGGGAATACTGGCTTTAAAAGATGCTTGCTTTATAATTTGCATGACAGAATGTCATGCATGTGCTCTGTACATGTGCTAGAGTTAAGTTACTTTGTCCCCTGATGAGACTGAATGGATATAGTAGAGGAAAGCTGCTGTTGACTATATTTTAGGAGGCAATAATCCTCAGATTGTACTCTGTGTTGGTAAATTTTTAAAAACATGTATAATTAAGGTTAATGGGGAGGAGGATGTAGGCACTTCTGCTTGCTGTGCTGTTTAATAATGCCCTTACCTCGTCTGCCAGAGATATGCCTCAGCCTAGAGATCCTATAGCTCTGCCATTTATTTGCTTCTCAGGTCAATAAAACTTTAAATTATTTAACACTTTGGTTGGCGTCTATAACAAGGTACAAGTTCCCTTGGACCTTGTGGGAGTAGTTGTTGGGCATTTTTCCTTTGTGAAATTTGATACATCAATGCTGCTGTATTGTTACTCTCCAAACACTGTTAATAGAGGGAATTTCTAAATTACAGGTTAATGACACTTCGTTTTATTGGATGTGCTGTATGGATGAAATTATTTGGGGTTTCTCTTTAGCTTCCATTTTTTTATAAATGTTCTTTTATGTTGGGATAACGTGACAATGGAATGCACTTTGTAATTTTTTTTTCTTCTTTGTATTTTATATTCAATTGTATCCTTTAATGGGTAACGATTGTAATTAACCAGACATAAATGCATAAATGGAATTAAATTTAAATTGTCTATTGACTTAAGCAGAGTGCAAATCTGATGGGCAATTTCTTCTTTACCCCGTTACATTGAAAATATTCTTAAGGTCACTGGTAAATTGTTGACCATTTATGCGATAAACCAGTGTAGATGTTGAGAAACATTAATATTTTAATGATCTGGTGGACCCTATCCATACTGCATATTGTAGGTTTATATTTATCATTCATTTCATTACCATACTTTTTTCACAGTGTTAAATGTTTGCAAAATGAACACAAAACTTACAGATCAGTACTAAATATTCAATTATTTATTCTCTTTTTGTGAGTACTTATACAAAACAGATCTTGGTCGGGAACAGCAGAGTGCTGCATTTTGCAATGGTATTCATAACATACATGAGCATGGGAACAATGTGATCTTGATAACAGAGTGTGCATGTTTGAGTGAGTGTTAGTTGTATGTTTTGTTTTTCTTTGAGAGTCCTTAGATTTCCAGCCTGACCAGGGAGGTTATTAAGAGTGCAGTCACCACTAGATACGTTGGGTTTAGAAGTAAAATAGTCAGGCTTATTCAAGTGTATCACTTTATATGCAGATTACTCAACACACATTGAAGTGGATTTTATAGAGAAGTGCCAAGTTGTTCTTTTAAAGTTCAAAATGTATGAAATTGTGTTATTGGTTGAGGGGGTTGTAGACCCCATTCCTGCAACACACAAAAACAGTCTCTCAGGACAATCGTCACTGGGTAGTTATAGTTAGGACCACATTGCCATAGGAAATTGATGTTTTGGTTTGCTAATAACTTTGGCACCATTTTGGTGAATCTTCACAAAACCTTCCAAAAATATATCTCATCCACAACAGTTTCTTCTTGGAAAGGTTTGGGGTGATCCATCAAGAGGGGTGAAAAGGGTGGGTGGGGAAATGCAACTTTCCACAGGAAAATTAGACACAGCTAGAATAACACCAAATTTTGCAGAAAGCTGGATCTTGACCCAGAAAGTGTGGCTTTGATGGTTTGGTGTAAATCTGTTGTGTTGCATTTGGGAAATTAAGGTTCAAAATATGTATATATAGTGATGCAGAGGATCTGCGGATAGAACAGATTAAAACATATGATGTGATTTGTTTTCACAACATCAACAAAGATATTGCAGCAGCTATTTTAGGTCTTAAGGACTCAGTTAAAAAAACATGTAGGAAGCAGAATACTGAAACCCTGACCTCGAGGCCTGGTGGTGGGGTGCAAATAGACATTACCCCCTCCCCAGGCCTAACATATTATTTAGTATTAATTTAAAAAAGTATTAATCTTCTCCCTGGGTAGGCCATGGCCGCAGGATTATTTTTTTTTTAAAAATATTTTGGAGAGAGGTCATGCTGCTCCCCTTCCCGAGCCTTCTGAAGGCCACCGACCCATCCGCTGGGGCTGATGCCAGTTTAACTGGGGACCCCCTGAGCCTTTTGAATGTCCCAGGGACCCGATCCCCCTGGGTGATTTTCATTTCTTTGAGGTACAGGTGGGGCCTTTTCAAGCATTTCCAGAGCTGGAGCTTTTGCTTTTCCACTTGGGAATGCAGGGACCTTTTGTTCTTGGTCTTGTAGCTGCATTATGTGCCTTGAGGAGTGTAAAAGAAAAACTGACACTTTTTTAATGTAGTTTTGAATGTTGCAATCCCATTTCTAACACTTGACAAAACCAATAGGCCTGCCTTTGATATACTGAAAGTGACTTACACTAAAAAACCTTAGAATTTCACTAAAAAAAAGGTTAAAGTGATGTTACAGTTAGATAACAATGTCATCCGCAACGTAACTTTCTAAACTGAAATTCAGTAGTTATAGTTAGCTAACGTAAGTGTGTAATTTGAGCCCTGAAGTAACTGTAACTCGAGCCTGCATTGCAGAGAAGGCAGCTGCACAGTGACACTCAGTTAAAAAATCTTTAATTGATTACAAAAATAGATTGACAAAATATATAAAAATATCATGCCTTCATCACCAAACAAAGTCAATACGTTTTGGCAAATATGCCTTCTACTTGACCATAAGGAAGATCTTTCCTTGCTACATTAAAAAGCGCCTGTTGCTGTTTTTTTTAGTGTTTTATTGAGGAACAGTAGAATGTTGTTTATACTTCAGTCAAGTCATTTTTCAATCGCTATGCCCATACTTTCTCCTATAAATACAAACAACAGGTCATAGATCATTCAAGGGAAATCCTTGCTCCATTTCACGATATTAGATAAGAGATACCTCCTGTGGGTAGGGAGTGATAGATGGAAAATCGTGCCTGTGGGCCTTTATCATGTCACACGTTTGACCCGTGTGTTTAACGACTTCATTCCTTTATATCCTTTGCAGCTGTCAATAGCATTGTTGATTCATTCACAGCCCAACATCTTCCTTCCCTTCTCATATTCAAATCACTCTACACATATAAATCTTATTTTAGTCAGTACAATTCAGCTTCAATTCTCATCGGTCCTTGTTTCAATACACTCATTTTAGTATTTCCATTTCAAGGTGTGAGAGGCTGCTGCCAGTTTAGCGGGAGCAGATCATTGGTATCATTTTTTTATTCACATGACCCCTCCATCTCCTATTTCGAATGAATTAACTAATCATCATCTTTATATTTGTGCATTATCCTCGGATTGTTGCCTCAGGTTTTAATAATGTGTTCCATTGTTGTTCAGTCAATGTACTTACCTTCTTCACTCTGATAGTATTATACCATGCTATTCAGTCTTTTATAGTCATTCACTATTGTCAGGACCCTTCCCTTTCATGTAATATGATGACTCTTTTTCACATGGTGGTACAATTTTTGTATTCATTTGTTCTTTATCTAATTCACCTGATCTTTTATATTTTATTAACAGTAGAATATTTTTCTAATGTGTGCATGCTGTTCTGTGTCTAAATGATGTTCATATGGGATTTCTGTTCTCATCAGCAAAGTCTTGACTTTGTATACCAGGGTCGCAAGAACTTGTAGAGTAAATATCCAAGAACTAGACTTGTTACTTGCCTGAGACAAATCATTTGAAGAGGATAAAAACGCCAAGGAGGAAGAGCGAAGAACAACCTTTCTAAAATTGTTCTTATTATCAAGGGACAATATCCTAGTAAAAGCTCAGGTGTTTCCCTGAGAAGAATCAATGATAGAAAAAGAGGAAATTGCAAACGAAGCAAGGGGACGAACAGTCCAAAGCAACGGAGCCCTAGAGGACATTGTAATGATGTCACTAGGAGTTTTGATATAATACAAAGTGTGGATGGCAGAATGAGTACGGCTAGGAAAGAGATCATTAACCTAAGGGAAATCAGTTAATTCACCACAGATGTTGAAATAGCCAGACAGTACCAAATTAGATGTTTTGAAAAGCAACTTGGTCAAGGAAGTGGTTGAATTGGAAATTAGTACACTATATTGATAGACTAGACAGAAATAGATTGTGTGTGACAGGGGAGAGGGGAGAAGTGAGTTTGGCCACTGAAACCTAGGTGAGATCAGAATTTGAAATGGCCTCCGCGATGCCGAGGATGATCTGTAAAAACAAAAAAACAAGAACCCATCGGGACTAGCAACCACGAGGTCCGGGGTAGAGCTTGATTTAGAGAGCAAGTATTATTTTAAAATGGCTTGGACAGTTCTGAATTGAGCAGTACACCCAGTGGGAGGGCAATGCAAGCATACTGACTCAGCAATATTTGGTGTTAAAGGAGGAGCGTAAGGCATACCTGAAGGTGAGGAATGGCTGAAGTTACAAAAAAGACGCAGCAAGTAGCAAATGTATCCAGGGGATGGCAAACGTGGAGCAACAGTGCACGGGCGAGTGCAGACAGGCTTGACTTAAACAATGATTGTATCTTTGAAGTACACAGATAACTGGTACATGCAATGACAGGTCTTCCAACAGTGGTTGATACTGGCACAGGATGAGGGTGCCCGTTTAATTGCCAGAACTAACAATGTGTAATAATATCTGCTAGGAAAACGTTTTTGTTTTGCCAAAAACGACACTTGGTAGTTAACAGAACATTTTTCTGTTTTGGAGGAGAGATTGTGGAAAGTTTCCTTTCACCTTCTATCTAAACGGGCGGGAAAAACACGAGCCAAACCACAAAAGTTTTAGCTTGATTAAACCACGGGCAAGGTGTCCTATCAGGTAAACTCTTGAGCGAACTCTACTTAGTTAAGGTCAGAGGCCTTGTTTTATATGAAACCCACATTTGAGGTAACATGGAGAATCCTACCTCGCTTCCGTTTGCTGAAACCAGTTTTCTCAAATGGTTAAATAAATGCAGGAGTCAAGAGGGAGGAAAAATGCTCAGATACCTCCCATTTCATAAATGAAAAAAGGAAAACCCTTGCAGATAATCCATCATAAACACTCTTTAAAAGTAGAGACCCCCTTTCTTTTCTGTTTATTTCCAGAATTAGGGTAATTAGTAAGAGGGAAACTTATCGAGTTCCTGGCCCTCTCATGCTGGCCCAATCTAACAGTGTACAGGTAAAATGATTCAAATTACTTTCTAAAAACTTGATAAGCCCTTGCAGGAGCAATATATTGGACAATAGTACATCAGATTGACAGACTCCAGGTTTCTCATCAGAGCAGTAGCGTGGCAAGGGTGCTATAGGCCATGGTGCAAGCAAGGCCAGTAGGCCTTTGATTGCTGTTGAGGTAGTAAGAATCAACAATTATCAGGATTTAATCGGGCTCTTCGGACTCTGGGCCCTGGTGGCGCTGCATCTGCTACATCATTAGTAGCCTCACCCCTGCATTAGAGCTGTCTCTACCCCACCCGTGATCGGTGGTATTGCCATCTTATGCTCGGTCACTGTCTGTGTGCAGACTAGAATAAAATGAAATGTGACCAAGAGTCCATAACTAGGTATTCTCAGCTCTAAAAGTGTTTTGGGCATTCACAAGCATAACTTTATCCTCGCATGCCAGCACAAACAATGAAACCAGAAATCAGGTTAATTGTTAAAAATATTGACATGTTTCACTGCTTCCGAAAGTTCTTCAGGAGATTCATCAGGACAAAAACAATTATATGTATTTAACTAACTCATAGAAAGGCTGCTGGATGCTTAGAATTTCCATCTCAAACAATGCCTGAGTGGTTTCCCTATAAAGCTGCAGGACAGGGCTGGCTTTCCATAAGACAGAAGCCAAACATTTGACAATAATTAAGTGAAAAAACTACAGCTGAAAAATAGGATGTTAGTTTTTTGTCATATACCCTGTTATAATCCCTTTCACGCATAGGTTATTTGGCCTGACCATAGTGGTAGAGGTTCAGAGAGATCACACTTTATCAATAAATTAGTGGCATATAAATTAGCATATGGTGATTATTTAATGTACATTAAAAGGCCTAATAGAGAAAATAACATGAGTTGTAAAATGGTCATGTTTTCAATATGGTGTACCATGGGGCCACCATTCGCATTAAACACTACATTTTAACATGAGAGTTTGTAGTCATATTAAATGAAGTACTAATATGAATTGATAATAAGAATGTTATTGAAAGTATTATATTCATATGAATTAATCATCCTTATATTGAATTGAATGAATTCTATTATTATGGGTTACATGAGTGTGGAAAAATAAATACATGTTTAAAAAAGTTCTAACATGGTATGAATTATGTTTACAATTCTATAATTTGCTTTTGTCTATATGAATTGTAAGGTGCTCAATTATTATTTTTCATTAATGTATTAAATGTATTGTTGTGTATTAAGGCTTCTTAACTTGACTAGCCCTAAAGAGATTCATTTTGCAGTAGTAATGGAAAATCACTAGTTTATTCTGTCCCCTCTGGCCTGAAATATTTTCGTAGGTTCCTAATATCAGTGTTGAATGTCCTATTGTTTTGTAGGCAAGTGACATGTTTTAGATACAACAAAGTAACACTATGGGCCTAATTACGACCCTGGTGGCCTTTAGACCGCCAGGGTCATGGTGGCGGTCTGACCGCCACCAGAGCGGTGTTTCGACTGCTTTGGAGGTGGTCTGACTGCCACATTATGACTGTGGTGGTTGCACCATGAACAGGCCACCAGCACTGCTAGTTTACCTCCACAGGAGGGACTGGTGGTCCTAATCTGCCTGCCCTGGGGATTACGACCCTCCTCTCCACCCGCTTTTACATTGCAGTAGCACCGCCATGTAAAGGCTGGCAGAGACAGAGTGCAGGGGGTCCTGGGGGACCACTTGCACTGCCCAAGCACATGGCCATCCCTGTTATGCTGTTCACTGTAACAGCGAGACAGGTGCTGGTGCACCCGACGCAGGCTATCAATCATGAGCCGGCTTCAATGTTGTAGGCTGTTACCCGCTTGGCCAGTGCCGGCTGACCCAGCCGGGAATCGTAATGGGGCCTACAGGAAGGCCACCGCACTGGTGGCAACCTGACCGCGGGAGTTTGGCGGATGTCCTTTTCCATCCGCCAAACTCATAATGACCCCCTATATGTTCTAGCTGTCGAACATAACAGGAAACTTGTAGTTCTCATATGAAAAGTATTAGTTTCGTTTGCTGTTTGTCATGAGAAAGGACCTCACGTAAGAAATAACTGGAGAATGTAATATTTTGTTAGTAATGGGTAAACCATCCGATGCCAATGTACTTTTGCTGAGAAGATTCAGAAAAGTAACAGAATTAGTGGTGCCATCTGCAGTGATTGGATGCTGAATCTGACATACGAAATGCGCCCATCTGAAGGCCCAATAAATGGATAGTGCATATTTTTAATTAGTGAAGAACTTTGGAAAGGCTCTCAGTTCTTGTTAGGTCTTGTTGAAGTCAGTCTGTCTTAAGAATACTTCTCCTGCCTCAAAGCTGTTCAGATTTCTCTTTGAGTCTGCCATCACACTCTGTCTTTCTAAGTCTCCTGTTGAGTTTCCTCATCATAGTCTTAACTGTCTTATTCCATTATTTGGTTCAGTACTAATAAGGCCAACTAATCCTGAACTGCTGATCTGTGCTATGTGCAGCCGTGTTCTGCACTGTCCTGATGCTGCTGTTAACTGATGCCTGAAGAAGGGGACTGTCCTGCCAGACTAACTATAACTGTCTGCTGTCCTATGAGGGGAGGTATAACAAAATGTGGTTTCTTGTTTACCTTTCAGTTAATTACTTACACCAGCATATTATATAGTGAGGTATCCTAGTTAGATGTATTTCTAAATTATTGTTGTCTTCCTTTTGTTTTTGCTTTTGTCCGCATGTGTTAGCCCATTCCCAGGCATGCAAGTCCAATTCATGTTAGTGATAGGAATGGCCCAGTTCTGAATCCTGAAATCTGAAATTGAATGTTAAACTGTATTTTGATGTCTGTCACCATCATCTGCTTTGCATTCTAACATAATGTGCATAACATATTGTTGCTAATCTACATTATTTTTTTGAAGTGTCTAACAGTGTCTAACAATATTGATGTTTACTACGTTGAATCCCTTTTATGTATGTGACATTGATTTGGGATTGTAATAAAGCTTCGAAACTTTATTCAGTATGGAGTTCGATTTAGTGTTTAAATTGTTTACTGGGTAGAATTGTTATTGATTTGTGATTGAATGATCTGACTATTACATTCTTCACCAAGTCCAAAGTTTCAGTCGACCTCCATAGGTGAGAATAGTGATGGTGTCTCACCCGCGGGCTGGTGGTTGTTGAACCCTGAACCAGAGAGTAGAAATTATTTTCTTGGGCCCCTGGAGCGTGCCTGCAAGGTATTTTGTTCCTGCTGTCCCGAGACACAACCTACTATGGATCCTGAGGAACTGGACCCCAAGAACCCCTTCTGCACTTGAGTCTCAGTAGTATCTGTGGTTGAGCAGTCCAGGCTCCCTTTTGGGGAAATGTAGATACATGTCTGTGAACAAGTCTTATACTTCAAGGTGCAAACACAGTATACACAATAAATCAATGTTTAGTCATACACTTTTGTATGAAAAATAAATATTTTATTTTTGCAGATGCAAAAGTATACAGCATGCAGAAGCAACAACACAATCCCCCTTGAGGTTGGGGCTCTAGTAGTTATCAGGAAAATCCCTGCCCCATGCTTCTTCATGAAATGTGTTTGAGTTATTCCCCATTCACTGGTGGTCGCATCCAGGGAATGTTCACTATTAGGCTGTGCTCAAGAGTTTCCCTTTGACTCCTCAGGTTTTAGTCAGACGTTTTGATGGTGCTGCAGCACCATTATCAGCGATTCCCCCGGGGCCCAACTGGCCCAGTTCATGTCTTATCCACTCTTGCAGCTCAGAAAAGTTCAGAGGTGCAACAGTTACCCTCACTTTGAGCACCTGCAAGCCTGGCTCTGCTCAGAGAAGTCAGGCTGATCATAGTCCATACGGCAGCTCTCAGTGGCGCAGGCTCTTTTTTCCTGAGCAGAGCTGTTGGAGTTTGTCTCAGTTGTCAGAGCAACTCTTATTCAAAAAACGCAATAAGTTGTCTTTACCCAGCGGTGGGTGAAAACCTGCCCTCAACTCCTGACTGGAGCCCAATGATGCTGTGATGTTATCCACAGCATCATTTTCAGTCCTCAGTGGTCAGGAGGGCATTTCCCTCACAGTATGGGTCCAACCCGCCAAATACAGCCTCAGTCTCTCCTGGCAGCAACCTGAATCCCTCGGCAATGTTGGTACCAGCAGCACCTCCTGTGAACGGGGTTGCCACATTACTTGCCAGCATGGGCACATATTATCTTGGTGCAGGCTCCCACACCAAGACAGTTAGTAGTCTTGTGGGTTCTGGATTTTTTTTTACCTGTGGCCCCCTCTGGCATACAGGGTCACTGCAATGTGGCAGTACAGGTTCGGCCAGTCCCGCACTGTTCTTAACTCACGGATTAGTCTCTGGCAGTCCTCTCCGGGCATACGGAGTCATCAAGCAGACATTGTACATGGGCAATAATGCGATCAACGCACTGCCTCACACCTCACTCAGGGAATCCTCTTGCAGAGTTCCCCATTAGACCTCACTCCATCCAATCCTTTCTTATTCCTCACAGGGCACAGTGGTCTTGGCAACCAGGCAGGCGCTGGAGCTCCAGTCTCCAGTGCAGATGATCTTGGTGTCTGGGGTGATATCCCCTATTTCAAAGGAGATACTACCAGACCCTTGCCCCCAATCCTGGGTAAAGGCAAAAGTCTTACATAGGTTCCCCAGCACACAGCCCTTCTAGCTGTTTGGTAGATTACATATTTTAGAGTCTCAGCCTCCCTGTCTGATTGTCCATTTCCAGACACCAAAATGTAATTTAGGGACTTTGAAGATTTATGCTCAGGTACTACTTCTTTTGAAGTGGACACTTCTCATTTTCTGCTGTCTTCATGAAACACTGTCTGTCACAGAAGGCAAGACACAGTTTGTGGGAATAACCAGAAGTTACACCTGGATGTCAATGTGCATGAGAGGGCCAATCTGGGACACCCAACTCTACTTTCCAGTGAATCTTTTATCATTCTTGAGATGTGTCCAGACCCCTTCCTTGTGTTTTATCACTTAATCAAAGACAGGCTTATGAAGTGAAAAGGAAGGTTCTTTCTTATTCCCTCCAGTGTGTGTCCCACCCAGCTCACAGGAATGTAGCAATGCAGAAATCTGTCTAGGGAGATTATTCTCCTCATCATGTCTTCTTCAGGTAGGACTGCAGGCACACTTACTGTCCAGCACCGTTACCCCCATGGATTGTACCCTTACATGTACATATGAATTTAGCACACACTATCTGGCTGCGTGCACTGTTTAGCCTTGAAGCTTTTCTGTATTTAACCAAGGTGTGCTATTTACCAAAACACCTTAAGAAATGTAGTAATCGTGTGGTATTGTCAGTTATGCATATCTCCAGGGATCTCAGGACTTTATTGATTCCACATTTCAAATGGAATCTTTACTCATGATGCTTTTTGAAGGGATGGAGTCATATATGCCTAGTGTTCGTTGGATGTTTTTTGAAGGGATGGAGACATCCCTTCCCATTGCCTACACTTAGGTGTAAATCTACAGTCTGAACTGGTGAAGCAAACAAGTGTCAGTTTAAATCTAGGTGCTGTAATAGATTTTCACGTGTAAATTTACATTTATAACTATATCTTGGTATATAGATCTCATGTTTTCCTTTCACACATGTTATACAGAAATGCCCTGAGTCAAAGGTTTGCTCCTGGCATGCAAAAAATAATTATTTGGCTTTTCAAAACACTGTAGCTAATAAGTGTCTCTATAAGCCAAATTAATGGTACTCCATCTACTGATCTTGGAAAGAATAAATGCTGATTTTTCCATGCCTATATTCAACCCCGTGCCCTGCAGGCCATACAAGACTTCAATGAAAATGGCATTACATTTATGTACCCAATTAAGTGCCTTTGCCTATTCAATAGCAGATGTTATCAGCATGTCTGTACATTCTGAGTGCGCTAAATAACAGATATTACCATTACCCACTTTATTCACCTAAGAATCATTCATGGAAGACTGAATTGGCCTTGGCAAGATTCAAACTCAGGAACTTGAAAGCACTATATTAGATAGTGGTGGATGTTCAGCTTACTCAGTTATCCTTCTTCCATTAATGTGTCTGTAACTGAAGTCAGATTGTTTGCTCATTAATCAACAGCATGTTTGCTTTTTTTTTTTACTACCCCTTAAATTATTTCTTGTTGGCTGATGTTGGCGCACAGCCACAGGTTTAGGGGACTCTCTTATAGGCAGTAGCTACTTTTTATTTTGTTATGCCACTGCTCAGGTCACTCTTGATTGTCTAGCATTCTTGAGCAGCTCAGTGCTATAGACTATCAACTGCTTCAGAGCAATTTGATCCCAGTTTATTTCCTTTGCTCATAATTGTTTACTTTTCAGCCATCACTTTTTCTTGACCGCAGTATGAATGTTCTGTGCTGTTTTCCTCATTAGAGCCTGCTCCCTCTGTGGCACAACCCATCATTACCCTGATTTTTTTCACATGTGAAGCCACGTCCCTATATTGTACAGTCCCTCCTTTCTTTGATTTCTTTAAATAGAGAAACACGTTCCATTTTGGAATCCCCTGTAGGTTTGCCTTGATGGATCCGTTGGTCAACTTTATTTACCTTGTGTGTGAATTGGACCCTAGGCGGGAAGGGGTCAAGTTTCTGCCCCTCCCTAAATGAGACTCAGAATTCAAGTCTTCAAGTTGTTCTTCATCATTTTCCATTGACTTTTTGTGTTTTTTTATATATATATATATATAATAGATAGATAGTTAGGATTTTCATATATAGGGATTAGTCAGATTTTTGATTACTATTAACTTTGCTCACATTTGATGAATCTGCACAAAACCTTCCACACCTATAGCTTTTTCTACATTGACGGATGATGGAAAGTTTCACAGTGATTGGTCAAGCAGGTGCAGAGAAAAAAGGGGGTCAAAAACGCATTTTTCCACCAACACATTTTCCATCAAGCTTTTTATCACATGTAGCGCAAAAACGGCTGTACAGACTTCAATAACGTTTTGCAGGAATATAGATTATGGTGTTTAGATAATCCTTTAGGATAGTACAGGCAAGTATTTTTAAAGTTATAAGCTATTTGAACTTCGTGTTATCTGTGGCTGCAGTAGTTTCATGAAATTTCAAAAAAGTTCGGCTTAACATAGTGATGACAGGGTATTATGTGATTGGCCAGTGACTTCCTTTACAAAAGAGAAAGGCGGCCATGTTGTTCTAAGTACACTTTGACTGTGTTCTATGTTACTCTACAATACAATATTCTGACACAACACTGTATGACACTCCACTCTACACCACACCACTCATTGCCTATACTGTCTACTCTGCTCTAAAAACCTGTACTCCACTCAATGCCCCTCCGGTCTACTAAACTCTACTCCACTCTGTCACTCCACTGTACAATACTGTACTCCAGTCTGTGTCACTGTACAACACTCTAGTATACACTGTGCAGCTGTACAGCATTCTTCTCCACTCTGACACTTCACTGTACACCACTCTGCTCTACTCATATTACATCATGAGTGATGTAATATGTGAGGAAATTAGCAGTGCATGGTGAGGATGCAAGTTATAGTTACCTTAGGGCACGAGATATAGTTACTAGGCATAACTATAACTGGTGAATTTCAGAGGTTGAGTTAGTGGGACCATAATTTATTTTTATTGGAGGGGCACGTGACCCTCCTGCCCGAGCTTTTGGAGACCCGGGGCCCCCATCCTCCAGGTCAAAATACATTATTATTAGGGAAGCGGAGCTTATGGCCCTCCTCCTCAAACCCAGATGTGCCCTGGGGCCCCATTCTCCAGGGGCCATAGTTTATAGGGGAGGAGTTCATGTGTCACTCCACCTTGAGCCTTAAGAATCCCCAGAGACCCTATCACTCTGGGGTAAGATATATTAACATTAAAGGAGGAGGGCGTGTGACCCTATCCCCAAGGGCCAAACCCCCCCAAAAAGGGATGGAGAGTGCACCCACCCAATCTTTAATAGGCCTCAGGGAACCCATTCTGCAGGGCCAAATGCCATATTGAAGGGTAGCCCCCCTGCGCAGCCCCCATCCCGGAGCCTTAATAGGCTGAGGGGACCTCATCCGACAGGAGCACGGTCAGGGAAACAAAAGTCTGACCCCACTTGGTTGAAGTATTTTTAAAGCTCCTACAGGCTGAGAGCAAATATTCCTTCCCCACACGTTCTTCTGTTATCTGCCACCCAGCTGAAGATTTAAAAATGGTCCCGACAGACAAGACCAATCATAGGTTTACCTGCCCACACTGATGCGGGCAGGTAAACTACTGTGTCCTGGGGGTGGACTACCCAGGACACGGTCTGTGAGCCAGCCCAGGGAGATGGGGTCCACAGGGCCTTGAGAGGCTCAGGTAGTGGGGCCATATGGCCTCATACCCATTTTTTTACTTTTGGCTCCAAGGAATTGGGTCTCTGGGACCTATATAGGCTACATATCTGGTGCCACGCTGGATCCCTCTGGGACCCCACCAACAGGCCTAGGGGGTCAGGGTAGATACCTATCCCCCTTATGTCTTTTTTCCTTATTTTTTTCTTAGGACTCAAGATTTAGGTTTGAGTCCTAAAATGGCTCTCCACATCTTTGGTGATGTGGTGCAGCCAATTAGATCTCATTATGAGATCTGTCAGGACCACAAAGTCTTCGCAGCATGATTTATACCAAGTATTTTAGCATTATTTGTTCAAAAACTACTGAATGGATTCATGCCAAATCACAAAAAGCACTCTTTCTGGACCAAGATCTAGCTTTGTCTAAAGTTCTTATGGGAAAACAAATGGGGAAAACATTTTTTGGAACTCCCCCTTTTTCTCTGGCCAAGCTTGCCATATCACCCCAAAATGTTCCAAGAAGGAGCTGAGGGGAAAAATATTGTTGTTCGAAGGTTTCGTGAAAATTCATCAAATGGAACAAAAGATATAAGCAAACCAAAAAATGCAATTTCTATGGAAACACAGTCCTAAATATAAATATAACTTGGTAGCCACACTACGTTAAAGATAACTTATGCTTTTCCATGCACCTCTTCTGCATTTCATATTACATCACTTATACTATCTGAAATTATATAATTTATCACAGTACTTATGATATAGCAAATCACATGATTTGTCACAACACAGTGCATTGTAGAGTGGTGATTTATAGTTAATGTATTGTGGCTACAGAGCTCACTGCACTATATATGGAGGTACGTAACACATAATAATTTGAAAGTGAGGCATAAATTATAACTTTAAGGCCCACCTATTACTATATAATATGTAATGTTTATGTGGTTTAATTTTGGTTTGTAAAGAAATAATAAATAAAGGTATAGTAGTTGAAGCATGCTGTATAAATTATACATTTATGGTCTGACTTTAACTTTAGAATTTCTAATGTTTGGGTACTTTAGTTTGGTTTGTATAGAAAAAGTAACTAAACTTTTCTTAACTATAACAAGGGTTTAACCTTTGTTTTTTCATTACATTTAGGATGCTTTTTTAAATAAAAATGTGCTTCAAATTGTAGAGCCCAGTGTTGGCTGGATTGTCGTTAAGCAGAGTGTCATACAGCAGAGTGTAGGAGAGTGTTGGACAGTATAATGCCATAGAGTGTAGTATCTCGTAGAGTGGAGTAGAGTAAAGTGGAGTGCAGTGGCATAGCATGCAGTGGAGTAAAGTGTGATAGAGTAGAATGATGTGTTGTACTGTAAAGTAGTGTGGAGTATAGTAGAGTGGAGAGGTGTAGCGTATAGTCGAGTAAACTGTCATAAATTGTGGTGGTGTCTTGTACAGTGGAGTGGTGTCTTGTAGATTGGAGTAGAGTATTGCATAGTGAAATGCAGTGTTATAGAGTGAAGTACAGCATGCTACATACACTGGCATGGGGGGAGTGTTTTGTGCAGTGGAATAGAGTGGAATGACATTCAGTGGAATGCATAGCATAGAATGGAGTAGCATGTTGTAAAGTAGAATGAGGTGGAGTGAAGTAGAGTGGAGTGGTGTAGCAAACATTAGAAGAATGTTTATAGAATGGAGTGGTGTGTTGTACAGTGGAGTGGGCTGGTGTGTCATAGAGTGAAGTAGAAGTGGAGTGCCACAGAGTGGATTACAGTGTTATACAGTGGAATGGAGTAGAGTACACTATGGTACAATATAGTAGAGTGGAGTGGCATACACTGTTGTAGAGTTGAGTGTGGAGTACAGTGGAGTAAGGTGTAGTAGTGTCTCATAAAAAAGTATAGTAAAGTGTGGTGGAGTGGCATAGACTGTAGACTAGCATTGACAGGCATACATTATTGTACACTGAAGTGCTATAGAGTGGAGTATAGTGTGGAGGAATGGAGGGATGTAGACTGTCATTGAGGGGAGTACAGTATGGTTCAGCTGAGTAGAGTGGAGTGGCATGGGCTGGAGTTTGTTAGAGTGGACTGGTGTACACTGGAATTCCATAGAGTGGAGGGGTGTAGAGTGGAGTCTCATACAGTTGAATAGCATACAGTGGAGTGGCGTACATTGGAGTGGTGTAGAGAGGAGTGGCGTAAAGTGGAATCGTATACAGTGGTGTGGTGTAGAGTGGAGTATCATACAGTGGAGTGGCCTTGACTGGCGTGTCGTACAGTAGAGTTGCATAAAGTGGAATAGTGTACCACAATGTGGTGTAGAGTGGAGTGGCGTACAGTGGGATAGCGTACAGTGGTGCTGCGTACAGTAGAGTGGTGTAGGGTGGAATGACATAGAGTGGATTGGTGCACAGGGGAGGGCATAGAGAGGCATACTGTGAAATATCATGCAGTAGAGTGGTATATAATATAATAGCTTAGATTGGAGTTCTGTAGTATGAGAGGTGTACAGTAAAGCAGCATACACTGGAGTGGCGTAGAGTGAAATAGCATACAGTTGAGTGGCGTATAGTACAATGGCATACAGTGGAATAGAATGCAGTGGAATGTCAGAGAATGGAGTGGGGTAAAGTCAGGACTGTCTTTTGGCATGGCTGAGCTGGGCCCAAGCCCAGGGCACCTATGTTTAGAAGGGCACACAGATAGCAGACCTACTTTGCTGCCTAGAATAAATGTTTTATTCCAGACCACCAGTTCAGTTCATTATCATCAGGCTGTGTAAAACCTTGTTTCTGGTCTTTTCTTACCTTCCCTTTATTACCTCTCCCACTTCCCCTTCCTTCTCCCTTGTGCCATCCTAGTAACTCTCACCTCCAGTTTAACATCTGAATAGTTGATTGAGGTGAGGAGACAAGCTGCAGATGTGTGTTCATAGGCTGGTCACTGCTCTGAAGTATTCAGCTAGGCTATGACCCATGAGCACAAAAGGGCCTCCACTAGTAGAAACCGGCTGATGGAGAAAGAGTAGAGGAAAAGGATCTTGAAGGGCTTGACATTTTGTTTCGCCTGGGGCCCTGCCTGAGTAAAGTCCAGCTCTGGGTATAGTTTAGTTGTGTACAGTGGAATAGAGTATAGTCAAATGGCGTAGAGTGAAGTGGGGGTACAGTGTATTGGCATACAGTGTAGTAACATAGAGTGGCATACAGTTGAGTTATATATAGTGCTGTGACATGCAGTCTAGGGGTGTGCAGTGGAATAGTGTACAGTGGAGTGGCATAGAGTTGAGTGTGGTAGAGTAGAGTGGTGTACAGTGAAAGAGCATACAGTGGAGTGGGATAGAGTGGGGTTATGCACAGTGAAATAGCGTAGAGTGGCTTACAGTGGAAATAGCGTGGAGTGGCATTGATGGGAATGGCATAGAGTGGAGTGGTGTAAAGTGAAATAATGTACAGTCGAGTGGCACAGAGTGAAGGGTGCAGAGTGGAGTGGCAATGATTGGAGATAGCGTACAGTGGAGTGGCATAGAGGGGAGTGGCATAAAGTGGAATAGTGTAAAGCAGAGTGGCATAGAGTAAAATAATGTATACTGTACAGTGGAGTAATGCATAGTGGAGTGGCACACAGTAGAATGTGTGCAGTTGAATATGGTAGAGTGGAGTGGCATAGAATGTAGTTGCATACAGTGGAATAGCATATGGTGGATTGGTGTAGAGTGGAGTGGCATACAGTGGAATAGCATACAGTAGAGTAGCATAGAGTGGTTTGGTGTACAGTGGAGTAGAGTAGAATGATGTACAGTGTACTGGTGTACAGTGATTAGGCATGGAGTGGAGTAGACTGGAGTGACATACAGTGGGGTAACGTTCAATAGAGTTGTGCTGCGTAAAATAGAATAGAGTGAAGTGACGTAGATTGCAATAGCGTGGAGTTGCACACAGTGGAGTGTGTACAATGAAGTTGTGTATAGAAGAGTGTGGTGGAGTGGCATGCAGTGGAATAACATGCAATAAACTGGTGCACAGCGAAATAGCACAGAGTGGAGTAGCATACAGTGAAATAGCATAGAGCAGAAGGGTGTAAAGTGAAGTGGTGTACAATGGAGAGGCATACAGTGAAGTGATGCACACTGGATTGGAGTGCAGTAAAGTGACATACAGTGGAATAGCGTTCAGTAGAGTGGCATAGCGTAAAATAGCATAGAGTGGAGGGGTTTAGACAGGGGTGGCACAGAGTGGAGTGGTTTAGATTGCAATGGGGTAGAGTGGAGTGGTGTACAGTTGAATGGCATACAGTGGAGTTGGGTAGACTGGAGTGGCATAGAGTGGGGTGGCGCAGAGTGGAGTGTCATTTAATGGAGTAGCATAAAGTGTAATCGAGTACAGTGGAATGGTGTAGAGTGGAGTAGGGTAGAGTGGAATAGCATATATTGGAGTGGCGCATTGCAGTGCAGCATTCACTGTGCACAGTGAATAGGGTATTGTGAAGTGACGTACAATGGAATGGCATACAGTGGAATGGTGGAGTGGTGTACAGTGGAATAGTGTACAGAAAAAGTGGTGTAGATTGGCATAGAGTGGAGTGTGTAGAGTGGCATACAGTGCAGGGCATTGCCTTGTGTGGCGTAGAGTAGAAAAGCCTACAGTGGAGTGGTGTAGCGTGGCATAGAGTGGAGTAGTATAGACTGGAGTGGTGTACAGGGGAGTGGTGTAGAGTTGAGTGGCATAGAATGGAATAGCACAAAGTAGAGTGGCGTAGAGTAAAATAGTGTAGAGTGAAGTAGTGTACAGTGGAGTGGCATTGAGTACAATGGCATAGAGTGCTGTAGTGTAGAGTGAAGTGGAGCACAGAGGAGTGGCGTACAGTGGAATAGCAAGCAGTGGAGTTCGGTAGTATGTAGTTGGGTAAAGTGGAGTGGCATATAGTGTAGTTGTGTACAATGGAATAGCGTATAATAGATTGGCGTAGATTGGATTGGCATAGAATGGTATGCCGTAGAGTGGAGTCCATACAGTGGAATAGCAGAGATTAGAGTGGTGTTGAGCGGTGTAGAGTGAAATAGGATACAGTGAAGTGGTGTAGATTGGGGCGGCGTGGAGTGGAGTGGTGTACAATGGAGTGTCAATAGAGCGGAATAGCGTACAGTTGCGTGATGCACAGTGGAGTGTTCAGTAGGGTGGCATAGGGTAAAATAGTGAGCAGTGAAGTGGTGTACAATGGAATGGTGTAGACTGGGGTTCTGTAGAGTATAGGGGTGTAGATTGCAATAGCATAGAGTGGAGTGGTGTAGATTGGAGTGCCATACAGTAGAGTGGCATATAGTGGAATGGTGTACATTGGAGTTGGATAAAGTGAAGTGGCATAGAGTGGAACAGCATAAAGTGTCATGGCATAGAGTGGAGAGGCATACAGTGGAGTGGCATAGACTGAAGTGTCACAGAATAGAGTAGTGAAGAAGGTAATAGAGTACAGGAGAGTGATGTGGAGTGGCATAGAGTGCAGTGAGGTAGAGTGGAGGTTTTGTATAGTGGATTAGCATGGAGTGCCGTAGAGTGGAGTGCCATGGAGTGGAGTGCTGTAGAGTGGAGGGGCTACGGTAGAGGCACGTAGAGTGGAGTGGCATAGACTGAAGTGACATACAGTGGAGTGTAGGACGTTAAACAGATGTAGTGTGAAAGTGAGTAAATGATGTAGATAGTATGTGACTGGAATAGAGATTATGGGGTGCAGAAACGTTTTAAATTGAAAAAATACATACAAATTAAAAATCACTGTAGTAAAACATAGTGTAGTAAAGTATTTATAACTTTTTAAACAAATTATAATTAAAACAAAAGGTAAGCAGCGTGGCAACTTGTAGGTTTTACCGCAATACTGTGTAGACTTTTTCTAGAGTATCAAATATGTAACAAATTGAAAAATGCAGTGTATTATTTTATTTTTTTTACATATTTTTATAATTTTCCCGGAAGTGCCATAGTACTCAATAAATGTTTTTGAAAAATATGTAGGAACATAAATAATTCTTCCTACCTTTTACCACTTTATTAAAGTGGTAATAGGTAGGTAAAAAATAGCAAACAATACTTACCTATATCTAAGAACCTAACCCAGAACACAGCCAAAGTTAACTTAAAACAACATGCTGCCATTAACTAATGAAAAGGCCCTCATTAGCCAATCAGATAATGCCTTGTCATTGCTATGCACTGCAGTACTTTCGTACCGTATGTTTAGCCTAACTCTACAACTGAATCCTATTACCATAATACACCCCTCTAACTCCATCATTAACCAAAACCTTATTACTTTTCATAGGCCATATTCCTACTACTTCCCAAACTGATATGCTATGCTATGACTATTTTTAAAGCAAACTTTCACACCATTGTTTTTTGGCGCTAGAATTATGAAAGCTGCTGCTTTAATGCTATATTAGAAGGGGCAACTAAGCCAGGTGCTGGTAACTGCTAAAATGCTAAGTCTTGAGGGCTTTCCTGCATGAGCTCACCAACAGAACATCTCTCAACCTGTGCAGTCACACGTTCCACCCACTGCTAGCAACTAAAACAGAAAAATTATGTGTCCGCCATTCTTAGCCTTGACATATCCAGGGATTGCCATTAGACGGGAGAGGAAAAGCACTGAGCTCCACACAGCTCACACGTACACGGAAAAATCAATTTTTAATAAATCACTGGTCATGACTAGAAATAGCTTGGAGGACGGTATATGGTATTTCAAACAAAAAATGCTCATGTCTCGGGAGACGGCACAGGAAATAAAAAAGAAGGCGTTCATGACAGTATAAGCAACCAGACTTTCTAGTTCTGACAGACGTGAATGGGACATAATAATTAACCAGGAAGTTCAAAAGAAGCAGAATCGGAAAAGTCCTTTGTTGCGAACACTATTAGTCCCCATTTAGAATTGTTTGTTTCTTTGGGTTTGGCCTGCTTTCGCTCCTTTCATATCTGTACTAGAAAGTGTGAAGTTCTCCATCCCAGCAAAATACTGATATTTATGTTAGCCTCCAGTGCAGGAAGACCTGTTTTGTTATATTTCTTATCTATATTTTGAAGCTCTCTAGTGTGGGCTGACATCATGTCTACATTTTGCTTATGTGAGCATGGTTACTTCCTGTGTGTGCAGCCATTGCCATATAGTATCTTCCTTAATGTAAATATCTCGAGAAAGCTTAATTTTTTGGATATTATAATTCAGTCTAAAGAGGTAACAGCATCATGAAACCTGTTTTAAAAAAAAAAGAAAAACATTTGAACAAATCAGTGGTCAGAACCCTAAACAAACCCCCATGATGTGACCATGGATTGGGAGAGGTGTTAGCTCTAGATATTATCGCCAGAGTTCACTCCAAGTTGCTTATCAAAGACTGCCCTCAACCTGAGCGTTAGCTGTGAAAGTTGGGAAACGTGCTGGGACTCCTGTCTGCTGGGACTCCTGTCTGCTGGGACTCCTGTCCTCCATCGAGGCATGCTCATTTTCCTCCCTGTGCGCACCTTTGGTAACAAACAGCCAGACTTGCTGTTTAGAAGCTAAGCGGTGAGATCCATCTTAGAATCTTGACTGCTTATTCATTACATTAGCTGGCAAAATTAGTGTAGGTTTAGAAACAGCAAGAGGTTGTGGGATGATATTGAACTAAAAAAAAAGCTAGAGGTGTATTTTTTCAGTGACAGTTACAATACTAACTGCTGTTTTATTCTTTCTGTGTGGGGACCATTCATATTTTATGCACACGTTTAAGACTTCCAAAATAAACGTTTTAAAGTTTCTCAGTGTAATTGTTGCTCACAAGAAAATATTTCAATGTGTCCCTGAACTTTTTTTACTGGAACCGCTGATTGTAACCTGAAAACAGTGCCTGGGCAAAAGTAACTTGGTGAGCTAGTCTTGGAATTGTGTTCAATCCCTGCAGCTATGGAGAATTCGCATCACCAGCCTGGGACCTACAGGAGTTGACAAAGCCCTTCTTTTCCGCCTTTCTTGAAATCATTCGTTGCATTTCTCCCTTTCACTCAATTACTCTGAAACTCAAACACCAGTTTTGCCGACACTCCGCACATTTTTCTCATTGCTCATTCACACACTAGGCCTCACTCACCATATTCTCACTCAGGCTGCCATGTCACCATTACTCCTGCACACACTCACCTATCATCCTTCAACATTGACACATCACACAAAGATTCAGCACGTGCTCAGTGTTACTTCCTGTATTCGCTTACCACACTACCACCATGAACTTAATTTTGGTATTTATTAGAATGCTACATGGGGCCTGACAGCCACTACAGGGCTGTGACCAGCAGGGCGAGTTCTGAACAGGTGTAGAGTTGGGTTCAGTGGGAAGCGTAGTGGTAAACCAAGCCCCTAACACAGTGAAGGACATTAAGCTGAAAGTCTCTGATATAGTTTTATATTGTGCTGCCCTACCCCTGAATGCATCATTTTTAGTCACACTTGGGATGTTTTTCAGCAAGACCCTAACTGGTGCTCTACTTAATTTGTGTTTGATTTGAGTTTCTCATTAGCATAGTACTTGAGATACCAAAGTGGTACTTGTTTTAGCGTGGCTGGCCACTACCCACATGTCTAGGCCATGTCACAACCAGTGGGTGGTAGCAGGTGATATAGTTGTTTGGCACAGACATTATTTCCTATTTTCCAGTTGTGGAGATTGCATAATACCTCTCCTGGGTAAATATGTGTAATTTTTCATACAGGATACTCTCATTTCCCCACAAAGTACAATATGTGCGTAAACTGATTGAGGCAGACACGAGGGCTTAGGTTGCACTGATCCATGGGTACCTCAGTGGTTTGGGCTTGCAGTGAGGTGCCATGATTAGACGCCATATGTGTAGAGCTTATGGTCTCCCCTGTTCCTTTGCATTCCCCTCTGCTACTCACCCTGCTCTATAACCCTGGCTGGGTCACGGTAGCCAGGCTATTTGGTGTCTAGTTCTGCATGCCCACAACCTCTCTGACGCGTCCCCACAAATGGTTAAATCTTTGCAGTGAGATCAGATCTCATCAAATAGGCCTCGTGAGTACCTGGCTTGGTTTTCTTTCTCTTTAATGTAATTTCGTCGTGGATATTAGGAGGTAGCAAATAGTGATTCCATTCCTATTTATACTGTACTATTTTAATAACCTGGAAATTGACCTTTGCACTGCAGTAATAAAGTTGAGATGTCATAATTATTTGACCACTTGCTCCAAATAACATAGTTTATTGGCTCCCTGGCCTGGCATGGGACTATATACACACACCGCGTGGTAATAATATTATAAATAAATGCGCAACTTGTTTATTTTCTTAATTAGCTAAGACAAAATGAAAGCCCAGAGGCCAGCCTCTGCACCTGAAAGTTAATTCTGCCATTTCAAAAGTAGAAAAGGGCAAGCAGTCGAGCATGTCCATGTACCTGGCTGGACTAATGTATTAATTTTCTATCGATATAAGCTGGCCTTTAAGCAGAAGCAATTTCGTTTTTGCATTAACAAGTAATTTTGAAGTGGGATAAGTACAATGGCCCCGTGGCTATTATGTGCAAAGCTGCCCGGATACCGAATCATAGTAATCATGTGTGTATGAGTTTATACACAGCCTCTTTTTAATTAGTGAAAAATACAATAAATATCGAAACATCTCAACATTTCCTAAGGCTTCTATTTTTCAAAACAACCTTGATATGGATTCAAAAATGTAATTTTGTTTGTTCAGCCTTTCTCACCTGGACCTGCACCTTCGAAGGGTCCCTACCTCGGGATGTCATGGGACTGCCTATTTGTGAACAAGATCAGTTGTTTATATAATCTTATTATGCACGCGCGTGAACGTTTTACGGTGACAGATCTTTCTTACCATCAGCCCTGGCTTTAATGTTGCATGGGAAATATTAAAAGTGGTAATTAAAGTGCTCGACAGATAGAGACAGATGAGTAATTGGTGCATTCCCTTTCCCTCACGTGTAATTTAACATTGAGGAATTTAATGTTTGCATATGGCATTGTTTGCATATTGCACTTTATTACATTGCAGTATTTTTGTTCAGTCCAAAAGTAATTCTAGCAAACGTAAGAGCCCTCTTTCTGGGCGCTGTTAAACATCTGATGAAGTGACACGTACCCGGGAACGCCTCAGAGCATCGGATGTCGACCGGACCGTTTCTGGGCGTGGTATTACCAGGAGTTAGAAAACCATAGATACGGTGTCCGCGTTGTGACCTGTAGGATTATGTCCCTGTTATCGAGTTTGGCATGAATGAGTTATATGCAGAAACAATGGAAACAGTGATCTACAGACTAAACCATTCCTCAGAGGCCAACTAGGAGTAGCGTGGTAATCCCGCTCCTAGAAACCCCAAAAAAAGAAAATACTAGGGCCCTAGTTTCTTTTTACCAATAACTTTGTGAAATAAACCCCATACATTCCTTATGATTTAGTTCGCATCAACAAATATATGAATTAGTCTTTCTGGGTCAACGTCCTATGACAAGGATCCCCCTCCCCATGAAGAATGAGACAGAACCTTCAGTGTTCAAATTCAGAAAGAACCTTAAAACCTCTAATCATAACTTCACTGTTACTAGCTCCTTACTCTTTTAGCCTAGTCCTGCTTCAGCCGGGGAGTCGATAGAAGAGCGGCCTCCTGCTTTGTTGACATTAAAGCCTTTTCTAGTAACTCCTCCTGGGCATAGTACACTTTATAAGTAACCCCTCCAAAAACAAAATGAAGTGAAATAAACCAGTACTTTACACATCTTGCAGAAAATTTACTCACTGGATTTCAGCTCCAAAGTGGAGGTAGAGTCCGACCAAGCTTGTTGGTCATAACTTTGATAACTAGTTCACACAGTGTGAATTCGTGGGTGGGAGATATCTTTGTAATTAACTCACTGGGATACTCAGGCTCCTTATATTGAAATTACCCTCCCCCACCTTCAACCGCAGGACTACACTATTAGCAAGTGATTCAGGTATAGGTCCCTAAATGTTACCTTCTCGGCCGCCCCAGGCTAAATGGTATTTTCTGTCAATCCATAATGAAATCAATATCCCTATTTTTGCATTTGGCTCTGAAGGCCTGAAAATAAAAATATTTTACTCGGCCCAGTGGTCCAATATAAGTATAATTTATGATAAATTCTCTTGCACAAACTGATCTCAATGAAAGGACGAACGTGCCCAGACCTCTTAAATGGCACGTCTGCATGTGTTCATGATGTGAATACGATGGATAGCATCTTGCAGTGTTTACAGAAGTTACACACTTTTTTAAAATGATCAGGTCGCTGAAAGAAGGTTCTACTTGTATTGCAGTTTTGCTACATGGCCGTGAAAAGAGATGGAAACACACACGTTTAATTTTATACCAGGCAGTTTTACTTTTTAGATGGCGTTCGTACAGTTTTAGGGAGAAGACAGGGACACAACTCTTTGTAATACCTTTATTTAGTCTGAGTTTGCAAGGCAAGTGCAGTTTGGAACTAGGGGCTCATTGCGGTCCCTGAAACCCCCTTGGGCCAGATCCCCCAACATTTTTGACTGGCAGTAAAACAGAGCTTGGTGCAACCATGGACGTCAATTCACCAAAATGCCAGGGGTAGCAGGAGTGACATCACACACCCTTTGACCTCCACTTTCACTCAAAGGGTTATACCTAAACATGCGCTCAAATTTGCACTTATACACGCTCTGACATAAACACACTCTCACCTGCAAGCACGCATACAACGTACATTTAAAAGCATTTTTACTTACCTCAGCTGCCATGGAAGGAAATATTCACATATGTATTACACTTATAGTGAATTATTATTCACTATTAGTGTAATAAAAATTGACAGTAAACAAAGAGAGCTGAACTCCAACTGACTTCTACAAGGACAAGGTGCCACTGCGTTCCTGGCACTGCATTTGCCACCTCTGAAGCCAGGGGTCACTAAGGTAGTGTTGGGGGTCACAAAGGGCAAGCCAGGTGTCTCAGCTGCGACCACTGGAGACCCCTAAATGACATCTGTTAGACCTGACAGCCTTAGGGTGGTCACCCCTAACTATTTGCCTGCCTCACTCCACTTTTTAGATACTGTTTTTGCTGGTTTGTAGACTCTGCGCACTTTACCACTGCTAACCAGTGCTAACGTGCATATGCTCTCTCCCTTTAAACATGGTAACATTGGGTCATACCCAAATGGACTATTTAATTTATTTATAAGTCCCTAGTAGAGTGCACTATGTGTGCCCAGGACCTGTAGATTAAATGCTACTAGTGGGCCTGCAGCACTGATTGTGCCACCCACTTAAGTAGCCCCTTAACCATGTCTCAGGCCTCCCATTGCAAGGCCTGTGTGTGCAGTTTCACTGCCAATTGGACTTGGCATTTAAAAGTACTTGCTAAGCCTAAAACTCCTCTTTTTCTACATTAGACACCCCTAAGGTATGCCCTAGGTAACTGTTGGACTTTTGCTTATGCAGGGTCATCCCCAGTCTTTTTGCCTCCTGCCTCCTATTTTTTTCTGACCTGTTGCTGTTGGCTTTTCAACTCTGACCACTTTACCACTGCTAACCAGTGCTAAAGTGCATATGCTCTCCGTGTAAATTGTATGTAATTGGTTTATCCATGATTGGCATATTTGATTTACTAGTAAGTCCCTAGTAAGGTTCACTAGAAGTGCCAGGGCCTGTAAATCAAATGCTACTAGTGGGCCTGCAGCACTGGTTTTGCCACCCACATAAGTAGCTCTGTAATCATGTCCCAGACTTGCCACTGCAGTGTCTGTGTGTGTATTTTTACACCGTAAATTCGACTTGGCAAGTGTACCCACTTACCAGGCCTAAACCTTCCCTTTTCTTACATGTAAGGCACCCCTAAGGTAGGCCCTAGGTAGCCCCAAGGGCAGGGTGCAGTGTATGGATAAGGTAGGACATATAGTAATGTGTTTTATATGTCCTGACAGTGAAATACTGCCAATTTCGTTTTTCACTGTTGCAAGGCCTGTCTCTCTCATAGGATAACATGGGGGCTACCTTTAAATATGATTAAAGTGTAGATTCCCCTAGAGAGTAGATGGACATGTGGAGTTTGGGGTCCCTGAACTCACAATTTAAAAATACATCTTTTAGTAAAGTTGATTTTAAGATTGTGCGTTTGAAAATGCCACTTTTAGAAAGTGAGCATTTTCTTGCTTAAACCATTCTGTGACTCTGCCTTGTTTGTGGATTCCCTGTCTGGGTCAGTTTGACAGTTGGGTTGTTTTTCACCTCGCACTAGACCGTGACACAAAGGGGGCTGGGGTGTAACCTGCATTTCCTGATTAGCCATCTCTGCTAGGAGGGAGGGTTGGAGTGGTCACTCTCATCTGAAAGGACTGTGCCTGCCTCTGACAATGCCGGCTCCAACCCCCTGCTGTGTGTCTGATGCCTTGCCTGGGCAAGGCAGGATTTCACAAGTAGGTGTGAGTCCCCTTTGAAGAAAGGTGACTTCAAAGACTAAAATGGGTATAAGAAGGGCACCCAAATCTACAGACTTGAGAAACCCTTCTGGAACCAAGAGGAACCTCTGCCTGGAGAAGAGCTGATAGCTGAGGAAGAAGTGCTGCCCTGCCTGTGACTGTGCTTTGTGGAGCTTTCCTGCAGTGCTGCTTCTGCCAGAGTAAGAGGGCAAAGACTGGACTTTGTGTGCCTTCCATCTTGTGAAGAAATCTCCAAGAGCTTGATTTAGAGCTTGCCTCCTGTTGTTTGAAGTCTCAGGGACAGCAAAGACTTCTCTCTGCCAGCACCTGGAGTCTCTGGAGAGACTCCTGCTCTGACAAGTGGTGCCCTATCCAGTTCCTGGGCCCTTGAAAGGAAAGCTGGTGGAAATCCAAGGAAATCGACTTCGGACGACTCCGGACCGACGCCGCTGCTGAATCCGGTGACGCCGCCTGCACCTGACGCCGTGACCTTCGCTGGAACGCGACGCTCTTCGCAGGCCCGACGCCGTAGCAGCCCCGCTGAAGTCCGCGACTCCGTGGAAGTCGCCGCACCACGTCGTGACCGACGCCGCTCGAAGTGCACGGATTCAACGTTTCGCACAGACGACGCAATCCCCGACTTCGCGCATCGGCTTGTTTTCACTCTTCACCAAAGGTACTGTACTTGGGGGTCTACACGACTCCGTGTCCGGCGCCGCTGGTGTCGGCTTGTTGGGAACGACTCCATCACGACGCCGTGTTAACATCTCATTGAAGCATTTTTGTTTCTAAGCGCTATTTTTGAGTTTAATCTTTAAAAATTCATAACTTGACTTGTGTATGTCGGATGTTTGTCGTTTTGGTCTTGTTTTGTTTAGATAAATATTTCCTATTTTTCTAAACCGGTGTTGTGTAATTTTGTAGTGTTTTCATGAAGTTACTGTGTGTGTTGGTACAAATACTTTACACCTAGCGCTCTGAAGTTAAGCCTACTGCTCTGCCAAGCTACCAAGGGGGTAAGCAGGGGTTAGCTGAGGGTGATTCTCTTTTACCCTGACTAGAGTGAGGGTCCTTGCTTGAACAGGGGGTAACCTGACTGTCAACCAAAGACCCCATTTCTAACAGTAACCCATAGGGCAGGGTGCTGTGTATGCAAAAGGCAGGGCATGTACCTGTGTAGTTTAATTGTCCTGGTAGTGTAAACCCCCTAAATTCGTTTTTTTACTGCTGTGAGGCCTGCTCCCTTCATAGGCTAACATTGGGGCTGCCCTCATACATTGTTTGAGTGGTAGCTGCTGATCTGAAAGGAGTAGGAAGGCCATATTTAGTATGGCCAGAATGGTCATATAAAATACTGCTAACTGGTGAAGTTGGATTTAAAATTACTATTTTTGAAATGCCACTTTTAGAAAATTAGCATTTCTCTGCACTTAAATCTTTCTGTGCCTTTCAATCCAGTTCTGGTTGGGTTTAGGTGACAGCTCCCTTGTGCATTCACTCAGACACACCCCAAACACAGGATATTCAGCCTCACTTGCATACATCTGCATTTTAATGGGTCTTCCTGGGCTGGGAGGGTGGAGGGCCTGACACTTGCATGCCAAAGGACAGTAACCTGCTCTCACGCAAAGGGCTGCCACACCCCCTACTGGGACCCTGGCAGACAGGATTGAACTGAAAAGGGACCTTGTGCACTTCTAAGCCACTCTTTGAAGTCTCCCCCACTTCAAAAGCACATTTGGGTATTTAAACAGGGCCTCTGCCCCTACGAACTCAGACACTTCCTGGAGAAGAAACTTGAACGAGAACCTGCATCCTGCCAGGAAGAACTGCCTGGCTGCCCAAAGGACTCACCTGTCTGCTTTCTGTGAAGGACTGCTGCCTTGTTGTTGCCCTGCTGCCTTGCTGCTCTCTGGCTGTGGTGAAGAAGTGCTCTCCAAGGGCTTGGATAAAGCTTGCCTCCTGTTCTGTGAAAGTCTCAGGACCAGAAAGACTTCATCTCTGCAAGAAGGACTCCTTGTGTGGCTAAATTTGATGCACAGTCTGCCAGAAATGATGCACGCCAAACCGGAACGAGGCAGCCCGACTTCGCAAAGAGAAGATTGACGCAGAGCCAGCGTAGCGACTGGAAATTCGACTCACGGCCCACTGGATCGACGCACAGCCGAGCCGGAACGGCACAGCTAGACTTCCAGAGAGGAATCGACACAGTGCCTGCCGTGCGGTAGAAAATACGACACAACGCCCGCCGGATCAACTCAGCTCCTGTGACTTCGTCCTGGCAGTGCAGGAAATCCACGCATCATCCCCGGGGCATCTGAAAACCCCACAACCCGAAGAGGATCCACGACTGAGTGCCGGAAATCAACGCACAGCGGACCCTGCGTGAAAACTAAACGATGCATCGCTGTGTGCGGCACGAGAAATCGATGCACACCCCCTTTGTTTCCACGCATCTCCTCCTCTGCGGTTCTTTGCAGAGATTTTACATGCAAACCAGGTAATTTGTGCTTGAAAGAGATTTTGTTTGCTTTTAAAAGACTTAAGACACTTTATATCACTTTTACAGTGATATCTCAACATATACTTATTGCATTTTAACCATTTTGACACTCATTTATCCCGATAAATATTATATATTTTTATAAACATTGTGTGGTGTATTTTTGTGGTGCTATATGGTGTTATTGTATGATTTATTGCACAAATACTTTACACATTGCCTTCTAAGTTAAGCCTGACTGCTCAGTACCAAGCAACCAGAGGGTGGGCACCGGATAATTTGGATTGTGTGTGATTTACCCTGACTAGAGTGAGGGTCCTTGCTTGGAAAGGGGGTAACCTGACTGACAACCAAAGACCCAATTTCTAACAACATCTATGGGTGCAACCACCTTTTATTATCATATTATGAAACCAGACCTGCGCAGATGTAACTGTGTAACCAGAATGTATCTGCATATTTATTTTGTTTCATTTGGTTGTGGTGATGTGTTGTACTTTTTTGGGGGCTATTATGTGTGTTTGTTCTACATCATTTCATTATGTTGTTTAATTGTACAGTGTTGGACTTTTTTGCTTATGCAGGATCATCCCCAATCTTTTTGCCTCCTGCCTCCTATTTTTTTCTGACCTGTTGCTGTTGGCTTTTGAACTCTGAGCACTTTACCACTGCTAACCAGTGCTAAAGTGCATATGCTCTCTGTGTAAATTGTATGTGATTGGTTTATCCATGATTGGCATATTTGATTTACTAGTAAGTCCCTAGTAAAGTGCACTAGAGGTGCCAGGGCCTGTAAGTCAAATGCTAGTAGTGGGCCTGCAGCACTGGTTGTGCTACCCACAGGAGTAGCTCTGTAATCATGTCTCAGACCTGCCACTGCAGTATCTGTCTGTGCAGTTTT
Source organism: Pleurodeles waltl (assembly GCF_031143425.1). Classification (NCBI taxonomy): domain Eukaryota; kingdom Metazoa; phylum Chordata; class Amphibia; order Caudata; family Salamandridae; genus Pleurodeles; species Pleurodeles waltl. The sequence continues at coordinate 291,264,763 of NC_090438.1, forward strand.
AACTGTAAATTCAACTTGGCAAGTGTACCCACTTGCCAGGCCCAAACCTTCCCTTTTCTTACATATAAGGCACCCTAAGGTAGGCCCTAGTTAGCCCCAAGGGCAGGGTGCAGTATATGGTTAAGGTAGGACATATAATAATGTGTTTTATACGTCCTGACAGTGAAATATTGCTAAATTCGTTTTTCACTGTTGCAAGGCCTGTCCATAGGCATAGGCATAGGTCAACATCTGGGCTACCTTTAAATCTGATTAAAGTGTAGATTCCCTTTGGGAACGGATGGACATGTGGAGTTTGGGGTCTATGAGCTCACAATTTAAAAATACATCTTTTAGTAAAGTCGATTTTAAGACTGTGTGTTTGAAAATGCCACTTTTAGAAAGTGAGCATTTTCTTGCTTCTACCATTTCTACCATTTTTGTGGATTCCCTGTCTGGGTCAGTTTGACAGTTGGGCTGGTTGCACCTCACACTAGACAGTGACACAAAGGGAGCTGGGGTATAGTCTGCATTTCCTGATGAGCCATCTGTGCTAGGAGGGAGAGGAGGAGTGGTCACTCACACCTGAAAGGGCTGTGCCTGTCCTCGCACAATGCAGTCTCCCTGGTGAGTGTCTGGGGCCTGGCCTGGGCAAGGCAGGATTTTATATTCAAAAGAGACTTTTACTTTGAAGTAGGCCTACTTCAAAGGAGAAATTGGGTATAAGAAGGGCACCCAAAACCACATACTTTAGATCACTTCTGGACATCAAGAGGAACCTCTGCCTGGAGAAGAGCTGAAGTGCTGAGGAGAAGAGCTGCCCTGCCTGTGACTGTGCTTTGTGGAGCTATCCTGCAGTTGCTGCTTCTGCCAGAGTAAGAGGGCAAAGACTGGACTTTGTGTGCCTTCCATCTCATGAGGAAATCTCCAAGGGCTTGATTTAGAGCTTGCTTTCTGTTGTTTGAAGTCTCAGGGACAGCAAAGACTTCTCTCTGCCAGCACCTGGAGTCTCTGGAGAGACTCCTACTCTGACAAATGGTGCCCTATCCAGTCCCTGGGCCCTTGAAAGGAAAGCTGGTGGAAATCCAAGGAAATCGACTTCGGACGACTTCTGACCAACGCCACTGCTGAATCCGGTGACGCCGCCTGCAACCGACTCCGTGATCTTTACTGGAACGCGACGACCTTCGTAGGCCCAACGCTGCTGCAGCCCTGCTGAAGTCCGCGACTCTGTGGAAGTCACCGCACCACATCGTGGCCGACGCCGCTCGAAGTACGCGGATTCAACGTTTCACACAGACGCCGGGATCCCCGACTTGTTTTCACTCTTCACCAATGGTACTGTACTTGGGGGTCTACGCGATCCCGTGTCCGGAGCCGCTGGTGTCGGCTTGTTGGGAACGACTCTGTCACGACGCCGTGTTAACACCTCATCAAAGCATTTTGTGTTTGTAAGTGCTATTTTTGAGTTCCATCTTTAAAAATTCATAACTTGACTTGTGTATGTCATAATTTTTTTGTTTTGGTCTTGTTTTGTTTAGATGAATATTTCCTATTTTTTTAAACTGGTGTTGTGTCATTTTGTAGTGTTTTCATTAAGTTACTGTGTGTGTTGGTACAAATACTTTACACCTAGCACTCTGAAGTTAAGCCTACTGCTCTGCCAAGCTACCAAGGGGGTAAGCAGGGGCTAGCTGAAGGTGATTCTCTTTTACCCTGACCAGAGTGAGGGTCCTTGATTAAACAGGGGGTAACCTGACTGTCCACCAAAGACCCCATTTCTAAAATACAGTTTTAAATGTTTTTTTGTGATGTGTCCTGTTGTGTTATTTTGATTTGTGTCATGCCATTATTTTGTGTTGTTTACTTACGAGATGTCAAAAAATGCTGCTACATTTCCAGCCAAAAGCAGAAAATCCCTTTATGGTTCCATTGACAAAAACATTTAACACTGTCCAAAGCAGTACAGTACATCTGCTCGGCTTTTCGTCTCTCTCAACCGAAAACTGTAGTTCAGATCTGCCTTAAATTAGCACGTTTAATGCTCACTTTATGTGATATGACCTAGTAGATTTTCTCACCATCTCTGACATTGATATTTTTGGTGGTCCATTTAAGAAATGCGCATTTTGATGTCATGCGACCTTCACTTGCGATTGTTGAAACCAGAAGGTAAGAGAATTGGGTTTCTGTTTGCTTCGGCAGCAAGTGAGCCATATATTTTTATTTTTTATTTTTCCGGCGTCTGCAGGCCACCAACAACTGTTGCTGGATTTATCTTGGGGAGTTTTTGTGGGTGAACCAGTGGGACTTCACCAGACCCTTCAGGCCTGCGGGGGCTCCTGCAGTCTCCTGAGCTCCCTTAGCAAGGTCAAGTATATGTGCGCCCCTGACGAGTGGACGTAATTTCGCTGACTGAACTCGCCAGTGCTGAGGTTGACAGAACTGACTGCCAGAAGAACGAATAGACCGCTTTTTTTTCTCCTTCCGAGCTAGCAGGAGTAGACTACTTTTTGTAACGTTTCTGCATATGCGTCTTTCTGTCCTAGAGTGACGACATTCATGTCATCTTGGACCGACCCGTAAGAGTTCATTGTTCTTATACTCTAAGGTTATTTTTTCAGAAACATTTTTTATCATCTCACATATAGTGAGCATTGGGGCGGATCATATTGACTGCCACTAATGCATGTATTTGGTATAAATAAGGTAATGCCTGGTGCAAACGTCTTTATCACAGTATTATAAAAACAGACCTGTGGACATGCTAATGTCTGTTAAGGGTATCTGTGCATGTTTGTTGTTTTGCATTTGTTGTCCTGCTCAGGTGTTCTCATTTGTTCTGTTGTGCCTGTGTGCTGCATGATTGTATTGCATTATGGTTGATTTGTATTAGTTGTTGTGTCTGTTCTGGTTTGACGGATTTGTTGTCCTGTGTCCTGTTATGTTTTTGTTGTGTTATTTTGCTTTTTCGTCACGGTATTAGTTGGTGGTTTGTAGTTACTGTAGCGATGTCAACAAATGCTGCTATATTTGCTGCCAACCGCATTACATGCCTTAAAATGTCCAGTGACAAATACCCATTCACCTGTCACATGTGGTAATGCTGCTGTTCAGCTCTTCAACTGTTGTAGACGCTAGTCAGCCTCTGCCACTGTTTTGGGCTGAATGGTGTCTTAAATGGAAGCAGAGCTGAAGCAGAGGTATTTGACCAGGTTAGGCAGTTAGTTGTGTGTGGTTGTTTGTCAATTGAACGTTAAAGAGAAGTGTTGCTTTTGAATGGAAATTTTGCAACGTTTGTTGGCATTTTTAAAATAATTGTAAAATGGAACACAAAAACACATCAAAGCAAAATAACAACACAAAATAAACAGAACGGAACACAAGAAAACAAACCAGTTAGATTAGAATGCAACACAACATAACACAGTAATTCAGGACAAAAACCTAACCAAATAAAAACAGCACATCACAACAAAATGCAACACAACAAATATGCACAAATATTCCTGTCCATAGTACCTCCTAAACAAATCTGTTTTCATGATGAGGTGCTGAAATATGCCCCGAGCACTGCTTTATGTTTTACTAAGAACATATCATAGCGCCAATGAGAAAGGTTTTGTGATCCAGCCTGAATCCTCTGCGCAAGATTTCAGCGGCGGCTGGTGCCATTTAAAAGTGTTGGGGCCACATTTTCCTTTTGTCTCACTCCAAGAATGAAGGTGAAATATGTGAACTGACCAAAAGGGAAACATTCATACCATATGCTTACTTTTCGGTCAATTCACATATTTCAGAAACGCAGGGAGAGGCGGTAATAGTTTGCATTGTCATTCTTGGGGTGACACAAAATGAACGCATACCTAAATTCAGAATTGTGGCTTAATTTTACCTACCTCAAGAAGTTTTCGATTTCCCATCCGAAATGGTTCCATGCGTTACTCTTTCCACAGCTGCTCTGCTCACATGGGTCCTCGCTCCTGTGATTCCACTGCCCATACCGCGTTGTTGTAGTGTTAAACTGGTTCTGGAACTTCTGCTTCTTAGAGTGACACTCGTTTTTCCTCCGCCCGCACATTTAGGTAGGTGGAGTTGCCTATTCACTAGGAAAGAACACGTATAATGACGACTCTTTGCAAAGTTTATAAGTTCCCATGAAGGGTGGGTTCTGCCTCCTTCTTTCACAATGGCCTCCTCACTCTGATCTCTACCTGAAGCCATTGGCACTGCAACAACAGTACTTATATAATCACTGATTTTGATTCCCGCAGATTGGACATGGTGTCTTTAGTTCGCGTCGGGCCAACGCATCCCAGCCAATCCCAACGCTGCTTTTTAAAATACAGTGTAAGACTGTCATCTAAGTGCACGAGAGCAGCATTGGGATTGACGTGAGCAGGGCTACCCAGCGCTCCTTCAGAGATCAGAGACCTGCCCTCTCTGCCCCCAGGCTCTCCAAAAGTATGGTATTCAGAGACCTTTAAAGTGCGCATGTCAGATAGAACTCACCCGAGCTTTTGTCCAGCCTGACATGCCCACTTCAAATTACAGCAGCCATTCGACTATATCTACATTACGAAAGGAGGACCACGCCTCCTCCTGCTGTACTTGTAACATTGTGGCGCGGGCCGTCTCTCAACTCCTAAGTGGCGGGGCAACGCTTGTTTGTCCCAATGGATGAGCAGCGGCTGCAAGATTTTCTGAAGCAGGATCTACCCTACAGCTTTCACGGGATCAGCCAACTGCACTAATTGTCACAGACAAAATTGAACCAGCACGTTAACCATAAACACTTCAACTACCCGTTCTTCAACAATGCTTCCTCAGCAAGTACAAGAAATAAATAAACATGGCAAAGCAGTGCACTCGATTAACACTCTTACAATCCTCTCACCACAAATAACTACAGAATTCCATTATGACCGTTTTTATATTGATGCCAAAGTAATAAAGCCTAGGGTTTTTATCTCTACAACCCCAAAATACATGTGGAGGGATGTTTATAATAAATAGGCTGGGGTGAAATTGCAAATGTTTTCGGTGGAAATACGCGTTATTTCAATTAAAATTCTGAGTACTTTGCAAAATATGCTGGGGCATGCATTTACTTGTAAACTGCGTGCAAGGTATTCCCTAATGTACCAAGGTCATGTGTAGTGCCTGCTGGCTGCTGCCAGTAAGTAGTTATAGTTAGGATTTACTGTTCGTAGGAAAAGCATTTTTTGTTTTTCTGATAACTATGTCGCCTTTTGATGAATCTTCACAAAACTTTTAAAATTAGTTTGCCACCTATTTCAGCTGCTGTTTGGAAAGTTTAGAGGTGATCTGTCAAGTGGGGGCTGAGAAAAAGGGGGGGCAAAATGTGTTTTCCCATGCAATTTCCCATAGAGATTTTAGACACAACTATAGCCAGAACCGCTGGATGGAATTACACCAGATTTGGCAGAAATTAGGTTGCACCCCAGGGGATGGGGTCCCACAAGGGGTGCTTCTCCGTGGTTGCGGCTGCCATAGCGCTGATTGCAGCGCGCTTATGGAGCCTTGGGAGCTCGTAGACTCCTTGCTGCATTGTGCCCCTTTAAATAAGATCTCACCGCAGCGGCTCGGGAAGCTGGAAGAACACTCGCGCACCGCATCGGGTGCAGGCGAGTGTCTGCTCGGGCCCCAGGAGGGGTCCAATCTTCTTGTGGCTTCACGGCAGGACCAGGGGAAGGCGCGGGGAGTGCCCCCTTCCCCCTGGCCTCTGCGTTAGTAGCAGGACGCTCCTTTTCTGCTATTAGGTAAAACGGGCATTATTGTGGGCCCCCCCCTTGGTGGAAGGGCCAGTGGAGGCCCGGGGGGGCCCCCAGAGATCGCGGGTCCCGGGAGGGGCCTGTCATTAAACCGGAGGGGGTGTGTGGTGCCCCCCTCCTGCCCTAAGTTGTTTTTGCTGGCTTTGGCCCCCCCTCGTGAGGGCCGGTTGAGGCTCTGGGGGGCCCCCAATAATCACGGTCCCCAGAGGGGCCTGTCTATAAAAGAGAGGAGGTGCATGTCGCCCTCTTCTGACCCCAGAGCATAAGGGAGGCCCCCGTTTTGCGCATAGGAGCGCCGGGGGTTCCATTGTTTGCCTTCTAGGCACTGGAGGTGCCTTCATCCAACCAGGTACTGTTTAAAGGACCAATATAGTGGCAATCCAAAGTTCTTTCTACAGACTTTTGTTTGATTCATATATTACCTACCTGCGTTTGATGTTTTTACATATGTGTATGCAAATGTTCCTTTTATGGACATGCTTGCTAATATGTTTTTCTAACTTGCCATATGTTTTCTAATGTTCCTACTCTGGGCATTTTATGATATTCTTATGACAAGTGATGTGATGTAATAACGTGTTTTCCTGACTACTGCTTATGTTGCAGAATACTGAGTAACCTGTGTGTTATGTGTGACTACTGCTAGGTTTCAGAGTAACTAATGTGTAATGTTCTGACAACTGCTAAGGTAGCAGGATAGTACTGATATGTGATGTTTGGCCTGATAATTGCCTTGTGTACAATACAGTATATTTTCATATAATCTGGTGTTGTGTTTCCTTTGTGGTGGGGATATTGCGTCACGTGTGTTGTGTGTATTATGCAAATGCTTTACACATTGCCTCCGGGTTAAGCTTGACTGCTCGTGCCAAGCTACCAAGGGGGTGAGCAGGGGTTATCTTGGACGTGTAACTCCCTTGCCCTGACTAGAGTGGGTAAGTTCTGCCTGGCTGAGGTGCATACCCTAGCCAACCAGAAACCCCATTTCTAACAGAGACCAATTTAAAAAAATGCACCCACTCACAGACCCACTCACAGACTCACTCACACCCCCATTCACACACCCATAAGGCCACTTATACACCCAATCAAAGACCCACAAAACCACTCCCACACCCAGTCACAGACCCACTCAGCCACTCACATACCCACTCACACACTCATATGGCCACTCATATACCCATTCGCACACACACTCACAGACTCACACACCCACAGACACACAAACCACTACCACATTCAGTCACAGACCCACACAGCCACTCACACACCCACTCACAGACCCACAAAACCACTTGCATACCCACTCACAGACCCACATAGCCACTCATACACCCACTCACGCAGCCACTTATACACCCACACAACTCACACACCCACTCACTCACCCATTCAGCCATTTACACACCCACTCACAGACCCACACAGCCGCTCACACACACACTTACACACCCACACAACCACATACACTCACACACAGTCAGTCACACACCAATACAGCCACTCACACACAAACTCACAGACCCACAGTGTGGAGTTGACTGGCCAACCCCCTTCATGTATGGTCAATGGCCAAAAGCCGTGCTTGGTGGTGGTTGGGTTAACATATGGTAATTAAATTTAAATGTTAAAATATCCTTGAAATTTACTGAAAAAACAAAGATTACAGGGACTGTTTGAGGTGGCAAGTTCTGGTTGATTGAGGCGAGGCCCTAGCCAGGCAGAACCTACTTCTCCCATCAGGGTTGGGTGATGACACTCACTGTATAACCTGTGCTCACGCTCTGGTAGCTTGGCACAGAACAGTCAGGTTTATCACAGAGGCAATGTGTAGAGCATTGGCACAGCACATCCACACAATAAGTACACTGAGCTTCACAAATGAGATCTCAAACGAGGTGAACATCATGTAAATCTGGGCATAAATCACATTCAGAAAGACCACTAGTAGTACTAGGCCCAACAGTGTTAAAACAACATCAGCAGTATGTACATGTGAGAAAAGCAATACTTTCCCTCCCCACACTCACATGCGGTGCTACCAAGTTGGCAGCACGAGACCCACCTCAACGATCACCCCAATTCAATATAAAATAGTTGTAAGATGCATCCCGGATACCAATGATAGCAGCAATGTGTACATACAGAGAACTATAGCACTTTTGAAATAACTCTGTGACATAGGCACACCAGTAAACGTCAATGGCAATTGCAGTTGTCAACAATGCGCACAGCAACACTACCACGTGTTGAAATCCAGCTCAGACACTCGCTTCCTTACACTCACTCCATACCGCTACAAGGTGCCACGGATATCAGCCATGCTAGCATAACGCTCTCGTACGCACTCGCTTACAGCACCTTAATGCGGTGCTCTCACTGCTGGCAGATGAGGTGTAAATGGGTTTGCAGACCCCTCTTGGACCCAAAGCTTTCTCCACCCTACAACCAATTCCTGCTCCCTCAGAGTTAGAAATAAAGCAACCTTTCCCCGGGTGCTAGGCCGCTCACGGCTGGTGGTTACACTTAAGATCCCGGGGCAAAGGTACAGGGGAAGAAAGAGAGAATGGCTGATCAGGCAACAGTCCCCAAATGGATGTTTGGTCCCCACTCAGGAAGTTCACTCAGGGGTCTCCACACTGGGCTTCCAGCGTGGGGCCTGGTCCGTAAAGCACAAGGGAGGGTCGCCTTGGGACATGCTGTTCACAGTCGCGCCCAGCACTCCACTTCACATATAGTTACCAATCCGGCACCTCCCATGACAGGAGGCACCACGTCTGGGGCACAATGACTTGGACCGCCCCAGGTGTCCAGGTTGCACACAAAGACTTTACCAAATTCTGTGCCCTCCTGGTATGGGCACAAAGTCTGAAATGTGATGACTGAGGCACACCAGACACTTCCGAATGAATACGCAAAAGTGCTCAATGCAGGGTCTCCCCTGGGATGAGGACCAACATCTGGTGCACAATGACTTGAGTCACACCAGACATTTCTGCTCATACACAAAAGATCACCAATGTCGTGCCTCCCTTGAATGAGGCACAACGTCCTTTTGTGCAATGACTTCAGTTGCACCAGGCAATTCCACTTGCACACAACAAGTTACCAATGCTGAGCTCCTCTGGAATGAGGCACAACATCTGGTGCGTGATGACTTGAGTCACACAAGGCAATCCCACTTGCACACAAAGAGTTCCAATGCCGTGCCTCCCTGGAATGAGGCACAACTTATGGTGAGCAATGACGTGAGTTGCACTAGACACTCCTGCTTGCACACAAAAGGTTCCCACTGCAGCGATCCCAGGAATGAGATGCCATGCCTGGTGTGCGATGACTTAAGGCGCCCCAGACACTTCTGAACACATAATCAGCCCCTGTTTCGTACCTTCCTGAAATGAGGCACATTTGGTGCGAGATGGCTAGAGCCGCACCAGACCAATCCAGTCACACACACAGCAATGCCAGTTCAGCTGCACCACACAAGATAGAATGTGGCATTGCTCTGGGTACATCCCCACCTACTAGGGTCGCAATCAGTGACACGGACTCTGCACGAAATGAGCATGCAGTCAGGTGTAACACAAGAGAAATTTGGCACACTTGACAACAGCCGGCCACGTGGGGTCCCGCAACCAGTAATCCATTTACTACCAACCAAACGTTTGGGTGTGACGCGGCCCCACGATGAAGGGCCACACTCCTTGAATGTGGGCAGTACTTTGCAGGCTCTGAACCAGGCAAATCCAGTCTCCAGGCACAATTCTTAGTTCTACGCTCACATCGCTGGTACGCGGTGAAATCCAGCGGACGATCTAGACATGTAAAAGGGCACCACTCTCCAGATGACATGGTAGAAGGTGTAGGTCCCTCGAAGGAGGACTTTGATGTCCCTGAGACCTCCACACAGAACAGGGGGCAAGCCGACAAGCCCTTGGAAAGCACACTTCAGAGTATCACACTGCATCAAGCAATGTGCCCAGGCCTGCCACAATGCAGTAAGTACTCCTGTGCACAACAGATTCCTCTAGCAGTGTGCACCACCAGTTTGGGGTTTGCTGAAGTGTGGTTTTCCTAGTTATACTCAAGTGTGCCTTTGAAGTTTGGGTTGTTTCAAAGGGTTCCCTTTGAACCACAGATGTCTCCCTTAAAATTCAGTCCTGTCTGCCATGGGGTATTGGAATTTAGATCTTATCTTTAGTGGTGCCATGATCTAATTCTGAGAGGCCAAGAATCAAAAGCTGTCCCTCCAATTTATCCAGCCAGGTCCTCAATTCACAGAGGTCTGTTGTTCCAGCTGTCCAAGTTTTATAACTGTCCCTGGGGAATGCATAATGTGGTTACCCTCAGCTTCCAGTGGAATGAAGTTTGAATTCAAAAGGTGCACAAAAGGGATTTTAGATCATGGAAGTGGCATTTCCAAGGTATTACTGACAAAACCACCTTTACTATCATTAGATTCCTAAACACAAACCCTTTCCAATGGTAAACATTATCAGGTTCCACTATCGCAGCTAGGATTATTTATAAACTTTCCCTCATATTAACCCATGGCCAGAGCAGCTCTCAATGGAAGTGAAAACACATATTGGCATTCTTCACTTTGTGGGCACATATGCCCTGGCGCACGCACAAGCCTGCAGGGGCAGGCTGCACACACGCTTTGAGAACACCACAAGGATGCAAGTGCGCCAATACAGGCCTACTGTGACAGGCTCAGTATATATATGTAAACACCAATGAGCAAGTGTGCACATACTGGCAAGCTATGCTCGTTCCAGTATATACCTGCAAACGCCAATGTGCAATTGTGTATATTTGGGGAAGCCATGCCAGACTCCATATATACATGAAAACACCAAGGTGCAAGTGTGCACATATAGGTCAACCAGGCTCAACTCAGTATATACATGGAAAAAACCAATGTGCAAGTGGGCACATATAGGTAAGCCATGCCAGGCTCAGGATATACATGAGAACACCAATGTGCAAGTGTGTACATATAGACAAGCTAGGCCAGGCTCAGTATATACATGAAGTCACTTTTAGAAATGGGGTCTTTGGTTGACAGTCAGGTTACCCCCTGTTCAAGCAAGGACCCTCACTCCAGTCAGGGTAAAAGAGAATCACCCTCAGCTAACCCCTGCTTACCCCCTTGGTAGCTTGGCAGAGCAGTAGGCTTAACTTCAGAGTGCTAGGTGTAAAATATTTGTACCAACACACACAGTAACTTAATGAAAACACTACAAAATGACACAACACCAGTTTAGAGTCGCATAGACCCCCAGGTACAGTACCTTGGTAAAGAAATAAAACAAGCCGATGCGCAAAGTCGGGGATCGCGACATCTGTGCGAAACCGTGAATTCGTGCACTTCGAGCGGCGTCGGTCACGACGTGGTGCGGCGACTTCCACTGAGTCACGGACTTCAGCTGGGCTGCAGTGGCATCGGGCCTGCGAAGGTCGTCACGTTCCAGCGAAGATCACAGAGTCGGGTTCAGGCAGCGTCACCGGATTCAGCAGCGGCGTCGGTCCTAAGTTGTCCGAAGTCGATTTCCTTGGATTTTTACCAGCTTTCCGTTCAAGGGCCCAGGTACTGGATAGGGCACCACTTGTCAGAGCAGCAGTCTCTCCAGAGACTCCAGGTGCTGGCAGAGAGAAGTCTTCGCTGTCCCTGAGACTTCAAACAACAGGAGGGAAGCTCTAAATCAAGCCCTTGGAGATTTCTTCACAAGATGAAAGTCCAGTCTTTGCCCTCTTACTCTGGCAGAAGCAGCAACTGCAGGATAGCTCCACAAAACACAGCCACAGGCAGGGCAGCTCTTCTCAGCTCTTCAGCTATTCTTCAGGCAGAGGTTCCTCTTGTTTCCAGAAGTGTTCTAAAGTCTGTGGTTTTGGGTGCCCTTCTTATACCCAATTTCTCCTTTGAAGTAGACCTACTTCAAAGTAAAGTCTCTTTTGAATGTGAAATCCTGCCTTTTCCAGGCCAGGCCCCAGACACTCGCCAGGGGGTCGGAGAGGGCATTGTGTGAGGACAGGCACAGCCCTTTCAGCTGTAAGTGACCACTCCTCCCCTCCCTCCTAGCACAGATGGCTCATCAGGAAATGCAGACTACACCCCAGCTCCCTTTGTGTCACTGTCTAGTGTGAGGTGCAACCAGCCCAACTGTCAAACTGACCCAGAGAGGGAATCCACAAACAGGCATAGTCACAGAAATGGTATAAGCAAGAAAATGCTCACTTTCTAAAAGTGACATTTTCAAACACACAATCTTAAAATCAACTTTACTAAAAGATGTATTTTTAAATTGTGAGCTCAGAGAACCCAAACTTCACATGTCCATCCGATCCCAAAGGGAATCTACACTTTAATCAGATTTAAAGGTAGCCCCCATGTTAACCTATGAGAGGAACAAGCCTTGCAACAGTGAAAAACGAATTTAGCAATATTTCACTGTCAGGACATATAAAACACATTACTATATGCCCCACCTTAACCATACACTGCACCATGCCCTTGGGGCTACCTAGGGCCTATCCTAGGGGTGCCTTACATGTAAGAAAAGGGAAGGTTTAGGCCTGGCAAGTGGGGCTGCAACCGACTCCTTGGTCTTCGCTGGAACGCGACGACCTTTGCAGGCCCGACATTGCTGCAGCCCCGCCGAAGTCCGTGACTCCATGGAAGTCGCCGCACCACGTTGTGATCGACCCCGCTTGAAGTGCGCAGATTAAATGTTTCGCACAGATGCTGAGATCCCCGACTTCGCGCTTCTGCTTGTTTTCATTTCTTCACCAAGGTACTGTACCTGGGGGTCCATGCGACTCCGTGTCTGGCGCGCTGGTGTCAGATTGTTGGGAACGACTCCGTTACGACGCCGTGTTACCACCTCATCGACGCATTTTGTGTTTCTAAGCGCTAATTTTGAGTTTGTTTTGTTTAGATAAATATTTCCTATTTTTCTAAACTGGTGTTGTCATTTTGTAGTGTTTTCATTAAGTTACTGTGTGTGTTGCTACAAATACTTTACACCTAGCACTCTGAAGTTAAGCCTACTGCTCTACCAAGGGGGTAAGCAGGGGTTAGCTGAGGGTGATTCTCTTTTTCTCTGACTAGAGTGAGGGTCCTTGCTTGAACAGAGGGAACCTGACTGTCAACCAAAGACCACATTTCTAACACAGCCCATGAAAAGTTTTGGCCCCAACCGTGAGATCCTTTTCGTCCTTCCCAAATGAGGGAAGACAAGTTAATCCTGGGCCCATCTTTTTAGCTAACTCTTTTCTAATGTACGGTCTGTATAACTCATTGAAGGAGTGGATATTATCGAATCACTAGGCCGCTGATTTTAGAAGACATAGGTTCTCATTCCACCTTTGGTTCTCGATCAAAACTGTGGTTCTAGGCAAAATACACATTCTCCATGTGTCACAAATTGCAAAAAGGGGAATATTAAATATGTAAAAAAAGCAACAGTGTACTCTGTAGTAATGTTCCTTAAATTTAGGGTGCTACTACTATAATAACAATGCACCCTTTTAGAGCTATGTTCGTACTTGGTGCTAGGGCCATGCTATATTCAGTGCTTAATTTGTGCTTGTGGTTTCCGGTGCTGAGCACCGTCACTTTATTTTGAGGGCCTGCGCTTATTCTTCTGCCCCAAGCATTTGCTGCGAGCAAAAGACACATATGGTAAAGACGGAGGAAGAGAAAAACGAAAACGCGTCACAATGGGAGAAAGCTGCAAGAGTGAGCTGAAGGTGTAGGCAATGGCTTTAAATGTATTGAAAAGGCCCGAGATGGCTTCAGGATTACGCTGCCTCATTATTCTGTGTTCCCACATTTAATTGCAGCAGCCGCATGTTTAAGAGGAGGTCTTTGAGCACCGGCACCTTTTTACTTACAAATTAAGCACTGGCTATATCAAACCCCTACAATAATGTAAATGAAACTATGAAACATTTATTTTATTAGGTACGACCTAAAAATGCTTTAAGCTGTTAATTTGGGAAAATATGTTATCAATGATAGAAAATTCAGCCTTTTGGAGATTAAAACATCCAACAACAGAGCTAACGAAAAACACATGGCATCCATCCTGGTGTAGCGAATGGTGAGGAAAAAGCAAAGTGTCAGTGCATACTATGTGCTACAAAGTAATAAAAGTTCAGTAACTGAAATGCAAACCCTTCCAACGTGCACGCAGTGTATGAAATGTGCATACCAGTCATAGTCAAGGTCTATTGTTAATAGGGCTTAAAACAATTTCAATTGACCCAAAACAGGCTCTTTAAAGGCTGTCTTTTATTTGTCAAAAATAATGCGAGAAATAAAGGGGACCCTTTTAGGGAATCATGTGTGTTGGAGCAGAATGAACGCAGAATACGAAATGGCTCTGGGTTTTGTGGCTTTGTGACTATGGGGCTTTCACCTTTGGATGGGTTAGCACCTTACATTGTTTGGGAATTCTCTGGTTCGGTCCTTTATTCTTGTCCTCTTCTGGTATTTGTTCTTCTTGCTCAACATCCTAGCCTGTTCACTGTTGTGTGTGGTGTTGTGGCGATAATCATCTGTTTATGCCTCAGCTGTGCAACGTTTCACCTGAACTTCTACACTTCTTGTTTCATATCTTATTACGTTGTTATTTCATCAATTGTGGTAAAGACCCAAAGTGTTACTTTGTATGTCTACCCAACTCTATGACTCCTTTCGTTCAACATGAACGGCTATAACTTACCATGTAAACCATACACTGATTATAACTGTGAGAATCTGGACCAGCTGAAATAGCCACCATTCTAGCCCATAGCAGTAAACCCATTTTAAGGAGTACTTGCCTTTGAAGGTTGCCCTGTGATACAAAGCAATATTCATAGTACATGCAAGCATTATGCTTAACAAATCAATAATTACAATACTGTAAGAGATAAAGAACTTCAAGACCCCTACCTAGTTTCAGTAAAAATATAAAATGTGATAGAAAAAATAAGGCACAACTGAAGAGCAATATATAAGGGGTTGATAGGAAAGAGTAAAAGAAAAGCCATTACTGTAAGAAATTGGGTTATTAGATGTGCAGGGTGTGTGACCTGCATAAGTATCAGGTACACAATTGTCTCTTTACTAAGAGCCTGGTATCCCATTGTAGCACACTGGAAAATCCTATCAGGACAGCTAGAATTCCTACAATACCCAAATATTCTTATGGAAAACGTCCTTTTCTGATCCATTCCCTCAATTACGACAATGTCCAGGTAGAATCAATGCTTAAACAAGGAACATATAGCTCCAGCCAAGTAAAGAATCAAGATTCATTTATGAATGCAGAGTAACTTTAATTTCCTATATTTCCAATATCCTCATCAACAACTGCTTCTTAAAAATACAACTGGTAAAGAGCAGACTCCCCTTTTTCACAGAAATATCATCTGTCAGAGGTAGGGTCATTGGTCTCGATCAGGCTAATTAGTACAATGGTTTACATGATTGTCTCCTAGTGCTCACTTCCTTTATCTTCAGCAAACACATAATGGGGAGCACGGTGGGGCCTGAAGGTTTATGATTCTACTGCGCATAAAGCTTAACATTAACTTATAGTATTTGGATGCATATCTTTTTAGTGCCCCTACCCTTTCTTCTTATTGTATTTGTGAAGCAAAACACACCTTTGGTTAGTTGCCTCAGAGTGCTAGAGAGGGGAATCCAGGATGTGGCGTTATAATGAACAAAATAGTTTGCAGAGCAATGAGGAAGTAATAATCTAAACCACTGTTCGTTCCAAATGCCTTGAAAAGGAGGTGGTAAATTCCTGGTAATTGAAACCCAGTGAGAATCTATTAACGCCCCTACCCGCTCTGAGAGGTAAGTAAAGTCTTACCCCAGTGAGGAAACAAATAAAAAAATATAATATATAAGGCAAATCAAGCTACTACATGTCCTAATAGTTGACAAAGGAAGAGAAATAGGAAACTTCTCTCTAAAACATGGCTCATACCCTAGCTTCAAATGTCTGCAGGAGCTCTAAGTGCATTAAAGGAAATCATATTGAGGGTTAATAAGAATAAAATGTGACTTGATAGCTCTATTTTCCAGAAGCAAAGGGAAATGTCTCATAATCTAACTCAATGTAACAGGCAGGTCATTCTTAGGAAAGTAACAGTCTTCCTGTGAAAACTCACTCTGGTTCATTTTAATAAAAAAAAGAATTAGTCATGCTACTATATGGCTCAACCACTGTGACGTTAGAAATTCTGAGTAAATCTCCTTCTATTGCCTAAAAATCATTAAAGGACATAGACAGAATTAGTTGTGTCTTTGATATGAAAAGCAAGCAATGGAGTAGAATGAATTTACCTTCTGGTATTTTATAATTTAGTTTTAAAAGCAATGGAAACTGTAACAGTTCTTGTGTAACAACAGCTATCACAGGAAACACTGATGCACACATGAAGTGACAACCACAAAGGTTCCAGGTCAAATTTTAATTGTGGTTGATTGCCTGGGAAAGGATAGTATTGTGTAAACTTGAAAACCACTGTCTATGAAGAAAACTCTGTAGGCACCTCGAAGACTTGTGGACATGTGCAATAACAGTTTCATCCGAAATTCAAACATTTAGACTATTGAAGCATTTTATAGACCTCTTGCTTTCAAATCACAAATAATATAAATAAAGCACACTTGTTTTTGCTTCTAGGGGAGTGTATTTAATTTAATATTAGAAGTTGGTTATAGTTTTTGCGTGAAAGTCATATCTTTTTTGAGGTAATGATATTTATTGAGCAAACAGCATGATATATAAGAGAACATTGCAAATATAAACTATGAGATTTAAACTTAACAAACTGATAATATATTGTATGTAAATCACAGTGGGAGAAAATAGGAATCCAAGCACTATTAGCAATGTAAGATTAGATAATACATTTTTTAATAGAAAAGAGCGAGGAAACCAAAGACAGTTCAGCAGGGAGTAGATGAAAATAAACTAGATTATAAATAAAGTTATAGCCGTAAAGATATGCAAATGAGAAAGCAATTAAAACAGCAGAATGAAAGTATATACAAGATTATGCATTGATAGGTGAATTAAAATTTATGAAGCGAAACTTCAGGTAATTAGGTAGTTAGGTGGGAGAGGGGGAACAATCTCTTTAGCAATAAGTGACAAGTGATTAGTGAGTGGTAATCAAAGTGAATGACACATGATAGATAGTTATTTTGAATCAAGTTTGTAGCTATCTAATCTATGGTGATGACATACTAGATTCCACCAATCATGAAGAGAAATGTTATCTGTGGATTTTCAATTGGATGTAATCTGAGAGATAGTTATGGAGAACAGGAAATCAACAAGTTTACCAAGCATTCTTTGAGAATTCCACACATCATGCAAGCTGTCCAAAACACTAAATCATGTGAGAGTGGTAGATGAATCTCAGTAATGGCTGTGATGTAATTCCATTTGGAAAACCAGAAAATGTACAGAGATAAAGCTGAGAAGAACATGTGAAAATCCGTACCAGACTGAGTGTTGCAATAACAGCAAGTTTCTTACCATGCAAAGATAAGCTTAAAAAGATGAGCACTAGTGTAAAAAAGTCTGTTGTAGGAAAAATATGATGTTTGAGTTAGACTGGCCGGATGAGCAGTGAAATGTATGTTGCTCCACATGTCATCCCATACTAAGATTGGCCAAATGAAACCAAGATCTAATTCCCATATTGCTTTTATAGATGTGAGAGAGCGGAGCTTATATAATCTATATTAATATGCAAATGCTTATGAACTAATGCACAATAATGCCGCATAGAAACTGTAGAAATGTATTTTGCAAAAACGTGCACCTGAAATGTGACCACGGGGAGTGGCGCCAATGTATACGGGGACTAATAAAAAAATGACTAATGTTTATGAATTCTTGTATTAGACTTAGGTGGTCATTCCGACCTAGGCGGGCGGCGGTTGCCGCCCGCCCGTCGGAAGCCGCCTGAATACCGCCCCGCGGTCAATAGACCGCGAGGGGTATTCTGACTTTCCCGCTGGGCCGGCGGGCGATCTGATTCAGATCGCCCGCCGGCCCAGCGGGAAAGCGCCTTCCACAAGGAAGCCGGCTCGGAATCGAGCCGGCGGAGTGGAAGGCGTGCGACGGGTGCAGCAGCACCCGTCGCGCTTTTCAGTGTCTGCATCGCAGACACTGAAAAGCCTAGTTGGGCCCTGTTAGGGGGCCCCTGCAGTGCCCATGCCATGGGCACTGCAGGGGCCCCTAGGGGCCCCAAGACGCCCGTTCCCGCCGGCCAGGTTCTGGCGGTAAGAACCGCCAGAGCCAGGCCGGCGGGAAGGGGGTCGGAATCCCCATGGCGGCGCAGCATGCTGCGCCGCCATGGAGGATTCCCCAGGGCAGCGGGAAACTGGCGGGAGACCGCCAGTTTTCCCTGTCTGACCGCGGCGTTAGCGCCGCGGTCAGAATGCCCTTAGGGGCACCGCCGGCCTGTCGGCGGTGCTCCCGCGCCCGTTGGCCCTGGCGGATTGTATCCGCCAGGGTCAGAATGAGGGCCTTAGTTTTTCTAATCTTGTAGGCCTTAAGTTAGCATGAGCCGAAGCTTAGCTGCCTGGCTCTCATATTGAATGTATTTTTCCTAAACGTGCAGTGTGCTGACTCGCAAAGGACATGACCTCTTGTTTTCTTCAAACTAGAAGCTGAATGTAACTATAGTGGATCCGTTCTCATGAAATTCATATTGCTTGTAGAAAATGTTTAGTTAAAATGCAACAGTGTAGATTAGTATAATGTACAAGCTCGCTCAAACCGGTACAGACAATGGAGCTACTGACCAAAACATGTGCAAAAGAATTACAGAAGGATGAAATCATACCCGACGTGCTACCTCTGAAGGCATCAATCACATGGACCAATAAAAAGTCTGAGAATTAATGTGGGGTGAAAGATTAATGACATAAATTGTTTTCTAATTGGCTAAAGATAGTGGGGTATTACTTTTGTCCAATCAAGTTTTAGGGGAATGTACAACGAAAAGGGATAAAAACCCCTGTCACCAGGAAGCAGTTTAGAATTAGAGGGCAGGAGAGCCTTTTGAGATTGGTTAGGAAGATGCTGCTGATTTGATCCAGAAACTTTGTCACTCTGTTTGATGACTTATTTTGGTTTTGTTTAAACCATCTTTTTCCTTAGATTGCCCTTTTACACTTTGCCTCCTTATGAGGGAAGTGCCCCTTTGGCCCCAAACCTGAGTTTTGACTGATGGCGAATCAACTGATGTCCTGAAGACGAAGACTGAACCTGAGTGCTGACCTAAACCTTGGAGGGTAACTATGACAATGAAATTGTGATTTGTCTGTTTGCTTTTCCTTTCTAGGTACCAACTGCTTACTTTTGACAGAGACCATAGCTAGATGTTTTCCAAATTAATGTTATAAATTATTTTGCATGAAGCCCAACATGCTAATGCTAATCAGTGGGTAGGACAGGGGTTCACTGAACTGACGCAAATAGACAAACGACGGAATCGATGCTTTGTTGAACTGACGCATTAATGATACTCTGCTAAAGTTGATCTATGTTCACGCCGTGTAATGTTCTAATGTTTGTGATTCTTGCTTTAGTGAAATGTTATCAGAGTTGCCATATTGTGACTATGCCATTGTGTTTCTTGGTTTTGAGATTAACACATCTGCTTTTAGAATTGTAACTAATAGGGAATAAATCTCACAAAATTCTACTAAACTGGTGTGGTTATTCATGACTGCAAGGTCATGGTGGTGTCTTAAGTTGATTAATGTCTTTGACTAAAGTGAGATGTATTGTTGTGTTAAATATTGATGACATTATTGACGTATTGATTGACATATTGATTAGTTATCTCGTCCTAAGGTGTCTCTCAATTGGGTCAAAAGATTAATTGGCCTAAAACGAGTCCTGATGTGTAATAAATGATCATAAAGGGACGCGTTTGCAGATGGTTTGGACCCTATGTGGATCTGGCACTCTCAAATGGTTTTATTCACAGTACAAAGTTTGTGATACCGGAAATGCATACAAGGTGGGAGATTGTAAGTGGATGATAATTCGGAAAATGGAATAGGAGAACCTGAGTTGCATAGTTGTGAAACAAGAAGGATACCTTTGTTCATCCATGCCTTCCAACACAAAGTCCTGCCCTGTCTCTTAAGTAGATTACTGTGCCAAAAAGGGTTGTTGAAGAATGGACTTCTAGGGGAGAGGGTAAAAGCTAAGTAAGGTTTCAGTAATGTGCAAGCATGAGAGACAGTGTTAGGTAGCTAAAATATGGCAGGGTTAGACATAAAAAGAATGTGTTTGTGGGAGATGGATGATAACATTGCCTGCTCCAGAGAGAGATGCAGCTGCTGAGGTGCATCAGAGGATGCAGGCAAATAAATATGTAGTTGCTTGATGCCAAAAGCCTTGGAATAGTTAAAAACAATTAGGGAAATGAACTCCCCCTGAAAACGTGGGAAGTTTTAATTTTGATAAAGGAGTTTGAGGGGGTTTGGCATACCAAAGAAATTTGGAGAGAATCCTAACAAGTGAGCCAAAAAACTCCTAAGTATTTTAATAGGAAGCATCATGAGAAAGAAGCTGATAATAGGGAGGAGCATAATTTTGATAGTGTCTAGACATCCCATCCAGGACAATTATAATTGAGACAATTTCACCGAAAAAGTGAGGAGCTTATCCAACAAGACATCTGATTAATGTTGTGTGTCCTTGAGAATGTCACCATACCATATGCCTATATGTTTGATGTTGGAAGAGTTCCAGGAAGGACCTGCTTCATCAAAGATATTTTTGGAACAATATTTATTCAGTGGCAGTACCTCCGTTTTGCCTACATTGAGTTTGTATCCCCCATATGGCAGAGTATAGATTTAATTCAGAAAAGAAAACATGAAGAGAGCGATCTGGATGTGACATAGATAAGAGAATATCATCTGTATCTGCAATAAATATAATGTGAGTATTTTTCATTTTGAACCCTGTAAAATCATCCAAAGTCCTTAGTTGGTAAATAAAAGTTCCTAAGGCTAAAACAAATATTAAGGGAGACAAGGGGCATCCCTGACGAGTTCCTCCATTAAGAGGAAAGCAGGGAAACTGAATATAATTTGTGAAAACTGAAGAATGTGGTGAGGAATATAGCAAGGATACGAGTTGAAAGAAATGAGGAACAAGACCGTGCAATGCAGAGCCTTCATCAAAAAGCTCTAATTGACCCTATTGAAAGCACTTTCTGCATCAAAAGATAATGCTGCTAACAGATCCTTTATCTTGTGAGTGCTATTGATGATATTTAGGATGGGGCAAGAATTATCCACAATGTTTTTTTAAAGAAGGAATCCAGATTGATGAACATCAATGAGATCAGGCATTATATGGAGTAAGCGAAGGGCCAGAGCTTTGGGAAATATTTTACAATCTATGTTGATTAATGAGATGGGCCTATAGTTTTTGCCTTGGGTCAAGTCGTGATCTTTTTTAGGACTTGAGCAAATAATGACTTCTCCAAAGGAGCTGGAAACGGAGTTTGAATCAGTGAAGTGAGTAAGTAATTTAGAAAGTTTGGCAAAATGAAGATAAAAATGAACTGTAAAGCCATCAGAACCAGGTAGAGTTCTTCAGTGGTTGTTCTAAAAGTGTGAATGAGTCAGCGGTGAAGCTTTAGGTTGGAGACTGTTATTAATAATGGATTTAATAGCTGTCCTTTCCTTTCTGAATTTAAAATAGCAAGCTAGAAAGGAACCAGACTTATTACCATCATAGTATTTAGCATTTAATTTAAGGAGTGTACCACAGGCTTGTTCATACATATATTTGTTGAATTCAATCCTACCTATAATTAAGGCTTCTAGATCAGATTTCTATTATTACTATTATTATTTTTGTTGTGCAGATGTTTTTTGGAATGTACAAAACCTATAATAAAACTCCTTGAAACTGCCTTGAAGGCCTCCCAAACAGAATGGAATGATGTTTGATCATTGTCATTTAATTGGAAAAATTATTTGGTGAAGGTGTTATAGGAAGCAAGAAAAGATGCGTCCGATAGTAGCAAGATGTTGAACATCCAAGATGATTTTTTTAAGTCCACTGATGAGGATATCTAAATCAGTTAGTATTGGGGTGTGATCCAATATAAGTATGGAACCAATCTCTGAGTTATCCACGTGTTGCCAAAAATGTTTACTAAGCAAAATACAATCCAGTTTAGATTGGGGCCGGTGAGTGGGGGAGTAAAAAAGAGTGTTCTAACAGGTCAGGATTATATCATCTCCAAGAATCAGAAAGTAAGTGTTGAGAAGTTAGTTTTTTGATGGCTGTATGGGGGGCAAGGGGAACACAACTTGAAATGGAATGCCTTTCTAGAAAGGACTCGAGAACCTGCTTAAAGTCCCCTCTTACTATTAAATTATCACAAGTGTGTTCAGATATGACGCGTGAGGGCTAAGGCCAAAAATTGTGGTCTGGATGGGTTGGGCCATAAAGGTTTAAGATAGTGAGAGTAGTATCATCGATTTGTAAGGGTGAGTACCAAGCAACAACCCTCTATATCATGAAGTTGTAGTGTATAGTGATGTGTAAAGACATGACAGAAGATAACACGATTTTTGTTGGTTGTAGTCGGAGAGAACTAACCCATTGTTTCTTAAGTTTGGCAGCCTCCAGTTCATTGAGATATGTCTCTTGTAACAGAGCTATGTGACATTTCAAACGAGCCACATGAGATAAAACACGCTGATGTTTAATGAAGTTTTTAAGCCCCTTGACATTCCCTGTAACTGACCTAATTTGCATTATATTGGGAATAAATAGTTACCTGCTAATACTTATAAAAAACAAGGCATATTAAAAAAGTGGAAGCAAATGGAAAGAAGGGTATAAAAAGTAGAAGAAAAAAGGGGTGGAGAGAAAGTGGAAGTATACAACCTCTGAAGGTTGGATACATATAGACATGGCATCACTAGAAGAAGGGCTCGCAAATGCTAAAAAGAAGAAAAGGGTAAAGGCAAAACCCCAGTGGGTGTAGGGACAGCAGAACACCAGAGGGAGACAGGCAAAACACCTTTGGTGCATAAGCAGGAGAGTGGGATATTAAGCTAGGTAGGAGCAAGATCCAAAAAGAGATATAGGAATGGAAACAAAACATATTATTATGTATGATGGGCCATGTACAAACAAGCAACAATTATTATGAGGCACATGAACTTAGTGAGGGAAACCAGACTTATCATTGGAAACATGAAGGAGGACAACTCGGATGATATGAACAGAACATGAGGGGAGGAACTATATGGGGGATACATAAGAAGATCCCATTGGGAAATAAAGTAAAGTAGAGAGAAGGAGAAACAGTCCAATATATGGTAATAAATAATAGTCGTTTTCAATAAGCATTCAGCTCATCAACAAGATAAACAATAAGAGATTGATATGACAGTCGTGTAATAGAGGATGATCTTAAGTCCATGGCTTCTGTTTTGTGTTGGTTGATGAAGATTTGTAAGTCAGCAGGCTCTTCAAAAGAGTAATATTTGTCCATGAAAGTGATTTTAAAGAGGCATAGGTCAAGTAGACCATACCTGTATTCAAGGATCTCAGTTGAGGATGCAAGTCCAGGAATTGTTTCTGACGAGCTGCTGAAGCTGGAGATAAATCCTGTGTAAAAAACACCTTGTGGCTGGACCATTGAAAAGAGTTTGCCTTTTTGCATTTGTTTTGTGAGTTGAAGAAAGAGGATATTAATTCCTCTAGGATGAGGGTTGGATCCTGATGAAGACCAGGGACCAATACTAGAAGCCCATTGGATGGGCAACAGGGAAGTAGAAGCAGGTGTAGGATTGACGGTATTGCCGTTTGCAAGAAGTCAGTGATGTTGGGACCGTCCAAACCTTCTGGACTACCAAGGAGATGAAGATCATTCCTCCTATTCCTGTTTTACAAATATTATGTTAGACAGTTAAGTTGTACAATGACTTTTATCATTTGAGAGGTGGTAGGCGTGGAATCCTCACCGGTGCTCGATCTTTGCTCCAATGTGGAGATGCGTTGTTCATGTGAGGACCATGTTTCCTCAATGTGTTGAAATGAGGCATAAGTGTCAGGCATTAAAAGATTCAAGGCTCTTAATTCCTCCATGACATCCTCCAGAGTTAAAGGGGGATGTGATTTGGTGGGAGAGTTGAGGTCTTTTTTTAGGCCATTTGAACGATGAATTGCTTGTACACTTTTTTGGAATTGTGCCAAAAGCATGAAAGGGAGAAGCGCTCTCCCTGAGAAATGCCAAAGCATTTTCCATAGTAGCAGAGAAAGCCCAGATCGTTTTATATGACCAAATGTGCAATAGATATAGAGTGAAAAAACGTGGATGACTTACTGCCACCATGCACTTTGCGAGATCCTACCAATGGCTGTGTTGACAGAGTAATAAACAGAAGGAAAGCAGGTAGGCTGGACAGATATAAAATGAAAATATCAGGAGCTAAAGTCGAAAGGAGTAACAAGGTGAAAGCCTCATGTGAAGTAGTTCAAATCAATATTGAGCCTCAAGCAAGAAAGTCATATGAAGTAATACATAGTTGACTGAAAGCATATAAGTAATCAATTATTGTTAATATTGCTCTCACTCTTGAAAAGAGATTTTAAAAAATCCCGCCAATTACCAGCAGTTGAAAGATGTACAGCGCCACAGGAGGTCGAGAGGTATCTGTACCATTATGGGAATGCTGCTCTTCAGGCACGTTGCTGTGGGGAGAAAATGGTGGCTACAGTGTACGCGTTGCATCAGGATGCCGATAGCAGGCTGAAATCGAGTTTCAAAAGATAATGTGGGCATTTTCTTGTTACGCCTGCCCTCTGACGTCCCAAAATGCCAGACGGCTGAAGAAATGAGGGTCCCGAGCTCACCGTCTCCAGCTGAGGCACCAAAGCTGCACTGAGCTCTATGGCACAACGGCCATCTTGAGCGACGTCCAGTTGCGCCCCTACAATTCATATCTTTAACTCGCCACAATGCTTGTTGCTTTTTTTTAAAAGAAAGTCTGTGTGTGCATGTATCTTCATGACATGAACAAAAATAACTATAACACCAACAGCATCTTAACATGACAGCAAAGTGAAAAAGAGAGTGAACGTGCAAAGGCTATTAGTGATTTCCACCTGGTCTTTACGACAGGTAAAGTGTATGCCCTTCATAAACAAAAACAATTAAATTTTGCATCTGCAATATAACAAAAGGCTTACTTGATATCCCATGACCAAAGTCTCATGAGAATGTAAATGGGGCACTTTATCAATCAATGAAATGTCAGGGCCATTATAGATCCATCCAAGCAATGACAAACCATAAATGCACATGTAAGAGAGGGACTGGCGAGGGCTAAACCAAAAACACTCCTTCTGTGCTTCTTCTTTTGTACTTTTTTGAAGAATTTATGACATGGGTCTTATCCACTGCTAAAGCCTTCTGTAGATGAAACCAAAAAACGACAGTGTGTTCTATCACCGAGTGTAAGAGGAAAAAGGAAAGGAAAATTAACAAAGGAAGGGTGGGGAGAAATTCGTTTTTTTTTTTTTTTAAATAAAGATTGAGGGGAAGAGGGAAAAGGACTAAATAAATAAGCAGAAAAAAGGGAGAAGAAAGCAAAGGGGTGCAAGGAAAAAACACAAAGGAAAATAGATCATTTAAATATGTTGATTTTATGAGGTAGGTTCACAGTTTTGAATCATTTGTTATACATTGGTTACTATCGCCAGGACATTCTACATGCAGGAATCCTCTTCTTTTTAGTTTTCTCTGTTTGCGGTGCTGCATATGTCCATTGGTATTTTAACTTCCTCCTTAGAGCTGGTAATTGAAGTACATAGAAGTTAACTCCCAAACCTTCCTAAGCCTCATGCTGGCAGTTATTGCTCCTCTCGCCATCATAATTCTAAGGTGGTCGAGGCTTCAAGGCCAGAAAGAGACATACACTCTTGCTTTTCTACAAATGTCCAATTTAGTGCTCATTAAAGCTGCAGGTTGTCCATTCAAATGACGTGATTTTTGATGTTTTCTTAAAGGCGAGTTCGTTTATTCTGATTTATGCAGATCCTATGATGAGCTGTGCATGGGAATTCATCCTATTAACTCTATAAGTAGTTGGAATCTTCATAGAGGTCTGACCGTGGTATCATTTGTAGTGTGTAACGTGATTTCTGTTTTTGATAGAGCCCATATATTGACAGCAAATATGTTCTGTAAATTGGTAGGCAAAATTGCCTTCTATGTGATAGTGTGTTAAACAAGACCTCAGATAGAATAAGAGCTTTTAAATAAGGTAAAGTACCTTCTACTGAAACAGTAACGTTGTGCTTTTTCTACGCCTGCTTTGCAAGACGATGCCTTTAGAAGTATCACAGGCTGTGCTGGGATTGGAAAACACATACTCTGGGAAACCAAAAATTGGGGGTTGAGGTATGGAAGAGGAAAGTGGGCGGAGTCATAAGGGGCGGAGCTTGAAAAGCAGAGCCTGACAGGCTACTTCTACATATATGTTTTAAAAAATCTGCCGCAAAGAAATTGACAACAAGGACAAATGTGACATTAAATCTGTTCTAGCTTAGTTAATTGGTCAGAAAGAGGCTGCAATTTAAACTATCCTTCAGTGTTGACACCTGCTGCAGAGATATTTGCATGCCCAGGAATTTTGAGGGGCTTATAATAGCATTAAGATAATGCTAGTGATTAACACAGTTCTGGGAGAGGTATCTGTTTTGATCAGTCAGAGTTTTGCCTCATAAAGTAGCATAGAGGGTCAATGTGCTTGCTGCAAAACACACAGTATAGCCAGCAGATCACAGCTTTCTTTTTATGTAGATAGGTAGGCTACTGCTGTTGACACTGAGATCATTTTGTTACTTTCAGTTCATAAATTGTGATCCTTTTAATATAGCTCCGCAATCTAGTTACGGGCATCAAGGAGCTGCATGGAAATTAAATCCTGTGTTTAGATCCTAGTTGTTTTTTCCTTAATCTGCTGTTATTCTAAGATTGCACAGAAGGATTTATTTGGGAAATAAAGGCTTGATAGTGTAGACAGCTACAATCACAGCGTTACCTTTTATATCCTGAAATGGTATTCCTCTAGATAAATGACTACACTTTTCTACTAGTATGGACAATATGTGGTTCCTACCCCTTATTATTGTCTTTTGCAACATTTGCTGAACTTACTTTTGATGTAAAGCTCTCTGACAACCTATACTGGGATGTGTAGCGTGTAAAGGAATTCAGTAACAAAGTGGAAGACAAATGCGATAGGACAAATCGAGCGCATTATTGGCAAGTTACAAACAACTATATCTCTCCTGGCCCACGGTTCTACCTGTCTGCATGTTACTCACATTTTGAAAAATGATGTTTTTAAGGTATTGTTTCGGTGCCCTGCCTACAGAGGACAGTCTAATGCCTTGGGTTAGAACATCAGACTGCACTGCATGTAGACTGTGTGGAAAGGCCAAGGAAACATTATTGCACATAATATGTAACTGCCCGAAACTCCTGGTCGAATGAGGACGTCTCCTTCGGAAACCGCTAATAAGACTGGTGTTCGTGCCTGAGAACGGCAGCTATTAAGAGAATGATGCCAATCAACAATGCACACAATGCAGCTTTTGTCATTTTTTAAAACATTTTTGTTCAAATTTACCATTTGTTAAACTGACCGAGGTTGCATGATCTAGTTGGGACATTGCATGCCACCTAATATCTAGGTGACCAGACTATGTGCAAGAAATGTTGACTGAACAGAAGAAAAGCCAGGCGGCCCGGTCATTGTACAGATTGATTCACCTTTATCATTACTAGCAATTGTAAACATTTATGTTTTTTTTGGCTAGTTTTAATATCAATCCTGCCTGCCTGTTCAAACAATTCGTAATATTGCACAGCATGCTTTACACTTTATCTGTTATATATTTGCACAGCACAACACACACTTTAACCTTTTTATGCCCCTGTGTTAGTTAAAGAAAGGGGTGAGACACACCCCATTTCCGGTGAGAGTAATCCCATTTGCATTTTACTCACATCACCTCAGCATTTGTAGCTCAAATAATGACCTCCCACAGGCTCAAATCGGGTTTATAGTTTTAAATGTGCTGCTAGTCTGCATGACACAAAATGTATTTTATAGGTGTAAGCATATATATGACCTTTTGTCATTTATAGGAGTTCAGAAACTGTTGTTTTTAGATTTTTTTTTTAAGCAGAAGTACATGCACATGGCCCTGTTAATAAGTAGGTACTATTTAAATTATTATTTGTGTAACTACTCATATGCACAGTTAAAGTTTGCATTCTTACGTGTCATGCGCATATGTTTGCAATTGGGGTTGAACAAAATCAAAATCCTGGCTCCAAGCAATACATTCTTTAAAATATTTGTGAAATTATAAACTGTGTGCCTTCCTTCCACTGCATGGGCATCTAGGTTTTAGGCTCCAGATAGCTCCCAGCCATGGTGATATTTAAACAATAGAAGGGCTGATGGCCATTTAAATAAGGCCTTCTTTTTAGCTGGTCTGGAAGTAAAAGTTAGAAAACGCTGCCTCATTTTGCTGCTCTGAAAAGAATGCAGACAACGTGTGAGCGCTGCTGAATTATGTCTCAGGTTTTGATAATCAAACCAGGACAAATTCAGCATATTTCCATAGGTAGGTCGGATCCCAGATCTGGCCTGGTATAGTAGCCAGAACCGGGATCTGGCGGCATCTCCCTACTTTCCAGCACTGATCAACTGCCATTTTGAGTTTTACCACAGTATTGAATTGATTTCACATAACATACAATGCTGACCAACAAATGTTTACATCTCTGGGACTCTTTACTTTGTGACATTACCTTTAAAATTAGAACAGAGCTGAATGGGATACACCTTTTTACACTGGGCCTGCCATTTTGAGGTCAGGCAATATGACAAAATGAAAACGTATTTTTTTCCAAGACCCTTGGACATGCATAACATTAGACAGTTAAGCACATCTTCGATATATTTTAGTACACTGCTCTTAAGTGAAGCCCTTTGTGGGTTAAACTGGTTAGCCATTACAGTGCAAGAGTTGCAGTAGTACCTAATTGATGAGCAGTCCATTATTGGAACATGCAGCAAAGTTGTTCTTTTATTTAACGGAAGTGGAAAAGAAAGGCTGCCATTTCAAACAGAGTGAGTATTTGGCAGGACTGGCGACAGGAATGCAGTAGTACTGGCGCCGGTGCGAGTCTCCTGTGCTGCTTTACTCCGGGTATGTCCTTGTTGTGAAGGTGGGCGGTGGAAAAACATAAAATGAGGAAAAGTGAGCACTGCTGACTTTTAATCGGGCTGCAGGGAAATTGTCTCAAAAAGAGGGCTATCTTTAGAGAAATGTCAAAGGTATTAGCAGTTTGGATGTTTGGTCTTAAGTCCTGTCGCCGACTTGGGGGGTTTGGTTGGGGGCCTCTGTATCTTGAAGCATGGATCTAATATATGTGATTTTTATTTAAGAACGAATCATATATTACATACACAGTCTAACCTTACAACCAGCACAATGGCTCCGTTCAATTCCTGCCACTGACCAAACTTGTGATCCACAGATCAAAGGTATGAATTCTTCTAAGACCAACTCACACTTCTATCCATCTGAAAATAGGTAAATTGAATATCACTTGATTGGGTAACCATAACAACTTTTTACAGCGCTTAAAAAAAGTAGGAGCACTGTTTAAAAGAAATGCATTGCTATGTTGTTATGCGCATTGCACCGTGGTCTGACGGAATATTTAGCAACATCTGACCCTGGTGAGGGAGCCTGGAGTGATGTAGCAGATGTAGACGAGCGGCGCAATTGTTTGATGTCACTTTCCAATTTGTAATGTTATTCAAAGGGACATACAATTTGTCTTTGTGTAGGCATGGGTCCTGTGAAAGTAGATATTCTTTAAACACAGGACCAGTTTTGCATCCGGAATGTATACCAGTAGACTCCCTCCTGTTCCATAGAGCCTATTATACCCAGTCATCACTTTACTGCTCACTAAAGTACCTACAACACCTTTCACTACTGCTTCTGTTAATGGATTACTCAGCCGGAGCTTGGCCGCATTTGCTAGTTACATTCTCAAATAAGGACGACTGATCGATGACGTCATAAAAGCAGTAGTATTATTGTACTGAACAATCTGTGTTTATTGAGCGGGAACTTAGATGAGCTTAATGGCAAACTGTAACTCTAGGGTTACTACTCTGGGGTTACGACAGTGTGACCTGTAAGTCCAAGTTCAGGCATCTATATGTAGGCATGTATGGCATTTTATTTTACTAAATAGCTTCTAGTGGGTGAGGGGCACATTAAAGTAGTAATCAATCGATATGCTTGTATATTTAAGCTGTTCAGATCTGGCTATTCTGCGTGTATTCATGCATTATATTAAATGTCAGTGTAATGTCAGCGTTCAACTGTACTTTGGTCAAATGCAGAAGAATACAGGAAGGGGATATTAGGTATTTGATGCATGACTTCACAACACGAGCCCTGCTTTTATGTTGTAAAATATCTAGTCTGTAACTTAGGAAGATATCTGTTTTTTGTGTTGTTAACTGTCGTGGTCGGGAATAGGGATGTCTATAGTTAACTCAAAATATGTATCCTTTGGGACACATTTATCTAAATGTTGAAGGGAATAGATTGAAAAATGGTGATTACAACACTGCTCAATGTATGACTCTGCACATCGTGTCCTCCGAAGTATTAGAATTCTGAGTGACATCCATTACCTTATCTAAGACTGTGTCTTTTATGAATCCAGTGGTTGCTCTGCTTTTTAGATTAATTTCACAATTGAACAAATAATGGACAAGGGTTCTGCCCTGCAACACACCCGTTACCCTCCAATTTGATTACTAATAAGTAGTCATCCCAAAATCTAGGCATGGAAGTGCTTTTAATTTTCAAAGAATGGGACTGTTTTCCATAACATTGTTATGAAGTGTAATGATTTTCTCTCCGAAAACTTAATAGAATGTTTCATTGTACTTTTGTTCTTCTATGATACAGTGACACAGATGACCACAGCATTGCCTTTTTGCATGAAAATGACTCAAACATCTGCTAAACTACACGTTATTGTGACATAATTCAAGGCATAGCAATGTCCAAAAATGACTATGGAAAGCCCCTGCTCATCAGAGCATACGAAAATCCTTTGCACCTTGAAAGCAATGCTGCGCTCAGTATCCACACTTGTCTTTTGCTCAGAAATATGACTTCGTAACATCAGTTTTGAGAGTTCTTCTTTGGTTACTTCTGGAGACAAGATTTCGTTTTAAACTAGCTTGCCAAGTATATCTGAACTCCATACTTAACACATCTGGTGGTGCCTGAAACATCTCAACCAGATTAATTGAAATCTAACAAATGTAAATATCACGCTACTAAAACTATCTTTCATAGGGATGTCCCCTCTTTGTGAAAATTGTCCGGGGAAATGCCAAGAGGGGCTTCCCTTTAAATTAGGTCCAGTGGCAGAGAGGGGCACTTTCGTGCTTATTAGTTTTGTGTGTTTGGTGGATCTCCTTGTTATAATTTTTTTTTTTTTAAACCATAAATATGACAATTCTGGTAAGACCATAACTACAATCTGACATGTATCACAAACGAATTGAATTAGTTCATGTCGCTCATTATTCATTATGCCCCAACACATTGGGGGTTATTCTAACTTTGGAGGAGTGTTAATCCGTCCCAAAAGTGACGGTAAAGTGACGGATATACCACCAGCCGTATTACGAGTTCCATAGGATATAATGGACTCGTAATACGGCTGGTGGTAAATCCGTCACTTTTCCGTCACTTTTGGGACGGATTAACACCTCCTCCAAAGTTAGAATAACCCCCATTGTGCCTGGGAGGAGGTAAGACAAATCTAAGTTATACCTGACAGGCAAAACCCCAGAGCGAAGCATCCCGAACAGGTTTCACTGAGGAAACTGGTATAGTTTGAACCTGATATTCCTAGCTTATTATATTAGTAAACAACTGCTAAGCATATCTGCAATCTTGTTTATCTACTAGTGATCATATAAATTGTACATGGGTACATGTTCAACAAAAATAGGATACTGGACACTTTGTAGATAGTATTTCTTGCTGCACAATTTGTTATGGATGGAAGGGGAACTTTTTCTGTTTATTTCCCCTATCAATTTCCGTTAGACTTGACATCCTTGGTGTGGTATTACCACAGACATCTTGCCTTCACTCCCTGGTTTTTGCTGAGCTCGTTTTTGACAGCATTGGGACTCTGCCACTGGCTAACAGAGAGAAAGTGCACAAAGTGTTTATGTTCTCTCATTTAAACATGGTAAAATAGGCATACACCCAATTAGCACATTTAATTTACTTATTAGTCCCTAGTCAATGGTACCAGGTGTGCCCAGGGCCAGGAAATTAAATGCTGCTAGTGGGCTGCAGCACCCACTCAGCCACCCACTAAAGTAGCACTGGACAACATGTCTCAGGACTGTCACTGCAACCTGCAGCTTTAAGCTGCCATTTTGACACGGCAAAATAAACATATACCAGGGTGCACTGGAGTAGCACTGCTGCTTTATCCTGGTGGGGGACCTGAGCTCTCTTGATTCCCGCCGTATCGCTCTGGGGTGGGACTTTGTCCCCCAGAGTGCAACTTGCTGCGGGCAGGCGGAACCAGCCTGTATGTGCTTTAAAGAGCTAACGTACTCCCTCAGTGAGGGATGTGCGTGGGACGTGCCTGGGTGAAGACCGTGCCCGTCTACGCCCATCATTCACCAGAAGAGGCTGGGCCACCCCTCTGGGCCCTTGCCTTTGAGGAAAGTGTGTGCCCTCAGGCTGAGCGAAATTCACACCAAATTATCTCTACATAAATTAGAAATTTTATAACCATGGGTAAAAGCAAATTGGTTATTGGAAAATATACTTCTACTAATGCTTTAGCCAGCTGTATTCCAGGTACAACCTTGAACTCCTTTTTAGTACGTGCTGTAAATGTAGTTTCAAAGGAGATTGAGTTAGTGGAATGCCGGTTATCCCTGGATAGAGGTGAAGACCTAAGCATTATTCAGTTATTGCCAAATCCCAACTCACCTTTATTGGCAAAAGGGGATAAGGTTTTCTAAAAATGGGCGTCTTGAAGCTTTTTCTAATGTGGCTAAGGCCGCAGGAGCACAGAAGGGGGCCGAGGTGAATGCTGGAGGTTGGGGCCTTTAGATGGAGCAAGGGACATAGAAAAGGCAATAGCTGGCCTTACCAGCACTGGTGAAGAAGGGGAAATTGAGATCTCCCCACGTAACTGCCTTGGGGAATCTCAACAAGCAGCCAAACAGCTCTGCTTCCATATTAGTGAGAACACCACAGACTCAGATGGTTAAGTCCACCCCCTCACCCCCCCCCCACCTTTGGGCCAGGACACCACCCTTTTGGATCCATAATTGGCTGCAGGATGATCTGCTGCCCTTGTTAACAACCTTTGTGAACTCAGAAATTGCACCACTTCTTAAGAAGGGAAGTACTCTCTAAGCTGGTGTTCAAGGTCTTTCAATGAGGGTTACTTCGCAATCCACTAATGGGACTTCTGGAAAAGAAAATAAGGTACAAGAAATCTGTATTCCAGCTGCAAAGGATTCTCCGCTGTATTCGGATATTTGTATGCTTACCAAAGATAGGGTGGGCAGTGGGGAATCGGATTCTCTGACCCCAGTTGCCGCGTGAGTTTTTCCAAGGAGGAAGGGGAGTCCTAATGTGGTAAATGCAAATCAATCTTTTGAAAATTATAATCTAAACCATCTCCATCAGTCCTTAAATTTACCTCCAGAGTGCACTCCCTAAGTGGCAGTGCTAGCTGGCCTCCCCCGATACAGGCACATAGGGAAGAATCTTATATTGAGTTAAAAATAGTGTGTCATTGGTTAGCTCGTCCTTTAAATCAATACAAGGTGATTGCATTGTAATAAACTGCAGATATCCAGAATTGTCTCATCATGTGGTATCTTTGGGAACAACGCTATTCCTGGGAATATGGAGGAATCTCTTTGGGTTTTGCTTTTGGGATATTGTTATCTTGGAAACCTGTAAAACCCAGTGGTCCTAGGCCAAGAATAGCTCACTAGGACCCGCCCCCGCTTTTGACATCAAACAGATTCCTTCCACTCTCTGCCATGGATTCTCTTGATTGACTTAATGGCTGCACAGGTGCTACAGAGATGTTTGTGGATTTGATGATAACAATATGCATATATTCTTGTTTAGATAAGTGCACTGCCATGGAGGAAGTGGTTGACACTAGTCATAGGGGATCTTTTGCTACCTCACAATTAGGTTTACTTAAAATTCAAGAGGGAAAAGAGAGGGTGCCAGTTGAGCTATCCTTACCATTGTCTGCAATTGATTTGTTACTTGTAGATCTAGCCTCGCCACTTATCCATGGCTTAAGAGAGCCATCTTGTGAGAATGTATCGGAAACAGTAGCGTTAATAGGGTCTATTGCAGGCAAAAGCGTATTGCAAGGGCTGAAGTTGTGTGGTTGCTTAAAGGAGGCAGAACCTTTACCATTTAGGGCAAAAATAGTATTTGTTAACTAAAATTGGATTTCACAGCTCCTCTTATGGAATGTAGCAGGACTAAATTCTAAATTCAATAATGAGGAATGGAAATTCCTTATTAATAAGTTTGACATTGTGTGCCTCCTGGAGACCTGGTTATGTAGTAGAGAAGGAATTGCTTTAGATGGGTTCTGCTTTTTTTGTTCCCCTGCCACTCCCTCTTAAGCAGGCAGAAGAAAGGGGGGCTTGATGTTTTGTTTTCCACTTCATTAAGCTCCTTTTATGTTAAAATGCCCATTACCACTCTTCATTATCAAATTTTACAAATACCTTTATCTAAAATAGTCACTATTCTCTTAATTAATTTGTATTATAATTTCTTCTATGAACTGCCTGTAGGTTTTTTTTAGGACTTGGAAGATACGTTAACTGTTTTCATAGGAAATGAGTCGGGTAATGTTTCCATCATTTGGGTCGGGGACTTCAACATTGCTAAGTGTCCGTATGGCGGAACCCAGGTGCGTAGCTAGAAATTTACAGGGGGATTATGTGACCCATTTTCAACATGCAGTGTATGGGGAATCATTAACAAGTGTTATTTTAACTTAGAACCTGTTTTTTTGCCGCAGATGTAACATTTAAAGGTAATAAAGATGTGTCAACATTTGTGGGTAGATGGAAAGGTAGCATGATTGATCATGTTCTTTTGTCAGCGAATGTCTCCCAATTTTTGGTACAATTCAAAGTACTTTTCTCCCCCTTTAGTGATCCTAATCCCGCAAGTGTTGGCTTTGCTTTCCCGCAGTCGGTCTCCCAACCCCCTAAATTAAATCCTCCCCTAACATATTCTCTGAATAAGGGTGTTCAGAGAAAATCGGCGCGCATTAACCCTGATGTAGTTTTTAGAGATGTGATTTTAAAGAATGAGGCAGAGATAGAATGCTGTTTATCAGAAGTGGCTGATCCATTGGAAAGATGTAGCAGCTTCAACGTTATGTGTAAATCGGTTGCACAAGCCCTAGTATTGAATAAATCTGGAAAAGAACCTTCTGGTTATTCTTGGTTTAACTAGGCCTGCGATGTAGCTTATAAGTCCTTAAAAAAGACAGCAAATGCTGTTCTTCGAGATTATAACTTAGTAAGGCAGGTAAGAAGGGCTTATAAGCAAGCGATTGAGAATAGGAAAGTGGAGATCAGAGCAAGAGCTTGGGAAGACCTGGAAGCCCCTGCCCTTTTGAAAGACAACCAGGCATTTTGGGACATAATTAATTGCCCTTTCGTTGACGGAGGACAACTTACAGGCACAAAATGCCATATTTTAGAACCCGATTGGATGGATCATTTTCCAGGTAGATTCTTCTGTGGTGATAGCCAGGGCTTGCTATAGCCAAGTGTCCCTATTTCATCAGTAGAGGTATCTAAACTTAGAGACTCAATCTCTTGCCGAGGTGCGTAAGGCAATTATTTGTTCTGCAACAGGGAAAGCCCCAGGTCCAGCTGGGGTCCCAGCTGATCTGTTTAAATATAATCTAGATTTTTGGGCCTCACTGTTGACAAATGTCTTTAGAGCTATGGTGAAGGGTAGCCAGGTTGAGATAGGGAGGGAATCTGTAATAATTCCTATTTTTAAAAAGGGAGTAAATAGTATTCCATTCAATTATAGGCCCATGTTGCTGCTTGATGCCTCTGGGAAAATATTTGATAGAGTTGTCTTGGCTAAGTTAGAAGCCTGGGCAGAAGATACATCGTTTTTTTCTGAAATCCACTATGGGTTTCGTCCTGGGTTAGGCACTTCGGATCAGGCATTAAACGCATCTTTGGTACTTAGCAAATATGTCAAAGCCAGGAGCGGGGGCCATATATTTGGCCTTTATGGACCTCTCCTGTTCCTTTGACTTGGTGGATAGAGATGTCCTATGGGACATTATGGCAGAGAGGGGGCTAGACCCTGCTCTCATAAATGTAGTTAGAAGTCTCCACTTGAATACTCAGTCAAAAATTCGATACACCCAACCGGGGGATTGCACCCTGTTTATCTCTGTGGACAAAGGTGTAAAACAGAGTTGTAAGGTTAGCTCCCTTTTTATTTTTATTATATATTAATGCATTGGAGTCTTTTTTAATATCTCTTAACTGTGATGTCCCTATGATTGCTCTTGACCTGTCCCAGTTTTATTATATGCGGACGATGCCATGTTGAGTGCTCGCACGGCCAATGGGATACAGCTCCTTTTACAAGAATTTAATAATTTTATGGGAAGCCGCTAACTCAAAGTAAATGGCATGAAGTCCTTTGTCATGACCTTTGGCCCAAGAAATACTTGAAAGATTTTTTTATAGGAGGCATACAGATTCCAAAGACTCAAAATTTTAATTATATGGGATTTATGTTTAGTGATGATTTATTATGTGAAAGATTAATCCATCAGAGAAGACAGAGAATGGAAGTTTCTGGTGAGGCCATCTTCAGTTTTGCTAGGAAACTCGGGTATAAACTGTTGGCTGAAATTATCACCTTATATAAGAGTAACGTTCTCAGCATAGTCATTTATAGTGCAGAAATATGGGGCTGTACTACACTTGCATTACTTCAGCGAACAGAAAACAAGTTCCTAAAGAGACTCTTGTGAAATTCAAGGAATTGACCAAGTTTTATTATCCATAGTGATTTGGGGGTGGACTACTTGGAAGACAAGGTAGGGTTAGCCCCACCCCTGATGTGGATACAAATTTGGACCTCAGAGAATTTACACTTTACTCGTAATATTGTTAAAGACTGTCTTGCAGAGTCTAACATGCAAGCTATCCCTGGCTTTAGAATATTAAAGGGTCATTGAATGCTTTTGGTCTGAGTAGCTATTTTGATAATCCAGATGAGATCCTTTACAATAGCAAAAATCAGGTAAGGAAGAAATATCTTTAAAAGAGGAGGCCAGATATAGGAGCCTGCTTGATTTAATATTAGTTCAATCTTAAATACCTATATCCACTACCATGGGCATTGAGCTGTATCTAATGTGGTTTAACGATTCAGAGGTAAGATTTTATTTTACCCGTTTTCAGGGAAACAGGATTCATTTTTTAGTGGCCTTAACCGTGGCAGGTATATGATTCCGTAATCTATCAGTTGGCCCTATTCCTTTTTGCACTCTATTCTCTGATACTGGGCTATAGTTTTTACGCCCAGTGCTCAGGGGTAGGCTATGTCATTGGAGGGCATAATTGTTCTCCAGCACCTTGAATCCTCAGTGATCTGTTGTACAGTTTTGAATTTTATTATGGAATCATAGAAAGTGAGGAAAAATATGTTTTTTAATGGTGCCTTTTTAATTGAGAATCATTTGTACATGTATGTTCTGTAATAGGTTATTTTAAGTTGTTTTATGAAGCTATTATGTCTTAAATTTGGCATTGTTTGATTTGATTAGTATTTTTTATAACTTTCTATTTGTAATCATGATGAACTTTTAGCTGTAATTATGATGAATTTGTGAATTATGATTTTTAAATGTTTTTTTTCTGTTGTATCTTTCATGGTTTTTACTGAATGATGATGATGAAACATTTACCAGACCTAAACCTTGCCTTTTAGTGCTTATATGTCACCCCTAAGTTAAGCCCTACAGGCAGGGTGCATTGTATGTAAAAGGTAGGATATGTATACTTAACTTTTACATGTCCTTGCAGTAAAAATTCTCCCAAAGTCGTTTTTCACTGCATCAAGGCTAGCTGTCCCATAGACCTACAGCACTGGGTTATCGTATTTCACTTATTAAGTGCTACTCCAGTTTGGGACCAGACAGAAAAATGCCATTTACACTCAAATGAATTGTAAGTTAAAATCCTCTTTGATGATAAAGTTGGATTTTAATATGCCATTCTGAAAATGCCATTTTTAGAAAGTTGCCATTTTTGAGCCAAACCCAGGAAAAGGTTAAAGAAAAGGAGCATCTCCCAACTACAGGCATGCACTTTGGATAACAATGACACCTACGGAACCTCTCATTAGAACACCCCTGGATCTGTGGAAGATTCAGAAGGACTGCCCTGCTGTCTGAAGATGGAAAATTGGACCTGCTTGCCTTGAACCCAGGCTCTCCAGAACTGACTTCAGTGAGCAGTTGGCTGACCTCTTGTTTGAGGTACAAGGACACAAGAAGATTCAAGAAGCCCCCTTGCAACTGCCCAGCACCAACTGGACCTGTCTGAGCTCTGCTGGTGGGCTCTCCTGAAGTGAGTCCTGACCCCCAAGACATGCCCTCCGTGTCATGGACGCTTGACCTGCATCAGAGAGTATGTCCCCTGAAAGAGTGGTGAATATACAGAGGTTTTGGGCTCCTCACAACTGTAACGTGGCCTCTTTGTGTGGAGCTCCAGCATGACCTACACTTCACACTGACAGTGGCCATCTGCATTGACCACCAACGTGTAGCTCTAGCTGCGACTGATCATTGTGCTACAGCAGTAACCATCCATGATGCTCGACTTGCTCCTTGTGCTGACAACATCTACGAGGCCCCCCAATGCAACAAGCAGCTCTTGGCACAGAGTTGAGAAGGTAACTCTTAGTGAGGCAAACCTGGTTCTTTTACATTACCCACACTCCATTGGATTTGGCCTGAACTTGTGATTTTCGCCCGGTCCAGCTCCATCAGATAACCCCAAGTTGCACATTGTGCTTTTTGGTGCTATTTTCACATAAAATTTAAAAACCCATATCTCTGGTTCTACTGATTGGATTTTAGTTATCTTAGTGTTACTTCATTTATTAACCTTTATTTCATGTTTCTACATTGGTTTGGGATTTTTCTTTAGTTGTGTTTTCACTTTATTACTGTTTGAATGCTGCATCATTACTTTACAATTTGCCTCTAAGTTAAGCCTGACTGCTTTTGTGCCAAGCTATCAGAGGATTAATCAGAGGTTTATTTAGTGACTTTTGTGGTTCACCCTGACAAGGATTGTATTTATAACTTGACTGGAGCATTCACCTCTCTCACCTAATAACCCAATATCCTACAGGACCTATGTGGACCTCATGGGACATGTACAGAAGAAGGTGTGGGACTGTATTAACAGTGGACTTAACTGGTTGGTGGAATTGAGGAGACACAAGAGGTCCTTAACCATAAAGATATTGGCAGCCATCTTAAAGCATTATGGAGTTTATGGTTCATAATCCACAGCAATAATCCACAGCAATCATATCACAGCGAAGTGAGAATGGCGTGGGGAAATGTTTTAGGAATTTGTTTAGGATCAACTTCTAATGGTATGCCAGTTCTCCTTCTAAAGAGCCCTGCTTTACATACTAACACCTCAGAACCAGTTTGGATGCAGATGAAGGAAAAGGCTCCCAAACAGCTTCAGGCTGACATGCAGTTACCTAACGGGGTCCATTTTTTAAATCTCTGAATATGGTACTGGATTTAAGAACTGAGTCATCCAGTTCCCTGGTGTGCTACTTAAGAATATTTGGACATACATGTTTAGGGAAGATGAAGACCTTTCTTCAATAAGCTAGGTGCTAATAAAATAAAAAATTCAAACAACCAGCGACTATATCTATAAAATCTGGGTACTCTCAATGAATTTATCAGTAGGCTCATGCGGTGTTAATGAAATGTACATTGCTTTTAGTACCCAGGTGTTGCATAAAATAACAATGGGAAGCACATATCGAGAGTAAAAAAAAACGTGAGTTTATTTCTTTATTTCCAATGCTCTCTAGTTGGAGTCCATGAAATATTCAATGGCAAATTAGAAAAACCAATTCGTTGGGCGCAAGTAATTCTTGATTTTATACCACTGACACAACATATGAACATTTCTGTATATAGAATTGTGTCTATGCCAGCACGGGTTTCCTGATCTAGAGATATCACGTCCTCAGGGCGAGAGCACTTTCCCTTGAGATCTTAAATTTCAATCCAGTTTCCATATTACTTCCACTACATGGCAAGGTGTTCTTACTTTTACCTTAACAACCCGACTCAGGAGTTCCTTTATGGGAATCCCTACATAATGGTTTACCTCACTGTAATACTACGTGTACCTTTTGAGGCAAAAACTAAAAATAGTAGGCCCAGAATAACTCTATAGTTTGACTAAGTTTCAAAGCCACCGTGAAAAAATGTATAGGACCTATTGTGAATAGTCTAAGCTTCTGGTAGTTAATGAAATGTGTCATTTCAATGGCCTTATGATTATCCACAAAGCACCACACAATAAAATCCTTATGTGAAGTTCTGACTGCATCATTCCTCAGTGAACCATTCTTTAGACACCCTCAACAAAACTGTTAGACCCTCCATCTTATCCCTCATTTGTGGCAGAAATGTCACAGGACCTTTTGTCTGAATCAATCTAGCTCAACACTTAGGTATATGTCCAAACTTTTCCAACCTTTTCTCTTTCAGAAGTTCTTAAAAATATGATTTGTCAGAAAATGTATAATTAAAGCCCTGGTTATTCTTCTTCATTACTTCTCCTTTACTTTTCATATATCTCCAAAATAAAACAAATAATTAAAATACCGTGACTACGTTTATTTATTTTGGCAGCAACAGCCAGGCTGTCCAATTTCAGCTCTGACACCTTTACATGCATATGAAAGAATTACCCGAGACCGCCTAACAACTTCATGTACAGAACATATATTTGTATTTGAAGTTTTTAAAAATCTTCTGTAAATGTGTTACTTAAGATGTGACCAAGTTCCCTGTGAATTATTATGGTTCTGTGTTGAAACTATGTAGGTTTTTACACAGATAAGGTGAGAATATACAGGCTGACTCACAAATGCATTTTTGGCTGTAATCATAGGTTTATAGCTAAACAAATGCCTTAATTTACATTTACCACAAAAGGAATTCTAGCAGGTGTAAATCGGTTTACTATTGCATATATCTCTATCATGAGTGCAGAGAAATACGCCGTAGTCACCCTAAAACAAGTGGAGGAAAGTATGGAGAACAAGGCATAGTTAGGCTTGTACATTTGTGAACACTGTTTGTGGGCAAGCACGGGTCTAAGATTTATCAACCCTTTAAATGCTCAGATTTACTCCAGCAGCAGGCTGTAGTTAATTTGCTTCCAAGATCGGACGGAATCACCTCCAAATTGTGAAGGAATTTTTCCTTGGGGAAAATGTTTCCCAGTAGAGAAAAAAAAAGAAACAAAGCTGTAATTTGCACATTGGCTAACGTTTCTCACTGTGTAATATTATGCTGCATAGCATTAAGCATTGGAGTAGTCTGGGTAATAAATCACTTCGCATTCCGAGTAGTTCATATAATAGGCAAGAGGTAGTGAAAGGGAATTTTTTGAGGAATAGTGCACCCTCCCAAACAGCAGGGTCATACCAAAAACGTACCCATCTCTTTTTTTCACTAACTAGGCGTGCCTGAATGTCCCCAGTACAAGAGAGGTAAATGGTGAAGTATGCCACATGATGTGGATGAGAGTTTGACATCCTCTTCAATATTATGTCCATTATCACTCATCCAACATTGACTACAAATGAATAGGGACACAGGAACTTCTTAAAAGTGGAGTGAGAATAATAGTTCTTTTTTAATAAAAGTTGTTTTATGAAACTTTTTTTATTGACTTTTCTACAAAACAAAACGAGTCAGTAGTCAGAAACTGAAATACAACATTTAAGTCTATATACCAAGAGGCAGCTACATGATATATGTATCCCTTTAGGAGTCACATCACCATGATGACCTCCCTCCTCTTCCCCATTTTCTGCATCTCAAACACACGCATTTCCATATTCAACAACCTTGCGCTTCCACTTCAAGGCTCAAATTGAATTCCCCTGTATTGCGCCCAATGTCTTCAGATCCAACTACATTTGTGAGGGCATCCCTGAGCAATGTATATCAGTGTTGGACTTTTTTGCTTATGCAGGGTCATCCCCAATCTTTTTGCCTCCTGCCTCCTAATTTTTTCTGACCTGTTGCTGTTGGCTTTTGAACTCTGAGCACTTTACCACTGCTAACCAATGCTAAAGTGCATATGCTCTCTTTGTAAATTTTAATGTTGATTGGTTTATTCATGATTGGCATATTTGATTTACTAGTAAGTCCCTAGTAAGGTTCACTAGAGGTGCCAGGGCCTGTAAATCAAATGCAACTAGTGAGCCTGCAGCACTGGTTGTGCCACCCACATAAGTAGCTCTGTAATAATATCTCAGACCTGCCACTGCAGTGTCTGTGTGTGCAGTTTTAACTGTAAATTCGACTTGGCAAGTGTACCCACTTGCCAGGCCTAAACCTTCCCTTTTCTTACATATAAGGCACCCCTAAGGTAGGCCCTATGTAGCCCCAAGGGCAGGGTGCAGTGTATGGTTAAGGTAGGACATATAGTAATGTGTTTTATATGTCCTGACAGTGAAATATCGCTAAATTTGTTTTTCACTGTTGCAAGGTCTGTCCCTCTCATAGGTTAACATGGGGGCTACCTTTAAATCTGATTTAAGTGTAGATTCCCTTTGGGAGCGGATGGATATGTGGAGTTTGGTGTCTCTGAGCTCACAAATTAAAAATACATCTTTTAGTAAAGTTGATTTTAAGATTGTGCGTTTGAAAATGCCACTTTTAGAAAGTGAGCATTTTCTTGCTTATACCATTTCTGTGACTCTGCCTGTTTGTGGATTCCCTGTCTGGGTCAGTTTGACAGTTGGGCTGGTTGCACCCCACACTAGACAGTGACACAAAAGGAGCTGGATTGCATTTCCTGATGAGCCATCTATGCTAGGAGGGAGGGGAGGGGTGGTCACTTACACCTGAAAGGGCTGTGCCTGTCCTCAAACAATGCAGTCTCCGACCCCCTGGTGAGTGTCTGGCACCTGGCCTGGGCAAGGCAGGATTTCACATTCAAAAGAGACTTTACTTTGAAGTAGGCCTACTTCAAAGGAGAAATTGGGTATAAGAAGGGCACCCAAAACCACAGATTTTAGAATATTTCTGGAAATAAGAGGAACCTCTGCCTGGAGAAGAGCTGAAGAGCTGAGGCGAAGTGCTGCCCTGCCTGTGACTGTGCTTTGTGGAGCTATCCTGCAGTTGCTGCTTATACCAGAGTAAGAGTGGAAAGACTGGACTTTGTGTGCCTTCCATCTTGTGAAGAAATCTCCAAGTGCTTGATTTAGAGGTTGCCTCCTCTTGTTTGAAGTCTCAGGGACAGCAAAGACTTCTCTTTGCCTGCACCTGGAGCCTCTGGAGATACTCCTGCACTGACAAGTGGTGCCCTATCCAGTCCCTGGGTCCTTGAAAGGAAAGCTGGTGGAAATCCAAGGAAATCGACTTCGGACCGACGCCGCTGCCGAATCCGGTGACGCCGCCTGCACCCGACGCCGTGACCTTCGCTGGAACGCGGCGATCTTTGCAGGCCCGACGGCGCTGCAGCCCCGCTGAAGTCTGCGACTCCGTGGAAGTCGCCGCACCACGTCGTGACAGCCACCACTCGAAGTGT
Organism: Pleurodeles waltl; assembly: GCF_031143425.1. Lineage (NCBI taxonomy): Eukaryota > Metazoa > Chordata > Amphibia > Caudata > Salamandridae > Pleurodeles > Pleurodeles waltl. The sequence goes on from NC_090438.1 coordinate 291,308,641, forward strand.
GCAGATTTAACTTTTCGCACATATGCCGTGATCCCCGACTTCGGGCATCGACTTGTTTTCACTCTTCACCAAAGGTACTGTACTTGGGGGTCTACGCGACTCCGTGTCCTGCGCAGCTGGTGTTGGCTTGTTGGGAACGACTCCGTCACGCCGCCGTGTTAACACCTCATCGAAGCATTTTGTGTTTCTAAGTGCTATTTTTAAGTTTAATCTTTAAAAATTCATAACTTGACTTGTGTATGTCGGATTTTTGTCATATTGGTCTTGTTTTGTTTAGATAAATATTTCCTATTTTTCTAAACTGGTGTTGTGTCATTTTGTAATGTTTTCCTTAAGTTACTGTGGCGGTCATTCTGACCGCGGCGGGCAGCGGTCGCCGCCCGCCATGCGGTTACCGCCGAATGACCGCCCCGCGGTCAAAAGACCGCGGCGGTCATTCAAACTTTCCCGCTGGGCCGGCGGGCGACCGCCAAAAGGCCACCCGCCGGCCCAGCGGGAAAGCCCCTGCAACGAGGAAGCCGGCTCCGAATGGAGCTGGCGGAGTTGCAGGGGTGCGACGGGTGCAGTAGCACCCGTCGCGATTTTCACTGTCTGCTAAGCAGACAGTGAAAATCTGTATGGGCCTCTGTGAGGGGGCCCCCGACACCCGTTCCCGCCATCCTGGTTCTGGCGGTGACAACCGCCAGAAACAGGCTGGCGGGAAGGAGGTCGGAATCCCCGTGGCGGTGCTGCAAGCAGCGCCGCCATGGCGGATTCCCTGGGCCAGGGGAAAACCGGCGGGAAACCGCCGGTTCCCCTTTTCTGACCGCGGCTTTACCGCCGCGGTCAGAATAGCCCAGGAAGCACCGCCAGCCTGTTGGCGGTGCTTCCGCTGCCCTCCGCCATGGCGGTCATGGTCCGCCAGGGTCGGAATGACCCCCTGTGTGTGTTGGTACAAATACTTTACACCTAGCACTCTGAAGTTAAGCCTACTGCTCTGCCAAGCTACCAAAGGGGTAAGCAGGGGTTAGTTGAGGGTGATTCTCTTTTACCCTGACTAAAGTGAGGGTCCTTGCTTGAACAGGGGGTAACCTGACTGTCCTGTCTGTGGCAGCGGGGCTGCTGGCGGTCACCTCCTGGGCAGTGGGCTGCTGCTGGCGGACTTCTCCTGGGCAGTGTGGCTGCTGGCGGTCACTTCCTGGGCCACGGGGCTGCTGGTGGCGGTCTTCTCCTGGGCAGTGTGGCTGCTGGCGGTCTTGTCCGCCGTGCTGATCTTCCCAGACTTGCCGGTTTTACTGTGCCCCTTTCCCACCTTGGATGGTGTCGCAGCTGTCTCCACACTCCCAACTGTACCCCTGGGAGCGGCTTTGGTGGTTGGTTTCTTTCCCCTCTCCCGTCGGGCACTGGCCAACTTTTTATGCTTGACAGGTGGGGGACTGTCCGTGCTGTGGCTCCTTGCCACACTGCCTGCCCTGCTGCCTGGTGCACTCCATAATCTGGTGACTACTGGCACCACTGGTCCCGCTGATGTGGCTGAGGTGCTAGGTTGGGGCCTGGAGACTCGGGCCCTAGGAGACTGACGGGGTGGGGGAGGTGAGGGAAAGAGGTCAAGGCTGGCCAGGAAAAGTTTCTTAGGAACACTGGGACGGGTAGCTGGAGGGGGTTTGGGAGTGGAGGAAGAGGTTGTGGTTGTAGGAAGTGTACGTTTGGTGACTTTGGGTAAAGGTGCATGGGCTGGAGGCTGTCGTGAGGTGGATGGCTGTTGGGTGGGTGTGTGGCTGCGTTTGTGTACCTTGGGAGGTGGCCTCACAGACACACTGGGAGAGGACACAGGGGATGTGTGAATGGTAGTGGGGGTGGTGACTGCACGTGAGCGGGGTGTGGTGATGGGTGTGCTGGTGATGGATGTAGTGGCTGAGGATGTAGTGCATGCAGGTGTGAGTGGAGATGAGACAGGGAGGGAGGAGGGAGACGAGGAGGAGGGGGACACAGTGGAGGCAGCGGATGTTGGTGTGTCTGCATGTGTGTGATGCTTTCATGAGTGCCTGTGGGATGTGTGGTGCTTATGTTTGCCAGAGCTTCCCTTGTGTGTTGAGGTGTGTGCATGCTGGTCTGATGGTGTGCTTGGGATAGGCTGAGGTACAGGGGTGTGAGTCTGGGTGGAGGAAGTTGGAGGGGGGAGGCTAGAGACAGGGACAATGGCTGCCATCCGTGCTGAGGCCAGAGTCTGAAAAGCTCGCTGAAGGGCTGCCCGACCAGAGTGAATGCCCTCCAGGTATGCATTTGTCTGTTGCAACTGCCTCTCTACACCCTGGATGGCATTCAAAATGGTAGACTGCCCAACAGTGAGGGACCTGAGGAGGTCAATGGCCTCCTCACTGAGGGCAGCAGTGGTGGCAGGGGCTGAGGTGCCTGGGGCGAAGGTAATGCCCACCCTCCTGGGTGAGCGGGCACGGGGCAAAGGCTGAGGGGCTGCTGGGAGGGCGGTGCTGGTAGGGGGGGTGGCGGCTGTACCTGTAGATGCGGGGGGCACAGATGAAGCCGCCACCGTAAGTGAGCTCCCATCAGAGGAGGAGTCCGTCTCGCTGGTGTCAGCTCCTGTCCCCGCAGTGGATCTCCCCTCGCCCTCCGTCCCACTGGTGAATTCGGAGTCCGTAGTGTCGCCCTCCAGGGCCATGTGGGATGCAGCTCCCTCCTGCTCCGGTGCCACTGCTCCTCCGCCTGATGATGCTAATGCACACAAGTACAGGGAGACCACAAAAAGGGGGGAAGAAGACGGAAGAAGGACATGTTCAGTGCATGCAATACCGCTACCGTTGGCAGACACGACAGACAAAGAAGCCCCCTGCACTACGCCGCGCACTTGGGGTCCACTATTCAATCCCTGGGACATGGCTTACAAGGCTGTGGCCGATTTCTGCACACATGGATGTCACAGGAGCCTGACTAGGTGTAGTTGGCACTGTACACAGGTGGGGTGGGGTGCCACAGGGCCTGCCTGAAGAAGGGAACTTAACTAGCAAACTCGCCCTGGCCTAGGGGAACCCACAGCCCACCTCCCCCACCCAGACACCTAAAATGTGTGCTGAATCAGCAGAATGAGAGTGTACTCACCCCCTTGTGGCTGCTGTGATGCCCTCAAGCACCCATCCAAGTCCGGATATGCCACCGCTAGGATCCTGAACATCAGGGGGGTCATGGTGCGACCGGCACCCCTCCCACGTTGGGAGGTCATCCCCAGCCGTCTTCTTGCTCCAGCGGCGAATGTCCTCCCATCTTTTCCGGCAGTGGGTGCTCCGTCTGTGGTAGACCCCCAGGGTCCGGACTTCCTTGGTTATGGCACGTCAGATGTCCTTCTTCTGGTGGGCGCTGACCTACAGGAATTGTACAGGGGAAAAGAGAAGTAATTACCAACTGCACCGCCACAGTCATTGGCCCGCATCCCTACCCTTGCCATGACGCACCTGCACTCACCGTCGTTTCATGCATGCCTCATTCTCACCCCCCCTATCTTTCATCCACCCACTCCACACAGGCATTGCCCATACAGCATGCTCACAGTGTACTTACCTGTTTGTCTGGAGGACCGTAGAGTAGCGTGTACTGGGGGAGGACCCCATCCATGGGTTTTTCCAACTCCTCCGTGCTGAAGGCAGGGGACCTTTCCCCAGACACACGAGCCATTGTCTCTTCCAGACTGAGGTCACAGCAGCACTTTCAGTGTAGGTCCTCTCCTGTCGAAGATCAGGTATCGAGTGATTGAACAGAGAGAAAATGGCGCTCACGTCCGCGACGGTGCGTACCGTCACCACCGGCGTACATCGTCATTAGCTCCTGGGACCCATAGGGTCCAATGTTAACCAATGCAGAATTGCGCTGCGGTCTTCGACCGCCTACCGCGACTGTGTACGACGCCAGCGCAGTTTCCTCATATCCCCTTGTCCCACCTTACAGGTCAGGCAGCCGCCATTTCAGGGGCCCACATGGCTTTATATTTGACTGCGTCACACATACCTAGGCCTTGCCTAACCACTCAAACAGGCAAATTTCGATTTATGAATATTTTCCAGAGTAAGCTGTGTTTATGTACCTCAAAGTTGGTTGACTCTGTGCTCGCTGTTCTCCTCCATAGGCACCATCCGCTGGGGCATGTGAGGAGATGGCGGCATCCTCCGGTGTACAGACCGCTGGTGGACCTATCGACAATGGAGGAAAGACATGTGATCATCACCTACAGGCTTGATCGTGCCACAATCCAGGAACTGTGTGCCCAGTTGGAGCCAGACCTGATGTCAGCTATCCACCATCCCACAGGAATCCCCCCTGTCAGTACTCCATTTCCTAGCAAGTGGGTCTTTTCAAACAACAGTGGCCATAGCATCAGGTATGTCCCAGCCTATGTTTTCCAACGTGTTGTCCAGAGTGTTGTCTGCCCTGCTGAAACACATGTGGAGCTACATCGTTTTCCCTCAGGTGGAGGATTTGCCTACAGTGAAAGGTGACTTCTATGCCCTGGGACATATCCCCAACATCATAGGTGCCATTGATGGTAAACATGTGGCCTTGGTACCCCCCGTGCAGGAGTGAACAAGTGTACAGAAACCGGAAGAGTTACCATTCGATGAATGTGCAGATGGTGTGTTTGGCAGACCAGTACATCTCCCACGTTAATGCAAAATTCCCTGGCCCAGTGCATGACGCTCACATCCTGCGGAATAGCAGCATCCCTTATGTGATGGGGCAACTACAGAGGCACCGGGCGTGGCTATTAGGTGAGCAGCTGGACCCAAATCAGTGGGAATAGTTGTCTGGGTCTGTGGATGTCCCTATGAGTCAGTGTGTGTCTAACAGTTGTCCCTCGCCATTTGTAGGTGACTCTGGTTACCCCAACCTGTCATGGCTACTGACCCCAGTGAGGAATCCCAGGACAAGGACAGAGGAACGCTACAATGATGCCCATGGGCGAACTAGGAGGATTATAGAGCGGACCTTTGGCCTCCTGAAGGCCAGGTTCCGGTGCCTACATATGACAGGTGGTTCCCTATTCTACTCACCAAAGAAGGTGTACCAGATCATCGTGGCCTGCTGTATGCTTCACAACTTGGCTTTGCGACGACAGGTGCCTTTTCTGCAGGAGGATGGTCCAGATGGAGGTGTTTTGGCAGCTGTGAAGCCTGTGGACAGTGAAGACGAGAAAGCAGAAGAAGAGGACATCGACAACAGGAACACAGTGATCCTGCAATACTTCCAGTGAGACACAGGTAAGAAGACAAACCTGCCTGCTACATCTAATTAAAATCTACTACCTCTCTACTGTCTGTCATTTTCACCCAGTGTTTGGTCACTGAGTTGTCAATTTCCCTTACGATTTCATAGATGTGGGTCCCACTGTGTGACATCTGCTTTGTTTCCTCATGGACTAGAGCTGTGTGACATAGGTATGTTGACATTACATTTGAAAGAGCATTTTGGCACTGTAATTGCTAATACACTATTTCGTCCAGGCTAGTGTCAGGGGCCCCTTGTTGTGCCACAGTGTCCCTCCTGGTGTTGACGAGTTCCTGCAGCACCCTTACAATGGTGCCCAGGGTGGAATTGATGGATTGGAGTTCCTCCCTGAAGCCCAAATACTGTTCCTCCTGCAGCCGCTGGGTCTCCTGAAACTTGGCCAGTACCGTTGCCATTGCCTCCTGGGAATGGTGGTAGGCTCCCATGATGTTGGAGAGGGCCTCGTGGAGAGTGGGTTCCCTGGGCCTGTCCTCCCCCTGTCACACAGCAGCCCTCCCAGTTCCCCTTTGTTCCTGGGCCTCTGTTCCCTGAACCGTGTGCCCACTGCCCCAAGGTCCCTGTTGTCGTTGGGGTGGTGAGGTTAGCCTGGGTTCCCTGTAGTGATGGACACACTGGGGACAGAGGTATGGGCCCGCTGGGTGGGTGCTGTGCTGGTGTTTCCAGAGGGGGGAAGCTCTGTAGTGGCCTGTGCTAGTGTGAAGGGAACCAACTGTCCCGAGGTCCCAGATGGGCGGGCTGGTCGTCTAGATCCAGTTGGACAGAGCTGCTGTCATCACTGTGGGCCTCTTCTGTGGGTGGAGTGGACATGTCTGGACCCTCCTGTCCGGTGACGTTGAGTAGGTGTCCTGTAGGGGGGTAAAAGCATGATTATTGCATCTGTGTGTGCCATGGTGTGCAATGGGTGGGTGACCGTGTACCCCAGTGCTTGCATTCCTGTGTAGGACCTTGTGTGATGATGGTTTAGGGGGGTGTATGGGTATGTGCAGTGGCCATGCTTTGGTGATGGGTGTCCATGCTTTGGTGTTGCATGCAGGGCTTGGTGTTGGGATGGGTGGTTTGTGATATTGGGACATGTGTGAGGAGTAGGAGTGATGGGGTGAGGGCGAGGGTATGTGATGGCATGCAGGTAGGGTGGGGGATGTAATAGTAAAGCTTTGACTTACCAGAGTCCATTCCTCCAGCTACTCCTGCGAGGCCCTCAGGATGCAGAATAGCCAAGACCTGCTCCTCCTATGTTGTTAGTTGTGGGGGAGGAGGTGGGGTCCGCTGCCAGTCCTCTGTACCGCAATGTGGTGTCTTGAGACCACGGAACGCACCTTCCCCCGTAGGTCGTTCCACCTCTTCCTGATGTCATACCTATTTCTTGGGTGCTGTTCCACTGCGTTGACCCTGTCCACGATTGTTCGCCATAGCTCCATCTTCCTAGCTATTGAGGTGTGCTGCACCTGTGATCCGAATAGCTGTGGCTCTACCCGGATGATTTCCTCCACCATGACCCTGAGCTCCTCCTCAGAGAACCTGGGGTGTCTTTGCGGTGCCATGGGGTGGTGTGGATGATGTGTGGGGTGGTGTGTGTTGTGATGTGTGGGGTGATATTTAGTGGTGTGTTGTGTGAGGTGCGTGGATGTTATTTGGGTGATGGTGTTGAGTGCCTGTGGATGCTCGTTTGTAGATGGTGGTGTCTCTCTGTGGCCTTCAGTCGCAATTGTGGTCGTAAGGGTTTGTGGGTGATGTGGGTGTGTGTTTTATATTGTATTGGGTGTGTGGGAGTGGTGGTTGTATGTGTATCGGGTGTGTGTATTTCGAATTGTCCAATGTGGATGTGTTTTTTATATATGTGTGTATTTTGAGCGCCGCGGTGTGTACCGCCAATGGAATACCGCGGCTGAAAGACCGCCGCGTGGATTCGTGGGTCGTGATAGTGTGGGCGTATTCCTGTTGGCGTGACGGTGGAGGATTTCTTATCACCAGTGTATCACTGACCTTTGGTGTGGTGGACTTGTGTGGGTGTCTAGATTTTGGTGGATTCCGTGCTTTGGGTCATAATGACCGTGGTGGAATTCCGTGGCCGTGGCAGTGTGTTGGTGGTCTTCTGCACGGCGGTAAGCGGCTTTTACCGCCAATGTTGTAATGACCCCCTATATGTCCTACCTTAACCATACACTGCACCCTGCCCTTGGGGCTACCTAGGGCCTACCTTAGGGGTGTCTGACATGTAAGAAAAGGGAATGTTTAGGCCTGGCAAGTGGGTACACTTGCCAAGTCGAATTTACAGGTAAAACTGCACACACAGACACTGCAATGGCAGGTCTGAGTCATGATTACAGAGCTAATTATGTGGGTGGCACAACCAGTGCTGCAGGCCCACTAGTAGCATTTGATTTACAGGCCCTGGCACTCTAGTGCACTTTACTAGGGACTTTCTAGTAAATCAAATATGTCAATCATGGATAAACCAATCACATACACATTTTGTAAAGGAGCACTTGCACTTTAGCACTGGTTAGCAGTGGTAAAGTGCCCAGAGTAACATAAACAGCAAAATCAGAGTCCAGCACACATCAACAACCTGGGGAACAGAGGCAAAAAGTTAAGGGAGACCACGCCAAGGATGAAAAGTCTAACAATAGGCAAACACAGATCATGTGTGTGTGCCAAGACATAGGCCTGTCTCATGGATTGTGGGGCACCTGAAGCACTACCCTTATAGTGGTGGAAGACTATGGCTTTCATCAAGAGTTAAGCAGCATGTGCGTGGTGGTGGTAGCATACCTTGTAGTGATCAATAGGAATGAACAGATCCTTTTTCCCCTGTGTCACTGGAGTGAGGCCTACATACTCGCCTTTGTAATGTTCCATAGGAAAGTTGACTCTGCACTAGATATATGTGTGCCTGGGAAGGGTACAGTACAGGTACAGAGCATTGTTGTGCACTAAAAGCATGGTTTGTGCATGTACTGAATGTAAATATGCCTGCAAGGGATACATTACATACATCATGGATGTAATACAGTGCAGTGTGTGTGAAATAAAATAATGTGCTGGGCATATGTGTAGTTTCGAGAAGTACAATACATGAAGTTGAAGTGTTATTGAGCGCACACATGGTGAATGTGTGTGCTGGCAGTGTATACTTGCAAATAGCACACCATGGCATAATACTTAAAGGATACAGTACTGAGCAGTGTGCACAGAGTGATTGTGTGTGCTGGATGTATACACGCCTGGGGTGGCACAATACATGGAGGTGATAGTACTGGACAGTATGTGTGCTCTGTATGTACACTGAGTGCAAGTATGCCTGTAATGGAGGATCCTGGGTTCCATTTTGGAAAGCCCAGGCCAGCTTGGTGAAGACTTGAGGAGTAGAAGAATCCCCCCAGATAGATTTGTTTATTGCTGCATTCCTGTGAGCTGGGTGTGACACTGGAGAAAGGATGAGAGAGACTCTGCCTGTACACTGTAAAAGGATGCTCTTTGATTCAGTGATAGATCACAAGGAAGGGGCCTGGACACATCTCAGGACAGAGATGGGACTGATAAGGGAAACATAAAGAGTAATGTTAAAGTTTTATCCTTGTATCACTGTAGCTGACATCCAGGTGTGAACTCTAGGCACTCCCATGGCCTTTATTGTGGGACTATCTCAGCTTCAGAGTCCCTTCCGCTGTCTGGTTATGCGCAGAGTCCCTCCTGCTGTGCGCTCTTTGAAGAGGAAGAAGACAGGGAATACTGTACACTTTAAAAGATGCAGAACCCCCAGATAAAACATCAAATGCTCAGACCCTAAATCACATTTGGTGTCCGGAAATGGAGTAAAATCTGTCATATGCCAAGCAGCGAGATGGGCTGTGTGAGACGTGGAAGCTCTGCAAGACTTCTGCCAGCGACTAGGGCTAGAGGGTCGAGGCGTTCTAGTCTTCTTGCTGGGTGAGGGGACATTACCCAGGGAAACCAAGACACCTACCCTGGAGCACAAGCACCTGCCTGCTTGTCAAAACTTGTGTGCCCTATGCGGAAGAGGAGAGCATTGGAGGGATCAAGGTCCAGTGAGGAGCCCTCCCGAAAAGACTCCCATTTTGAGTTGTGTGAAGATTACTGTGCAACTGAATGGGATGTTGCCCATGTGCATGGGTGATTCTCTGACCTCCCTTGTTCCAGGAGAGGGTCACCGTGGACTGAGCCACTCATCGAGTGCCATTGGGGTAGCACGAAGCCTGTTCCTTCTTGCTGTGGTGATTTTGAATGCCAGAGGAAGCCACCATACAAGTGACTGTGCTAATAAAGCATCACCACTTGTGTGAGCCTTAGCAGCAACCCTGTATGGCAGGACAGGTACCCGTGGTTGTACAAGAGAAGAGTATGCCTTGCCAGCAAGTACCACAGCAACCCCAGATGCCAGGATGGGCTGCCGGTACTGAGTTTTACTAAATCTGGTCTGTCGTCCAGAGAAATTGAAGTTGTGAAGTGTGGGTCGAAATTGTGCTTTGAGATCTTCTCCCTGACTGGCCCTGTGGATGCCATAGGACTCCAAGAGGGCTCTAGTCGGGAACACGAAGATCAACCACTGCTACAGTTGAGGAAAGCTGAGCATGCATACTTATGAAAGCTGTTGGCACCTCTGATTTCTGTTGAGGCTTGCAGTGCCTCTTTGTAGAGAGCCTGCTTCTCCTGGGTGCTGCCGAGTGTACCGCAAGCAGCCTGACTCCTCTGAACAGGACCAGAGTTTGCCAGTGTCTGCGGTCAGGGGAACCTGCTGAAGGTTTCTGTGCTGCTGAGTACCGCAAGCAGCCTGACTCCTCTGAACAGGACCAGAGCTTGCAAGTGTCTGCGGTCAGGGGAACCTGCTGAAGGTTTCTGTGCTGCTGGAGCAGGTAAGACTTGAAATGGGCCTGTCATGCCTGGAGAGACTAACTGATGAAGGTGCTGCGGGACCATAGACACTTGGCTATTTCCTAATAACCCTGACCACATTTCAAGGAAGAGGGTGGGGCAGAGATCCGCCAGATAAACAATAGAACCCGATCTCATGTGGATTGTGTTGCTACTTACGAATGCTGTTAGTTCTTTGAATGTGTAGAGTTAGAAATAAAGTACTTATTTTTCATATAAAACCAATCATTTGACTGGACATTGATTTATTAACATTACTGTGTGCACTTTGTGTTGAGTCGTGTTCACTAACCTGTAGCTACTCTTCCCCTCCCTCCCCCGGGGGAGCCGTTGACAGCTCATCCACAGCTACTACTGAGAGTCAAGTGCAGACGGGGTACTTGGCCCAATCGCTCAGGATCCATAGTAGGCTGACCCTGGAACATCAGAATTAAAAGGTTTCACCTGACACTACTGGACCCAGTAGCCCCTGCATGCCCCATGGCCCTCTGAAATAGGTTTTGGGAATATATAAGGGAGATTTTGTGGTCTTTGCACTCCAGCAAAAACACCTTGATTGCATTCCTCCAGATCGGAGACATAGGGGGTTATTGTGTGTCTGATTTGCAAGTAGCAATAGAATTGGCTATGGTGGAAATCATACTCCTCCTGTAACTCTGAAAATTATTTTAGTGTGGTTGTAGGCATAAAACACCTAAGTTAGAAATGCTGATAGAATCCCATCATCCAAAGCCTGGTAACTCCACCACCTGTTGAAGGCAAGTAGCAGTCCCCAGGAGGGGTCTTGAGTGTCAGGCGGTGAAACCACCCAAAGGCTCTGAGTGTGTCACCCCAGACCTTAAGCACCACTTGATAGGCTGGAGGGAGAGTCTGGGGAATAGTGTCACCATATAGAAAATGAAAAAGTTATGTTCATTGCACCATCCACACCTCAGATGCATCCAAAGCCACTGAATCACCATTTGCTCAGAATCAACAAGTGTGAAGTCTGGTAGCCTAGCAGAATACCTGGGGCTGCTATGCTTTTGTTGAACATAGATTTGAAACAATTAGTTAGTGTAATCCTGGGAAGGTGTGTCAATGATTCCAAAGAATACCCTGCAAAAGTGTGGTAAGACGACCAAAAAGATCCCATGAATGGGGTACAGAAAGTTCTAGAATTTATAGAACGAGCATGGAATCTCCCCAAAATGGAGTGTGTCCCAGAATGTAAAATTTGTAGTTAATCAATCCGATGTTAGATCCTGATCCCTGTCTTGGTCTTTAATCACATACACTCACAGGTAGTGAATCACTCTTCATTCACAGGTTTCTTGCCCAGGGCATGTGAGAGGGATCAGGAACAAATTGGGTATACAGACGGTTTCATATAATTTACCTAAAGTCTGCAGAAACTTCTGAAAACCCACAGAATATTTACAACTAGAGAGCCTACCACTGTGGCTTGTCCAAGAAGATAAGGACATCATCAGCATATGGAGTGATTATGTCCTCCAGCCCTGGTGCCCACTCAAATCCCCTTCAATCAATCAATCAGTAATTTTTAGAACACACTACTCACCCATTGGGTTTTAAGGTGCTGTGGGGTATGTCCTCAGGGTTCAGCCAAAGAGCCCTTAATTGAACATCCATCTTCAGCCATTCTGCAAGTGGATCAATAGTGAGGGAAATATCTAGGAGCGACAACAGGCATCCCTGCCATGTCCCCTCTCCACTGGGAAGGGTTCAGACACAGCAACCCTCATGCCGACCCTCGCTGATCGAGCTGTATACAAATGTTTAATGTAGCCAATATACTGGGGATCAAAACTCACATTGACCAGCAAGGTGAACAGGTCCTCCCAGCCCACTGATTCAAAAGGCTTGCTGAAGTCAACATAAGCAACGTTTGATTACCAGGCAATCTGTCTGGTAGTGCCACTGCATTGTGGACTATGCAGATGTTGTGCCTAATGGCTTGATGGGGAATAAAGCCTGATTGGTCAGGGTGGCCTAAGAGCCCATCACTTTCAACAATTGGTTCACTATGGCCTTAGCCCAAATCTTCACCTCAATGTTGAGAAGGGAAATAGGCTGGTAGGAGTCACAGTGGACTGAGGGTTGTCCCAGCTTCGCGATGACTACAATGTGGGCCAGGCTTATGTCTGTTGGCAGTCTCATCTCAATGGCCTCCTGGAAGACAGCTAGCAAAGGCATGTCCAGGCTTGCCCAGGAGGCCTTGTAGAATCCCACCAGGAACCTGGTAGGTCAAGCCCAATTGATGCTAAGCCAAAGGCTCACTCAGTTTCTCCATGGTAACATATCAGCCTTAAGAAGGACTCTCTCATCAGTTCCCAACTTGCAGGTGGGAAAATTATCATAAACGTGGTCAGTTTGGCCAGCTTATGGGCATAAAGGTTTGCATAGTAAGTCACCAATTTTGCAGGCTATAGGGAGAACACCACAAATGTGATTACCTTGTTCGTCCATGATATAGGTAATGGGATGTCTCAGAGAGGTGTTTGAACTAAGGCAGTGTAGCATTTGTTTGCTTATTTGTGGTTGTGCTTAGCAAGCCATGTGGTTTTGTGCCTCATTTAGCTTGGTCTGCTAAAAGACTGAGTGTAAATGTAATGTGTCCCGGAGGAGAAATGGGTTGGGAGATGCAAGGCACTACATATCTTATTCCAAGATACGCAGCTCCAGGTCTGTGATCTTCAGCTGTGTCTTCCGCTTTTGGCCTGTGGAGTAGCTGATGATAGCTCCCCCTTTTGTATCCTTGGGCGTTTCCAACAGCATCCCAGGGGAAGAGACTGATCCCATGTTTGTTTCAAGGTAACTCTCAATGACTCTGAGGAGGAATTCCCTAAATTGTGGGTCCACAAGAATCCAGGCATTAAGACACCAACCCTTTTCTCCTCCACCATGACCTGTCCTTAGCAACAGTTCTACCCTGAGTGGTTAGAAAGTTGCTGAGCCAGGATACATACGCCCCTAAACCTCAAGTGATTTGGGCAAGAGGAAATAGTCCAGTAGTGAGGATGCCCTGAAAAAAAAGGTAAAGCACCTTTCAGCTGGGTGACGGAATTGCCCAGCATCAATCAGGCCCATGGTCACTAAATACCAAGCAAGATGTGTTGGGCCCGGTCCTCTCCTGGACTGTGCTGCGGACTGACTATTGCCAACTCTCTCATTCCATTTAAATCACCACCCAATGCCCAATGGGAAGCTGCAAAAACACATCACCTAAGGGTTGAAGGAAATCTACAGACAGCATTGAAGTGCATCAACACTAATCAGAGATAAGGGTTGTCCCTGTGAAATTACTATTACCGCCACATTCTGACCCATCTTATTATAACAAGTCTGAGTAGCCTTAAAGGAGATGTGACTCATAATCATAATAACCCCATGGTAAAACCTGTATGGAAAATTCGCTTAAAGCCCATTTGCACCAAAAAGGGGCACCTATTTCCTACTAGGTTAGTTTCTTGAAGAAAGAGTATGTCAGGCCCCACCTGACTAGCAACTTTTAGAATTGCCCCCTCTTTACTTTATCTAACAGATCATTTACATTCCAGGTAATTTGCTACAACTATCTCTGGGCCACTTGGTTACAGTGTTCAGCCACTCAGGGGAGGATATATGTTTGTAATTGGATTCTATAGATCATAGCTCAGTGGATTGTCTGTCAAGTGTACCTGACTTTAGATACTGCTTGGGAATCTCCCTTTCCCCCACCTCCCACCCTTTACTTCAAAATTGGGAAGTATCTGCCATTCAAATTCCTGCCACGACACAGAAATGGAACCTTCATTCATATCGTTTTACTGCAGCCTATGTCCAAATCCTCACATAGAATGATCTTGCCGTTTTGCAAAGAATGTCGTCTTACCTAAAGAATCTTACACAAATTGTCACTGCTTTTGACTGTATGAAGATTAATTGAACAACTACTTTGGTACCCATTTTTCTCCACAGTATCCTTATTCCGGTTCTTTTTTTGAAACTTGTTACAAGTATAAATATGAGAATTCAGTGTCTGAAATTTTAGGCATCAGATTTTCATCAACGACAAGGGAGAAAACTGTTGAAAGGTAGCTCTTTCAAGCACAGTTTATCTGTAACGATTTTCCGCAAACGTCTCGTTAATCTACAACCTTTATTGAAAGTAGGAAACTCCTCATACCATATTGTTCCAATAGAGCATTTTCATCACAGCAATTTAATGATGGGACTTCAAGGTTCACTTGATTCACAATCTAGACAAAAGCAAATTTAATTATTGAGATGTTCTAGTCATTACAAACTAACAAGGTCGGTTAGTTCCACTGTTCTATAAAGAGAAGGGAGCTAACAAAAGCAGTTGACGTTTTGTAGTTCATCCATATTCAAAAGTAATTCACTGCATCCAGTGTCCAAATTTGCAGTCATAGCTGATTTGAATGGATTGTTCATGATGAAGAAAGGCTTATCAAACCGAATCTGAATACATTGGCGGGGACCAGCCTTGAATTCATGTTTAAATTTTACAATGCTGTGAATGTGTGCCAGTATCTGCAAAGTGAGGTGCTCCAGTGATGGAAGCAGAGCCCATCAGGTCACTCATAAACATCAACTGAATGATATCTGACATGCCAATATTGGACCTAACTGCATTAAGAGCGTCTATAAGAGGGACATATACTGCAGTTTATCAAGGAAAGTATGTATCCAGCATTGCATGCTGTTGGGCAACAAATTCTGAGTTAATAAGTTCTGAAGTCATCCTGTAGACTTCTCAGCGCAAAATAGCATTGCAAGTGATACTTAAATCGCATAGATTATAATATTTTCAATGATCGCTTTGGACTATTTAACAATTGAAGTGGAAATTAAATTAAACCAAAGAAATAGTATTCCAGCTAGGGCCATGTCTTGGTCTTAAAAACTGATGAGTGGTGTGTTAGTACACTGTTGTGCATTGCTGTCAACTGCTTGTAGAGGTAATTCCCAATCACTGTATCTTACATTCCATCTCCTGCGAAGGAAGGTCTGTTTCATGGTTAGTTGTCATAGGAACAGAACTAAAAAAGGGTCCCGTTACCTTTATACCACCGAGGAATGATATTGCTGTTGCTCCTCAAGAGGACCTGAAAAGAGTAGCAAATAGAAAACATTAACAATAAGCTGTACCTACCAAATCACTAAGTAATGTAGTACCATGGAACAAACGGTTGGACAAGTGAAAGAGAACCTGTGATGTGTGGGATGGTAATGCTAAAGCTTTTGACTGGACGACTAGGTGTACTTAAAAAACCCACCGTGAACACATGCAGAACAGAAGTGCAATAAACAATATTTTCTTATATGATCTCCATCAAGGTTTGAGAGGAGATGATCTGGCCACAATTTTTCAGTCTTTTCATTTCAAAGTTTTATACACTGTCTAATGTTAGACACCTTACAGTGCCTCAAGGCTGCTGCCAAGAGATCACGTATGTAATATGCAACCAAGGGGACTGTTTTGGGTAGTTCATACATACAAATAGAAAAACTGACATTTTCAAATGCTTACATAAAACCTAAGCCTACATCTTTAGGTCACAACATTTTTCTAAAGCCCTTGCTAAAGTAACCATACAGCACAAAAAAACAAATATTTAATTGCTTGCTGCCCCAGCCTCTCTTGTCCACACTCCGTTATCAGCTTGCTGACTTTTGCCAAAGTTAATAGCTCTCATAGGTGAGCCCTATTGGCTTTGCCAATGCTTCTTTTCTTGTAGGCATTCAAGGGTTAAACAGCTAAGTGGCAGAGGTGGCATTTTAAAGGCAAATGTGATCACCACACAGCTGATAACCTATCATTAACACTCTTGGTAAAAATAAACAACGTTCTTTACTGAGAGCAACGCAAGCAGCAAAAACTGAATTAGTCCATTAAGACACTGAAAGGAGAAACAACTTGCTGGCACCCCTTTTGCCCAGCCCATTCTTGGGCTAGAGGTTAGTGTAAAATTGCAAACAAAGGGCAGCCCTAATGGGCCACTCAATCCTTCATGGACATGGCACACAAATTCAGGACAGTCCATGCAAAATACGGACAGCTGGTTACCCCAGACCAGAGCACAAGTCCTAAAAAATAAGTTAAATAAATGGGGGACTAACCAAGTTAGGCAGTATGCAAGTGACATCATGGCGCGTGACATCACAGTGCCTGACATCAAGGCGAATGGCATTGCATGTACCATCACAGGAAGTGGCATCACAACCTATGACCTCATAAGAAGTGACATCACATGAAGTGACATCAAATCTTAAGGCCTCTCACAGGTTTAGCAGGTCTACCAAGATTACATTTGAGCTCATTACAATATTTAACAACCAAGAATTTACATTGGCTTGTGCCAAAAAGTGACACAACCCGATGCAAAATCTGGGCCTCAACTTTAACATTTGTTTTTTTAAAAACATGCCACAAAGAAATTGAGAACAAGTAGAAACCTGGCAATACATTCATTCTGCTGAATTGGTTGCAAAGTTTACATTTTAGAATATCTTATTTGTCTGGGACTGGGGCTGTTTTTTGGGGAGTGGGGTGGGGTGCTCAGGGTGATTAGGGTTTAGGGGGGAAGAGGGGGATCAGGGTTTAGGTTTTAGGGGTGGGTTGGGTTGGGGGGTTGGGGGGCTTTAGGTTTTAGGGGTGGGGACTCAGGGTATTTTTAGTTTTTGGGGGTGGGGGCTTGGGGTGATTAGGGTTTGGGGGAGGGGGGTCAGGTTTTAGGTTCTAGGTGTGGGTTGGGGTGCTTTAGGTTTTAGGGGAGGGGGGTTGGGGTTGTGGTAATTTTGGGAGTGGGGGTAGGGGTTGGGGAGGTTGTGGGGGATGGGGGGAGTCGCAGTAGTTTTTAGGTGTGGGGGTCTAGGGGGGACGCATGCTGGAACCGTGCATGCTGATCACTAATGCCTTTACCAGGAATGCCTTTACAACGAAAAATCGTTGTAAAGGCATTTGTGGTAAAGGCATTAGTGATACCAACGAGGTTGTTGTTCCGAACTCGTTGTTGAGAGCCATGGGTGGTTGAAGCACTCGTGGTTTCAACATATAACTGCTGGAGTAACTTGTTTTTTCTCTAGTCCCAGTTTTGAGTTAAAGTAGCCTAGGGGGGTTGATATGCCTGCTTCAAAACACACCATCTAACTGCAAATGATAGACTTGTATTATCTGTCGCTAGGTAAGTGAGTTACTGATTTTAACACAGAGATCCTTTTCTTACGTGCAGTTCATATATGGTACTTTTTCTAATATATCAAGCTATGAAGGACATGTAACTCCTATACCTTGTAACCCTCATTGTCTTATGTAACACTTTTTGGACATTGTACATTGATTTACACATTTATAGGATTTATTGACAATGTATAATGTGTATGTGTGATGTAAAGTGCTCTGACACCATGGAGCAAGATGAGCAGTGCTATAAATGAAATAAAAAAACAGTGGTATTTAATTGTTATTTGTGCAAATACTTTAACAGACCAACACAGCTGACTTTCTTACAGTGTATGAAAATCTCTTATAATCAGGGATTGAACAACCTAAAAAACATGCCTCTCAAGTATTTGTGAAGTGATAACAACAAGTTGTGTGTCTTTGTTTCCCCTTCCCTGCATTAGCATCTAGGAGTGAGGCTCATAAAGCTCCCAGTCACAATAAGTCGAACAAAAGGAGGATTGATGGCCCCTTAAATTAGGCCTTTGTTATGGGCTCATTTGGAGTCTGAAACATGAAAGCCCCCTCATCGCCTGCACGTTGCTGCTGGAAAACAAAAGCAGACAAGGTGCGGGCACTGCTGAATGTGTCCCGGTGTCTGAAAATTACCCCGGGACAAGTTCAGCATATTTCTGTGGGGCCCACTTCTTGCAGGGTGGTCGGCATCCACCCTGTGAAAATAGTGGGTAGATGCCCTGTATCTGTGTGTACCCCCAACTTGTGCCCTGCCCTAGATGCATGCACTAGCAGCAACCACACTTACATGTGCATGGAGGGGAGGGGTCTAAAATGGGGTGGAAAGAGAGAAATGTTGGATTATTTGGGGCACCTAAAACACATTTTTCAAACTAATCACCATTTTTTAAGGCCTTCAAAATAGGGACGAGAGAGTGTGTGCTTGTGTGTGTGTTTTTGTAAGTGTGGACAAGTAAAAATCCCAGGTGAAATCAAACAGACACTTCACCATTCCCGATTGAAAACACGGGTACCCAAATATTTATTACAGAATCACATTTTTAGGAGGGTGTAACACCCCCAAACATCCCCCTGAAGCTACACCCCCTGCTGATTCTTCCATTTTTGTATTTCAACTTTGAAGAATCACGTTGCTTTTATCGTAATTGCAGATAAATAATTGCCTTTGAAATTCTTGATCACATTAATTTCACCGGACACACAGCACACAGGCAAGTAGGTCGCTGAATGGATTTGTTCAAATAAAAAAACCGACCAGAATGAAATTAACAATACCTCAGTTTAAATGAATGCCTTTTCCAGCTGGAGAGCGTCTACTTAGGCAGGTGTTTATAGGGTCAATTTAAAAGCTGCACCTTCACTGGATTGTTAAAAAATATGCTGTGGGGTGCATATGCTTAGAGTAAAAGATTACGCCATCTGTCATTCGCCGCACTGCCACATGAGAGAACTGCATTGGCAGAACTTGATAAATGGCAGCAGCAGTGGTTTTTCCCTCAACTTACACTAAAAAGCCATCGCTCCAAATGCTCCTGAAAGGACAGGCCTGTTGCAGACTTTTAAAAAAGTTTGATGTGTATCTGAGCTCCAAATTCATCAATATTCTCTAGCCCTCACATGCAAAGGCATCTTTGAAGATTCAAAACCTCTTTCCAGGGTCGGCTTGGCCTAAAAGCATTCAGACAGTGCCTCATAGGGTGGTCTAACAGGTCAGTGTGTGGGCCGTTTTTTGGGTGTTTGTGGCCTGTTTTATGGTCTGCTGGGCCGATTTTTAGTGTTGATTTCACTGATATTAAAGCAAACATTGTCGGCGGCAAGTTCAAATCCATGCAGTCTTTCACGTCTGCAAAGCACTTCCACAGCGTGTCTTTACGTAGTTCAAAACTGCCCTACATGGGCAAAGATGGCCACCTTTTTCAGCTATATAATTAAATAATGGGAGCCACTTTTATATTGGTAGCTGTTTTCCCTTATTTGCATGGTACTTTCAATACATTCAAAAAGCAGTGCTTTACGAGCACACCAGGGGTCTGACACAATATATAAACGATTTAACACATCTTGGAACTGGCTTCGAATTAAGAGATGTGAACAGGATTAACCCTGCTTGTGATGTCAGAAAGTTTCCTGACTTCGTCCGACTTCAAGGTGGTTAAGTTAAGCTTTTTACTCTCCAGATGCAATGCCCCACCAAAGTCGTGCTTTCAATTCACTCTGCTGCCTCGAGGACACAAGCATAGGTATCACCAGTGATCTCCAGCCAGGATTCGCAGACGGAACCCCAGGCTTGCTTCTTGTGGTTCCTACCACTGCTTTTGCAACCCTTGGCCATAGAGGTGACAAAATCGGCACCAAGATCACTGGAACAACTTGCACTTAAAGACGACAGGCTCCACCTGCCTTTCCTGCCCATTTGTTTTTAAATAAAACTGATAGCCAATAGTTCGTGTAATAAATAAATCAGGAGCTGGGATGGGACCTGTAGAGAAATCTTCACCTGCATCTGTGGTAAGTAAAATTAAATTCTTCGAAATGTTGTGTGAGTGACAGTGGTTTTTTGTCGTAGAGAGCATGAGTATGTGTGAGTGCGTATCTGTTTGTGTGAAAATACGGGAGTGAGTGACAGGTAGTGAGTAAGAATGAGTTAAATTGAATGTTAATGAGTATGAGTGAATCTGAGTGATAATAAGAACAAGTGAGAGTGAGAAAGTATGAGTGAGTGGCATGAAGAATGAATGTGAGTGAGGGCAAATTAATAAATCAAAGTTGGTGAGAATGAGTAAGAGTGAGTGCAGGTGAATCAGAATTAGTGACAGTGAGGGCAAGCGACTGCAAATGAGCGATATTAAGGGTGAATGAAAGAGAGTGAGTGAGAATGAATGAGTGTAAGTATGTCAGATTGAATGAGAGAGAATGGAAGTAAAAAAGGGTGTGAGTGAGTGAATGTAAGAGTGAGTGAGAATGTGATGCTATTCCTGCAAGTCTGTCTTTGGCCCTGGCATCTTTTAAGTAATTCTTGCTTTTGGAGGTACCCATGGCCAAATGAGATAATTCTCTGCATGGCAGGCACCCGTGACATTGGCACACCAGTGGTTAAACTTGATAGAAGAGGCCACCCTTGGCAACATTTTGCCTCTTGCATAACGGATGTAGTTCTTGGTATGGGGCACTCGTGAAACTCTTTTTACTGGCACAATATTAAGCAACTATTGGCATAAAGAAAAACAGTGGCATATGGGAAGCGGGTCCACTATGACAAAATCCTGGCCTGGCATACTAGAGGCAATTTTTGCCATAAGGTCCCCTTTGGTTTAAGGACAGCACTAATGGCAACATTCTGGCACTGTTAACAACAGGAAAAAACCATAGAGCTAGTTGAGACCGAGATAAATTACAATATCAAACAACTATGTCTCAAAGGATACAATTGAAAAAACAAGCATAATACTTCAAAAGTAATTTAGCTGTTATGAAAGCAGAAAGAGTAATAACATCCAGCATCAAATATTTTTGAGAAGTATTTTTAGAGAATTGGAGATACAATTTAAATGGCAACATCAACATTATTTAAAATGAGTGTAACATGTAAGTTAAACATATTGCGCTCGTGAAAGAACAATAAACGGTGCAGGTAGAACACGTGAAAGTGAAGAAAGAATGACAGCGTACAGGTAATTGTTCATTAATTTTTATGCATGAATATTTTGTATAATACATTATTAATTTCAGAAAATCATGTCATAAATTATAGTCTGTAAATTTGCTGGCGTTTGTCAACAGCATTTTGACCTTCATGAATTTAGGTCATCATCAGGACAATATATACACAAAAAATGTTTTTGCTGCTTATGAGTAAAAGAAAAAGAAAGCAATAACAACTAGATCAATAAGTCAAGAGAAATGTGCTATATGGGAGATGGCAATACCATGCTTGTATAAGTGAGTGGGACAGCAGACGTTTGGGATAGCCTCTTGCTATAAATTTTCTTTCAATTTAGCTGCCTCCCTAAAGTAATCCTTGTTCCATTTGCAATTTCTCTGAATGCAGCATAGGGCAAACCATCACATAGACATCCTAGGCTGATTACTGGAGTACAGTAGTAGTATCTTCCTTTGAGATGTGGTTGTATCACACACTACTACTGTACTCCAGTAATCACCATAGGGGTCCACCGATTACTTTATAGAGGCAGCTACATTGAAAGAAAAATTTATACTTAGAGTCTATCCCAAACGACGCTTGGTGTCCCCCTCACTTAAACGAGCATGGTACTGCCCAAGCAAAACCCTTCTCACTACTAAAATTAGGACCACCAAAAACGAATACCATTTGTATCTACTTTCTTTCCTTCAAGCAATAAGATATGCAAAATAACCTAAAAGAATTGGAACATACTTCGTTCCCAGGCCATTTTGCTGACCCCACTCTTTTCATACAAAAGAGGGAACAATCTATTAGATAATTTGGTCCATGCCATCACATGGACACCCAAAACCAAGAGTAATCAATCCATCACCACTTCATGGGGCTTACCGCCAGTGGTTGGACATTTTAAATGTCAAAATTGCACAGTCTGTACACAATCCATCAACACTATAGGCCTGATTTAGAGGTGGGCGGACGGGTTACTCCATCACAAACATGACAGATATCCCATCCATAGGACACAATGGAATCATAATAAGGCAGATGGGATATCCGTCACGTTTGTGACAGAGTAGCTTCATCTGCCAACCTCTAAATCAGGCCCTAAAGCCTTTCGAATTGAATGCAGGATTTACCAATTGAAGCAAGTGAGCAATTGTCGTTCCTGCAACGTCATGTACACTACACCATCCTCTATTCCTGTAATTTACTGAACATTGGGCAAACTGCACAAATAATTAAGTCTGTATCATCCAGCATAAAAGAAGGATCACTCCACATTGGTATCTCATTTTGCCTCTCTGAAGCATACTGACACTGACTTCACATGACAGGCAATCAACCAACCGTCACTCCCACTACACGATGGTGACCTGATGCAATTACACTTACGGCGTGAATTCCTTTGGCGCTCTCGATGTGTCACTGATTTTCATGGTTTAAATACCCTTGATGGATGGAATAGTATGGTTGCAGTTTGAATTAAGGACATTCCTTTACCCATACATTGCAATATGTAAACATATTCAGTACCATTACCTTATGATTACCTATCTGTTTACTGATGCATGCTTCCTAATTTTGTTTTCTTTGATGATTTGTACATACACATGTTAATATTTTATATAGGTAATGCAAAGGCTGATTACACAGCCATAACTGAGCTGAGTTCGTTTTTTATTCACTGTTTTGTATATAGATATAGGTTTCTTGATAAGAATGATGTGCACTGAATAGAGTATATACCCGTTCTCATAGGGCAGGAATGCTGCTTCCAATTAACATTGTACTTTCTATATCTGTTTCTGTCCTTCTGCCCTCCTGTAGATGGATGATTACCCATGGCCCTTGCACTTTCTCTTTACTTTACTTCATTCCTTTTTGAGTGAAGGCTCTATCCCTCCATTGTCTGAGCCCCCCTCGGTCCCTCGTAGCTCCCGATTAAAGTTAGTGGTCCATTGGTTTTTACACTAGTCACACTATCACGCTGCATAGTTGAAACCTTGTTGGTCCCCAAGACAACCTGTACCCGCTTCATTCGGGTCGACGCTTTGTGGTTGTATCGGATGTCTAAAGGTTAATGCCCATTCTTTGATGTCAAGACAAGCATTTTTTGTTTACCAGGCGATCCCCATTTTGCCTTTAGATCAAGTGTCATGACCTTTCTTTTAGAGGCTTTCCTCAACCTCACCGTGAGCTCCATGTGTAAAGCTTTTTCCTACCGGGTTGATTGAGTTGTTCAATTGGACAGAGATTGACTGGCTGTCTCTCCATTAATTACAGGCGACTGCACATTCTTGGGGAGTGCAGTTTCTCCTGGTGTGGCCCGTTCCTCATTTTTTTAAAATGTATACCTTCTCGCTATATTCTCTTATTTTTTTTATTTTGAAGACAGGGTTTGGCATCCAATGGAGTGATCTTATTGACTGATCTATGTGCAAATTCAGCCCTCTTTATATTTAATGTTGGCCTCTTCTTCATGGAAATACCTTGCCTTGCCCTGAATGCCCATTGTGCATTTTTTGGAAACACGTTTGTCTTAAAATATAAGGGCCTTTTTGTCCTTTTTTCTCTTGGCTAATGTCACCTTCTTTTCTACTTTATAGGTTTGCAGGAACCCCTTCAAGAATCTACCATATGGCTCATTTGTCCTGACTTACTGGTCTAGTTTTTATTGTTTTTCTCAAATTCTTATTTCTTCTTTTACTCATAGGCAGCAATCATTTTTTGTGTCTATATCGTCCTGATGATGACCTCAGTTCATGAAGGTCGGAGCGCCTTCAACAAATGCCAGTGAATTTATGGGCTATAATGTATGACATGATTTGTGAAAATAACAATGTATTTACTAAATATTCATGCATAGTAATTAATGAAAACTATCCCTACGCTGTCATTCTTTCTTCACTGTCCTGGGTTTCACCTTGCCAGTTACACACATTTTAAGTAACGTTGATGCTGCCATTTAAATTGTATATCTACTTCTCTAAAAAAAATACAATTGCTCAAAAATATATGATGCCAGATATTGGTATTAATATTCTTTCTGCTTTCCTAATAATTAAGTTATTTTTTGAAGTATTCTTTTTTTTCCTATTGCTACCCTTTGAGACGTTGTTTGATATTCAAATTCTGGCACTGGCATATTTTATGTAATGTTTGGCTTAAGGGAGCACCTATGAGAAACTACTGGCCCTGGACCAGTAGAGGTAATTATTCCCACATGGGGATGTACCTATCTTTTTATGTGCGGAGTTCTCATACCCAAGTGCATTATGTTCAGTTTTCCGCCCGACTGTAAAGTCTCCCCAGTTGTAAAGTTATTATTAACTTGCAGTTTTTTTGAATACTGAAAAAGTGTAAACTTGCACAAATATGTAAGTTCACCTTTGTGTATCAGGCCTTTATTCTATCTAGGATTACTCATACCCCATTTGTGTCCACTTATTCAGCTTCTTCACTTATTTGTAAATTCTCTTTTATCTTTATGTACATTTTCAGCACTCTAGCAAAAAATATACGATCATGGATTAAACCTGAAAAGATTTGGAGGCTGCATATGTTTGCTGCAATTATGTAATTACTTCTGTACTACTGACTGGAATATGTCTCGTAATTGGCTCTTTGAGTCCTTTTAGCTTCAAACCGCCATGCCTCATCAGGCAGCTTGTCCAGCTTTGGCCTTAGCAATAACATGCAATATCCTTTTCCAGTTTTCATTCCCTATTGTATTATGCTGATGAAGGAAATAGGTGTGTGCAGATGTATTAATTAATGAAACTCATGTTCGTGCTAATGCAATATGGTATTCAATTTTGAAGAGATGCTAGAAAATATTTGTATATATATTTATTCAAAATAGGTGAAAATGGTCAATGAATTTCAGACTTGATTGTGCAAACGAAGTCAATCAATAAATGGAGAATTTTGAGTGATGAGAGAATTACATATTTAAATCCACAACTCTGACCTTACTATAATATATATATTTAGTATTATACAAGAAAACATATTGGAATCTCTTGCAACTTTAATGGTTGACATTTTTTAATCTTGATCCTGTTATCTCAAGCATTGGTTTACATTTCCTTCTAAGAAAACAACAGCTGTAGACGTAATTGATTGTTTATTAAGGACAAACTATTAAACAATTTCCTTAAATCCACTTAGGAATTTTGTGCAAAGAAATTACAACACCATGATAAAGTATGACTGCTTATAAAGCATTTATTATTGTGCACTATGAAAAAGGGAGAAAACTCAAGAACAAATCCTAGATTAATTATTGCTGAATTGTAATGTCATAGAACCATAGCTAACGGTCTGATAAGCTTCCTAAAAGTAAAAAACAAAGCTTAATAAACCAACAGAGAAACATTAGCACATGTAAAGAAAGAAATAATACCCTCTGTTTGCAAGATATTTCTAAAATATGTATCACCATAAAAAGTCACTAGATAATAATTCTTTGCACTTGGTATTGCTAGTCATCTCATTTAAGATAGTGCAGTGAGTTAAGCACCTCAGAGATCCGTGAGACACCTACAGTCAATG
This sequence comes from Pleurodeles waltl, assembly GCF_031143425.1. Classification (NCBI taxonomy): domain Eukaryota; kingdom Metazoa; phylum Chordata; class Amphibia; order Caudata; family Salamandridae; genus Pleurodeles; species Pleurodeles waltl. Next base: position 291,334,206 of record NC_090438.1, read on the forward strand.
GTTTGAATCCCTGTGCATTCCCTCTGCTTTTCCTTACGAGATCAATAAAATGAGCAGCGTTTCATGGGTGATAATAAACACTACTCACAAATTGAGAAACGAAAGGTTTTAGCTGTATATGAATAAATGTTTTACTTGTTCTAGCACACAAAAATGGATTTTACCCTTTCATGAGGTTATCCAGACAATGCTTCAGAAAGAGTGGAAGAACAGTGATAAGGCTACTATTTCACGTTTCCTTAATAAACGTTAGTTGTTGGAGGGATGTGAGGATAATTTCCCTCAGACTCTGAAGGTTAATACGATTTTGTCTTCCTCTTTTTCCTTGGCTTCTGAAGATACAGTCATGTCTGATCAAGTGGATAAAAGGGTTGAGACTGACTTAAAACGGGCATATGCTACTTTGGTACCAGAGCAAACACCTATGCAGCTTATGCTACTCAGACTTTACCTAAGGATTTTTATGTTTTGTTTAAATGTCTCCAGGCGAAAGAGGATCCTACAACGCTTCTGGCCAATAATGAAATGATGTCTTGATTTTTGTCCGATGCCATGTTTGACAGTCTTTAGGCTTCTACCTCTGCAGTGGGTGCTTCTATGGCAGGACATAGAACCTTATGTCTGAAATATTGTAAGCTGGAAGCAAGTGAGAGATTTATAAACTGTCTTTTTGGGACCCAAATTATTTGGTCCTAAATTAAATGATATGGTGGAGAAAGCGGCAGAGGAGAGGAGGGTTCTAAGGCTGTTTAAGTAGGCTCCGGAGAAAATATAATTTGGGCACCAGAAGGATGCTTTTCATGTCTCTGAATGACGTCCATTAAGAGGTCGGGCCTGGGAGTCTTCTACAGTAAATCCCAAACATCCTTCTTATGTTCTCAGGACACCCAGCAGCAAAAATGACTATATAGCATTAGAAGCTCGGATCAAGTTGTTTACCACTTTGGAAGGTGGAGGTGACAGACTCATGAGTCCTTTTGATAGTGGAACATGGATAATGGATAATATACAAAGGCCAACCTCTCTGTCCATGTTTCAAAGTTACATCTTCTCCAAAAGACCCTATAAATCTTCAGTGCCTAATGCCGGGAATAAAAACACTCTTACAGAAGCAAGTCATAGTTCTAGTTCCATTGGATCAGAGAGGTTTGGGTTTCTACTCGACCCTGTTTTTAGTGCCAAAACCAGACGGGTCCTTTTGACCAATCCTCAAACTCAAGGAATTGAACCCTTTTGTTCTCCTGGAACATTTCAGGATGATACCTCCCCAGACAATACTTCCCCTCCTGATATAAGGAGACTATTTGGTGACACTCAGCCTACAGGATGCCTACTTTCATGTACCTGTACATGTAGAGAGCCAGACCTTCCTGAAATTTGCAGTGGGCATCCACCCTAAACAGCTCCAGGTCCTACTATTCGGTCTAGCAGCATCTCCCTCAGTCTTCACAAAGGTGTTGGCTCCAAGTATTGATTTCTTGCATTTAAGGGGTGTTTTTCTGTATCCTTATTTAGGTGATTGGTTATTGGCTATTCCTTTTTTTTTAACGCAAACAAGATGTGGATTTGGGCCTTCAATCCCTAGCAGACTTTGGTCTTTTAATGAACGTTCAGAAATCACATCTGACTCTGTCTCAAAAGAAGACTTTCATTAGAGCTCGTTTGGACTCTCAAATATGAGCAGCTTTTCTTAATATCAACATTATGTTCTCTCCCCAGTCAGGTGTGAGAGAATTGTTGACATGTTCACAGAGTCCTGCTAGATGCTGGTTGAGAGCTCAAGGTGTTTTGGCACCCACAACGGCTGTGATTCCATGGGCGAAGTTTAATTTGAAGCCAGTGGTGACCCACATTCTCAAACATTGTGATACCAGCTTTCAGAAATACGGCCTGATGATTCCCCTTAGAGATCAGGTTTCTCAGGTTCTCTCATGGTGGCTGGTCCAAGATCATTTGTTGGAAGTGGTCCTTTTCCAACTATTGCCTCCTGCATCTTCCCCAGCCTGGGTACCCGGCAATGAATACTCCACACACAGAGATATGCATTATACATCTTTATTCATCTGCCTGTAAGCGCGAACACCAACATTCTAAACCTGCATTTCACTTCACCACGTTCTAACACTTATATCACAGCTCTATGAAGTTCTTCAGGAGCCAAAATGGTTCCGTCATTCATACTCACACAACACTACATCTCCGTCTGTTAAATAAAAAATTATATTTTTTTACAAACATATGCACAATCACAGCTCTTTTCTATGAGCCTTCTTGGCACTCTGTTTACTTGTCCCAATCGTGTCTTCAGAAACTGTGGATCTGCAACAGGAGTGTCGATGATCTGCTTTGGCGACGCAGGAGCAACAGCAGTCAGGGGTTTTCCAATTGTCCTTTCTAAACCAGTCTCTATATTGACATTAGTGTCTGATGAGGGATGAGCCACTTGTCTGAAATGCGAGGAATCTTGCAGAATGGATTTCCCAGAACGCTGGGCAGTCACCATGGCCCTCATTACAACCCTGGTGGTCGGTGTTAAAGGGGCGGTAATACCACCAACAGGCCGGTGAAAAAAAAAATTGGATTACGACCGTGGCGGAAACTGGCAACATAGACAGCCACTTTAACACTCTGACCGCCACGGCGGTACAAACAAACAGTGCGGCAGACACCGCCAACAGACAGGCTGGAGACAATGGACCGCCCACCATATCACAACAGGCCTATCCGCCACCTTTTCCGGGGCGGAACCAACGCGAATAAAATGATTTGAACAAATGTAATCATGTGAAATATCATTATCAAAATGCAAAATCCAGTATATACAATTATGTACACCAAATACACAAGTCCAGATAGTGCACCAATCATTGTCCGCGGACCACTGGGCCCAAAATGCATGGGCGAGGCCCACACTAGATACCTGACTCCAAACGGATAGAACACTGGACGGGCATCACGTAGAAAATATACAGGCACCTCGGGGGAGGGGATGGGGGCACCTCAGCCTGATGAACGCACGACGCCACTGCTCCACAAGGGGGCTCCATGCCCACAGTTTAGTCCTGGGGAGTGCAAAGCCATAGTCTCTCAAGTCTTTCCAGTGGGTGGGTTGCCCACTGCTTTATCCTGGGGAGTGCAAAGCCAAAGTCTCTCAAGTCTTTCCAGTGGGTGGGTTGCCCACTGCTTTATCCTGGGGAGTGCAAAGCCACAGCCTCTCAAGTCTTTCCAGTGGGTGGGTTGCCCACTGCTTTATGCTGGGGAGTGCAAAGCCACAGTCTCTCAAGTCTTTCCAGTGGGTGGTTTGCCCACTGCTTTATCCTGGGGAGTGCAAAGCCACAGTCTCTCAAGTCTTTCCAGTAGGTGGGTTGCCCACTGCTTTATCATGGGGAGTGCAAAGTCACAGTGTCTCTAGTGGATAACAGTCTCCACTGGTTCTGGAGGGGGCATGGTGCCCAGAGTGCTTCATCCTGCCAAGGACTGAGGTAGTGGATGTATCTCTCCACTGGTTCTGGAGGGGGCATGGTGCCCAGAGTGCTTCATCCTGCCAAGGACTGAGGTAGTGGATGTATCTCTCCACTGGTTCTGGAGGGGGCTTGGTGCCCAGAGTGCTTCATCCTGCCAAGGACTGAGGTAGTGGATGTGATACTCCACTGGTTCTGGAGGGGGCATGGTACCCAGAGTGCTTCAGCCTGCCAAGGACTGAGGTAGTGGATGTGTCTCCCCACTGGTTCTGGAGGGGGCTTGGTGCCCAGAGTGCTTCATCCTGCCAAGGACTGAGGTAGTGGATGTATCTCTCCACTGGTTCTGGAGGGGGCATGGTGCCCAGAGTGCTTCATCCTGCCAAGGACTGAGCTAGTGGATGTATCTCTCCACTGGTTCTGGAGGGGGCTTGGTGCTCAGAGTGCTCCACGTGCAGTGTGGCCGGAACAATACACTCGCCTGGGTGTGTGTGCCATGAGATTGCCGAGGTACAAGTAGCATGATCCACCATGGAGGCAGAGACATACCCCACACTGCTGCGGCTTCGCATTCCATATGCAGGTCACAACTGTGATGACGGTGATGCTTCATGGAAGCTGCCCAGGGTCCTGGAGCTCACCACCAGCCTCGGACGACTGACCACTGGGGATGGTAGCCATGTCAGCGGTGGTGCCGCTGTCTGAGGACGTCGCGGGCCGCTGGCGGTGCTTGCAGCGGTGTCAGTGGCGGCGGTGCTTGCGGCGGTGTCAGTGGTGGCGGTACTTGCAGCGGGGTCAGTGGCGGCGGTGCTGGCAGCGGGGTCTGTGGCGGCCGTGCTGACAGCGGGGTCTGTGGCGGTGGTGCTGGCGGCAGGGTTATGGTAGCGGTGTTGGCGGCGGGGTCTGTGGTGGCAGTGCTTGCTGCGGGGTCTGTGGTGGCGGTGCTGGTGGCGGGGTCTGTGGCGGTGCAGGTGGCGGTGCAGGTTGGCGTTGACGTGGACAGAAGGTGTGGCACTGGTCCCTCAGTCGGTGCCACCATGCCCTCTCCTGACCTGCCCTTCAGTTTTTGGCCCTTCCCCACCTTTGATGGTGGTGCAGGTGTCTTGCCACTATCCCCTTTCGTTTTCCCTGACTCCTTGGTGGCAGATATTTTCGGCTTCTCCCTCCGGGATGTGGGCACCTTTTTCACCTTGGAAGGTGGCGGAATGTCCTTGCCCTCGCTCCGTGGCACACTGGCAGCCCTGATGGTTGGTGCACTCCATAACCCCGCAGTTGCTGGCACCACTGTGCCTGGGGATGTGGTGGCTGAGGTGCGTGGCTGGGACCTGGAAAGCCTGGCCCTAGGGGAAGGATGTGGGGGGAGGTGTAGAGAAGAGGTCAGTGTTAGCCAGGAAAAGTTTTTTAGACACACTGGGACGGGTAGATGGAGGGGGTTTGGGAGTGGAGGTAGAGGTAGTGGTTGTAGGAGCTGTACGTCTGCTGAATTTGGGTGAAGGCGATGGACTGGAGGCTGTTGTAAGGTGGATGGCTGTTGGGTGGGAGTGTGCCTGCGTTTGTGCACTTTGTGAGGAGGGCTCACAGACACACTGGGAGAGGACACTGGGGATGTGTGAATGGTAGTGGGGGTGGTGAGTGCACATGAGCGGTGTGTGGTGATGGGCGTGCTGGTGATGGAGGTAGTGGCTGAGGATGTAGTGCATGCAGGTGTGAGTGGAGACGAGACTGGGAGGGAGACATGGAGGAGAGGGACACAGTGGAGGCAGTGGATGTTGGTAGCTTGTGTGAGTGCCTGTGAGATGTGTGGTGCTTATGTTTGCCTGAGCCACTCTTGTGTGTTGATGTGTGTGCATGCTGGTCTGATGGTGTGCTTGGGATAGGCTGAGGAGGTACAGGGGATTGGGTCTGGGTAGAGGAAGTTGGAGGGGGGAGGCTGGACACAGGGACAATGGCTGCCATCAGTGCTGAGGCCAGAGCCTGAAATGCTCTCTGTTGGGCTACCTGGCCAGAATGAATGCCCTCCAGGTATGCACTTGTTTGTTGCAAATTCCTCTCAACACCCTGGATGGCATTCAGAATGGTAGACTGCCCAACAGTGAGGTATCTCAGGAGGTCAATAGCCTCCTCACTGAGGGCAGCAGGGCTGACTGGGGCAGGGCCTGAGGTGCCTGGGGCAAAGGAGAGGCCCACCCTCCTGGGTGAGCAGGCACGGGACACACGCTGAGGGGCTGCTGGGAGGGCGGTGCTGGTGGGAGGGGGTGGTGGCTGTACCTGTTGATGCTGTGGGCACAGAGGTGCCCGCCACCGCAAGGGAGCTCCCATCAGAGGAGTCGCCGCTGTCGCTGGTCTCTGCTCCTGTCCCCGCCGTGGAGCTCCCTTCGCCCTCCGTCCCACTGGTGACTTCAGACTCTGTTGTTTCGCCCTCCAGGGCCAAGTGGAATGCAGCTCCCTCCTGCTCTGGTGCCAATGCTCCTCCGCCTGATGATGCTATTGCACACAAGAGCAGGGAGACCACAAAAAAGAGGGGGAGACAGGAGAAAGATATGTTCAGTGCGTGCAACACCACTACCGTTGGCGGACACAACAGACACAGCAGCCCTCTGCACTACGCCATGCACTTATAGTTCCTAGATTAATCACATGCCCATGGGGTACAAGGCCTAAGCCCGATTACTGCACACCTGGAAGTCACAGGAGCCTGACTAGGTGTAGATGGCACTAACCACTAGTGGGGTTGGGGTGCCACAGAGCCTGCCTCACAAGGGACCTTGCCTACCAAGATCGCCCTGGCCTAGGGGAACCCACTGCCCACCTCCCCCACCCAGACACCTCTTACTGCGTGCAGAGTTAGCTGAATGAGAGTGTACTCACCCCCTTGTGGCTGCTGTGATGCCCTCAAGCGCCCATCCAACTCCGGATACGCCACCGCCAGGATCCGGAACATCAGGAGGGTCATGGTGTGACGGGCACCCCTCCCACGTTGGGAGGCCACCCCCAGCTGGGCCTCTGCTGTTTTCTTGCTCCAACGGTGCAGGTCCTCCCATCTTTTACAGCAGTGGGTTCTCCATCTGTGGTGGACCCCCAGGGTCCGGATGTCCTTGGCGATGGCACGCCAAATAGCCTTCTTCTGGTGGACGCTGACCTAGAGGAATAGTACAGGAGGAAAGGAAAATCATTACCCGTCCGGACCGCCGTACTCATTGACCCACGTTCCCACCCTTGCTCTGACGCACATACACTCACCGTCCGCACATGCAGTCCTCATCTCCCCTCCCATTTATCTTCCATCCACACCACTCCAAACAGGCATTGCCCATGCAGCATGCTCACAGTGTACTCACCTGTTTGTCTTGAGGACCATACAGTTGTGTGTACTGGGGGAGGACCCCATCCACTAGTTTCTCCAACTCCTCCGAAGTGAAGGCAGGGGCCCTTTCCCCAGACACATGAGCCATCGTCGCTTCCAGACACAGGTCACAGCAGCACTTGCAGTGTAGGTCCTCTCCTGTTGAAGGTCAGGTATCAAGTGAGTGAACAGACAGAAAATGGCGGTCACGTCTGCGGCGGTGCATACCGTCACCGCCGGCGTACATAGTCATTGGCTTCTCTGACCCATAGGGTCCCATGTTAACCAATGCAGGATTGCGCCACGGTCTTCGACCGCCCAACACGACGGTGTACAACGCCAGCGCAGTTACCTCATATCCCCTTGTCCCACCTTACAGGTCAGACAGCCGCCATTTCAGGGGGCCAAATGGCATTAATATTAACTGCGTCACACCAAAGTAGGCCTTGAATACACACAGTTACAGGCACATTGTGGATTAATAAATGTGTGCAAATGACATTTTGTGATACCTCAGTGTTGGCTGACTCTCTGTTCGCTGTTCTCGTCCACAGGGCACATCTGCTGGGGCAGGTGATGAGATGGCGGCATCCTCCGCTGTATAGACCACTGGTGGACCTGTCGACAGTGGAAGAGAGACACATAATAGTCACCTACAGACTTGATCGTGCAACAATCCATAAACTGTGTGCCCAGTTGGAGCCAGACCTGATGTCAGCTATCCGCCATCCCACAGGAATCCCCCCTCTAATGCAGGTCTTATCAGTACTCCATTTCCTGGAAAGTGGTTCCTTTCAAACTACAGTGGCCATTGCATCAGGGATGTCCCAGCCAATGTTCTCTAACGTGTTGTCTGCCCTGATGAAACACATGCGCAGCTGCATCGTGTTCCCTCAGGTGGAGGATTTGCCCACAGTGAAAGGTGACTTCTGTGCCCTGAGACATATCCCCAACATCATTGGTGCCATTGATGGGACACATGTGGCCTTGGTACCTCCCCGCAGGAGTGAACAGGTGTACAGAAACCGGAAGAGCTACCATTCTATTAATGTGCAGATGGTGTGTTTGGCAGAACAGTACATCGCCCATGTGAATGCCAAATTTCCTGGCTCAGTGAATGACGCTTACATTTTGAGGAATAGCAGCATTCCTTATTGAATGGGGCAACTCCAGAGGCACTGTGTGTGGCTAATAGATGAGGACAAGGACCCTATACAGTGTGAGTAGGTGCCTGGGTATGGGGTTGTCCCTACGGGTTAGTGTGTGTCTCACAGTTGTCCCTCCATATTTGCAGGTGACTCTGGTTACCCCAACCTGTCATGGCTACTGACCCCAGTGAGAAATCCCAGGGCAAGGGCAGAGGAACGCTACAATGAGGCACATGGGTGAACTAGGAGGGTGATTGAACGCACCTTCGACCTACTGAAGGCTAGATTCCGGTGCCTCCATATGACAGGTGGTTCTCTCTACTGCTCACCAAAGAAGGTGTGCCAGATCATCGTGGCCTGCTGTATGCTGCACAACCTGGCTTTGCGACGCCAGGTGCCTTTTCTGCAGGAGGATGGGCCAGCTGGTGGTCTTGTGGCAGTTGTGGAGCCTGTGGACAGTGAAGAAGAGGAGGAAGAGGATATCGACAACAGGAACAACATAATCATGCAATACTTCCAGTGAGACACAGGTAAGAAGATGTCACTGCCTCCCATATCTCATACTATTATTGGAGCTAGCATAAGTCTGTCATTTTCACTCAGTGTATGGACCATGACTTGTCACTTTGCCTTTCCATTTCACAGACGTGGGTCCCACTTTGTGCCCTCTGCTATATTTCCTCCTGGCCTACAGCTGTGTTACATCGGTATGTGCACAAGTAAATTGACATTGCTATATTCCATGGTTATTGCAATTACACGTTTGTGAAAGCACAGACTAACTCCAGATTGTTTTGTAATTGAAGTGTGTTTATTTCTGTGCAAATAAGTGGAGGGGGTTGTAAAATGGGCTGGGGGGATGGTGGAGGAATGTCCATGGCAGAGTCCAGTCTATTTGTTTCACAGGTGCATTGTCCAAAGGGGCATAGGAAGTGGAGCAATGGCAGTTGAAGGATGGACAGGGTGACAAAGTGGGGCGGAAGGGTGACATTCAGAGAGGTCTCATTTCCTGGCGGGGGTCTTGGCAATGTTCTCTGTCTTGTTCCTGGATCTCAGTGACTGTTTGCGGGGTGGTTCTCCATCTGCAGGGGGTGGGGTGCTGGTGTTGTGTTCCTGTGGCGGTGCCTCCTGTCCACTAGCGCCAGCAGAGGTGGAGGTCTGTTCATCTTCCAGGCTAATGTCAGGGGCCCCTTGTTGTGCCACAGTGTCCCTATTGGTGTTGACAAGGTCCTGCAGCACCCCTGCAATGGTGACCAGAGTGTTGTTTATGGACTTCAGGTCCTCCCTGATCCACAGATAGTGTTCCTCCTGCAGCCGCTGGGTCTCCTGAAACTTGGCCAGTACCGTTGCCATCGTCTCCTGGGAATGATGGTAAGCTCCCATGATGTTGGAGAGGGCCTCGTGGAGAGTGGGTTCCCTGGGCATGTCCACCCCCTGTCGCACAGCAGTCCTCCCAGCTTCCCTGTTTTCCTGAGCCTCTGTCCCCTGAACCGTGTGCCCACTGCCCCCAGGTCCCTGATTTTCTTGGGTTGGTGAGTTTGCCTGGGTTCCCTGTGCTGGTGTTTCCTGAGGGGGGAGGCTCTGTGGTGGCTTGTGACAGTGTCAGGGGAACCGACTGTCCCGAGGTCCCTGATGGGCCGGGCTGGTCATCTTGATCCAGTTGTGCAGAGCCGCTGTCATCACTGTGGGTCTCGTCTGTGGGGGGACTGGATATGTCTGGTACCTCCTGTCCGGTGGCGTTGGGTTGGGGTCCTGCAGGGGTGTAAAGGCATGATTATTGCATCTGTGTGTGCCATTGTGTGCAATGGGTGAGTGACCCTGTACTCCAGTGCTTGCATTCTTGGCTTGGTCCTTGTGTGATATTTGGTTTGGGGTCTGTGTGGGTATCTGTAGTGGACATGCTTTAGTGATGGGTGTCCATGCTTTGGTGTTGCATGCAGGGCTTGGTATTGGGATGGGTGGGTTGTGATAGTGGGGCATATGTGAGGTGTTGGAGTGATGGGGGTGAGGGTGAGGGTGGGAGTATGTGATGGCATGCAGGTAGGGTGGGGGGATGAGGTAGTAAAGATTTGACTTACCAGAGTCCAGTCCTCATGCTACTCCTGCGAGGCCCTCAGGATGCAGTATTGCCAACACCTGCTCCTCCCATGTTGTTAGTTGTGGGGGAGGAGGTGGGGGTCCACCGCCAGTCCTCTGTACAGCAATCTGGTGTCTGGAGACCACGGAACGCACCTTCCCCCGTAGGTCGTTCCACCTCTTCCTGATGTCATCCCTAGTTCTTGGATGCTGTCCCACTGCGTAGACCCTGTCGACAATTCTGTGCCATAGCTCCATTTTCCTTGCAATGGAGGTGTGCTGCACCTGTGATCCGAATAGCTGTGGCTCTACCTGTATGATTTCCTCCACCATGACCCTGAGCTCCTCCTCAGAGAACCTGGGGTGTTGTTGAGGTGCCATGATGTGGTGTGGGTGATGTGTGAGGTGGTGTGTGTTGTGATATGTGAGTGGATGTGTTGGTGTGTGTTGTTTGAGGTGCGTGGATGTTGTGTAAGTGATGGTGTTGTGTGTCTGTGGATGCTGGTGTTGTTTATGGTGGTGTCTCTCTCTGTCGTGGTTTCAGAAATTCTGGTAGTATGGGTTTGTGGGTGATGTGGGTGTGTGCTTTATATTGGATTGGGTGTGTGGGTGCGGTGTGTGTATGTGTGTCAGGTGTGTGTATTTTGAATTGTCCAATGTGGTTGTGTTTTGTAAATGTGTGTGTATCTTGAGCGCGGCGGTGTGTACCGCCAATGGAATACCATGGTTGAAAGACAGCCGTGTGGATTCGTGGGTCGTGATAGTGTGGGCGTATTCCTGTTGGCGTGACGGTGGAGGTTTTGTTATCGCCAGTTTATCACTATCCTTTGGTGTGGCGGACTTGTGTGGGTGTCTGGATTATGGCGGATTCCGAGCTGTGGGTCGTAATAGCTGTAGCGGAATTCTGTGGCCGCAGCGGTATGGTGGCGGTCTTCTGCACGGCGGTGAGCGGCATTTACTGCCAGGGTTGTAATGAGGGCCCATGTGTCCTTTGCCGGTTGCAACATGGAATGGTTCAGCATCAAATGAAGCATCTGACTTACGTTTTCTCGGCTGACGGACGAGCACTCGATCTCCTCGTCTGCACGGGCCTTCATTTTCTCTTTACATTTCAAGTCTTTTATACAGGTTTCTTCCACAGTTCCAGATCGTGTGTTGGTCCATTGAGGTAACATGGCCATCATTGCTGTCCCAAACATCAGCATTGCAGGGCTTTCACCTGTGGTCAAGTGAGGAGTTGAATATTAGGCTTGTAAAGTACAATTTACAACTGCCTTGAGGTCAAGCTTTTCCAATACAGCACACAAAGCAACGTATTTTTTAGTATACTCATGAAACGTTCAGCAAGGCCATTAGCCTGTGGCCAAAGAGGTGTGCTCTTCTGATGCTTCACATTAAGCAGATTGAGAAAGTCTCTGAATTCACAATTATTGAAAGGTGGGCCATTGGCATATTTTAAAATTGCAGGAATTCCCCATGTCACAAAGATGCTGTCTCATCTCTCAATGACTCTTTACTGAGTGATAGATGAGAGATCTTCTATTAATGGAAAACAGGAGTATTCATCCACAATCATCATCAGGTGATGTCCATTACCAAGTGGACCGAAAAAGTCATCAGCAATTCTTTCCCAGGCATGCTTTAGCAACTCTGATGTGCTTGAGGGGTGTTGAGTAGTTTGTGATGACAGACCGTTGCATAGATGACAGGCCTTTAATTCTCTTTCAACTTTTTCATTGAGATGAGGAAACCAAACTTGATCTAGGAGAGCTTCTTTCGTGGCAATGATTCCTCAATGTCCTTCATGGGCCACTTCAATTAGCTGTTGTTGCAGACCCTCCGGAATAACAATTCTCAAACCCCTCAGGATAATATCTTCTTGTGCCACAAGCAATATTAATCTTTGACATTTTTCAACTTCTGGTATTTACTACTGTCACTGGTACTAGGTCGAGTATGTTGGTTCCATGACTGATGTGTAATAATGACTTTCAGTTTTAACTTGTTCCTATCTTGACTCATGGCAGTGACAATTTGTTCTAACAAAATGTCAGCAGATGTGTTTTTATTTTACAGTGGCATTTATGTAGACTTCAACTGTCTTAGAAGTGGTAACTTGACATTGTATAGACACTCTGGAGAAAGGGTTTTGATCAGTCCCTGGACAATGCACAATTGTGTAGTTGTACTCTTGTAAACGTAGACCCCAACTTTCTATATGAAGGGGCATGTTGGTCTTTGAATTGCCAAAGATGGTCAGCACTGCTTGATGATGTATCACAACCTTAAACGTTTTCGCTAGAGGAACATGTGGAAATGTTCTCAAGCCCAAACCACTGCTAAACTCTTTTTCAGGTTGTGAATAAACATGTTGAGTCTGAGACAAACCTTTGCTTGCATATGTCACAATATGACTTCAAGCATGTGGGTGTCTGCCGTGCTGTGCAAGGATTGCCCCTAACCCCACCGGACTAGTGTCCACAACAACTTTTGTATAGAGCTTTGGATCAAAATATGCCATTTCACTGGCATTGTCAATATGTTGTTTGATTCTCTTAACGCTTTGCTCGCATTCATGTGACCATTGAAATTAAACATCCTTTTTTTTCATCTCTCTCAATGGAGCACTTGCAGTGGCAAAGTCTTGTATGTATCTGGAACACTAACTGGCCATGCCAAGGAATGAGCATAACATGGAAAGAAGATGGCGGTTGCACTCTGAGAGTGCTCTGGACCACTCCGTCATCCGCCCGAGATTACCACGTCTTAGCGACCTAATGGTGCCGTGCCGGCCATCCCTGCGATCTCCCCGTCCCGTTGGGGTCCTGATGTGGTGAGCGGTGGTGAAACAGAGCCCCGTTCACGCGACGCGGCCGGAGTAGCAAAATGGCCGTCGGAGCCGGAGCCTCCCGAAAAAACTGACTCGGAGCTGCCTGCTCCTTGGCGCAACTACCTTCGACCGGGGGTGCAGCGGTGCCCGAGAGGGAGCCGGCGCTGAGCCCTGGAGCGTGGGCCCTTGTAGATTGAAGGGACGGCGCTGCCCCGAGCTGCAAGCGGGGCTCCCGGTGTCCCGGGCTGCGCCGCGCGCCTGCCTGGTGGCGCCGGCTGCAGGAGCCGCGGCATCCGAGCTGCTTTGATGACACGATCCCCTCCGGATCCGCCCGGGAGGCGAAGGAGCCGCGATGGAAGCACCCCCTGCGGTAGGGCCCCCCCCGGCTCCCAAGTAAGGTGAGCAGTGTGCGGCAGGCCGCGAGGGCGATAGTGGAGCCGGGTCCCAGGCTCCGAGACGCTTCAAGAGGGAGACCCCCTGGGACCTGCCCGAGCAGCGACAGACACAGCGTCCTTGCGACGAGGTCCCCCTGGACCCCTGATTGAAGAACACTCCTGTGCCTAAGGGTACACAGTGGGCCGTGTACTGTGATTAAATAATGACCAAGACTCCAAATCAGCTTGGTCTCCGAGAGATGCGCCAAGAAAGGGCCCGGCTGCTCAACTGAGATATTCTCCGCTCCTCTGTCTGACTCAGCACCTAACTTTAGTAAAACACACGAGTCACCCCTCTAGATGCAGGGTACTGGTGGTTTAAAATGAAACTCCAAATATGCTCAGCTTTGTTTTGTAAGCGCCGAAGACCACTTTAACAGTGCAGCGCGGGGCGGGCTCGGAGAGGTGACAGATGTGCTGGGACCCAGGCACTGAAAACAAAACACCCCCAATAAAAGACAGGGGAAGAGGCCCAAAAGAAAGAGGAACCCGGCGACCCGGACTGCCTTTTGGGCCCCGGAACAGGTGGGGCCTACCGCAGAATGCCTCAGAGGTGTTAATCGAGCCAAACAGACAAGATCAAAATCCTTGGGCCCCATCAGACTGCGCGGTCGCAGCGCAATCAACGCATACCCATCAACAACAGCTGTGGGACCAGCAGCCAGGCTGGAGCGGTGGCGGACCTACTACCGGGACACTGCGCCCTTAACTCACGCCTCAGCGAGCCTGAGCTGGTGGTCATCCGACGAAGCCCCAGACGCATCGGGGTAGCCCCCTGGGGTCCCCCCCCCCGCTGCACCGACGACTCGGCTTTCCCAGGGGGAGGAGTGGACTTACGTCCTTTGCGTTCCAAATAAAAGACCGCGACCACACAAACCTGCCCGCCACAAAAAAGCCCTGCTGAGACACGACCTGGAACACCCCAAGAAATTATAAAACTGACCCCTGTCTCTTGCGCCAAAATGGGGAAAGACAAGGCAAACAAACAGCCCCCGGCCTCCCAGCAAAAGATCGACCAGTTCACGACGCCGGCGAGTTCTCGGGGAGGAGGAGACACGGCTGGTGGAGGTCCCGCGTCGGACGGAGTGAATGCCATCCTCCATGCAATCCAATCATCGCAAGTAGCCGTAGAGACCAATATCGGGGAAGTACGAGAGGACATGGGCCTTATTCGTCAGGACCTCAGAAATGCGGTGAGTCGAATCACCGATGTGGAAGCCCGCGTCTCCCAGGCTGAAGACGAACTATCCGATCTCAGAACCAAGGTAGCCCAGCTACAAACTCGAACCAGTGAGCTGCACCGCCGCACAGAGGATGCGGAAAACCGATCAAGGCGCAACAACCTGCTCTTTGTGGGATTCCCCGAGGGCGTGGAGGAAGATAAGGCCTCCGAGTTCCTGGAGCAGTGGATCAAGACCTGGATGCCGGATAAAATTCTTTCAACTTGGTTCGCAGTTGAACGCGCACACAGGGCCCTTGCCCCGCGGCCCCCGCCGGGCGGCCCTAAACGCCTGATGATTGCACGCTTCTTTAACTTTAAAGACCGAGACAATATCCTTAAAGAAGCCAGACGCACCGAAGACCTCCAATGGGAGAATCATAAAATCCTGATCTTCCCAGACTACACCCGTGAAGTTCAGACCCGCCGCCGATCGTATGAGCAGGTAAAGCAAAAGCTCAGAGCAATGCAGCTCTCATATATGCTCCTCTTCCCCACGAGACTTAAGGTCCTCATGGCCGGAAAAGCGTACTTTTTCGAATCTCCTGAGAATGCGTGGGACTGGCTAACGGAGGAAGGCCTCGGAGCCCGGAGGGGTCCCCTGAAACCAGTCGGGGGGACCTCCCACGAGGGCCCCCCCCCCTTGGGGAAACCCCGGAGGCGCACCAGATCCCGTAGAGGGAGGCAGAAAGACTCAGGCACTCCCACCAATGACGGGACGGCTCGAGACTCCGATACACAGACCGAGAAAACCCCGGCTGGACCCCCGGGACACAACACAAGCCACGGATGATAACCGCCTGAGCCAGTCCCCGGTGCTTGGCTGATCTGTACCATTGGATCCCCATTGGGATACACTAGGAGATCCTGGGCGCCGGCGCGCGCCCGGGGACCCTGGAGGCGACACAGCGGTTGGCGCTACTACTCCTCAGCGCATGCCGCGCAAAACTTGAACCATGCCTGCTAAATTGCAACTGATCCGACAAAATGGAGGGGTCCACCACTCCACCCCAACGACAGTCCTCCTGGCTGTTAGGTTCTGGTTGGGTATTTGGGCGACAGATGCTTCCAGGGAGGGAGTATGGGGAGGGGGGTGGTTGGGGGGGTAAAACGGGTTTAGATAGTAAAATGTTGATTAGTTTTCTTTATTACCCTAATATTTCATTGTTATGTTTAAAACAGTCGTCCCGGGGTCCACAGACAGGCACTCAAAACCATATAATACCCATGCAACCCACGCCCGGCCCTCACTGACCCAGATTATTTCATGGAATGTAAATGGCTTTCTAGATAAGATCAAGAGATCCGCAGTATTCAATACTCTCCGTAGATACTCCCCCTCAGTGGTCCTACTACAGGAAACCCACCTCCTTGGGACCAAGTACGACAGGGTGTTTCATGCGGGCTTCTCTAGAGGATCCAGGGGGGTGGCCATTCTGCTCCACCGCTCGCTATTCATGGTGGTTACAGCCACACAATCCGACCCCCAGGGCAGATTTGTAGTAGTTAAGGGGATTCTTCACGGGTCGCCGATAAACCTTGTATGTGCGTACGGGCCTCCGACAGGACTTGACGCATTCCTACTTTCGCTCCGCCATGTGGCAGCGGGTCTCCCCCACGGTATCACCCTGTTGGGAGGGGACTTCAACGCCGTCCTCAACCCTAGTTTGGACGTATCCGGCGAAATTACTGCTAGTAGATCCACCCGGGCCTCGAGTCTTAACAGCTGGGCTGAGAGCCTCGGCCTGTGTGAGGTATGGAGAATCTGGCATCCTAGGGAACGCCGCTATACACATACCTCGGCTGCCCACTCGACACAGTCCAGAATTGACCTCGTATTTATGCCCGCCCTAGACATCACCAGCGTTACGGGTGCGGAGTTGCTGCCCCGCGGGGTCTCAGATCATGCACCAGTGCGCGTCCGACTGGGCGGTACGGACCCCACTAGACGCCCGATGTGGCGCCTGAACGCATGGTTCCTACAGGATAACGACTATACCCAGGAAATCAGGAACCACCTTACCCAATATTTCGAGCTGAACATGGGATCGGTCCGATCTCCAGGTACAATATGGGCAGCCTACAAGGCTACTCTCAGAGGACAAGCCAAATATCTCCTGCGTTCATGCGAGCGTGCCAGAGATTCACAACTGGTTGAGTTGGAGGCCAAGGCGCTAACCCTGGAACGCCAACAAGCGACCTTAGCGTCGGCCTCTATTCTAAGACAGCTCACTATGGTTAGAGAAGAAATTAAACACATAGCACTAGAATCAGCAAAACATATCTGGAGGGCCTCGGCAGCACGAATATATGGCTGGGGGGACAAAAACTGGAAAATCCTACACTGGCTGGCCACCCGCCCTCTAGCCAACAGGGTCATACCTGAAATTGCGGAGGAATCAGGTTCGCTTTCCAAAACACCCATTGAAATCGCGCAAAGGTTCGCTTCCTACTACTCGCGCCTATACGCAGAACACCCTCGACCCATTGCCGAGAGAGAGCCCCCCCTCCTAAATGACATAACTCTCCCAAGAATTCCCCTTGCGATAAGGAATAGACTAGATGAATCTATCGGCCTCGCGGAGGTCACAAACGAGATCGCCAGCCTGACGCCGGGCAGGACCCCGGGACCGGATGGATTTCCTGCAGAGCTATACAACAGATGCGGCGACATTCTGGGTCCCCACTTGCTCAATATGTACGAAGAAGCCGAAAGGCAGGGTTGCTTCCCCAATGAGATCGACCAAGCCACAATTGTAGTGATCCCCAAGACCCAACCCCCGTCGCGACACTGCTCGGCATACCGGCCCATTTCACTTCTGAATACAGAGATCAAAGTGCTATCCACGATCCTTGCATCCAGACTGAGGGAGGTGATGCCCACCCTGGTTCACCCTGACCAATGCGGCTTTATGCCTACCCGTAGTACCCGACATTGCATTAGACGATTACATCTGGCATTAGCACATCGCAAGACCCTGTCACACACCCCCCTGGCGCTACTCCTGCTCGACTTTGAAAAAGCCTTTGACACAGTGGATTGGTCCTTCCTAGATCAAGTGCTGCAAGGAAATGGGCTCGGGCCTAAATTCCGAGGCCTGGTCAGGCTCCTCTATTCTAACCCGACGGCCCGGGTACAAGTGAATGGAGTGGTCTCCGACCCGTTTCCCATTGGTCGTGGCACCCTACAAGGATGCCCGCTATCCCCACTGCTCTTCGCACTAACAATACAGGGAGTGCAGAATTATTAGGCAAATGAGTATTTTGACCACATCATCCTCTTTATGCATGTTGTCTTACTCCAAGCTGTATAGGCTCGAAAGCCTACTACCAATTAAGCATATTAGGTGATGTGCATCTCTGTAATGAGAAGGGGTGTGGTCTAATGACATCAACACCCTATATCAGGTGTGCATAATTATTAGGCAACTTCCTTTCCTTTGGCAAAATGGGTCAAAAGAAGGACTTGACAGGCTCAGAAAAGTCAAAAATAGTGAGATATCTTGCAGAGGGATGCAGCACTCTTAAAATTGCAAAGCTTCTGAAGCGTGATCATCGAACAATCAAGCGTTTCATTCAAAATAGTCAACAGGGTCGCAAGAAGCGTGTGGAAAAACCAAGGCGCAAAATAACTGCCATGAACTGAGAAAAGTCAAGCGTGCAGCTGCCACGATGCCACTTGCCACCAGTTTGGCCATATTTCAGAGCTGCAACATCACTGGAGTGCCCAAAAGCACAAGGTGTGCAATACTCAGAGACATGGCCAAGGTAAGAAAGGCTGAAAGACGACCACCACTGAACAAGACACACAAGCTGAAACGTCAAGACTGGGCCAAGAAATATCTCAAGACTGATTTTTCTAAGGTTTTATGGACTGATGAAATGAGAGTGAGTCTTGATGGGCCAGATGGATGGGCCCGTGGCTGGATTGGTAAAGGGCAGAGAGCTCCAGTCCGACTCAGACGCCAGCAAGGTGGAGGTGGAGTACTGGTTTGGGCTGGTATCATCAAAGATGAGCTTGTGGGGCCTTTTCGGGTTGAGGATGGAGTCAAGCTCAACTCCCAGTCCTACTGCCAGTTCCTGGAAGACACCTTCTTCAAGCAGTGGTACAGGAAGAAGTCTACATCCTTCAAGAAAAACATGATTTTCATGCAGGACAATGCTCCATCACACGCGTCCAAGTACTCCACAGCGTGGCTGGCAAGAAAGGGTATAAAAGAAGGAAATCTAATGACATGGCCTCCTTGTTCACCTGATCTGAACCCCATTGAGAACCTGTGGTCCATCATCAAATGTGAGATTTACAAGGAGGGAAAACAGTACACCTCTCTGAACAGTGTCTGGGAGGCTGTGGTTGCTGCTGCACGCAATGTTGATGGTGAACAGATCAAAACACTGACAGAATCCATGGATGGCAGGCTTTTGAGTGTCCTTGCAAAGAAAGGTGGCTATATTGGTCACTGATTTGTTTTTGTTTTGTTTTTGAATGTCAGAAATGTATATTTGTGAATGTTGAGATGTTATATTGGTTTCACTGGTAATGATAAATAATTGAAATGGATATATATATTTTTTTGTTAAGTTGCCTAATAATTATGCACAGTGATAGTCACCTGCACACACAGATATCCCCCTAACATAGCTAAAACTAAAAACAAACTAAAAACTACTTCCAAAAATATTCAGTTTTGATATTAATGAGTTTTTTGGGTTCATTGAGAACATGGTTGTTGTTCAATAATAAAATTAATCCTCAAAAATACAACTTGCCTAATAATTCTGCACTCCCTGTAGAGCCCCTGGCGATATTGCTACGGGAAGACCCTTTGATCGAGGGCTGGCCCTGGCCCGCCTGCCCAGAGGACCGAATAGCGCTATACGCAGACGACGTCCTACTGTACATTTCCAACCCTGCTAAAAGTGGTCCCCGTGTCCTACAAATTCTGAGCCTCTTCGCAGAGGCCTCGGGTCTGATTCTAAACCCCAATAAGTCCCTTTTGGTCCCCCTACATCGTTCCCGGGACTGTGTGGACTGGCAGCGTAACATCCCAGTGTGAAGGAACAGTTTTAAGTACTTGGGAATACATATCTCATTACTCCCTGAGCTGACATGGGAGCTCAACATGATGCCGCTAACTAAAAGAATTAGAACTGACCTACAGCGCTGGAAGACTCTCCCCTTAAATCTGCTTGGCAGAATAGCACTCTACAAGATGATGATCCTCCCCAGAGTCCTCTATTTATTGCAAAACTTCCCACACCCCATCCCTAAGAAATGGTTTAGCGAGATGGATTCACTGGCGCGTCAATTCATATGGAATGACACCCGCCCACGCCTAGCGCTCAAAACCTGTCAAAGAGAGGTTTACGACGGGGGACTGGGCATGTCCAACATCCATTATTACCTCCTTGCGATGCACCTGCTCGTGATCAATGACTGGGTTGGGGCGGGTGGTCGGACCCGGCGTATCGGTTGGAACTCCGATCGCTGGGCTACCCGCGGATCTTTGACACCCTATATGGGAGCCCGATCTCCCGGGACATCCCGGAAGTGACTAAGGTGATTTTATTGGGTTGGCGAATGGCCCAGAAACTGTCGGGGTGGTGGGGGCGCCTTACCCAGCGGACTCCGCTATGGCACGGGAAGCACCTAAAGGAAGTGGTGAACCTGGAGGGTTTCCAGAAATGGGATAATATAGGAATCTCCACTCTGGGCGATGTTAGGGAAGGGTCACATATGCGATCATTTGGGGACCTACAGAGACTCTTCTCCCTAAATAAGATACAATTTCATAAGTATCTCCAGCTCCGCCACGCCCTACTAGTACATATGCAGGTAGGAGATAACATACCCGAATATAGCCCCATGGAAGCGAAGGTACTGATGGGGAACCTGGGTAGGGGAGGTGTTTCCCAGATATACCATGCTTTGATCGCTCACACTGCCTGCTCCCTAGTGGGGCTCCGCCAGAGATGGGAGGGATGGGTGGGCCCTATGGAAGAGATGGATTGGAGCAAAGCACTGATGGCCCCCCGTACCCTAACAATGGCCACCCGCTTCCGGTTAATACAGACCTTTTACCTCCACACAGCATACCTCACTCCCTCCAAACTACACCGGGCGGGCCTCCAACCCACAGCAGAGTGCCCGCGATGCATGAACCCCGCAGCCGACTTCTTTCACATGGTATGGACGTGTCCAGTCATAGTGACCTACTGGGGAGCGGTCCTACAGGAGATCTCGGGAGCCCTACAGGAAAACATAGAAAGGGACCCACTGCCCCTCCTATTGGGGATCATGGGAGACATTGGGCTGAGAAGATCAGACCGAACCTTCCTTGGGGTGGCATGCCTGGTGGCTAAGAGGGATATAATGGCGCATTGGAAAACCAGAGGTGCCCCAGCACTGGCTAAATGGAGGCGGGGGATGGTCTGGTGTGCACAACGTGAAAAATGGGTATACGAGGCCAGAGGATGCCCGAATAAATATGACAGGATATGGGGGAAGTGGGAGGCCGCAGTGGATGCCTAGGTAGTGTATGACCTTACTTATATTGTGATGCCTGGGAGCTGGGAATCGGGACTGACCAATGTTAGGCGCCATGTTGGCTCCTTGTTAAAATGTTTGTACCATTGACCTTTTTTTTTTCTTCCCCGAAAATTAATAAAATGTCTTTATCAAAAAAACAAAAAAAAAACATGGAAACATCTTGTGGGGGAGTGACAGCTGACAATGCTTATATTTTAGCTGGATCTGGTGTCATGCCCTCATTAGCAAAGATATGGCCGAAGGATTATAGCTTTGTCTGAGAATTCACATTTCTCAGCATTCAGCTTTAAACCTGCATCAACAAGTGAACAACCCCCTTGCCTTAGAGCTTTATCATGTTTCTTCTGTTTAGCTCTGAAAAATAAGGTGTCATTACTATAGTTGAAGGCATTCATGACAGCCTATCTGATACGTCGAATGACATCTTGAAAAAATCTCTGCAAATGGTAGTGACACACTGAAACTTAGAGCCTGATTTAGAGTTTGACGGATGGGTTACTCCTTCACAAACATGATGGATATCCCTTCTGCTGCATTACGATCTACATAGGCTATTATGGGATCGTAATATGGCGGATGGGATATCCATCAAGTTGGTGACGAAGTAACCCCGTCCTATGTCTTTTATATTGAAACAGATGAATATTTGTAGAGCAGGTTGTAATGTACCTGCAGTTCTCCTTGAGTTCCCACTGATAATATTCTTTGTTTAAATCAAGGCGAGAGATGACCTGCGCACTATTCAGTTGTGTTATCTTGTCAGCAATGTATGGACCAGGATGTTGTTCTCTTTCAATTGCCTTTGTTCATTTGACGCATTTCCATGCAGATGCATACAGCTCCTTCACTGTCCACTATAGGTGAAACCAATGGAGTTGGACCAGTAGAACTCTCAATTATATCATGTTTAAGTAATGATCTCAGTTCCTTTTCAACAGCTTCTTGAAAGACAATTCACCTGTGTCTCTGTGCAACCGGATGAACATCCTCATTAATATGGAATTGTACTTTCATAGTCTTAATTTTTCCTAACCCAAGAAACAATGAAGGAAACTGACTTACTATTTTGGGATGAGTGTTCCTGTTGTAATTCCCTGAGATCAGTCTCATATCAGCAGTTGCAGCCCATGTGTACACTTTAGTTTTCGTTGGCGTCAGTAGGGGTAATGGAGATAGTTCATATATTACTTCTGGGGCATTAAATTAATTGATGCAGCACTGTTGATAATTAAAGGTTTTGAATAAGTGTTTATTTTCAGTGTAATCTTCGGACAATGATTGAAAGAATTTGGTGCTTTTCATGTTGACTTTTCTTTGACTGGTATTTTTCTTCACATGAGATCAGTCCAACATGTGCACATTTTTCTGAGGTAAACATCAACACTGCACAATCATCTTCTTCACTTACAATTGATATTGATGCAGACAAAATATATGGTGATGATTTATATGACGATCAGCTTTTGTCTCAACTGATGTTGTCAGTTGGCCTTGTGAGCATGCCTCAAATGTCACTTCTGGAATGTTCGGTTGGCCATTTTGTCTTCTTTCCGTGACACGCTCACTTTTTCCTTCACCTTGCAAACCATTACAAAAGTGTTCTCCTTCCCACAGTCTCTGCATATCTGTCACATGGTGGGACATTTGCCTTTGTGTGGGAATGACAATCTACAACTGAACACACAACTTCTTTTCCCTCTGAGACATCACCTTGTGTCCTTCAGCCCTGTTTCTTTGCTTGCTTTTCATGCTCATGCCTGACTCACTTTGGACTCCTCCGGCCTCCATGTCAGCAGCTTGTCGATCAGCACACTCTTCAGCTCTGGCAGCCATAAGAACTTGCTCCAGACTAAGAGCTTCTCTCAGCATTCATTGTCTGAATTAATCTGACAGGCATCTGTCAACAACTTTGAGATGAGTTTCTTCCCCATCATTAAATTCATTGAACTTACAGTGTTTGATGAGCATATCCAGTGTCTCAACAAATATGTCCATGGTTTTACCGACTCTTTGTCATTCTTGACTGAAAATGTTCCTTTGGTAATCTACATTCAGCACTGGATTAAATTTGACATTCAAGGCGTGTTTAATTTGACAGTACCATCAGCTTGAGGCATTTTCTTTATTACTTCTTTCACACCTTCAGCAGCAAGATTCTTCATGTATTTGATCATCTTTTTCTTGTGTGTTGTCTTCTAGTGCATCAATGAAATCATCATATGTCTGTATCCATTCAATCCATCTATTGCCATTATTTTGCTTTTTTGGCAGTATCAAATGGTGGTGGTGGTTTCAGGAAGACAGCAGCATTATAACCATTTGTGGGACTTTCTGTCATTGATATTGGTGTTCTCTCCAGCTTTATCTGTTGTCCGTCAGGACCTGTTCCATTCATATCATCAGCCAGGCCCTGTGACGTCCTGGCCTCTAGGTCATCATTTTGTAACTGCAGGAAATGTGGCCTCTTTCTTGGTCTCCATGGGAAGGACAGCCTTCTACTGTTTTGACCACCGCTTCAGGTATGGGTGGCTCAGTAAGCACAACCCTGGGCACTTCTCCTTCGGCCACTTCCTGGTGCTTTAGTATGATGACTCTCTTTAATCAGTTCTGGTAAGCAGATGACCTTTCCTTGTATCTGAATTGCTGCATTTCCAAGTGTTATTATGCACTTTTTGACACCTGGTTGATCTCTGCCTCGCAGTGCTTCTGATCACAATGTTATAGTGTAATTTGCTCTTGCTATTTACTGCACTTTTAAAACCTAGTTGTTTCTGCCTTTAGCAGTAGAGCTCTATGTACTATATAGGTTTATATTGCATAGTAGTGCGGTTCCTCTCTGTATGGCCTTGCCAGTAGGATCTTGGCCAGCGATGCTAAGATTTCTCAGTGAAACTTTCTTTAATTTCAAATCCTTCAAACAGGCTGGTTTTCTGCTTTGACTCCACATATGCCAAACGTCGATTCTGCACTTTGACAAAGATACATGTGTCAAGCACAAGCAGTTTGCTTGGACCATGGCAAACTCTCTTTAAGAGAACTCTCAATCTCCGAGTTGCATATCCCCTATCTCATCACCAATTGTAGCATCTTCCCCAGCCTAGGTACCCACCAATGAATACACCACAGACAAAGCTATGCATTACACATCTTTATTTGTCTGCGTGCACCTGCAAACACCAACATTCTAAACCTGCATTTCACTTCACCACATTCTAACACTTACGTCACAGCTCTACAGAGTCCTTCAAGAGCCAAAAGGGTTCGGTCATTCATACTCACACAACACTACACTGTTGACCACAAATGCCATTATGTGAGGTTGGTGGATACTGTTGGGTCAACAAGAGTGAAGGGCTCCCTGGTCTCTTTTGGAAAACTGGCAGTCCTCAAATTGGGGTAAATAATGGCTATTAGGATGTCCTTGGTTGTCTTTCATTTTAGGACTACTTAAAGGGAAAAATGTGGTCCGGACGGTGAAGCAAGTAGCAATGGCATATAGGCAGGTGGTACAAAGAGCATGTCCCTGAACCTGGTTGTGTACGTATTCAGATTGCACCCCTGATTTGTTCCTAGGCAGAGCTGTATGTTCTAGATCTGAAGCTGGAATACATTTGGGGAGAAAATAATTTCTGGGTAGACAGCTTCAGCAGGAATTTACCAGCATCAGTAACATACCATCTGTCCCTTCCCTCATTCAACCTGGTCTGCCGGTCGTTTGGGAGTCCGTGATTGGATCTTTTTGCCTCCCAAGAGAAGGCTCAATGTCCTCTTCTTTCACAGAGATCCCATCTCCTCTGGCATAGGTAGTGGAAGACTTAGCATTCCCATGTCCTCTGGGGTTACTGTATGCTTTTTCTCCAATCCCCCTCCTAACAAAGGTCCTCCAGAAGATCATGACAGAGAAGCTAATCCTGATTGTATCGTACTGGCCCAGATGTCATTGGTTTCCTCTCCTTCGGGCTCTGGCCACGGGTCATTTTTTAAACTTCCCTCAGAACCAGTTTTCTCTTCAATATCTATGCCTGTCTTACCTAATGGCGATATGATTATGTCTGATGGCATGGCTGCTGAACGAGCTGAATTAGTGAATGCTGTTCTCAAGTGGCTCTGAAGATTCAATCCTCATGTAAGCAGTCTACCCTGAAATCGTATAAAAACACTGGAATTCCTTTTCAAATGGTGTTTCACTAGATCTGAGGATCCAACTGTTATTGACTATTTCAAGATTCTTGATTTCTTACGAGATGGGTTTGTGAAGGAGTTGAACCCTAATACTCTTTCTACTTAATGGGCAGTGATGAAAGCCTTTCTCCTCTGGTACTGAGGTTGCTTAAAGAGTTTCAAGTTACAGAGACCTTCTGTCAGAAAGCTGATTTCTTCTTGGGATCGGTCTATAGTTCTGTGTGGTTCGCATGGTGTTCCTTTTGAGCCACTGGAGGAAGGGGAATTGGTCTGTTGTCGCCTAAGGTGGTATTCTTAATGGCCATTACTTCCACTAGACTTCTGGATGGTTTTCCTTTCCTGAAGTTCTTCCCTTATCAAGTGGTGATTTGATTGGATCTTAAGTTTATTCTGAAGGTGTCTTCTTTTCATTCTGCACAGGAACTAATTTTGCCTGTCTTTCCAGATTCGTCGTCTTCTTCTTCTCTTCCTTCTACCTCAGATGTCAGAAGAGCTATTTTGATCTATTTAAGTGCACAGAACCTTTTAGGTTGTCTAACTCCTTGTTTATTACACATGGTTCAGTGGCAAAAGGTAAGAAGGTTTCTACTGAGACCTTGAGTAGATGGGTCGTCAGACCATTGCTCAGGCATATTCTATGGTAGGGGAACCTCTTCCAACTGATATTCAGGGGCAACTCAGTAGCAGTTTTTTAGGGTCAATAAGTTCTGTGTGCCTTGTGGACCTCCTCAACTTACAATCTGCAATGCTCCAGGAGGCATAGTTGCTGTTCGTGCCTCTTGGAGGGGGCGTGGCAGACTTGACTGACTCGCTAAAAAGTGCTGTCTGCATCCCACTGTGCAGGGCAATTCAGCTGCAGCTTTTCGGGGACAACAAGTTCTGTTTACCTCGTGGGCCTCCGTAGACCTCAACTTCCTCTGTGCAATGCGCCAGGAGGTATAGTAGCTGTTCGTGTCTCCTGGAGGGTTGTGTTTTCGACTTGGCTAACCTGCTAAAAATCACTGTTTACACCCTGCTGCACGGGGCAATTCAGTAGCAGTTTTTTTGGGGACAGCAAGTTCTGTGTACTCGTGGGCCTCTATGGACCTCCACTTTCACTCTGCAATGCACCAGGAGGCATAGTTGCTGTTTGTGTCTCCTGGAGGGGGCATGGCCTTCTTGACTGATGCTCTAAAAAGTGCTCTCTGCAGCCCTCTGTGCAGGACGGACTTAGGCGAAGCCCAGGCCAAGGAGCCAAGGGAGGTGTCCCACATTTCTGTGGCTGCTGAGTCTTGTGATCCTGGGCTCCAATGTACTAGTGGTAACATACCAGGGGTAGCTCAACCTAGCGCAACTGCTACTGGACCCCCACCCTGTCCTAAGTCATTAAAACCTAGACAAGAGGAAAGTTCTGCTCAATTGGGCTGTAATTGGCCTTTTATTGCCTAGATACCCCAAGCATCAGAGTGGCAAGTTGGTAGTCAGTCTGGTAGCAGCTTGGGGCATACGAGAAGGGGGAGACTAACCCCCTCTATCCCAGTGACACAGGTATAAATAGGAAATCAGATCTCTTACTTGCCTATTGCCCATATGTGGTAATCTTAACAAAAGTTCCCCAGTTACGTTCAGGTCAGATAGATAAATATGAGGATCTACACAACAAAACATTGAATTGGTTCTCACAGCATAGGGATTTTCCCCTGGCAGTGGCTAATAACCTTCTGTTTGTCAGAAGGGTTGTTTATTTCGGACCTGGTAGGGTGGATCGGGGCAGAGAATGTGTTATTCTTAATTTTAGATTTCCTGTTTTGGCCAAAAGATCTTATTCTGACCTGTGGTAAATACCCAATCAGTAAGGAGTTCAATAGAGCCACTAACCTTGGGTTATGTTTATAGGTCAGCCATCCTGGCGCATCAATCAATAACACATCAGCAGTGCAATAGTGGCATGACTTTAACTTCTGCTCACCCCCAGGACAGGATTCTCCAGGCTAGTACGCTAATTTCCACTCATAACCACTTTGAGGTGCTTGCTGAGGTAGATTGACTTATCAATAGCTTGGAATCGTACACTTCCCTGAATGGTGATGAGACTCTATAGATAGGGAATTTTGTTTGAAATTCTATTAGTGGCTCGTTTTCCAGGGGATAGTGATGATTTAAATTCAGCAACTCATATTAATCTGGTCTACAGGAATGTAGCAGGGCTGACAGCAAAAAAAGACATCCCTGAGTGGTGTGAGTTTATTGAGTCTTTTGACATTTGCTTATTCCAGGAGACCTGGTCTTTGCAGCCAATATATAGTGCAGGATATGTGTATTTCTTTAAAGCAGCCTCATCTTCTGGACAAAGTTGGCCCTCAAAAGGTCTCTTGACCTGGGTTAAGACCGCTTTGCAGGGTGTGCTGAAAGCAGTAGAGGTTGGTTCACCGAACATTCTTTGCATCAGTTGGTCCGTTTCCTCCAATGTCACTTACTATATCTATAATGCATACAGCAGATCAACCAGGAACAATAAGGAATCTGTTGTTATTGAATGTCTGGGTAACCATCTGGCTACACTTCCAGCTACTGCAGGGAAAATAGTGAAGGGGGGATTTAAATTGTCAGTATGAGCCCCTGGCCCTTGACGCCCAAGCTATTACATTAGATGAAGATGAAGCGTGGCGAGTCCTGGCCATTGATCTAATCCCCATTAAGAAAAGGACAACCTTAGCTGTACAAATTAATGCCCTGACCTTAAATCAAGGGTTACACACCTGTAATGGTAGATCCAGTTCAGACAAGAGATGCACTCACACATATAATAGGCCTAACCACACCACTCTAATTGACCATATACTATTGGATATAAAACTATGGCCCAACTTGATTGATATGATGGTGATAACTTGTATAGATAGTGACCATAATGCTCTAGTCCTTAAGCTTTTCCTCCCTAAAGGAGGTGTTAAGTACATCAAGGGTGCTACTCCAGATAATAAATTGAGGCTATTGAGCAAGAGGCACAGGGTCAAGTGGGACTGCATGAAGACCTCCCAAGGGTTTCATAGTAAAGTCTATAGTTTGGTTGTTGAGGGTATGGGAGTTTGTGCCTCTTGCAATTTGAGTGGATCAAGAGGTGATATAAAGGGGCAGATTTTGGAGGCTCACACGCAGGTATTTCAAAGGATGAGGAGCCTCTTTCTCATCGAAACCAAACCCTATGTGAGGAATAATGGCCTGTAATCCTGGTATAACAAGTTGTGTAAAGTTGCAAAGACCAGGTTAGTGCTTGCAATTAAAAATCAAGATAGACCCCTGATTTGGGCCTCCAGGTATTCTTATAAGAAATCCGTAACTAATGCCAGAAGAGATTGGCAGAGAGGTAAATAGGAGGTTCTCCTTAAGGCTGCCAGAGTAAAGGACAAGCGCTCCTTCTGGAACCTGGAGTCTTCACAGTGAGATTCAGCACTATTGAGAATAATGTCGCAGCCAGTGACTGGGTAAATCATTTATCTTGCCTTTATGCTAAGCCTGTTGATAATCAGGAACTTCATGTTCTGATGAACTCCACTGAAACTTCATGTTCTGATTAACTCAGGGGATATAATGTTGTTATACGGGAGTTGGCTTTATCCTCGGGGTCTATGCATGATTGCTAGGAGGTTACTCATGAGGAAGTTGAATTGGCCATTAAAAACATTGTTTCCAGCAAAGATCTTGGGCGAGATAAAATCCCCGGGGATATGTTTCTGGACGAAGTAGAAATCTGGAGTGCCTATTTCTTGGCTGTGTTTACTGCTAAACTGAAAGGGCTCCACTTCCTCCGTCTTGTACCGGGGCAGAAATTATCCCTGCCTATAAAACAGACTTGCATGACCTTTCTCTCAACTATAGACCCATTAGTCTATTAAATAGTTCCCAAAAAATATTTTGTAGAATTTTATTGACCAGTCTTCAGGATTGCATGTTGTTCCAACAATACGTTGGCGGGATTAGGGATTCAACCAGCACCATAGATCAAGTGTTTCCACAGCAGATGATTTGTATGTTGTATTTTTTTAACTGCATTCAGGAACCTTTTGACCTGGTACCTAGAAAGATGCTGTGGCAGATGCTTTGTGAGATGGGGTTCCTTGCTACTAGATTGATATTTTGGTTAGGCTGCATCAGGGGAGCTTTTTCACAGGTAAGGTGTGGTAATGAAGGAGAGATGGCAGAGCCTTTTCCAGCAGTTATTAGGGGAGTCAGTCAGGCAGGGGTGTGTACTAGCCCCCACACTTTTCACATTATATATCAATGGAATTATACATTCTTTAGATTGTTTTGTCAGTGATGCTCCTAGATTGGCAAATATGAGGGTTCCCACAATTATTTTTGCAGATGACACTCTGCTGCTTTCAAAATCCCCCAGTGGTCTGCAAAAAGTTCTAGAGCAGTTTGAGTGTTTCTGCAAGTTAAGAGGCCTGGGCACCCTTGCAGGGTAAACCCCATGTTAACTGGTGTTCCGCTTGAATGTGTGCGCACATTCATATACCCTGGTATTACCCTTACAGAGCATATGGGCTTGCAAACACACATAATGCAGGGCAGATTAAAGATGGAACAATCTTTGGGTGGGATTGTTAAGATCCTGCAGGGCTCCTAGTATCGCCCAATTCAGCTGGACCTACAGATTTACAGACTTCAGGCTCTGGGAGCAGCCACTTATGATGCAGAGCTTTGGGGACACCTGAGTGTGCCATCCTTAGTTCTGGTGGAAAATAGGATCATATGCCAGTTGGTCAGAGTCCCCATAAGCACCCCACTGCTTCCCCTGAGGATGGACCTTTGATTGAGGCCCCAATCAGACTGTGTGAGGATATGCCCCTTGTTATACTGGGGGAGGCTTTGAGCAACCCCTGAGCTTGATTCTTACCGCCGGGGGCTTGAAGACATTTTATCCCTACCTGGTTTCAGTGGAATTCCCTGGGTAAGATTTGTAAGGATTTCCTTGCAGGAGCTTGGGATGGCTCAGCTATGGACCATCCCAGACGTTGCAAGGACGGTCTCTAAGTCAATAATTAGACACAGACTTCTTTATCAAGAACTGCCTAGATGAGATTGAGCCTCCAGTGGCAAGGCGTCTTTACTTTCAGTTTAGGTATGGAACATTGCCTCTCCTTGCGGTTACCACTAAGTGGTCTGGCGTGTAGAAGGACAATAACACTGGTTGTCTGACATGTGGGGCCCTAGCTGAGACAGTAGAGCATGTGTTGTTCTTCTGCCCGACTTATATGACTAGTAGGAAAAGCTGGCTTGTTCCACTTTACCAGAATCTGGGTGTAAGGGAGCACCAGGTGGCCCTCAGGATTCTGAGGTAAGACACAAGTAAATCGCTGGTGTATGCTCTGACTCGATTCCTACTGGGAATGTGGAGGAGAAGGTCAATGGTATGTGCTGCTTCTGATACAGTTGGAACGGGAGCCAGCCATAAGTGAATATGTTATTTCATGGAAATCACGATTACTGTTCTTAGTATTTGAGTAGGCTATACATTTTGTTTCTATTGTATCTGGATTGTAACTACCTCCATGGAATGTACAGCATCCATGGATGGGATGTCCCATTGTTATTGAGATTGTCGAGATTGGTTAGATAATTACTGTTTTTAACTTTTGTATTTATTTATTATCTTATGTTATTGCATGTGATTTATTTTATTGTGTTATGCACTTTTATGGCCTTGTGCAGAAATGAATAGTGTATGGATTGATTGATTGATATTCGGGCTTGCTCAACTAGGGCAGGTTCCACTTCCTGTGTTGAAGCGGGAGGGGTTTCCCTGTTGGAGATTTGCCAGGTGGCCAGTTGGTCCTCACATTACACATTCATTAATCAACACATTCATTAATCATTATCGTCTTTCTGTTTGTGATAATTTGGATGGGTATATTTGATCTAAAGTTTTGACTATTGTAATGAAGTAATAGCTGTAATTGTTGTATTCTGTTTTTGGCTAATAAACATGTTTTACATTTGTGCTATTGGTGCAACCCTGTGTTTTGTGGCTTCGATCATTCCACAGTGGTTAGGACAGGGACGAGGATGACCCCACGAGGGAGTAATGAATCAGTTACTTACCAGTAATCTTCATTACCATGATTTGTGGTCCTCCTCGTCCCAGTCCACTTACCTCCCTCCCTCCCTGGTTGCACTTGATGGTTGCAGTTTGGCAGCATAACAGAAGGAGAAGAGGGGAGGAGTTAATAAAAAAAAATGAGGGAAATATGTGTACACCTGTTGCGGGATGGACATACCCTTAGTCGTTAGGACTGGGACGAGGAGGGCCTCTAATCGGGGTAATGAAGATTACCAGTAAGTAACTGGTTCAATAATACAGATTCTGCATTGGTCCATAATAAGTAATATGTCCTACCACATACTTAAGTGCTGGTCTAAAATATTAAAAAAACAAACACAAAATGGCATTGCTAATTTGAATAGTGTCCATGAAATAAGAACCACACATTGCTTATTTAGGCCTGGGCGATAACTCGAGAAACAATTCCTCAGTTCCATAATAAGCGTAGTAGATGGTAGTAGCTTGCCTTTGAATGTTTGGTAATAGCACTACAAAATATAGATTGACTTGGAGTAATGAAATATTCAGGTTTTGCTGCATATATTTGTTCTTTGCCACCAGCCTTTTGCAGGTGGGAAGGAAGTTCCACATTCTTATAAAGCAATAAAATGTTGCTGTAAATTTGTGTCAGCTGTATAGATATGCCGTTACCATACGTTTTTGTCGTTATCGTAACAATACATGACCGACTGGGTTTGTTTGCGTCCTATTTCTTCATGTTTTCGTTTTTATACGGTTATACTTCCCATCCTTGGAATACAGTAAATAAAGTAGTTTTCTAGCACCCATTCACCTTTTGCTTTTGGATGTATAAAGTCTAAGTTATCACTGTCCTAACTGATTTCACCTGAAATTGAAATTCTGAATGAAACATTTGTTTCGCAGCTCGTAGCGAATAGAGGCCTGTTTTAAAAAGGAACAGGTTAGAGACTCTTATTAAATACACTTGAAGTACAAATGCAGAGTGTCCTGTCCTTTCCTGAGGACACAAGCAGACCTGGTTTAGTGACAGATCAATAAATCAGGTTGTTGCTAATGCGGACCCTCGGTACAGGGCATTGCACCTCTGCACTCTTTAAGAGCAGCACAAAGACAAATGGGCTACCTCTGTGCCTAAAGTCCCTTTGCAGAGATTAGGGAAGACTCTGATGCAACCACATCTATCCAGCCCCTTAAGAGAACAAACGAGGACATCAAAGTGTACCATCTGGTGTCTAGATTTCAAGGCAATAAAGTGATCTAAAGATGTGCATTGGAATTTGTGTACTCGGTTATTCTAGCACAATGAATGTTAAACGCGTTGTTCGTATCCTGCTATTCTAGCGATCTCAGATTGCATCTGTAGGTATAGTTGTGAGGTCTGTCAATGGTCCCGGTACATGACAACATATGACAGCTTTCGAAGGTTGGGAGAGGGTAGAGAATGTCCTTACAGAAGATCGTCAATTACAGCGCTGCCTCCTGTCTATTCTTTGTACCTCGCTCGAACGAGCTGCAATAGTGCTTACATTAATCAAGATACAAGGAAAGACGTGCTTTATGTTAAAGGATAGAAAATAGTCAAAGTTCTTCATAACATTGTCAAGGACATAAACGGAACAACTTCCTTTTCTTCAATCAATCAATCAATATTTGTAAAACGCGACCTACTCACCCATGAGTGCCTTAAGGTGCTGGGGGAAGGGGAGGGGCCTCAACCGAAGAGCCACTTCATGAGGTTCTTAATGAAGATAGTGAGCAATGGGCTTTTCTGAGGTGCAGGGGGAGGTTGTACCAGCTCTTTGCTGTAGCATAGTGAAAGATCGTCCTCCGGGGGTGGTTTTGCGGATGTGAGGGAAGGTGGTCAGGGCCATCTGGATGGAGTGGAGGGATCTGGCAGGGGTGTGGAAGGAGACGCAGTGGTTCAGGTAGGCTGGTTCTGCGTTGTGTATGGCCTTGAACATGTGGGTGAGAAGCTCGAAGGTGATTCTTGACTTTCTGAACCCTGGAATGTGCAACACATGTGGATTGGCAGATTGGTGGGCTAGGCAAGGGTCATATGGTTTCAAGTTGTCTTTCAAGAAGTGTAGTGTGCTTTCAAATAGATGTATTTCTGCTGTTTTAAATGCAATGCATTGCTCCACTGGGAGTCGTATATAGCTTTGAAATGCTGGCATGCATGCACAAACCTACATATTTCCATAACTGGGCAAGCCTGGCCCTCCTGCAATAATCAGAACTAATTTACCGGTGATGTAACCAGGCCCAGATGCAGTAGTCTAGACAAGAGCCCACTCTGATGGTAAATTAAAGAAATACTTTTCACAGCACATACAGTTGGTAGAAGAAGGTTGAGATTTAATTCACTTGGAGCAGTGAAGAATATTCCACTTTGAGGAGGGAGTTCTGAGCCTGGACAGAACATGATGCTGTCAGATTGAAGTCATATTTTGTCTGATTGGTTGAAGAGTCTCAGCTAGTTAAAGGGTTGGCACTATTCATTTAAATAAAATGTATAGTGTGTGTAGCAAGGATGCCTAATGTGAGCAACCATTTTCCCAGTTATGCCAGTTCCATGTAATAAACAGTATCCTGGTACACCTCAGTTTCAAATATTTGTACTCTCAGTGGTAATATGCTGTATGGTATACCTGTCAGCCTTAGGATAGCTTTCCCCCACACCTTTTGCCTTACCCCTCTATTTTTTACTGATTTCGTTTTGGTTGGCCTTAGGACTTTACCACCAGTGCTAAAATGCATTTACTCACTCCCTAAAACATGGTAAGATTAGCTTTCACACAATTGCCACATTTAATTTGCTTA
This sequence comes from Pleurodeles waltl, assembly GCF_031143425.1. NCBI lineage: Eukaryota > Metazoa > Chordata > Amphibia > Caudata > Salamandridae > Pleurodeles > Pleurodeles waltl. The sequence goes on from NC_090438.1 coordinate 291,368,333, forward strand.
TATGTCACTACTAAAGTAGTACTACATGTACCCAGGGCCTGTAAATTAAATGCTACTAGTGGGCCTGCAGCACTAATTGCGCCAAGCAATTAAGTAGCCTGTCAGACATGTCTCAGGCCATTGGCCTGCCACCTGTGTGTGCAGTTTCCAACTGCCACTTTAACCTTGCAAAATAAACCTTTTGCTAGGCCGAAATCTTCCTTTTTTCTACATATAAGTCACAGCTAGGGTAGACCCTAATTAGCCCATAGGGCAGGGTGCAGTGTATTCAAAAAGGTAGGCATGTAGTTTAAATTTTTACATCTTCTAGGAGTGACAAATTCTTAAATTCGTTTTTGTCTACTGCAAGGCCTGGTACTAATGTCGGTTTTAGTGTGTAATGAATTGTACTTTAAACCCCTCTTTAATGGAAAAGTAGGACTTCAAGTCACAATTCTGAAAATGCCACTTTTAGAAAGTTGCCATTTTCTTGTCCCAGCCACTTGGTATTTGCCACCTGTATCCTGGGTCACATAAATAGTTGTAGTTTGAAGTTGTTCTATGTGTATTGCTCCAAGACAGTGACACTGAGGGGGAATAGGTGTTGGCAGGATGGGCCGTCTTTGACTTGATGGGGGGGGGTGAGTTGTCACCTACCACACTTGTACATCACAAAGCCTCTTGCTGAGAACACTCACAAAGGGTTTACACTAGTCTTCTGTGCCATCAGACAAGCTGGGGCCAAGGCAGGAAGGGAGGAAATTCCAAACACCTCTGGGGTAGAAACCACCAGAACCTTCTCCTACTTCTGAGCTGGCATCAGGTATAATTGTTAAACCCTCAGAACCAACTCATCAGTACACCTCTTGACCTGTGGAAGACACAGAAGGACTACTGTTCTGCTCTGCAAAAGGACTACTACTCAGCTGCCCTGCTGCCTGAGTGAGAAGGACTAGACCTGCATCCTGAACCCAGAACCACCAGAGTGACTCCAAAGGCTAGTTGGTTGGTCTCTTGATTAGAGCCTCGTGGGCAGAAAAGACTCCAACCACATTGAATCCAACACTTGGAATATTCTTTCTGTGACTCTTGCCCACAAGTGGTGCCACCCCAGTCCTGGAACTTGGAAGTGGGCATGAAGGTGCCCTGCTAGACCAGCTGTGTTTTTTTGGGCAGAATCGATGCATAGTGATGCATTGCCTGGTAGCCTCACATCAGAACCACCACAGTAAAATGACTCCCAGAGACAGGGCCCAGCAGGGCCCAGCAGCTCTTCAAACCGCTGGGGATCTTCGCAGTCTTGATGAAGCCGCCCTGTAGTTCTCCAGAACTGCTGCTACGCGAGGCCTCCTCAATGCAGGATCTCACATCACAGCCCCATAGCCCCTAGGAACTGCTGCTGCATGATGCAGCCTCGACATAGGACCTTGCTGCTGCTGTTTGACGCATCCTTGACACAGGGACTCACAAAACTCCCCGGCTCGGATTTAAGGTTCAGCGGCCTGATATGGTCCCTGTATCTGGCCCGTGCTCTATTGCAGTCAGCATAAAGTTGTGATTTTGTCCCGGTCTGGCACAATCTGTTAACCACAGAAGGTGTTCTTTTAACCACTATTTTCACTTAAATCTTTAAAATCACATAGCTCCAGTTCAACTGATTGCATTTTTGTCATTTTGGTCTCAATTTATTAAATTGTACTATTTTTCTAATTTTGTGTGGGTTTTTTCTTGTGTTGTGTTTTGACGTAATTCTTAATTACTGTTTGAAATACTGCATAAATACTTTACACATTGCCTCTGAGTTATGCCTGGCTACTTTTGTGCCAAGATATCAGAGGGTTAATCACAGTTTAATTTGAGGGTTCCTTGTGTTTCACTCTGACAAGAATTCTGGTTACTGCTTAAGCAGGGTTTAACACCCCACAACCAGCAAATCAATTTCCTGTACTATATATTCATTTATATTTATTTATCACTGTGTATCTTCATAGATTACACATGTTGTGCTCCAGAAGATCAGCTGCTGGGCTTTCTCAAGGCAGTCACAATAGGCATTGTCACATCACAGCAGTAATTATGCATTACTATTTAGACCGCAAGATTAGATGGATGTTCCTGGTGCTTGAAATGACCATAATGAAATAACATAATACAGAACATTGTGGTTGATGTATTTATCAAAATGACCAAGAGGGGATAGCAGTGGATGTGACGTGGTAGTGAATTTAAGAAATACCTCCGGTAAATTCTTTAAAACACAATCACTTATTAAAGTGTTTGTCTTATGCAAAGACAGCGACTCTCTTGTGGAATCAACTGTCTTTGTTCAAATGGTAGCTGTTGAAAAAAAAATCAGATTATCAGGGCAGCTTATTTAGAAACGTCTACAGTTTCCAGTTGCAGGGACTCAGTAAAGGTCATGAAATGTTTTGCAACTTCTTCCCGGGGGCTCCAAAAGTCCACACACGTTTAGTGCATATGCCTATCCATATCACATAAACAAAATAAACCATATCACTAGGAAGCGCTGCACTATGATAGAAAAGGTATTAGGTTTGTAATATGTTCATGCAAAAGTACTAATCAGCAGCCAAAGTAATGTATCAGTCCCATTTACATTCCATGAAAACATACATTCTCTTTCCTGAATGTGTAATAATTGATCAAATGAAAGTTAGCCTTTAAATACCTCTTCACTTGACCAGCCCAGTCCGGGGTTCATTTCCTTCTACCTAATAATTTAACACATTTTGGAACTCAACAAAAACATCATGCCTAGTGACTAAATTAGTGTTCACAGCTGCAGACAAATGCACATTACACATTCCTTGGAGGCATCAATCTCACTGGGGATCTTGTCACCAGAATCAGGTGTGACTCCAATGAATATCACCAATTCTATCGACCTCTCATCACCTACCCGAATACCTCAATAAAAACTTTAATATCTATTCATATTATGGGTATCCAGATCGCAAAACTGCTACAGGGCCAAACTAAGGGTACAAAGTATCATACAAGGGTAATAACGTGACTTAACATGGCAATCCTCTCTTCTTCTGGCTTTTTTGATCACCTTTCTCTAAACTGATATGAAAATCATTCAATTTCCAGTACTTAACAGACACGTATTATTGCTTTCTTGCTGGACTGAATAGTCAAACCTAAGCTAATCATAATATGGTACACAAGAGCGCCAACAGATGACCTATCCACAGCATAAAAATGTCCTGGCACAAATCTCAGTTCTCACTAACCTCACTGCTCTCAGAGCAGAACACATAACCTAGTCTCTGAAATCCACCACAGAGACCAACAACTAAAACATGAACATTCAGAACAGAAATCCACTGATAATAGAGACCTCCTATGCCCATGTTGTCTCCACACATGCCATCCCATCCTATTCCTAATCCACCTGGCACTCCTTCCAATCCCTGACCATCCAAACACTTGCATTTGTAAGAATGCCATGAATGCCATCTGCTACATCTGTATGTGATTTCATAGAAAAACAATTTAATGGAATACTATTTCTGAGAAACCATTTTACCTGAACTGTTTAGTGGAAATGTGCAGAATGAATGGCATTTACCATGTCATAGAAACCACAGATGGAATGTCTTTTCTTAAATTTGGCTTTTTTCATGCATATTTTAAAAGCTGTAAATGTAATGCAGGTTTTACATTCAGAAACACTTTTGTCAGAGGTATTTATTTCAGTGCTTAACTTCAGAGGATGCTAATCATAGTTAGATCTGTTTCATTGTCAAGCAGTTACTTTGGATTATTTTAATTAATTGACCCCTCACCTCTCCTAAGCCCAATCCATTCGACCACCTAACAATCCCTGAACACTATCAACCCGTGCCTCCTAAAATCCTTTACCTAAATTACACACTTGCCTCCCCCCTTCAGCACTGCTAAACACCATCTGTTCATGACACCTAATACACCACACTAACCCCAAAACACCATGCAACGTAGATCCCTTAAAATCCTTCATTACTCTAAACTGTACCCATGCCTTAACCCTAAAAAACGGTTACCACCCCTAAACTCTATCCATCACTGAACCTTAAAAACACCTTGCAGCCCTAAACTCAGCCCATCTGTGAACCCTAAAAAACCTTCACCACCCTAAATGCCATCTATCCCTGACAGATGAAACACCTCACCACCCCTAAACACCATTCATTCCAGATCCCTTAGAATCCCTCATTACTCTAAACTCCACCTATTCCTGAATCACCTTCCGTAAGCTCTATTCATTACTGAGCCTTAAATACATCTCCCATCCCTAAATTCTGCCCATCCGTGACCCCTAAAAACCTCTCAACACCCCTAACCTCCATTCTTATCTGCCTTCACTTTCTAGCAAAAGTCCTCAAGCATGCTGTTGATTCTAGTTCATGAACACATTGATGGGCATCAGCTACTCCAAGCCAAACAGTCTTCTTTCCACCCACGATGCAGTACTAGAATGTCACCATTCAGATGGGGGTGATGCTCTCAAAATTATCAATAACATCTGCTGCCTCCTAGATCTCTTCAATCTGTCAGCATCTTAGTGAAAACATTATCAGGCTTTAATTTTTCATTAATTCAAAATAACTTTTTATCGGCCAGTAAAATGGACATAAAAGTACACAGAATTAAAATAATCATCAGATAAAAAACAATATAAAACATCTCAAAACTTCTTCCGCTGAACACCCTTAAAATACACCAGCTTACGTATATATTTGCAAAGCAGCACAATTCATGTTTAAGAAAAAATAACTAATTTACCTATAATAAGACAATGAGAGATCAGGTTAAAGTGCATAACCTTTCCTTATAGACACAGCACCAATTATATAACTAAGTCCTGAAAAACAGATTTCAACAGAAAACAGGCTCTGTGAATGAATTCGCCCCTCCTAGTAAGTTATAAAGTGCTTCTTCAATAACATAGGGTGTAAAATGCGCAATGTGAGTCACTCGTAAAATGTGCAGAAAAGCATAATGTGCGGGGTGGATTGGACTGTATAGCCACCACACGGGCAAGGTTGAAGAGATGAATGCCAAGAGCAATAAACAGGAAAAGCCACGAGATAGCAAACTGTATTCAGCCTTAATCTAGTCAAATAAAATCTGTGTTCCGGGTTGGTGATCCATGACAGATATGGTTCCATCCCTGAGGTGGTGCTAATATGCATGTATCTTATGACTGAGGACATTTCCAAAATACCCATTAGTCTAGATTTCTCTCTGCAAGATTTGTACCAGTGTTTTACCTTTAATTTTGAGTCTGGGACAATCTGTTCAGGGTTATCAAAAAATGTCCCCAACAAAGGCTATGGAAGGTATTTTTTAAATACGCTATCCTTGGGATTGACATCATATTGTCACGGCGTAAACAGTCTAACACCACTTGTCTCGAAACCTGAGCTTGTGGGGTACTCCATGGGCCAGATGTATCAAACGTTTTTGCATTTGCAAGCGGTGCTAATCGCAAAATTCGGCTGTTTGCGAATGCGAAAATGCCTTTCACAATTTATGAAAGGCATTCGCAGTGCAATTTTAAGGAACCGCAAAAATAGCGATTCCTTAAAATTGCGACCCCATTTAGAGAATCGCAAATTGCGATTCTCTAAATAGGAAATCACAAACAGAGAATTCCTATCTGCTATTTCCAAAGCACATGTATCAAGCATTTCTTAAATGCAAATTGGGCATTTAGGAAATGCAATTACCACGAATTCAAGTTTGGTGGTAAGCATGTGCAAATTTAAAAATGCATTGAAAATGCATTTTTAAAATTGTCATGTAGTGCACACATGCCCCTAAGGCATGTGTGTGCTTCACATGTCCGCAAATATTTTTTTGGGGTGCATAAGAGGGGGCCTTAGGCCCCCAGCATCCTGGGGTTTGCAATACCTAATTTGCAAATTCCTAACTGGAATTAGCAAATTGGGAAATGCAAAACCATTCGCACCTATGGGCCTAACGGCCCATAGGGTTTAATAGAGTTGCATTGTCTATTTGCAATTCGTTAATAACGTTTGCGAATTTTAAGAAATCGCTATTACCGAATCGCAAAATTCAACATCCCATTTTGCATTTCTTAAAAAGTGATTCCTGAAAATTTTCTATTTAAGAAATGCAAACCAGATCTTTGATACATCTGGCCCCATATCTTTAACTATAGATATAAAGGTGCTGACTTACTGAGATCCTCTATATATTCTACTTCTAGTTCTGTGTGTACAGTGATGCTCACAGTGGCTCTAATGGTAGCTATAAGCCTGCACAAAAAATTCCACAGCCTGGAGTTTCCCTGATGCAGCAAAGCCCCATACTCCTGCACCATAGGTACCTACCGCTAGGCATTTGCTTTTATAAAGTTGAACCAACTCCTGCACCAGCTTTTATCCTAATCTAGACGCAAACCTAAAAATGGCCTCTACTGCTGCCCCCGTTTTTTGTGCTCTTCTTTGTTATTAGCATGCCCAATTTCCTACTTACATCAAATAAAAAATCTAAATAGTTAAGAGTTGAAGTTTTTCCATTTGGCCTTCACCCTGTCTGGATGTAAGATTTTTGGGGCCACATGACATTATAACAGACTTCTGCTGATTAACTTTAAGCTTAAGGCCCAACATGAAATCATTAAACCCATCTTAAAGTTTCTGGAGGCCATTTGCTATGAGCAAAACTGGCACTGAATGATTACCACTTCTAGGTACGTCTTCTGTATACTTACTTAAGGTAGTACCTAGGGAATTTATAAAAAATAAAATGAGAAAGGGGGCCAAAATGCTGCCCTGCTGTATGCCTTTTACCACCCTGATTAGGGCTGTATAATCCCCCTTCCTAGAGTAACACACTCTGGTAAATGAATCCTGATGTAGTTTCCTTTTGGGTGCCAGTAGTGGGATGCTGGTACCTGCCTGCTTCATCAGTTCCCCCATAATTCCCTATCTACCATGTCAAAGGCACAGGAAAGGTCCATGAAGGCCATATGTAGGACCCCTCTCCTGGCCGTCAGATATTTATCCTGGATAAGTGTAAGATTCAGTGCCAGTTCAGTATTCCCCAAACCTGGCCCAAAACCGTACTGTAAGGGGCTAAAACATTTGTTTTCTTCTGGCCAAGACTCTAGTTTCCCCAGGGTAACTTGGCCCCAGGTCTTTACCTTTGAGTCAATTAGTGAGATTGGGTGATAACAAGAAGGTGAAAGCCTATTTCCCTTTTTAAAGATGGGGACTATTATTGATTCTTTCCGGGAGGCAACCAGACCCCCTTGTACTGCAGCCCTCAGCACGTTTGTGACCAGGGGGTCCCAGAGATCTAGATTGGTTTGATACAGATCAACTGGGACTCCATCCAGCCCCAGGGCCTTACCATTTGTGGCACTCCTTACAGCATCTGTTACCGAGGCTAAACCTACAAGGCCGTCAACCCAACCTTCCATCAAAAACAAACCCCTTTCCATAACCCTCTGGGCAGTCCTTATTCTCTGGGTTGAAAACTGAAGAATAGTGGTCAGTCTAATCCTTCTCCATGATATGACACTTAGGGGGTTATTACAACTTTGGAGGAGGTGTTAATCCGTCCCAAAAGTGACGGTAAAGTGACGGATATACCACCAGCCGTATTACGAGTCCAATATATCCTATGGAACTCGTAATACGGCTGGTGGTATATCCGTCACTTTACCGTCACTTTTGGGACAGATTAACACCTCCTCCAAAGTTGTAATAACCCCCTTAATCTCACCAGGTGGGCTTTCTGAGAAAAAGGGGCAGTTACTATGCTCTAAAAAAAACAAGGAATCTTTTAGCTGTGAGGCCGTGTGTAGGTCCTCCCATGCTCTCATCCTAACTTTGTACTTCCTCTGCTTAAGTGCTTGCTTATCATTAAATCTTGTCAATCTGATGTTTGATCCACAGTATGGTAATGGTGGCTAGTTTAAGCACCTGAAGAGTAGCTGTAAACTCTTTAGAAAACTAGGAATGGCCCAATACATTTTTGGGAAATTTATTTGAGACTTTCCCACCAGAGATAGCTTTGCAAATAACTTTAAAGTGGTCCAAGATGTTTACTGGGTCATCAGACACAGAAAGGCAATCCAGTAACTCCTTGTGGTTTTTGACGATCGAATTCTCCAGGATTGTTTTCAGATCAATAGACCCCCACTACAAACTTACCCCTATTTACCGAGAAGGTAACTGGTGCAACTACTTTTGCAGAGGAAATAACTATATAAAGATGATAAACTCTTAAAATAGCTGGATTGTGATCACTAAATGGGAGAGGATGAACCTCATAGTCAAGGGGATACTGGGCCAAATCCCTTGATACCAAAACAAAATCAATTGTAGAACCCTTTCTCCTCCCTGTAAACTTCGGTGGGTTGTGATTTCCACACGCCTCATTTGCTGGAGGAAAAATTCAATGTAGGGATAGGATAATTTTCTTCAGGGCCTCTTTATATAATGTATGTTTAAAATGGCCCATATCAACATATCGGTCATCCATGAATCCACATATTGTTCCACCGTCATAAGGACATTTAAGGATATTAAAATCACCGCCCCAGATAATTGAACTTGGGGTATTCCCGTTGTCCACACACTTGATGATTATCTTGTCCAGCTCTTCTATGATACAAATGGAGGTGCTGTGAATAAATTAAAATAAAAATTCATTAAAAGTACATTAAACTGTCTAGGCAAACAGAAATTTAAAATTTGGAAACAAGGCCTTGACTCTACTAGTTTAACTTTCAGATTCTTAATTGAGTTTTCCCAAAGATTGCTAAACCTCCCTTTCATCTACCAGCAACGGACGGAATCTCATTAGTACAATATGATTCAAACCTGTTAATAGCAATGGTGTCAGGGGCCTATGTTTCTTGGCAACCTCAAATTACCTGATAAAAGTCAACCAGTCCATGTTTTGCAGTTTATTTCAGAGCTCTGCGACATTCCAAGATAACAAGGACATACCATGATCCACCCCATTAGATGTTGATGTATAAGTGTTGACTTCAGGGCAATCTCTTGGATGCATATATGTGTAGGCTGGTCCAAGGATGTCATTTTCACCTAATACGAGTCAGTCATTTGACTCTAATTCACACAATACATTAAAACGATTCTCCAACAGGAGTGAGAAGGTAGGTGGCAATATGTTCTGAGTATTCTTTTGCCCCCTGGCCCTATTATCCCACATAAAAGCTGGGAGTTAATGCCTATTAAAGAACCCCATGGGTAAGATCTTCAGGGGATTGGGTTTCATCATACCGTCCTGCACTTGAGACAATATGTGCCCTACGAAAGTTTGCAATCACAGTGTCTCCCTCATAATTGCTCTCTAGGGGACCCCAACCCGCCACCCTTCTTACCAAACGTATTTTATGCGCAAAGCCCAGTTACGGTTTATATTACTATTTAACCAGAAGAGGCCTTTGTAACTGAAAGATTTCATAGTTTCTAGGAAGCCTGAGGGTAAACGGGGCACATTTGCCATTCTAATAACATAGGTACCCAAAGATGGCTGAAGGTCAATGATAACTGGGGAGTTTTGATCACAGATGTTAGCATCTCTCAGAAGTCACTCTTTAAATGCATGCATTAAACATCTAGCTCTTTGAGGGATAAGTATGGGGGGGCAATGATCCTTTAGAATTAGTGGGCTGTGATCTAGTATTCAGGCCCACTCCGAAAGCACTATTACTAGCGGCATTGGAACCTTGCTGCGGATCTATTGGAGGTTGATGGACTGCTGTTTCAGTGAATTGTGTAACTGCAGGTATCGGTGCTGAGACAGCGAGAGAAGGTAAGCGGCTGCATGCTGAGATATTTGAACCATTTCCTAGTGGTTCGGCAGTGAGCAGCATAGCAGGTTCAGATAATACGTTTGTACCCCCGTTTAGCCCAGCCTACACCTGATTTTTCTAATTGATTTAAATGACTTAGGCTGACTCCTATGTCCTCAGGACGTGCATATATAGGATGCAACTTCATGTACAATAGGTTGCTTATAAAAGATTTTAAAGGCCCCAAAAAATCATCTAAAGGAAGTAAAGTTTGAGTTGAAACAGATAGCCTATCTGGTTCCTGCACCCTTTTAAAATTTGGTGTGCTCCTACTCTGCTTAGTAGGTCTCCCCACCACCAGAGGACTCGCAGCAGAAACAAAAACAGGGAAATACACGGGGTTACAGGCCTCCTGCTGCATGGGAATAAATAGCCCCGGCCTCCTCGGGCTAAACCTCTGATGCTCATTAGAAGAGATTGTTGCCAGCATTAGGCCTGCAAGGTTACTCCTTTGTGCTCCTACCAACACCTCCACGCTGCGGGGAGAAGAGCATACTTTAACTGCGCCTTAGGGCACCACCCACTGAAGAGACGGAGGCTGGGGGACAAAGTCCCACCCCAGCTACTATAGTCCAAGGCCCACAAGGTTACTCCTTCATGCTTCTACTAACGCAACAGACTTTAATTTATATGCTCTCTTCGTGAATGAACATCATTATTTATTTTCTGAAATGATCAACTCTGTTCTCTGTTTCCCTCAACCAGACAACAACGTGTCTAAATTGATTTTTCAAGATCTCTTCCATTCCTGGACACTTGACTCAGTACTCACCATTGTGCTATTCATTCACTTCTTGGATACATCAGATGTAATGGTCACCCAACAGGACATGTCCCTGCACCAATATTTGAGTGGTTTAAATAGGAGTGGCAACCTTGAACCTTGAAATGAAGAGGAACATTTGTAAACATATGAGTGAGCTTATGATTCTTTGGATAAATACTGTAAGAAAAAGGTAATGTTAATGTCTACTGTCTGCAGTGCTTAATTTGTGCCAGCGTTTGAGTTGCTTGCTTCGTAACACCAACACATATTTCGTAACACCTACATATATTTATGACAGTCTCCCACAAGGTGTTCTGAAAACATGAACAAAGTATTTAACAATTCCATATATGATTAAAAACATAATAATACCAGTGGGCCCAAGCCCTTCCGATTGTTTTCGTTCACTTAATATAGTACAAATTGTCACACTTGTAGAAGTGTAATGGTTAGTAGGTTGTACTGGTATTTTGCAGTCCTGGCAGGGAACGTCGGTGATGCAAGCTGCAGTAGCCTCCTGAGTAATATCTTGGACCCTTGCACTTATTATTATTGTTTTGTCATTTTTTTAACCAATTAGGCACTGACTTTATGCATATATAAACACACAAGACTGGGAAAGATACTTCATTTGAGAGTAGCGATTCTCCAAATAAAGCTCCCCGAGCATCTGAATTAATTAAAGACACGGAGGCTAGCATTATGCATTAATACTTTAATGTTACTCCCATGCAGCACTTTAAAGAATAAATTACATCATAAAACCTTTATGATCCAGAACTAGAACATTCCTTCACATATAAATAGTCCCTTCACAGAATTCTCTTACTCTTTTATATGTAAAAACTTGAACCTTCCTCTTATTCTGCTCTTACGAGCTTCCTCCTTGCATACCATCTTCTGAAAATTCATCCTCCGCCCATTTAGATCTTAGTGATTGTTTTCTGAAACAAGAAAGAATTGCTAAATAATCCTCTTCAAATATAAATTGAAGAAGTCATTCTCAGAATACTTCTTTCAACATTTCCTCCCTTCTTATTATTTAAACTTATTTATTTACATTACTTAATTCCATAAAAAACAAGGAGTGGGGGGCAGGATAATGGTAGTTTCTGTGTCTTTAATAAAATTCAGATTCTCCAGGCACTTTATTTCATTACAAAATTGGGTGCTATCGTTATACTTTTTGATATCCCTCTAATACTACATTTGCCATATGCTCAGTCAGCTTCGAAAAATGTTTTGCAAAAACAGAATCATTCGACCAATCAGCTGCTCTCATAATGACTTCCAGTCTCCCACCTTTCAAAAAAGCTTAGCTTGCCATTGCACCTCTCATCGAATGAGGTTTGAATTTCTTTAAATTCGACACCTGCCTGTTGCATAGTACATTTTACCCATCGTGCAATAGTAGCTGTAGTGACAGTCTTGAATGGTCAGAGATCAATAATTGATTCACTCCATCAGGACGATAGTCCTTCATTCTAGAATCATACTCCTTCATACAGTCGACTACACACAACTTCCTACATGCTTCAAATTTTGGATTATAAAAAGTTTCCAACATTTTTTGGTTCTTTTAGTGATATCAGATTTCACCCCAAAAGGGTCATGAACTCTGTTACTCACCTCCAATTCGTTCACATCTGAAACTCTGCAACATGAAACTAAACATAACAAGGATGCTAACTTCATAGTCAGTCTTTTCAACTCTAAATACCTATAACTATGCCATGAGGTCAACAAAGATTAAACCATTTTGACATCCCACAAAACCTCATATCTTGCCCTAGGAGGTCTCTGTAACACTCTGCAAACCAAAACATTCTTTCCCACACTTCTACCATCCACCTGACTGTGTCCAGCAGACACTGCTGATCTGTAGCTATTTATAGTTCTATAACTAAGTCTTTTTCAAACTGTTGCACCAGAAAGTTAACCACCTCTACTATAGATGCCTCCATGGGATCCAAACTCCTTTCCAAGCTCCAATGTACCCATAATTTTCAAATTCCTTTATACCAGTGTTGATTACCTGATGCTCAAGATTCCTTGAGTAGTTCCTCTGCCTTTCCTGAAAGTCCTGACACACCTTAAGATTACCTTACACTTTCTAGACAAGAAGGCTGAAAATCCCTGTTTGAACTATAGGATGTTCCTCCCCATCTATGTTTCTCAACAGTCCCTCTTCCACAGGTAGATAAAATGGTATTTCGCATGCGAGTTCCAAAAGCATTGGAAGCCAAACCTGTGACACCAAAAATGAAGTTACAAACACTAGGAGACATTTCTCTCTCCTCACTTTCTGCAGACCTCTCTGAAGCATAGCAAAGGGGGGGAGAGGCAGATAAGTGATTATTCCTTTCCAGCTCTCTAGAAAAGCATGCGCTGCTAAAGCATCTGGATCTCGCATTGAACTGAAATAATTATTTACCTGAAAAGTCAACCTACTCGCAAAGAGATCTATCACCAGAGGGCCCCAAAACCAATCTATCCTCCTGAAGCATTAATGACTCAACTTCCAATGGCTGTAATCCTTCCAATCGGCATTTACTTTTTCCTTCCCAGGCAGATATTCTGTTCTCAGACTGATTTTGTGCTCCAAACAAAACAACCAAAGCTCCTTCACCAATTCTGTCAGTCATGGTGCCTCCTAACCGATTTATATATGCCACTGTAGAAACATTGCCCATTTTCAGCAAAGCTGCTCTGCCTTGCAACATTTGCCTGAAACTCCTAACAGCATATAGAGCTGCTGTCAACTCTAAACAGTTTATATGATGTTCTCCTTCCATGTTTGATCACAGTCCACCAGTATCCTCTCCACCCAATCATGCACCCCAACCAGGCATGCATCTGATTCCAGTACAAAGTCTAGAGTACAACCAAAATTGCTTTCCCATTCCATGCATTTAGATTTTCCAACCTCCAATTTAGCTCTATCCTCGCCTCTTGATCTAAGATTATCTTGTCCCCATACAATAAGCCTGCTTGTAGGGCTCTTGCCTTTACTCTTTGCAGTGCTCGATAATGTTAAGGACGTGGGAGGACTACTTGAATTGAAGATGATAATAGAACAATCAGTCTCGCTAATTCCCTTAAGGTCAAATCATCTCGATTCTACACACAAATTTCCTTCTTTATTTTGTTCACTTTCTTTACTAGCAGAAACCCAAATTGATTGTCTCCATTTGCAAACCCAAAAATTCCAAAGTGCGTGCTGGAATCAACACCCACTTCTCCTTGTTCACAATAAAACCTAGGCTTTCTAGCAAATTCCTTACAACTTCCAACTCCTTCAGAAGTTGATTCAAACATTGAGACATAATCAAAATACCATCTTAATAAATGATCATCCATATCCCTCTCTCTCAGGTAAGCTACTACTTTTCTTATTACCTTGGTGAAACTTCAAGGCACTAAGGAAAGACTGAACGGAAGGCAACAAACTGATATGTTAGATTTTTCAAATTAACGGAAGGAAAGGCTGTCTGTCCTTTGCCATTGGTGTCGTAATTTAAGCATCTTTCAGATCCAACTTTACCAACCAATCAATACTCAGTAACATGTCCCTCAAAAAGATTGATACCCTCTATCTTGAAATGTCTCTATCCTAGAAACCTGTTCAAGTCTCTCAAGCCTATCACAGGTCTCCATTACATGTCTTTTTTTGTCTACCAGGAAAAGAGCGCTCACAAAAACTATGTTCTCCTTGGTCACTGCTACAATTGTGCCCTTTTCCAACATACTCTTTATTTCTTCCTCTACCACACTCTGTTGGTTTGCAGTCAACACCAAGGTTGTACTGAAAAGGTGTCTCTGTAAACTCTATTTTGAATCCCTGAATTGTTTCCAATGCCCATGGATCTTGTGTTATCTTTCTCATATCTTTGTAAAATATTTTAGTCGACCACCTTCTCTTCCTTGATAAGAAGAAATCACTGTTCACACCCTGGAAGCCTGATGGTCCCTGACCATGGGACTTATTTCCTCTTCCCCACTGAAAGTGACCCTTTTGTCGGTAGAAGGAAGATCCTGCTCTGGCATGGTAACCTCTTCCATAGCCTCTTTTTATATAACTGTTGCACTGGGACTTCTGGAAACCCCTGCCCCTTTTGCTGGCCACGCCAAAAACACTCACACTAAATACTCAACACATGGTATTCTGAGCCTTGTGTAGGGCAGCGAAAGTTGCAACATATTTTCCCAGGCTCCTAACAATATTCTCACCCAAAAATAATCCTTTCAGATTTTCACTTGCTTCCTTTGTTGCTATATCACCTAATTTAGGATTAGTTTTCATGAACACCACCTTCTTCCTTTCCGCTTAAGGCTCACAGTAGCAGTGCCCAAAAGAACCCAAGCTCTTTGGCTCCAACCCCTTAATAGGTTCAGGTCCAAAGGAAGTCCTTAATATATGCGTACGCTGACATATCAATTATATGAGCTAATGGACCAACCACAAGCAGGAGTCAATCCTGGCACTGCTTCAAATACCTTTCTAGTCCTTTTCTGGGATCTCTGCTCCTCTTAAACAGAAATGTGATCATTTCAGGATCCAAATTAGGAGTGACACAAACCTTATCATCGATGACTGGTCTTGAACATTCAGCCTTCAATACATTCCTCACCTCTTCCTCAAGAGGATTTCTTATCCATGTTTTAATAAAATTGCCCACTTGCTCCAAGGGCCACCACTCTGTACTTCTAGGGTACTTTTTGTTATAGAGTGAGAGCATTTCCTCCCTTAACGGATTTTTTATAATATCCTTTGAAGTGGAAGGAGTTACATCTTCTCCAAAGAGATTATCACCCCCAACATCCTCCTGTTGTAGGTCTGAAACATATTCATCAGTAAACTCATCCTCCCCTTTCAAATAATCGGTCTCAGAAAACTCATTATCCTGAGTTTCAAAATCCTGCATGCTGCGTAGGACAGTGCGCCGCATGGGACATCTTTCTTTTTTGTTCTTGTGCCGCTAAAAACACCCCTCTCCTTTAAGGTGCTCACACCTCCTACTCCTTTAGGGGGACTTGCCCTGTTCAATATGATTTGTTTTCCTTTTCTTTTTACCCCTCTTATCAGAATCTACCCCTGATAAGGTCTAGTACTCATTATCAGAACCTTTTTTCTTTTGTCTGCTCTCCATTACTTTATCAACAGTCTCCTGTATACAGACTAATCTCTTATTTATGTCCTCATTAATTTTCTCCTGTGGGATTTCAGGTACATCCTTTCCCTTCTCAGCCATAATAATGCCAAACTCTTTTTATCTGATCAAAAATAAAACTGTGTAAAATAAAACAAAATACTATTTTTTTAAAGAATTACAGCTCCTGACCTGACAACACCTCCTACTATCCCTTCACCTCAACAGTGGATGCTGTAACTGTTACTAGACAGATTATGATGTGACTGAATAAAAAACGGCAGCATGTATAACACTGGGACAAACTCAATCCAAGATGGCCTTCTATTCTCTTCAGAATTCAAACTCATGCTGCTTCTAATCTTTTTCCTCTATTTGAAGTGCTGCTGCTTGCATTGGACAAACTGACATGCGAGCAGCTGCCTCCAGAAAGCGGACTTAGCCTTGCGGGTGATAGAAGCACAGGACCCCTGCCACTCCACGGCCTGAAAATGCCCGCAGGTTCATGCTCACTGGCATGAGGAAAGAGTGCCTCATAAGCATGCGCTTGTTGCACTGGCAATGGCGTTAATAAACACTGAAATATGGGTCCAAATGAATTGAGAAGACTTACTAAAATCTTTAGCGTACAAATCTCAGCATGCTTTGTACTCGGCCTGAATTAACATGCTAACTTAAATCATATTGTAACAAAATACAGAATCTAAAACATTACACAACTACCTGTTTCCATTAATTGAAAACCCAAATTCAACACAATATAAACATACAGACTAATAAAAACGTTATAAAACACTCAAATATATTATATATCCTTCTTAGAATAATATGTGTAATAAAAAATAAAGTTGTTACTTATCAGAATGAGGAGCAGCATTTAAAAGAGGAAGAGGATTCCATGATGGGGCTATTTATATGTGAAAAAATATTCTAGTCCTGGATTGTTAATGTTTTATGAAGTGATGTGTTCTTTAAAGTGCTACATGGGAGTAGCATTAAAGGATTAATGCATAATGATAGCCTTTGGTCTTGTAATGAAATTGATAATGGCATGTATATTTTATACAATGCGTACATTGTTTGAATCATACTGTTTCGATATATTTACATGTTGAATTATGTGTACTAACGTACTTATGTTGTCATTGATCTGGCAAGAATAATTTTAAAGCACCGAAATACATTGATACATTCCAATGAACTTTTTTCAATCTTGTAGTTTGAGTATAATAGAGGAAACACATATATTATTGATTATTTTAATTTATTTGAGATGCACCAAAAGATATATGTTCCTCCTTGAAATAATTATTGTTAGACCTGACAGCCTTAGGGTGGTCACCCCTAACTTTTTGCCTGCCTCCCTCCACTTTTTAGATACTGTTTTTGCTGGTTTTCAGACTCTGCACACTTAAGCACTGCTGACCAGTGCGAAAGTGCATATGCTCTGTCCCTTTCAACATGGTAACATTGGATCATACCCAATTGGGCTATTTAATTTACTTATAAGTCCCTAGTACAGTGCACTATATGTGCTCAGGGCCTATAGATTAAATGCTACAAGTGGCCCTGCAGCAGTGATTGTTCTACCCACTTCAGTAGCCCCTTAACCTTGTCTCAGGCCTGCCATTGCAAGGCCTGTGTGTGCAGTTTCACTGCCAATTTGACTTGGCATTTAAAAGTACTTGCCCACCCTAAGACTTCCCTCTGTCTACATATAAGACACCCCTAAGGTATGCCCTAGGTAACCCATAGGGCAGGGTGCTGTGTAGGCAAAAGGCAGGACATCTACCTGTGTAGTTTACATGTCCTGGTAGTGTAAAACTCCTACATTTGTTTTTACACTGCTGTGAGGCCTGCTCCCATCATAGGCTAACATTGTGTCAAATGCACATATTTGCAGATACTTACAAATGCATTTACAAAGGAGTTTTTGACACGGAGAGCCGGAGTGAAAAATCAATGACCAAAGGTCTGTTTATTATTGCTGCAGCAAAGAGGACAGGTTTACCACTGGCATCCCAGGCCCGAAGTAAAGTGTGCTAGCATGAAGCGTTTAACAGTGATATTTATACTCATACATCAAAGGATACATAAAATGTGTAAATAATGATATACGTCATACAGATATTTTAAGGAGTTAATCAGTTTCCACACACCGGTTCCATTCCCAGCTTTGTCCTTGCCTCCCCTCTGCAGCTGCCTGACTCCCCACATTCTTGAGACCCTTCAAAGGATTACGTGGTTCAAAGGTATAGATATCAGCCTTTCCCTCCCCAAAATACCACAGCCGAGGTCAGTTAGTTATTTTGAACACACAATTATAATGAGTACAGTGCCCCAGTTAGGGAAAGAAACCAGCTGCAAGCCTATGGTGTGGAACCAGGCTTATTTTACTTAAACAAATATACATAAGATAACATATGTGATAGACAGTGCGTTCAGAGACAACAAAAGCTCAAACTTACACGTGTAAAAGAAACGAAGCAATTCAAAATGGATTCTAACAATCGACCCTTTTTGAGTTTTTTTTTCTTCTGAACATAATCAACGTTTGAATAGTTCTAAATTTCCTCATATATGTTGAATTTTACTCCTACTTCCTTGAAATTTGCATTCATGGGGACATAAACAACCGATGGGTATGAGCAACCAGTATCTGTAGTGAGGATAGTGGGGTCAATAGCAATTAGGGAATTTATCTCTTCTCTCTGCATCATAGCTCGATTGGTTTCTAGTATTTTCACTGGCGGAAGTTTACACAATTTTAAACAGGAACAGAAAGCAGGTAAGCACTGTACTAACAAACAATTTAATACAATAGCTATTATTATAAAAAGTATGTCTTTAAACAACCAGCCCCACCCCCCAAACCAAGACCATAACCATGATAAACTCAAATCGCCTCCTTCATATTGGCCCCCCTTTTCAAATACCTGTACTGCTTCTTTTATTTTCCCAATATCCAATTCTATCTCTGATGACTTGTTGACAAAATAACAGCACTTTTGCTGGTACTGATGTTGGATTAAAACACATACTCCTCCTTGTTGTACTGTAATCAAGTCTAGGGCAAGCCGATTTTGTATCGCCAATTGGGCTGCAGAGTTTATCTCTATCTGTACACTTCCTATGGCCTCCCTGGTGGCATTAAATGCAATGGCTAATTCAGCTGACATATTCATCATTGCCAGTTGTAAATCGAAAATTCCAAATCCTGGAATAAGAACATGTAGCACTTGAAATACCCAGTTCTTTCGCTCCTCCAGTATGGGTGTCCCTCGTTTGTACCTATGTGCAAAACTCCCCATGTTAAGGGGCTGGGAAGATGATATATTTGATATCACAGTAATGTTGGGTGCCAAATATGCCAGTGAACATATCCCTTCCCAGTTTAGAGGTAGTACTTTATATGCAGTTCTTCCACATACGAAGTACATGCCTCCCTGGATTTGTGAATTTATAATGCTGTATTTTATTCGGGGCAATCCTACACCCTCTGGGGTGTCATGCTCAGAATTATTGCAATACTTGTAATCCTCCCAGATTGTATTTAGCAATGATACATTTGCCCAGGGTGCAACATATGAACATCTAGCCGTCCAGAGGGGGCCAAGGAAAACCCGGGATAATATTACAGGTGAATTTTTCCCATTTCTATCTTGTTCTCTGGAGGGATCATATAACAATCCTTCTGGATCTACCAGAATCTCATTTTCTCCCACAGTCAGGTTCCAATAATTTACAGTGTAATTTTGATGAGTCCCATTAATTAACGCTGTCCAATTTCTGTCTATTTTCTCCTCTCCTTCAAGATCCCAATTCCCTGTTTTTATATCAAATAACAAAGTGTAAACACACTGTTCAGGAGGGATCTTTCCCATGTATTTTGCCTCTGGGTTTTGCCCATAAAAATAGGTACCAAAACATATGGGAAACATTTTAAGTGTGGCATTCTCTCCAGGCATCGGGGAGAGCTTGTATTCTGCCTGGGTATTAGGGAGCACCGCACACCTAGGGTACCATTGATATTCTTGTTGGTCACATCTCCAAGTGGTATTAGGTACAAGACACACTTCCCCTCTTTCATATTCGCTTGGTGATACTGGTACTTCATAAAGGCCTATAGGATCCTCAGGGTGTCTAGACAAGTGCCGGCAAATCCAGCAGTCAGTGAGACTTAATGTCTCCGCTAATTTTCCATGAACCTTTATCAATGGATGTAAGGTAGGATTTTGCAACAATGATGCAACACCACTGGACATTATACATATTAACATAAGGGTCACTAGGTACTTCATTGTTGTTTTGTAGAAATAGTTATAAGGCCACTCTTCCCTATTCTCTAGAGGGATATTTGTCCTGCCAAATGGATATATTTTCATAATTTTATTGTGCTCTCCTCCTTGGTCGTACAACCTTTCTATGATACCGTTTTACTCGTCTCAACCGCCTATGTGTGTTCAAAAATATACCCACACAAATACCAAATATGTAAATGCAAAATATTGATATCACTATACTAATAATCATATACGTATAGATACAGATAAGTAAATTTTCCTTCAATGTTCACACCCACTAGGGTTCAGCACCGCCGTGCTTTCCACTCTAGCAGTTAGGCTGCACTGGTTGGTCCATGAACAAGTTTTTCAAATACAGGACAATAGATGTTGGCTTGATCCTAGGTCCCTTATCTTCTCCTTTTCGAGTTTTAACTCCTGGTGAGTCTCAACTCCCAGTGAGTAAGTCGCGATACTTCAAAGTTCGTCTTCAGTATAGTTTGTCAGTTTCGTTCAGTGTCTCAGCAAAAATGAGGGCGGAGGCCAGCAATTTTCAACCAGATCAGTGATGTGCTTGGGTATTAAACAGAAAAGGGCACCTTTTTTTACCGCTGGGACTACAAACCGCACGAACCCTAATGGCTGGTCGCTTCCGTAGAACTGGTACTTGGTTTTTCTCGCCAGTCACAGAACTGTTAACTCCATTTACCCACTGCTTTTAACACAGATAATAGCGTTGCACAAGCTGCATCCCACTATGCTTGTGTTCTCGTTGAGACAATTGTTCTGACCAATGTTCTGGTGTCGTTGCACAGGCTAGTCACCCGTGTTCCTGTTCATGCTGAAAATTTAGTCATCACAGTCATTTACAACCTCGTCGCCCAAAGTGTGCGTAACAACAGTGAGGATAGCTCGTTTTAATGCTGGTACATCAATGGCATCGGAAATGCCGGTGCCGGTGAAAACGGGGAACTGTATTTCATGAAGGCAGGCGTGCCGTATTCTGCTAAGCAAAGGATTCCTTGGCCATTCAGAAGAGACCTCAGTTTGCAATTCCAAGCTAGGAGCTATCAGGGTGATGTAAATGTAGCTTTTCGTAGGGGTCACCACCTTACGCACCTTCAAAATTCTGTTCATTTGGATGGGCGAGGACGCAGGTTGTATCGATGAGTTTGTTGATCTTCAAACAGCAACTCTTCGTCACTGGGCTGCTGTGTCACCTCAGGAGCAGAAGTAGCACTTGAAACCTGTGGAGGTGTTTCCTGTCTCCCTACTTCTCTGTAATCAGGAGACAATGGTAATTCTGCTGTTAGAGTACTTTGTAGTGGAATTGGTGCACGCTTACAGTGGCTAGCATGTATCCAGTTTTTCCTTCCTTCCACTTTCACCGCTGTCTGTGTTGCAAGCAGTACCTGGGCTGGCCCCCGCCACCTGGGCTGAAGACTGTTGGTTCTTTGAAAATTCTTTGTCATAAGCCAATCCCCTGGCTTAAAAGGGTGACCAGGGCCTTCAAGAGGAGTCGGTAGGCTGGCCTTGACCTGTTGGTGGATCAAACGCAAATCTTTAGTCAATTGTTTACAGTAATCTACAAACAAAGGATATTGCACTTCAGAAAGCTTCTTTGGTCGTGGTACCCCCCAGATATTGGCTGGCCTCCCCATGACAACTTCATAGGGGGATAATCGTGACTTGCTACTGGCAGTCATCCGGATGGACATTAATGCTAGGGGCAAAGCATCTGGCCATTTTAAGTTGGTCTCAGCACAAATCTTAGCTATTTTGCTCTTCAAGGTGTAATTATACCTTTCTACAAGGCCCGCTGATTGTGGGTGATTTGCAGCATGAAATCGATGTTTGATGTTAAGGGCGGTACAGACCTTCTCCATTACCTCATTAGCAAAATGACTGCCATTGTCACTCCAGACTAATCGTGGCAATGCGTATCTAGGAAATATTCTTTTAGTAATATTTTGGCGGTAGAGAGGGCACCATTGTCTTTTAATGGGTAGGCCTCTATCCATTTTGAAAACATGCATACTACCACTAACACGTATTTCAGTTTGTTACACGGTTCCATGTGGATAAAATCCATCTGTATAGCTTCAAAGGGGAGATCAGGAGGGGCAAAGTGGCCAGGGGGCGTAGGGGTCCCTTTTCCTGCATTGTGCACTGCACACACCATACAACTTTTAACCAGATTATTAGCAGCTTTGGATATCAGAGGATTACTCCAAACATGGTCCAAAGTTGTCTTGATGCCTTGGGCACTGATGTGTGCAGGACTGTGGGCCATAGTAACCATAGCGTGTACATAACAATTAGGTAACATCCATCTTCTTCTGTCTGTGTCATCTGTGTAACAACCCTCACTGTCTAGTCTACCGTTCTTCTCCCACTGTTCCCTTTCCTCTGCTGTTGCTTCTGCTTGAATATCTCTTACACACTGCATGGTATTTTCTAATACTTCGTTCTGGGGCTCTCCCTTGATGCTACTCTCAACATATGCATTGTCAAATGGTGCTCGTGCTGTTGCTTTCGCTGTAGCATCTGCAAAAGCATTTCCTCGTCCTATATCATCAGTAATTTTTTTGTGGGCACTACACTTAATGATTGCGACCTGACGGGGCAGGCTGAGAGCATTCAAAAGTGTCACAATCAAGTTGCCATGCTGAATGGTAGTGCCATGTGATGTGATGAAGCCTCTATTCGCCCAGAGTCGCCCAAAATTATGAGCTACTCCAAACGCATATTGGCTATCAGTGTAGATATTAACACTAAGATGTTCACTTATTTCACAAGCTCTGGTGAGGGCAATTAATTCTGCAGCCTGTGCCGAATTTTGCGTGATTCTATGAGATTCAACCACTGTTTTTACTGTGGTGACGGCATAGGCTGCAGTGGTCGTACCATCTGGTAACTTGAAGCAAGACCCATCTACAAACAGCTCTCCCTGTGGGTCAGATAGGGGAGTGTCTGTTAAGTCTACCCGTCCCTTGGTTTCTTCCTCAGTGGCAAAAATGCAATTATGATCAAATTCCACATTGTCCTGAGGGAGGGGTAGTAACGTAGCTGGGTTCAAGACATTGCACCGCTTCAAAGTAATATTTGGACTGAACAATGTTAATTCGTAACCCGTTAGACGAGCACTGGTGAGGTGCTGCGTCTGTGTCTTGTTTAACAAAATATCAACTGCATGAGGAACCATCACAGTGAGCGGATTGCCACCAACAAACCCTTCACTTTGTTTCACCGCAGCTGCTGCAGAAGCCACTCCTCTAAGACAAGTAGGCAAAGCTTGCGCCACAGTGTCCAAGGTGGAAGAGAAGTATGCACAAGGGCGTTGTCTCCCACCTTGATCCTGTGTCAAAACAGACAATGTACAGCCATGCTTTTCATGCACAAATAAAACAAATGGTTTGCTGTAATCCGGATTACCCAATACAGGAGCAGAGCACATCGCCTTTTTTAAATCTTGAAAAGCCTCCTCACATTTGTCAGTCCAAGGTACAGGAGAGGGCACATCTGAAAGTGTCCGAGCAGTCAATGGTTTTGCTATAAGTGAAAAATTTGGAATCCACTGTCTGCAAAAGGATGTAAATCCCAAAAATGCTCGGACTTCAGAAGGGGTGCGTGGTGCAGTCATTGTATGAACCAGTTTAATTCTGTCTGGATGTAATCTCCTTCCCTCCTTAGAGAGGAGGTGTCCTAGATAGGTGACCTCCTCTCTACAATACTGCAATTTTGGGAGGGACACCTTATGGCCCAGAGGTGCTAAATGATGTAATAATGCAACAGTATCAGTCTTACATTGTGTCATGGAATCTGAGGCAATTAAAATATCATCAATGTATTGCAACAATGCAGAGCCTGAAGGTGGATTGAATTGGTCTAATTGACGTTTAAGACATTAACTATATATACTCGGGGACTCAACAAATCCCTGAGGAACTCTTGTCATCGCGAATGATCTACCAAAAATCGCGAAGCTAAACAAATATTGAGATTCTTCGGCCATTGGAATGCTGAAGAAAGCATTCTTCAAATCGATTACGGTGAAAAAACACGCAGAGGGTGGAATCATGGTGAAAAGACTATTCATGTCTGGGACCACGGGAAACTGGGGAATTACTATTTTATTTATTTCTCGGAGATCAATAACTAATCGATATACTGTGTTATCAGTAACTGATTGCTCACCATCTAATCTATTAGCATCATTTTGTTTCTTTACAACAGGAAGGATTGGACTGTTACATGGGCTGCTCACTATTTCCTTTATGACACCTGCATGCACAAGATCAGATATGACTGCCTTGAGCCCTTTTTCGCTTGATTTAGGTAATTTGTATTGAGGAACACGAGGTAACCGGGCACCTGGTTTGATTTTTATTACAATAGGGTCGATATCCATAATGCCTACATCATTCTTGCCTTTGGCCCATAAGCGAGGGTCTATTTCCTTTAGCTCTGGGGGTAAGTCGTATTCCTGTGAGAACATGCACCGAGTTGGGGAAACACTATCCATAGTTACGTAGACACCATCCATTGAACAGTGAATAACTGCATTTAATTTCTTTAACAAATCTAATGCAAACAAGTTTTCATTGCAACCTGATGTTAAAGAGAGTGGCGTGTGTACTGTAAATGGGCCTACAG
Organism: Pleurodeles waltl; assembly: GCF_031143425.1. Lineage (NCBI taxonomy): Eukaryota > Metazoa > Chordata > Amphibia > Caudata > Salamandridae > Pleurodeles > Pleurodeles waltl. Next base: position 291,393,035 of record NC_090438.1, read on the forward strand.
TTACTCTCATAGGTGTTGAGATGGGGCTCACCACGGGGATCCCAGAAATCCCAATTGATGTGGTATGAAGCCCAGACAGGGGAGCCCCGGGGACTGCAGAATGTGCAATAGATGTTCTGGTGGCACCAGTATCTAGAAGAAACTTATGGCCCTCTCCTTCGATGTTTACATCAATGTAGGGACCATTCTGATCTACAGGAATACTTACTCGCCCCTGGCCCTGTCTGTGGCTGTCCTAATAATTGTAGGATTCAGAAAAGGAATCATCAGCATAATATTGTCGTTCAAATGCATTGTCAAAAATATTAGTGTTACGCTGGACCTGATTCTCATTCTGCGAATTCTGATCAGTTCTACCTCTTCCTCGTCCTCGTGCATTACCTGCCGCGTTCCCTCTATGAAGTGACATACTTTGTCTTCCTTCCAGTAATGGGCAAGTATCACGCCAATGTCCATCCTGCTTACAGTAGGCACATTGGTTGATATTTAATCGGCGGTCTTGGGGTGGTGCAGATGCACCTCGGCCTCGACCCCTTCCCCGTCCCCTTGGTGGGCCACCCCTTTGCTGAGGGGTTGTATCCCGCTGGGGGTATGCCTGCTGTAATAATACCTTTTTCTTCAATTCTTTTACTGACTTCTCATTCTTTTCTAATTCTTCCTTGTACCTGCTCTCATAGTATTGTGCCATCTGTAAAATCTCTGCCTGTCCCTTCGTCATCCACAAACTCTCTGTTGCTTTTAATTTTTGTGATATTTCAGGTAGAAGGCCATTAACAAAGCGTTCTACAAATAGTGTGACACCTGTTACGGTGGCGAGGTCTTGACCGCTAAAATCTATGAAAGCTTGTTCAATTCTAGTAAAATAATCTGGGACATCTTCACCCATTTTCTGTTTATAAGTGGCAAGTTTTCCCCAATCCACAGTCTGAAGAGGTATAACAGTTTCTAACTTAGTCAATATCCGGTTAGGTAAATTTAAAATATCCTGATGCGGCAGGGTTCCTGGTGCCCTTTGTGCTTCCCGTGCTTCTAAACCCCCCCATGTATTTCCCAAAGTAGGTGCATCATCTACTCTTCTAATTTTATGCCAAACTTCAGGACCCAATAAAACACCAAAAAAATAGTCAATGTCTTTGAGTGTCATGGTTGTGGTGGAAATGGCAATTCTAAGGTCCCGATAGAATCCAGCTGGATTCTTTCGAGGGTCTGGCAAGTCTTTCTTTATAGCCATTACCTCCTCCCTTTTCCATGGTATATGGACAAATTGGGCCACCGGCACGGGAGCTGGTTGTCCGGCGGCAGCTGCTGCTGCAACTGCAGCTGCAGTGGGCATATCAGGGTGCACTTCCCTCATTGGGTACCCCTTGTCATATATATTGAGAACATCTTCCCTGGCTATGACACAAATGCGTACTCCCTCATTTATGCTGTTACTATCAAGAATACAAGCCACACTGTCCCGCCATAATTGGTGTAATTCTTGTTCATAAGGGAGAGGGGTAGAATCTGTAATACAAGACTTCCAATCCCTCTCCAATTTTTCAATCATATACTGTAGTGCTAATTGCTGTCCAAAATGTGACATCTGTTGTATTGTGTCCATAATATCGGTTTGGGTGTAAATAGGATGTGACATCCAGTTCTCTGACTGATTCTTGATAACCCGTTTTTCCCCATCCCCAATAGTGGAGCAGGTACTAGGGGGCGAAATCGACTTAATAGGTGTGCTCCATATGGGTGAAAGTGAGTGTGTGGCTGTGCACTGTCGGCGTTGTCCATTTGGGGTATTAGGGGCAGGGGACATTATTGGTAACCTTGCAGTGCTGGCTGGTAGTGGTGGGGCAGGTGGCGGAGGGATTAGGACTTGGGCTATTGGGGTAGCTTGGGCTAGAGGCTGTGGTGGTTGTGGCACATGCTGCTGTAGTGGTGCACCTGGATTTCCCAAATTGTGCCCTTGCCCTTGCTGCTGTTGCTGTGCCCCCATGATAGGTTGGGCTACTGCAGGGGGTGTGTAAGGTGGAGGTGCAGTAGGGCTATTATCTAATAGCTGTAGCATTACCTCATCTTCCTCTAATGCATGTTTGGTTTCTGTTGGCTTTGATACATAACTTCCCTCCACCTGGGCCCTATGGACTCTATCTTCAGATTCAATCCTTTTCTGGGTTTGGGAATGGTGATACAGGGCGGCATTCTGCATGATGGTTCTCCTGTTTTCCCTCTCTATCAGTTTATCTGATTTAAATATTTCTTTTAGTGGCCTCCATTTCCCATTTTCTGTATACCTCAAACATATGTTGTCTAGCCTTTTTATGAAACAAACATTCCTGTAGGTAGGTGTGACCGGGCCGCCCCGGGCAACAGCAGGGAACCGGCAGAAACGGAACCGCTACGGCCGCGTTCCCAGGTTCCCCTGGAAACGCGTCCGCAACGAGGCCAGCGTCCTGAGGTTGCCTCGGCAACCTCCGGTGACGAGGAGGCTCCGGATTGGCCACCAGGCGGCCAAAAGACGGAAGCTCCGGTCGAGAGGGAGAGAGCCGGGAAGGAAGAGAGGAAGGAGAACGACGGCGGCGACGGCGAACCTAAGGAGGAAGAGAGAGACGGCGACAAGGACATCGGAGGAGGACCCCAGTGGCCTGGAAGCGGCGGAACCCGAACCCAGAGGAACAGCGCCCGACCGGAAGCAGGGGAGACCAGCCCAGACCGACGAGAGGACCTCCACAGAGCCAGCCACGACCCTGGAGGGTCGTGGCTCTACAAGGTACGGTCCTTCTGGACAAACCGAGGGGCACAATAAAAGGGGAGAAACGCTGGGGAAGGGAGGGAGGCAGGGTGAGGGGAGGGAGGAGAGAAGGGCACTTTAGAGAGCACCGGGAGAGCACAAAAGGGTAAAGTACGGAATATACACAAGCCCTGAAGTCCTCACTGGCACCTATATCACACATAAACCCCCCCCCCCTCCTTAAACCTTTTCCCCAGTAAAACATATAAGTAGAAGACGTGGTATAAGGCGTCCGTTCCACTCACCAGCGGTATGTGTTCCCTTTTTCTTGTATGTCACATCCGGGACCTGATGAGGACGATCCGGTACGCCACCTAGAGAAAAGGAAGAAAAGGGACACAGATTAGAAGGAAGATATTCACCACTCCAGAGAAGAAACCGGCGCTAAACGTCGTACTGACTTTTCATCAGTTCTTATTTCAAATTACTAATAAATACTTACCTCAAAAACCCAAATTTACCTCTCCTGAGTGTCTATACTGTGGGGACTGTCTACAGTGGTGTCAGAAGTGGGATCTTGTTTCTAATCCCTCTCCATAAAACAGTCCAGACAGTATACACAATGAGTGAGAGTCCATCGTTAGAGACCGTGATTAAGCAACTAGCGGAAGGGCAAAGACACTTACAACTAGTATGGGAGGCCCAACAGAGAGAGGCCAAAGAAGACCGAGAAACCTTACAATCTGCTCTGAAGAGCCAGGCGACCATACTGGCGAACAACCAGTTAGTCCATGAAAGTGCGATGAAAAAACTAACGGAGACTATCGCCGCTAGTAAGGTACATCCGAATGTACCTAGTTCCGTATTACAGAAGTATCAGGAGGGAGAGGATCCGGAATCCTTTTTCACCAACTTTGAACGGGTAGCCTCCTCCGCCCTATGGCCAGAAGATAAATGGGGACAATATGTGGCCCCCCTGCTCACCGGTCTCTTACAATCAGCATATCAAGCCGCTAACCCAGGTGGTGTCACCCCCTATCAAGACATAAAAACAAGTATACTAGAAAGGGTGGGTCACGACACAGAATATTACAGGATGAGATTTCGTAAAGTCAAATGGGGCACCAACGAAGATCCTAGAACCTTTTATTTTCGTGTGAAGGATCTAGCATTAAAATGGTTAGGCCATATTGGAGATAGTCGGGAGGAAGTCATCAAAACCATTATACTGGAACAATATCTAGATGGTCTACCTCCATCCACAAAACACTGGATAAGACAACACCCAAAAGTGGATACTGAGACGGCCATCGATCTGGCCTGTGCTTTTCATCGATCCACTGATGTCAGAAACTGTCCCACGCGAAGTATCATTAAACCAGTTCTACCGACCCCAAAGACATTTGTAAAAAGTCCACCCGACTATCTAGTACCACGTAGGATTCCTGAAGGCCCGCCTACCATGGGACCCCAATGTTATAGTTGTGGCGAATGGGGACACATCGCACGTATGTGTCCCCAGAAACAAGAAATGGGAGAACCAATGGAGATAGGGATGACAAGGCGAAGGGTGTTATGTACTGGGAAGGGCGCCCTAAAATTTAAAATGATGATACAAGTGGACGGGAAAAGTGTATATGCCCTGGTTGACTCCGGCTGCAGCCAATCAGTAATTAGGAAAGACTTGATAAATAATGATATAGAAGAGAAACAATGGGTATCTATATGTTGCATACACGGGGACAAGGCCCAGTATCCTATACAGGTACTCCAGATCAGGTGGGGACCCTATCAGGACTTCCTCCCAGTGGGGATAATGCCCCGGTTAATCGAGGAATGTATCATTGGGACAGACTACATCCACTTCCAAGAACTATTAGACTACGTCAGAGATAGCAAACAAACTAAGGATTGGTGGGGAGAGGCACCTTTTTCAGAGAGTGATATTGAGTGTCCGCTATATCGTAGAAAGTTGTCACGAAGAGAGAAACGACAGGGAAAAGGGGACTATCGGAAGACGAAAGGTGACAACACCTATGGAGAGATAGTGGCAGAAATTCATGAAGTTCCTAGTACTTTTGTCCAACAACAGAGAGAGGACCCCTCCCTTAACAATGCCTGGAGGTCGGCAGTAACAGAGGAGACAGAAGAGGTGGGTCCCTACTTTATAGTGCAAAAAAACTTATTATATCGGGTTACTACCACACGACGGGGAGAACGTAAACGCCAACTTCTGGTACCTACCCACTATCGGGAACATGTTCTTACACTAGCTCATAATCACCCAGGGGGAGGACACTTTGGGAGAGAAAACACCGAGGAATATTTGCTCAGAAGGTTTTATTGGCCTGGAGTGTACGCCCACATACGTAGGTATTGCGCCCAATGTCCCCGTTGTCAGTTAACCGAACCTAGTCGGCCTAGGAAGGCGCCTCTCCTACCCCTTCCCATCATCGATATCCCGTTCAAAAGAATAGGGATGGATCTAGTGGGACCTTTGATTCCTTCGGCAAAAGGACACACCTACATCTTAGTCATTGTAGATTATGCTACACGATACCCAGAGGCCATTCCCCTGACTAGTATGACAACCAAGACAGTGGCCCAAGCTATGATTAACGTATTTTCTCGTCTTGGGTTTCCACATGAAATCCTCACGGACCAGGGGACCCCTTTTATGTCCACCTTAATGAAACAAGTGTGTAAAACATTGGGGATAGCTCAGATCAGAACCTCCGTTTACCATCCTCAAACGGACGGATTAGTCGAAAGATATAATCGAACCATTAAAACCCTGCTGAGAAAGACTATCAATGAGACAGGGAAGGATTGGGATCAAAAGTTACCCCTAGTGTTGTACGCCATACGGACACATGAGCAAGCATCCACGGGGCATAGCCCCTTTGAGTTGGTCTTCGGACGCCAACCTCGTTCCCTTTTAGACATGGCGGTAGAATCCTGGGAGGCCGAGGCTGAGGAAGCAGGGACTCCTTTGTTAGAATATGCGAAAAAATTGAGGAACCACCTACACAGCTTATGGACCGACGTACACGCAAACCTGGAACAGGCCCAACAAACACAAAAGTCCTATTATGACAAAGGAAGTAAACTACGGGTTTTCCAACCCGAGGACCAGGTCCTAATAATGAGACCCACCTCCGACCATAAACTCCTGGCCAAATGGCAGGGCCCATATCGAGTAATCAAAGCAGTTTCCCCTGTCACCTACCTTATCGAAATATCCTCCCGTCCAATAAAAACACAAATATATCATGTAAACCTGCTAAAAAAATGGGAGACCCCCGCACAACCTGAATGTTCCATAGAAATGGGTCAGTTTGTGTGTCCCGACAAGACCCTAGATATCGAGTTCTACCCTACCAACCCCGATACTGAAAGTACCCTACCCATAGTAGACGATACTTTACCTGAAGGGCAAAAGCAACAAGCCCTTAAGGTTTTAAAACAATGGCAACCACTCTTTTCAGAGAAACCAGGAAAGACGTTTTTAATTCACCATAATATATGCACAAGCTCCGGGAAGATCACCAGAGAACGCCCGTATCGTATTCCAGAAGCTAGAAAACACATAATCGAAGAAGAAATCAAAACAATGTTATCCCTAGGGATCATCGAACCGTCCACTAGTCCCTGGTGTTCACCGGTTGTCCTAGTACCGAAGCCTGATGGTAGCGTCAGGTTTTGCATAGATTTCCGCAAACTTAACTCAAACTCCCTATTCGACACCTATCCCATCCCTAGGGTGGACGATGTTCTCGAAAAACTAGGGAAAGCAAAATACATGTCTACTATCGACCTAACTAAAGGGTATTGGCAGATTCCCTTAGCTCCTCCAGATAGAGAAAAAACAGCTTTTTCTACCCAGTCCGGGTTATATCAATTCACAGTACTGCCTTTTGGGCTTCATGGAGCCCCTGCAACCTTTCAGAGGTTAATGGATAGGATTCTAAAACCCTATCCTGCATTCTCCGCTGCATATCTAGATGATGTAGTCGTATTTAGTGAAACATGGGAGGACCATTTAATACACCTACAGAGAATATTCCAAGCCCTTCAAACTGCTGGTTTGACGGCCAATCCCAAGAAATGTGTGATAGGTAAAACCGACATCTCCTATTTGGGATATCGGATTAATCAGGGTACACTACAACCTCAAAATGGGAAGGTGGATGCCATTTTACATGCCCCTCTTCCACACACGAAAAAGGAATTACGCTCCTTTTTAGGATTAGTGGGCTATTATCGGCGCTTCATTCCACATTACTCCACCTTAGCAGCACCTCTTACGGACCTACTCACTAAACAATATCCCAATCGACTTTTGCCTTTTTCGGAGACGCAAAACGCGAGTTTTGAACAGTTGAGAGTTTCCTTAACCTCCGATCCCATCCTGCACTGCCCAGATTTTACGAAGCCGTTTCACCTCTACACTGACGCATCGGATGTTGGGCTTGGAGGGGTTCTGACTCAGCCAGATAGCGAGGGGCTTGACCATCCGGTGGTCTACATCAGTAGAAAACTGTTTTCCCGGGAACGTAACTATCCAATTATAGAGAGAGAGTGCTTGGCTATCAAGTGGGCCATTGACTGTTTGCAGTACTATCTCCTAGGGCGGCCGTTTATACTATTCACGGATCACGCTCCTCTTACGTGGCTGGCTGCGCATAAAGATTCTAACTCCAGGATACTGCGATGGTTCCTTGAACTGCAACCATTCTCCTTTCAGGTTCGGCACGTCCCTGGATCTCACCAGGCCCCCGCTGATTATCTGTCCCGATTTCCTCTGTCTTCGCCTGTCCTGGAGCAGGACAGTTCTTGGGGAAGGGTGTGTGACCGGGCCGCCCCGGGCAACAGCGGGGAACCGGCAGAAACGGAACCGCTACGGCCGCGTTCCCAGGTTCCCCTGGAAACGCGTCCGCAACGAGGCCAGCGTCCTGAGGTTGCCTCGGCAACCTCCGGTGACGAGGAGGCTCCGGATTGGCCACCAGGCGGCCAAAAGACGGAAGCTCCGGTCGAGAGGGAGAGAGCCGGGAAGGAAGAGAGGAAGGAGAACGACGGCGGCGACGGCGAACCTAAGGAGGAAGAGAGAGACGGCGACAAGGACATCGGAGGAGGACCCCAGTGGCCTGGAAGCGGCGGAACCCGAACCCAGAGGAACAGCGCCCGACCGGAAGCAGGGGAGACCAGCCCAGACCGACGAGAGGACCTCCACAGAGCCAGCCACGACCCTGGAGGGTCGTGGCTCTACAAGGTACGGTCCTTCTGGACAAACCGAGGGGCACAATAAAAGGGGAGAAACGCTGGGGAAGGGAGCGAGGCAGGGTGAGGGGAGGGAGGAGAGAAGGGCACTTTAGAGAGCACCGGGAGAGCACAAAAGGGTAAAGTACGGAATATACACAAGCCCTGAAGTCCTCACTGGCACCTATATCACACATAAACCCCCCCCCCCCTCCTTAAACCTTTTCCCCAGTAAAACATATAAGTAGAAGACGTGGTATAAGGCGTCCGTTCCACTCACCAGCGGTATGTGTTCCCTTTTTCTTGTATGTCACATCCGGGACCTGATGAGGACTATCCGGTACGCCACCTAGAGAAAAGGAAGAAAAGGGACACAGATTAGAAGGAAGATATTCACCACTCCAGAGAAGAAACCGGCGCTAAACGTCGTACTGACTTTTCATCAGTTCTTATTTCAAATTACTAATAAATACTTACCTCAAAAACCCAAATTTACCTCTCCTGAGTGTCTATACTGTGGGGACTGTCTACAGTAGGTTAGTTTCTTTAAATCAAAAGACCCATCCTCCGGCCACTGGAGGTCAGGACAATGTCTAGTATACCTGCGCCATATACTATTATACAAATTATTCTCTAAGCCATAATCCTTTAACATGTCCCACCCTGGTGTTCCCTCTTTTGGGATCGGTTGCTTTTTATCTAAACGTGGCACATGATTTCGGCGAAAACAAAGACATAACCCTTGCCAACATTTCTTATTTCCCATATCTAACCTTTTACATTTTCAAAAGACAACACGCACCAAATTTCAAAATGCAACATGCACCAAAGAAACCCTTTTTCAAATGTGCACCAAAGAAAACCTTTTTCAAATGTGCACCAAAGGAAAAAAACCCTTTTTCAAATATTTACCAACTTACAAATTGCTCCAGGCCTGGGCAAATTACTCAAACAAGAAAAACACGTGTAATACAAATTGTCAAATGGTACCTTGTACAAATGCAAATTTACCAAGAACTAATCATTCCCAAAAGTGATAAGTTATCCAAAAACAATTATTCTCTCAAATGCAAGTTAAAGCAGACAAGTAGCCAGCGAGGAACAGTCTTACCTGACTATCTGCTTTTTCCTGGATTTCTCTCCGGCCGCCCGTGTCAGACTAATCAGTCAAGATAAAAACCGATGTTTTCAGGGACTTCGCTGGGACATCATGAGAAAGCGGGGAGAGGCCTGCCCGGTGGATAAGATGCAGCTGCTTTTGAAACTAAGTCTTTGTGCAGGGGCCCCTGGAATCTACACCTCCGGAACGGCGTCCCCCCACTGGCAGCACGTCTCTTGACAGAGCTACTGAAGATATCCACTGGAAGGTCCCTGTTCGGGCGCCAAATTGTCAAATGCACATATTTGCAGATACTTACAAATGCATTTACAAAGGAGTTTTTGACACGGAGAGCCGGAGTGAAAAATCAATGACCAAAGGTCTGTTTATTATTGCTGCAGCAAAGAGGACAGGTTTACCACTGGCATCCCAGGCCCGAAGTAAAGTGTGCTAGCATGAAGCGTTTAACAGTGATATTTATACTCATACATCAAAGGATACATAAAATGTGTAAATAATGATATACGTCATACAGATATTTTAAGGAGTTAATCAGTTTCCACACACCGGTTCCATTCCCAGCTTTGTCCTTGCCTCCCCTCTGCAGCTGCCTGACTCCCCACATTCTTGAGACCCTTCAAAGGATTATGTGGTTCAAAGGTATAGATATCAGCCTTTCCCTCCCCAAAATACCACAGCCGAGGTCAGTTAGTTATTTTGAACACACAATTATAATGAGTACAGTGCCCCAGTTAGGGAAAGAAACCAGCTGCAAGCCTATGGTGTGGAACCAGGCTTATTTTACTTAAACAAATATACATAAGATAACATATGTGATAGACAGTGCGTTCAGAGACAACAAAAGCTCAAACTTACACGTGTAAAAGAAACGAAGCAATTCAAAATGGATTCTAACAATTGGTACTACCCTCGTACATTGTTTGAGTGGTAGCTGCTGATCTGAAAGGAGTAGGAAGGTCATATTTAGTATGGTCAGAATGGTGATATAAAATCTGCTGACTGGTGAAGTTGGATTTAATATTACTATTTTAGAAATGCCATTTTTAGAAAGTGAGCATTTCTCTACATTTAAATCTTTCTGTGCCTTACAATCCAGGTCTGGCTGGGTTTAGTTGACAGCTCCTTGTGCATTCACTCAGACACACCTCAAACACAGGATACTCAGCCTCACTTGCATACAACTGCATTTTGAATGGGTCTTCCTGGGCTGGGAGGGTGAAGGGCCTGCACTCACACAAAGGACTGCCACACCCCCTACTGAGACCGTGGCAGACAGGATTGAACTGAAAGGGGACCTGGTGTACTTCTAAGCCACTCTTTGAAGTCTCCCCCACTTCAAAGGGACATTTGGGTATATAAACAGGGCCTCTGCCCCTACCAACTCAGACACTTCCTGGAGAATAAACTTGCAACCAGAACCTGCATCCTGCCAAGAAGACCTGCCTGGCTCCCCAAAGGACTCACCTGACTGCTTTCTGTGAAGGACTGCTGCCTTGCTATTGCCCTGCTGGCTTTCTGCTCTCTGGCTGAGGTGAAGAAGTGCTCTTCAAGGGCTTGGATAGAGCTTGCCTCCTGTTCCCTGAAGTCTCAGGACCAAAAAGACTACATCTCTTCAAGAAGGACTCCTTGTGTGTTGAAATTCGATGCACAGCCTGCCAGAAACGCCGCACAGCTTGCACTGTGGTGAAAATTTAACCACATGCCGCACTGGAACGACACAGCCCGACTTCGCAATGAGAAGATCGACGCAGCGCCAGCATAGCGACTGGAACTTCGGCGCACAGCCCACTGGATCGATGCACAGCCGACCCGGAACAACGCAGTCCGACTTCTAGAGAGGAATCGACACAGCACCTGCCGTGCAGTAGAAAATTTGACGCAACGCCCACCGGATCAACCCAGTTCCTGTGACTTCGTCCTGCCAGCGCAGGAAATCCACGCACCATCACCGGGGCATCTGAGAACCCCGCAACTTGAAGAGGATGCACGTCTGAGCTCCGGAAATCGATGCACAGCCGTCCCTGTGTGGAAACTAAACAACGCATCGTTGTGAGCGGCCTGAGAAATCTACGCACACCCCCTTTGTTTCCACCCTTTTCCTCCTCTGTGGTTCTTTGCAGGATATTTTTCACGTGAACCAGGTACTTCGTGCTTGAAAGAGACTTTATTTGCTTTTAAAAGTCTTAAGACACTTTATAGCACTTTTCAGTGATATCTCAACATTTACTGATTGCATCTTTGATCATTTTGACCTGCATTTATCCAGATAAATATTATATATTTTTCAAAAACACTAAGGCCCTCATTCTGACCTTGGCGGTCTTTTCGCAAGACCGCCGAGTTACCGCCGCGGTGAAGACCGCCGACCGCGGCGGTATGCCGCTGTGCGCATTCTGACCGCTGGGAGCGTTCCGCCGGAAAACCGCCAGCAGCCACACTGGCGGTCGGCGGGAAAGTGGAGACTGGTCAACCTCCACCGCCACGCCAGCAGAACACCGCCCACAGAATTACGACCCACATTTCTGTGTGGCGGTCTTCTGTTGGCGGTCTTCTGTTGGCGGTCACCTCCCCATGGCTCCCGTCGCCTCCCGGAGGACCAACGCACAAGGTAAGTTGACCGTCCGTGAGGGGAGGGGGTGGGGGGGGTGTTGTGTGATGTGGGCGTGCATGGGGGTGTGCGTGTGTGAGTGTGTAGAGGGGGTGTGTGAGTGCGTGTATGCGGGCGGGGGGTGCTGCTGTGTCTATGGGTAATGTGTGCTGTTCGGCAGGTGCGCATGTCTGCATGTATGTGTGCGGGTATGTGTCCCCGTTGTGTATGTGTGTGTAGGGGGTGTGTATATGTGCATGTTGGGGGTGTGTGCATGTCGGGGTGCATGTATGTGCATGTCGGGGTGGGGGTGGGGAGGGGGTTCGTACCACCTCTGGGGGGTGGCAGGGGGGTGGAGGGTGTGGGGGGAGGACTCGGGTGGGTAGTGGGGGGTGGGGGAGACCCCTATCAGTGCCAGGGAAGGAATTCCCTGGCCCCGATAGTGCTTACCGCCATGGTTCGCACGGCGGTTCCCGCCCGCAAGAAACCGCGGCGGTAGGCAGGGTCATAATACCCTTGGCGGTCTTGGGACGACCGCCGGGCCGGAGTGCGCAAACTCCAGCCCCGCGGTCATGACCGCCGTGGCGGTCGGAGTGGAGAAGTGGCGGTCGGTCGCGGCGGGGACCGCCGCGGTCAGAATGCCATTTTTAATACCGCCGGTCTGTTCGCGGTCCGACCGCCGTCTCTCCGCCGACCGCCAGGGTCAGAATGAGGGCCTAAGTGATGTATTTTTGTGGTGCTAGATTGTGTTGTATGATTTATTGCACAAATACTTTACAAATTGCCTTCTAAGTTAAGCCTGACTGCTCAATGCCAAGCTACCAGAGGGTGGGCACAGGATTATTTGGATTGTGTGTGACTTACCCTGACTAGATTGAGGGTCCTTGCTTGGACAGTGGGTAACCTGAGTGCCAACCAAAGACCCCATTTCTAACAATTATGAAACACCCGCTCCTGGCATCCGAGCAACATATTATGGCAGAGGCAGTCTAGTGGATGAATTCTACTGCCTGTATTTTTGTTTCAGATTGTGCTCGCAAAGACAAGCGCTCTGTTACGTAATTTAGTGATGTAGATTGCAGAACAATAAGTGACACTACGCACTATGTGTTAGAGGACTGCTGATAGCAGGAGACCTAATCCCACCATAGATCAACAAGGGGGCAGAAAAGCTTTTAATTGTTTCCTAAAGACTATTAAAGTATTTGGCTAGTAGAATGAAGCTAAGTGATTTAGTTTTGTTCTCCTACTCTGTAAAAGTGCCCACTTAGTGTTTCAGGCCAGTACTGCATTTTCCATACCCTCAATTACATCTCAAGATACTATTGGCTGATGACATTCATTGCCATATTATCTGGACATTACCAAACTGGGATCTCTTCCATCCTCCTTCCTTAAAAGCACACAACAAAGACAGATATTTTACTGCTGAATGGCAGCAAACTCTACTCTTATCTTCCACCAAATCCTTTAGTTTTTACATTGACACTGATGTATCCTTCAAGGACAATGTAAAAAGAAAAGTTCAAACTTCCTGGTTCATGCTTCCGATCAAGCTCTTCCTCCTCATCCACATCTTATGAGCAACAAGTCAAGCCATTTTTCTTTCTGATGTTCAGAGTCAGCCTAGAGTGATGCAGTTCAACGCATGGTGATTCCATTGTAGGGCTTGAAGTTCAAAAAGGCTTTTTATAATCGACACAGATACAAGGCTTCCTTGCCTAATTCCTATGCTGATGGAACAATCTTCCAGTACACCTTTGACGGTGACCCTTGAAAATTTCTAACCCCTCACATCTTCCTCCCATTATCATCTGACTCCCTCAATCCATTCCTCAACACCAAGATGTCTCTATTTTTTGCAGAGCTAATTAAATATACCCCTATTAGTTTATAAGGTTCTAAGTTACCCTTTGTGGTAAGTCTATGGTATTCAAATACCCCCCACGCCCCAAAAAAAGTCTAAAAAACAAACATATTCCTGCAATATGCTTACATGCTGCTTTGGTGGACCATAACATGACACTGTTAAAGAGGCTATATGGTAATCTTGCCTGAAGAGGTCAAAGGGACTGCATGAGAGATAGTAATGGTCAGATGGTAATTGAGTAGCTGTCACCGCTATGATACTTCCTATCTTTCTATCAGCTTTACATTATGCTTTCCATATGGTTAGTATTGCACACATTATTCCACTACACTTTTTAGAAGTGATCCTTGGAGTGTTTCCAGATGCTTGTGATCATCTGGAGAGTTGTGGCCAAGGCACTCAGTTCAGATACCTGGACCAAGGCAAACACTAGCTAGCAAAATGATACCTAGAAATAATGTTTCAATACCTATGCAGCAGTTTATTACTTTATGCCCATACACAAGATTAAACGTAGATGACCGATTAACAGTGATACATAATATCATTAAGGAAGCTTCTTCCTCATTGCATGTATTGCATGTATTGCACCAACCTTTATTCTATTACCAATCTTCCTTAGAATGTCTATAGTAAAGAAAGCCCTATGATAAAGGGCAACATTTTGGAATGCTGTCTGCCTTGGGAGTAGTTCAGAATTTTCCCATTTGTTGCCTCATGTTTAATTTTATCAACAAGAATCCATCACATTCTCCTAGTCTACCTTAGTACCACCTATATCTAAAACAAGATAGGCATGCACTTAGGTTAATCACTCAAGTTTGTGTTGGGATAATAATGTAACAATTTGTTGTAGTGCATCATAGAAACATTTTGGATTATTTCCAAGTCAAGTGTAATGGTACTGACTATATTTACCTATTAAGATTGAATGAATAGGTTCATCTTACAGTGAACAATTAACATGCTAAGCACCTTTTCAACATGCTTACAGTACTCATTTTATCGAGTGACTTCATTGTTGTTGTTATTCATTGACTATAATGAAGGATGAGGCCATGTGCTGCACAGTGGTATTGCTGTAATCACAAAAAGAGTGACCTTTGCTCTGTACGAATGAATGACTGGTCTCCTGGTCAGCGTCTATTGCCCTCCCCAGCTCCTCCTGCTGCCTCTGCCTTGGGAACAAACTGAGAGCCTGCCTGACTCTCAGTTTGAGGCCCTCCTCCACCCTCAGGCTCCTGCCTATCCCTGGTGGGCTAGTGGCCATCTACAAGTATCTTCTGTCTCTCTGTCTCTCCTTACTCTTGCTTTTTACTTCTGCCTTTTTACCTCTGTTTTCACTTTGTTTCTATTTTTTCTTTTTTCTGTCTCTTCTCTTACATTTCTGTCTCATCTGTTACCCTCTTCCTCCCGCACTGCTGCTGCCTCTGCAGCCCCACCCCTTTGCCCTGCAAAGCGCTTTTCCCACCCTCCGGCCTCCCAGCTGACTGGACCCCCCGCCTTCCTCCCCTTCTTAATGGCGGCAGCAGTGCTGTGAGAGGGCGCCTCCACTGACCTCCTGTTCAGCGTCAGTTGCCCTCCCCAGCTCCTCCTGCGGTTGCTGCCGCCTCTGCCTTGGGATCGAACTGAGAGCCTTCCTGACTCTGTTTGAGGCCCTCCTCCACCCACAGGCTCCTGCCTGCAGCGTATCCCTTGTGGCCTAGTGGCCATCTACAAGTAAGTATTTTCTGTCTCTCTCTCCATACTCCTGCTTTTATACTTCTGCCTTTTTACCTCTGTTTTCACTTTGTTTTCTATTTTTTCTTTTTTCTGTCTCTTACTTTCCTGTCTCTTCTTTTACCCTATTCCTCCTGCGTTGCTGCTGCCCTGCCCCCCTCCCCGTGAAGTGCTTTTCCCGCACTCCTGCCTCCCAGCTGACTGGACCCCCTGCCTCCCTTCCCTTCTTAATGGTGGCCGCTGTGCTGTGAGAGGGCAACTCCACTGACCTCCTGGTCAGCGTCTTTTGCCCACCCCAGCTCCTCCTGCTGCTGCTGCCTCTGCCTTGGGAACGAACTGAGAGCCTGCCTGACTCTCAGTTCGAGGCCCCCTTCCACCCACAGGCTCCTGCCTGCTCCTCATCCCTGGTGGCCTAGTGGCTATCTACAAGTAAGTATCTTCTGTTTCTCTCTATCTCACCTTACTCCTGCTTTTATACTTCTGCCTTTTTACCTCTGTTTTTACTTCATTTTTTCTTTTTTCTGTCTCTTCTCTGACTTTTCTGTCTCTTCTGTTACCCTCTCTCTCCCGCACCGCTGCTACCCCTGGGGCCCTACCCCCCTACCCCCTACGAAGCATTTTTTCTGCCCTCCCGCCTCCCAGATGACCAGACCCCCTGCCTCCCTCCCCTTCTTAATGGCAGCCGGGCCAAAGGCAAGTTTGTCTGTGCCCGTCCACAACTGGACTTCGCCCAGCACCAGGAACCCTGAATCTCCGATAAGCTATTACCAGGCCACCCTCCATTACGAAGCCAAGACCCTCCAAAGCCTTAACACAGGATGTCTCAGTGCCTGCTGCACCGCATCTCCGAAGGACACCCACAGACCTTTTTCCTGTCAGAACTGCAACCTCCGTTTCAGCCACAGCAAACAACTGGAATACCACAAACCTGAAACCACCGACGCCCGCCACAACCTCATCAACTGCCTCCTTCTGAATATACGCTCCCTCCACAAGCACACCACTGTTCTGTGGGACCTGATTGACTCCGCCCAACTCAATCCTGACCGGGACCAACCCTACCACCAGACCAGACATCGCCATCGCAATCCCGGACAGCTACAACACCCCAAGGAAGGATTGGCCTTCCCATCCAGGCAGAGGACTGGCCATCGTACACAAGTCCTCACTCCACATCACAGTTAACACGGAGGAACACTGCACTATAATGGAACTCCTACACTTCCTGATCCACGCCACTCACAACTCCTCCCTCCACGGCACCCTGGTCTACAAACCGCCCGGCCCCTGCCCAGATTTCACTGACGCCAATGTAGACATCGCCACCCTCCAGCCCCTCACTACCTCCTCCTGATCCACGCCACTTACAACTCCTCCCCATACGGCACCCTGGTCTACAAACCATCCGGCCCCTGCCCAGCCTTCAACGACGCCATTGTAGACATCGCCACCTCCAAGCCCCCCACTACCTCCTCCTGGGAGACTTGATTTCCTACCTCGAGGACCGCAGTGACCGAAACACCACTTCCCTACTCGACAAACTCACCACCCTCGGCCTCACACAACTGATCAGCATGCCCATGCACGCTGCAGGACACACACACACTAGACCCCGTTTTTATCTCAAGCAACAGGATTATCATCAAGAATATCTTCACCTCAGACTGGACCGACCATCACTGCCTACACTTCTTCATCACTGCACCCAACAGCCACCTCTGCATCCCCAGGGCCCCCCATAGGTAATGAAACAAAATCACAGACAAGCAACTCACCACGACTCTTGCCAAATCAACCCCACCGACAACACCAATGCCACAGCACACAACTTCAACTCCTGGATCACTGAATGCGCCAACTCCTTAGCCCCTCCTACGATCAACTTCGGTCAAGCGCATCCAAAAAAAAAAGCCAGCTGGTTCACCACCGAACTCCAAGAATCCAAGTGCACCTGCAGGTGCCTAGAGAAGAAGTGGAGAAACAGCAAAACCAGCGAAGACCCTGCCGCCACTGCCACCAATCACTAACGCATCAAGAATGCAAAAAAAGGTGCACTCTGTGAATGCATCAACACCTCCCCGCACAGCACGAGAGAACTCTTCACGGTAATCAACAAATTCACCAATTCTCCCTCTGGAGCCACCAACATCCCCCTGTCGCAAGACCTATCTGACAAATTGGCCACTTTCTCCCACCGCAGGATTAAGGACATCTGTGACAGCTTTCTCCCACAGAACCTGCCCAGAAACCGAACCTATGACCGAACTAGCCCTCCAGAACCCACCCAAACCATCCACAGCTGGTCCATTCTCACCACAGAAGAGACTGAAATCATCATGAACAGCATTGACTCCGGAGCTCCCACAGACTCCTGTTCTGACCACATCTACAACAGAGCCAGTGCATCCATCACCCCCGAACTCCGCAAGACGCTGAACTGCTCTATCAAAACAGCCACCTTCCCCGAAGATTGGGAAAATGCCAAAGTCCGGCCCCTCCTGAAGAAACCCACAGCCGACCCATCAGAGCTCAAGAATTTCCAGCCCATCTTGCTGCTACCCTACCCAGCCAAATTCCTGGAAAAAGCCATAAACTCACATCCACAACAGTTCCTCGAGCACAACAACTCTCTGGACACCTCTCAGTCTGGCTTCCTCGACTGCGTCCACACTGCAGCACTCATACTCCTCGACCTCTCAGCAGCCTTCAAATGGTCTCCCACAGCACCTTATGCACTAGACTCCTTGCAATGGATTCACTCCTTCCTCTCCGAAAGAACACAGAGAGTCAGACCCTTCACATCCAAACCAACAGAAGTCAGCTGCGGAGTCCTCAGGGATCCTCCCTGAGCCCAACGCTCTTCAACATCTACATGGCCCCACTTGCAGCCATCGTCAGAGACCATGGAATGAACATCGTTCAATACTCAATGACACACAACTCATCATATCACTCACTGAAGAACCGGACAAAGCTAAGAGGAACTTTCACACCAGACTGAAAGCTGTCACCACCTGATGAGGGAGAGCTGCCTCAAACTCCACTTCAGCCTGGGACGACTCCTGGTGGCCCACATCGCTCAGCACACCGCCTACTCCGACTGACCACGTCCTCAACCGCAGAATCATCCTCGACTCTTCCCTATCAATGACCTTAAAGGTAAACTCAGTCATCTCCTGCTGGCACACCCTTGGCCAACTCCGGAAAATCTTCAAATGGATCCCGGTCGACTGCCGCAAGATAATCACCCACACCCTAGTCACAAGCAAGCTCAACTATGGCAACGCACTCTACGCCAGCACCATAACAAAGAACATCAGAAAACTACAACTCATCCAACATACCACCGCCAGACTCATACTGAACCTCCCCCACCAGGAACACATCTCCCAAAATCTGAGGATCCTCCTTTGGCTCCCAGTGGAGAAGTGAATCAACTTCAAACTGCTCATCCACACCTACAAGACCCTTCACAACATCAGACTGGCCTACCTGAACCACCACATCTCATTCCATAACCCTGACAGACCCCTCTGATCCGCTCAGCAGGCGCTAGCTACCATCCCATGCATCTGGAAAACCACTGCCGGAGGAAGATCTTTTGCCTACCTTGCAGCTAACAGGTGGAACAACCTGCCCACGCACCTCAGACAAAGCCCATCACTCACCATCTTTTGGAGGAACCTCAAGACATGGCCTTTGGAATAAGGGCCCAGACCCACCACCAGCGCCTTGAGACCTTCATGGGTGAGTAGTTGCGCTTTATAAAAACTGATTGATTGATTGATTGATTGATTGAATGACTGCCCTGCTTTCTGAAAATGGCTCCTCTGTATATAACCAGTAATCCAGTCCTGTTAGATTCTGTAATGTTGGCCAATGGTCCATATATTGGTCAATAGACACAATTTGGTTTAATTCAGGATTGCTTGGCTAATGTTGTGCAGCCACACCAATGTGACACACCAACCCTTAGAGAAAATGCACAAGTATTATATATTACAGCACAATTAAACAATAAACAAGATAGTTATTATTAAATTCTAATGCTTCAAGCAAACATTACCTTACAAAAGGCAACGCTTTCAAAGTATGTCAACCATGGTAAGAATAGTCATTGTGTTTCAGATAATGCACACTACTTTGCAATGCTTATCTATCACATTAGTGAGATAAGAATTTCAAATTACGGTGTGCTTGATCAGAGTCACTGCTCTTCAGGAATTCCTCTGGCCCCCAGATGCCATGGCACCCTCCCGTAGAAAAATGCCAAGAGTTTTCACACCTTACTGACTTACTCATAGCATTGGGCTTTTACCAGGATGAACAAAATTTAATGTATTCATTAATTAAGATAAACCAAGCAGGAGGCTGTATCCGATGGTATTATAGATACATTTGAATAAATTAGTATCCAGTGACCGCAACAAACTACACTTTAAGAAAAAAAATGCTTTTCTATAATGGCCTAACCAAATGAGAATTAAAAAAAACAGATTGTCAATTAGCGAGACCAACTGATACACCATCAATATCACCTCTCTGTAAAAACATTGTACTTGTATAGCGCACTACTCACCCGTTAGGGTCTCAAGGCGCTGTACGCATACCGCTGTGGAACCCCTACTGGCTTTTATCTGTGAGGCGCCCACTCCTGGACAGCCCCAGGTTGAAGCCAAGCATCCAAGCACTGTTGTGGAGATTAAGCAAGCTATTGCCCAGAGTTACAGAGTGGGCCCCATTAATTAGATTAGGCACTGAGGCGGGAATTATCTGGTCCAAGGGAATTGAGCCCAAGACCCACCAAGGTGGGAATTGAACCCTGGTCCCAGACCAGATCTCTGCATCAGGTCTGCTGCTCTAACCATTGTGCCACACTTCTCTGTGGCTACATATTACATATGGGAAAAGCATAGAAGCAGTGGAATGGACCCTCCTGAAAACTGGAGATCTGTGAGACATCACCTTCCTGGTCAAAATATTACAGTTATTTCAAATAAAACAATAGATAATTCCAACAAAGAAACACTACATTAGTGGAATTTTCCAGAGAACGCTATCATTGCAAACACCTTTATGGCACAAGTTGAAGAATAGCACATGCAGAATGCTGAAGAGTGGCTCAATACCATATGTCCAAAGTGTCCATCCTACAATGGTTAAAAAACACCTTCTCTAAACACAGCTTATGTGGGTGAAGATGATCACATCTAATGAACTCAAATACGAAGAGGATGAAGAGTTCTGTAACAGATTAAAAGAGATACGTTACCCATGACAAATCAGCAATGATGCTAAAACAAAATTGCCAAAATAAGTCAATGAACTATGGAAAAAGAAAGAGAAAAACAACAATTAGTGAATGACATTTCCACCATGAGTAAACCACCAGGAATAACAAAAGATTGGAGATTCTACAAGCTGACACTGATTTCAAGGGTTTCTTTTCTGAAAACCCTATTTTGTCATACCAAAGAGTCAGAAACATCCAGAAATGGTAACCAGAATGAGGAAATGAAAAAGATCAGTCACATCCCCCAGCGGGACACATGCATGCTTAAATTGCATATAGTGATAAAATCACAGTTGAGGGGATTGTGTGTCCATCCCAACAGTCCAAGAAAGATTAGGTTGAGATAAGACACCATGTAAAATGGCATAAACTGTATCTATTTGCTCGAATGCCAATTTGGATTATTATACTGTGGTAAAACTGAAACAAAAATGAAAATACAATTTAACAGAAGGTAAAAGCACATTACTTAACAAAAATCTAAAATCCAGTGTGGCAGTATGTTTCGAAGAAAAAAGATATCATATAAGCCAGTTGAAGTTTCAAGTTCTTGAGCCAAATTAAGCCAAATATGAAAACCGGCTTGTGTAAGATTCTATTACAAAGAGAAATTGGATGGACAAACAAAATGTATATCATCTGTCCAAAAGGACTCAATGACAGAGTTATGTTTCTTCTAAAGATAATGTTGACAGTGCCCTTTAGTTATTAGTGATGCAAGTATTATCTACAGTCACCATCCTTTTATGTCTGATCATCAGCCTTTTGGTCTTGCGTTCTTCCTTTCATCGTACTTCCAGTTTTATCCTTGCTAGAGTTATTTTATTATCTCTGTCGGTGTTTCTCAAAACCCCACAAAATATCTGGTCACTGGAGCCTGAGGTGCAATGTCTTTATTATTATTTCAGTGTACTCAATGCAAGTGTCCGTAAACATAGCAATAGGACACCACGCACCCTTGCTCCTTTTTAGCATGATGCATGTGCATAATGTTATATCCCTATTAATTAATAGTGTTAGCTCCCTTCTTCAATATTTCACTTTGACTCAATTTTACTTCACACTGTTATAGATAGAAACAATGTTTTTGCTCCAGAGGATACCATGTACTGGTTTCAGTATGGCTGCTACTTTTATGTGCACTGTGTCAATCCTGTAGTTAAAGATTTTGCTGTACAACTGGCAAAAGACTTTGGCCCTCATTACAACCCTGGCGGTCGGTGTAAAAGCAGCGGTAACACCGCCAACAGGCCAGCGGTAAAAAAAAATGAGATCACGACCATGGTGGAAACCGCCAACATAGACAGCCACTTTAAGACTCCGACCGCCATGGTGGTAGCAACAAACACCGCGGCGGTCACTGCCATCAGACAGGCGGAAGACAATGTACCGCCAACACTATTATGAGAGGCCAATCCGCCAGCTTTTCCGGGCGGTACCAACGAAATCAAAAGCATGGCGGAAACAGTACATCAGGAAGTAGAAAGAAGGCGATGACGGTGAGTACTGCACCTAGCACACAGGGAAAGGGAGGAGGGAAAAGAGAGTGGCACACACACGTGGCACGCAACACCACCCACCCCCACCCCCACCCCCCACCCTCATCCACAACAACATCCACACAAACACATCCAACAACAATACTGATACACCCCGTCACCCCCCTGGAAAAACGCAAGGACAAATGGAAATGAGTCTAACCATTGTTAAATTGTAACATTCAGATATAGCAAGAGAAAATCAAATACTCAGTATATACAAAAGTTCACATTATATACACAAGGCCGTACACTGTCCCTTGTAAATGTCCGTGGACCAGTGGTCCCAAAAAGCATGGGTGAAGCCCACACATGACACCTGCCTCAAAACGGAGAGAACACTGCAGGGGCATCAGGTAAAAAAAAACACAGGCACCTCAGGGGAAGGAGGGGGGGGGCACCTCAGCCGGAAGATGGTACGACGCCACTGCCCCTCGAGGGGCCTCCATGCCCACTGCTTGCTCCTAGAGAGTGCAAAGCCACAGTCTCTCAAGTGGGTGGTTTGTCCACTGCTTGCTCCTGGGGAGTGCAAAGCCACAGTCTCTCAAGTGGGTGACATGTTCCACTGCTTGATTCTGCCAAGGATAGGGGGAGTGGATGCATCTCTCCACTGGTTCTGGAGGGGGCATTGTGCCCAGAGTGCTCGATCCTGCTAAGGATAGGGGGTGTGGATTCATCTCTCCACTGGTTCTGGAGGGGGCATTGTGCCCAGAGTGCTTGATCCTGCCAAGGATAGGGGGAGTGGATGCATCTCTCCACTGGTTCTGGAGGGGGCATTGTGCCCAGATTGCTTCATCCTGCCAAGGATAGGTTGGAGTGGATGCATCTCTCCACTGGTTCTGGAGTGGGCATTGTGCCCAATGATTCTGCACCTGGGGTGTGGCAGTTAACATCCTCTCACCTGGGTGTCTGAGTCACGAGATGTACATGGAACAGGTAGCATGGAGGCAAAGACACACTCCATCCTGCGGCGACTTAGGCTGCCAACTGCTGGTCATGCCAGTGCTGGTGGTGGTGCCTCAAGTGGCGTGTCCAGGACGCCACCTGCAGCCTCGGACGGCTGCCCACTGGTGATGCGGCTGACGTCCGATATAGTGGTACCGGCTGGGCACGTGGCGGTGCAGATGGTGGTGCAGGTGGCAGTGGCTGCGGCGGTGGCTGCAGCGGTGGCTGCAGTGGTGGCTGTGGCGGAGATGCTGCCGGTGCTGGCCGTGGTGCAGGTGTCTGTTGTGGTGGAGGGAGACACCATACTGTCTCCGGCAGACTCGGATGGCTGATCCTTGGGGAGGATGCTGCAGACTAACGTTGTGGTAGTGGCGTTGCAGGTGGTGGTGCAGGTGGCGGTCGTTGCAGCGGTGGTGACTGTGGTACAGGTCACTGGCATCCCTGAGGAAATTAGGGTCACCAGCCCCTCACCAGGAGGCATCGTGCTCTGAGGTGACTTGACCTTTCTCTTGTGTCCCTTCCCCACCTTGGCACTCGCTGCTGGGACCTTGGCACCGTCCTCTCTGTGTTTGGGTGAGGCCTTGCTGGGTGGGTGGCAGTGGCGGCCCGCCCTTTAGGGCAGAGGGGCCACCCCCCCCACCTTTTGCCCCTCATGATGAGGGTCTGTCAGGCTGAACAAAGGCCAGCCTGACAGACACTCTTCATTTTCAGCTCAGACAGCCAGGAGTGATCCATGCTCGATTTGCGCAGACTCCTGGCTGCCTGAGCTGAACTTTGCTGGGCTGAGGAGGTCACAGTTCCTATGGGTGTGACCTCCTCGGCTCAGCAAAGGTGCCTCGAGGCCCTCCCCTGGGTGACGAGGAAAGCGTCACTCATTGACACTCGCCCTGGGCGCTACAGGATTAAGCCCTGAAGCGCCCAGGGCGAGTGTCAATCAGTGACACTTCGTCACAGAGTGGGGTGGGGTCAGCAGTCTCACTGACCCCATCCCACTGTGTGACGAGGCTGGGACTGCTGCCTTCCATCATTGGCTGACCTAAGGTCAGCCAATGATGGAAGGCAGCAGTCCCAAACCTCCTGGGACCTGGAGGCTGAAGGTAAGTGTGTGTGTGTCTGTGTATGTGTGTGATGTTTTAAATTGAATGTTTGGTGCGCGCGTGCATATTTGAGTGTTATCAGTGTTGTTAATGGATGTGCGTGCGTGTCTGTGTGTGAAAGAATGAATGAGTGAGTGTGTGTGTGTGCTTCCCGGCCGCCCCCCTCCCTCCTAAAGCTGCCGGCCGCCACTGGCGGGTGGTGAGACTTTCCCCTGCTGGAAGCTGGCCCCTTTTTGACCTTAGCAGGTGGCGGAATCGAGTGGTCCTTCACATCTGTAGGTGGCACACTGGCAGCTCTGATGGGTGCCCCCTTTGATCCACCCGGACTTGCACGGATCACAACAGACGCAGATGTGGTGGCTGAGGTGCTGGGCTGGGATCTAGACATCCTAACCCTAGGGGATGGACGGTGGGAGGTGTAGGGAGGAGGGAAAAGTTTTTTAGACACACTGGGATGGGAAGATGGAGGGGGTGTGGGAGTGGAGGAAGAGGTAGTAGTTGTAGGAGGTGTACGTCTGCTGAGTTTGGGTGAAGGTGCATGGGCTGGAGGCTGTTGTGAGGTGGATGGCTGTTGAGTGGGTGTGTGCCTGCGTTTGTTTACTTTGGGAGGAGGGTTCACAGACACACTGGGAGAGGACACAGGGGACTTGTGAATAGTAGTGGGGGTTGTGATTGCATGTGAGCGGTCTGTTGTGATGGGCGTGCTGGTGATGGAGGCAGTGGCTGATGATGTAGTGCATGCAGGTGTGAGTGGAGACGAGACTGGGAGGGAGGAGGAGGACGTGGAGGAGGGGGACACAGTAGAGGAAGTAGATGTTGGTATGTGTGCATGGGTATGGTGCTTGTGTGAGTGCCTATGTGATGTGTGGTGCTTATATTTTCCTGAGCCACTTTTGCCTGTTGATGTGTGTGCATGCTGGTCTGAAGGTGTGCTTGGGATAGGCTGAGGAGGTACAGGGGATTGGGTCTGGGTGGAGGAAGTTGGAGGGCGGAGGCTGGACACGGGGACAATGGCTGCCATCAGTGCAGAGGCCAGAGCCTGAAATGCTCTCTGTTGGGCCGCCACGCCAGAATGAATGCCCTACAGGTATGCATTTATTTGCTGCAAATGCCTCTCGACACCCTGGATGGCATTCAGAATGGTTGACTTCTTAACAGTGAGGGATCTCAGGAGCTCAATAGCCTCCTCACTGCGGGCAGCAGGGCTGACTGGGGCAGGGCCTGAGGTGCCTGGGGCGAAGGAGATGCCCACCCTCGTGGGTGAGCGGGCACGGGAAACATGCTGAGGAGCTGCTGGGAGTGCGGTACTGGTAGGGGGGATGGCAGCTGTACCTGTAGTTGGGGTGGGCACAGAGGTGTCCGCCACCACCACCAGGGAACTTCCATCAAAGGAGGAGTTGCTGATGTCCCCTCCTGTCCCCGTCATGGAGCTCCCCTCGCCCTCCGTCCCACTGGTGTCTTCACCTTCCATGGATTCACCCTCATGGGCCATGTGAGATGCAGCTCCCTCCGTTGCCGGTGCCTCTGCTCCTCCGCCAGATGAAGCTAATGCACACAAGGACAGGGTGACAAAACAAGAAGAGGGGGAAAGACAGAGGACACACATGGTCAATGCCAGCAACACCACTACCGTTGGCGGACACGACACACACACACTGAGCTGCCCTATGCACTAGGCCTTGCCCAGCCTGTCACTATGGTAGTCACCAGCCTATGGGGTACAATGCCTAACACCATCACATGCACACCAGACACCCACAGGACCCTGCACACTAGTAGCTGCCCAATTGCACCATTGGGGTAGGGGTGCTTCTGAGCCTGCAAATAAGGGACATACCCTAGCATGGCCGCCCTGGCCTAGGGGCACCCACAGCCCACACCTCCCACCCAGCTAGTTCCTAAACCGCGGAGAGTCAGCCCTATGACACTGTACTCACCCCCTTGTGGCTGCTGTGATGCCCTCAGGCGCCCATCCAACTCCGGATAGGCCACCGCCAGGATGCGGAACATCAGGGGGGTAATGGTGCGACGGGCACCCCTTCCACATAGGGAGGCCCAGCTGGGCCTCTGCCGTCTTCTTTCTCCAGTGGCGCAGCTCCTCCCTTCTCTTGTGGCAGTGGGTGTTCCGTCTGTGAGAGACCCCCAGGGTCCTCACTTCCTTGGCGATGGCACGCCAAATACCCTTCTTCTGGTGGGAGCTGACCTAGAAGGACAGTACAGGAGGAAAGTAAATTACTCACCCGTCCGGACTGTCATTCTCATTGCCCACCAGTTCCCACACACGCCCTAGCGCACATACACTGACCATCCTCACATGCAGCACTCAGCCCACCCCCCAACATGTGCCTTTCATTCACACCACTCCAAACAGGCATTGCCCACGCATCATGCTCACAGTGTACTCACCTGTTTGTCTGGAGGACCGTAGAGTAGCGGGTACTGGGAGAGGACCCCATCTACCAGTTTGTCCAACTCCTCCGCAGTAAAGGCAGGGGCCCTTTCCCCAGACACTGTAGCCATTGTCGCTTCCAGACTCAGGTGACAGCAGCACTTGCAGTGTAGGTCCTCTCCTGTTGATGGTCAGGTATCAAGTGAGTGAACAGATAGAAAATGGCGGTCACGTCCGCGGCGGTGCATACCGTCACTGACGGCGTACATCGCTATTGGCTCCTGGAACCCATAGGGCCAATGATCACCAATGTGGAGTTGCGCGACGGTCTTTGACCGCCTACCGCGACGCTGCACAATGCCAGCGCAGTTACCTTATTTCCTCTTGTCCCTCCTCACAAGTCAGGCAGCCGCCATTTTAGGGGTGCACTTGGCATGGCACCTAACTGCGTCACAGCATATATTGGCACATATATGGACTCATGATTTCACACACGGATTCTCTAACATTACTTCAGACACAGTTGTGCTAACTTTGTGGTAAATTACCCTCTGCTCACTGTTCTCCTCCATAGGCTACAACCGCTGGGGCAGATGATGAGATGGAGGCATCCTCCGGTGTACAGACCCCTGGTGGACCTGTCCACAATGGAAGACAGACACATCATAATCACATACAGACTTCATTGTGCCACAATCCAAGAACTGTGTGCCCAATTGGAGCCGGCCTGATGTCAGCTATCCGCCAGGCCACAGGTATACCCCCTCTAGTGCAGGTCCTGTCAGTTCTCCATTTCCTGGCAAGTGTCTCCTTCCAAACTACATTGGCCATGGCATCTGGGATGTCTCAGCCAATGTTTTCTAACGTGTTGAGCAGGGTGTTATCTGCCCTGCTGAAACACATGCGCAGCTACATCGTGTTCCCCCAGGTGGATGATTTGGCCACAGTGAAAGCTGACTTCTATGCCCTGGGACATATCCCCAACATCATTGGTGCCATTGATGGTACCCAAGTGGCATTTGTCCCCCCCGCAGAAATGAACAAGTGTACAGAAATAGAAAAAGCTACCATTTGATGAATGAATGTGCAAATGGTGTGTTTGGCGGAACAGTACACCTCCCATGTGAATGCCAAGTATCCTGGCTCTGTGCATGAAGCCTATATCTTGAGGAATAGCAGTATCCCTTATGTGATCGGCCAACTCCAGAGGCACTGGGTGTGCCTAATAGGTGAGCCCAAGGTCCCCACACAGTATGAGTAGGTGTCTGGGTATGGGGTAGTCCCTAAGGGTTAGTGTGTGTCTAACACGTATCACTCGAAATTTGTAGGTGACTCTGGTTACCCCAACCTCTCATGGCTACTGACGCCAGTGAGGACTGCCAGGACAAGGGCAGAGGAACGCTATAATGAGGCACATGGGCGAACTAGGCGTATTATTGAGAGAACGTTCGGCCTCCTGAAGGCCAGATTCTGGTGCCTCCATCTCACTGAAGCAGGTGAGACAGGTAATTGTGGCATGCTGTATAATGCACAACCTCGCATTGAGATGCCAGGTGCCTTTTCTGCTGGAGGATGAGGCTGGTGATGGTCTTGTGGCAGCGGTGGAGCCTGTGGACAGTGAGGAAGAGGAGGCAGAGGAAGAATATATTTACAACAGGACGAACATCATCATGCAGTACTTCCAGTGACACACAGATAAGGGACTGAAACTCCTCTTCACATTTCAGTATACTTTAGGACATTGTACATGGCAGCCTCTTAACCTCTGTCTATGGACACTGACTGTTCCCTTTGGGTTTCCTTTTTGCAAATCTGGGTCCCCCACTCTGCCTTCTGCCATGTGTACTGCTGCCCAACAACTGTCATACATTGGTATGAGTAACTGAACATTTACATTGCAATTTGTTGCTAATATTGTGATAATACTTTTGTGAAAGATCAGACTGACTCCAGATTGGTTTTTGATTTAAGGGTGTTTATTTAGGTGCTAATGGGTATAGGGGTATGTGCAAGGGGCTGGGGTGATGGTGGATGAAGGTCCATGGTAGAGTCCAGTCTCTTGGTATCACAGGTGCATTGTCCAATGGGGCAAAGGAAAGGGAGCAATGGCAGTTCAAGGTGGACAGGGTGACATAGTGGCACAGAAGGGTGACAATCAGGAGGGTCCTATTTCCTGGTGGGGGTCTTGGTAGTTTTCTTGTCTTCTGCCTGGATCTCAGGGACCGTTTGCGGGATGGTTCTCCTTCTGGGGTGATGGTGGCCTGTTGGTCCTGTGTCGGGGCCTCCTGTTCACTAGCGCCAGCAGAGGTGGAAGGCTGTTCCTCGGTTTGGCTAGTGTCAGGGGCCCTTTGTTGAGCCACTACCTCCCTCATCGTATTGCCCATGTCAGCCAGCACCCCTGCTATGGTGACCAGGATGGTGTAAATGTTGGTGAGGTCATCCCTGATCCCCATGTACTGTCCCTCCTGCAGCTGCTGGGTCTCCTGAAACTTGGCCAGTACTGTGCCCTTGGTCTCCTGTGAATGGTGGTATGCTCCCATGATGTTGGAGAGTGCCTCGTGGAGAGTGAGTTCCCTGGGCCTGTCCTCCCCCTGTCGCACAGCAGTCCTGTGCCTCTGTCCCCTGAACTGGGTGCCCACTGCCACTGACCCCAGCTCCCTGATCGTCCTGGGTTAGTGGGGTTGCCTGGGGTCCCTATAGTGGTGGACACACTGCTGATTGACGTGTCCTGGGGACAGTGGCATGGGCCCGCTGGATGGGTGCTGTGCTGGTGTTTCCTGAGGGGGAAGGTTCTGTGGTGGTTTGGGACTGTGGCCGGGGAACCGACTGTCCAGAGGTCCCAGATGGGCCAGGCTGGTCATCCTGATCCAGGCATGCAGAGCTGTCATTACTGTGGGCCTCTTCTGTGGGGGGACTGGATGTTGGTGGCACCTCCTGTCCGGTGACATTAGGTAGGGGTCCTGTTGGGATGCAAATGCATTGTTATTGTATCTGTGTGTGCCATCTTGTGGAATGGGTGTGTTTCTCTGTATAAATGTGCTTGCACTGTCACCTTGGCCCTGTGTGATTGCTGAATAGGTGGGCTGGTTGAGTCTATCTAGTGTGCATGCTGTGGTGATGGGTGTCCATGCAGGGCTGTTATGGGTGTCCATGCATTGGTGTTGCATGCAGGGCTTGGTATTGGGATGGGTGGGTTGTGATAGTGGGGTATATGTGAGGTGTTGGAGTGATGGGGGTGAGGGTAGAGGTAGGAGTTTGTGATGGCATGCAGGTAGGGTGGGGGGGATAAAGTAGTAAAGATTTGACTTACCAGAGTCCAGTCCTCCTGCTACTCCTGCGAGACCCTCAGGATGCATGATTGCCAAGACTTGCTCCTCCCATGTTGTTAGTTGTGGGGGAGCAGGTAGGGGGTCCACCGCCAGTCCTCTGTACAGCAATCTGGTGTCTTGAAACCACGGAATGTACCTTCCCCCGTAGGTTGTTCCACCTCTTCCTGATGTAATCCTGGGTTCTTGGATGCTGTCCCACGGCATTGACCCTGTCGACGATTCTCCACCATAGTTCCATCTTCCTTGCAATGGAGGTCTGCTGCACCTGTGATCCGAATAGCTGTGGCTCTACCCGGATGATTTCCTCCACCATGACCCTTAGCTCCTCCTCAGAAAACCTGGGGTGTCTTTGAGGTGCCATGATGTGGTGTGAGTGATGTGTGAGGTGATGTGTGGGGTGCTGTGTTGTGATGTATTATGTGATGTGCGTGGATTGTGTATGTGGGATGGTGTTCTGTGCCTCTGGGTGAAGTTGTGGTCTCTGCTTTTCTCTCGCTGCTTGTTCTAATTTGTTTGTTGAAAGGGTTGTGGGTAATGTGGGTGTGTGTTTTATAGTGGTGAGGATGTGGTGTGTGTATGTGTGTCAGGTGTGTGTAGTTTGAATTATCCAATGTGGTTGTGTTTTGAATATGTATGTGTATTTTGAGCGTGGCTGTGTGTACCGCCAATGGTTTACCGCGGTTGCAAGAACGCCGCAGTGATTCGTGGGTCATGATACTGTGGGTATATTCCTGTTGGCGTGACGGTGCGGGTTTTGCTATCGCCAATTTATCACTGACCTTAGGTATGGTGGACTTGTGTGGGTGTCTGTATAGTGGCGGATTTCTCTGTGTGGGTCATAATACCAGTAGCGGAATACCGCCGTGGTCACGATATGTTGGTGGCTGTCGACACAGTGGTAAGCGGGATTTGCCGCCAGGGTTGTAATGAGGGCCTTTGTCCCTATCTAGCTCGGCGTGAAGCACTGTGCTGATCCTATGCTTAAAAACTTTGCTAGATAAGCAGACATTTGAGGTGGGCAAATCTAAAGTGTCGCTGGTGTTGCAGAGTGCTCATTACTGGAGCTACTCTCCACCTAAACTTGGGAACTGCCCAGAGTTCTCTCTTCCTTTTTTGCATATATATATATATATATAGCTTCCTCACGGTGAGATAATGAGTTACAATTTCATCATTGCATATTTTTCTATGACAATAGCTATTCTGTAACAGTTATTACATCAAACTAAATAGTTCCTTGTCAGAGTCCAGTCTGCTTTTTACAGACCTCAATCTATCTGGTTCCTATAGAGCTCAGTGTGCTTGCCTTGTCACCACATTTCCTGATATTTTTGTGATGCCACATTCTTAAAAAGACACATCTTAATTACTCTCTTCGGTATGTTGAATCCTGAAAGGGGTCACTATGTGATACATGGTACTATATGTTTTCAAAGCCCGAAAATGTTATTTCACAGGTTCTTTCACATATATCTTTGTGGATCCTACATACTGTTTCTCACAGTTACAAATTAATGAAATAAAATGGTTTCACAGCTGATAAACTCATTGGTTGTGAATCTCATGCTTTGCTCGATTTTCCAAAACCTCTTA
Organism: Pleurodeles waltl; assembly: GCF_031143425.1. Lineage (NCBI taxonomy): Eukaryota > Metazoa > Chordata > Amphibia > Caudata > Salamandridae > Pleurodeles > Pleurodeles waltl. The sequence continues at coordinate 291,424,493 of NC_090438.1, forward strand.
CATTTATCAATTACATGTTAAACCGTTCATATTCATCGCATCTGTTAGAGCCTCACAGTGAACCTGTTAACAAATCATTTATGTGTTTCTGTTTGTGATACCTGATAGTGTCTCTGGAGCAGAGTAGCAGCTTCATTGATGTCATAGTCCAAAATGTTGTAAGAAGTTTGGTTTTTATTCATACTGATTCTGTCCCAGTGTGTACTCAAACAATTGCATACATGTTTGTTTTCTGCACAGAACTGGGGTCTGAGTGTAGAAAAATGTCAGTTACTCCTAGGTGTAGACTTAATGTCTCAAACCACTGGTGGAGCCTCTTACAGTAAGTTTTATGAGTTTAGAGTTGCTACTCGTTAGTTTTCACTCTTATGAGAAGTCCTCTGCTACTGTGGCTGGGGCCTCCCTGTGGAAAAGTATAGAAAACATAAAAATCAGTTCTCAAACGTTTAAAAATACATATATTGTAATGTAAAATATTCATGTAAACTACTAACTAATAAAACATTACAGCACAATAATGTATGTTTATTAAATAATTAAAGTATATTTAGTGCATATATTTAAAAGAAAATAATATACAAAATCCCACCTACAGTAAAATGTTTATTTTTATTTAATATATAATTAGTTAAATTCAGGGGTGGTTCATCCATAGGGATGTGGGGGCATTGACGAATGTCCTCCCTACTGTATGACAGTAGTTCATATGGAGGACCTGAGATTGTGTCATCTGAACTGTGCATGTCAGGTTGGTCGGGGTTTTCACTGTGGCCAGCCTGACATGCACAGTTCAGGCTTCTGAAGTCAAAGCTGAAAGACATCTGAGAAGCAGAGGCTTGGCTTCCCTGGTCTCTAATGGAGTGATGTGATTGCCTGCTCTAGCTTGTATTTGCTTGGATGCTATTATCAAGCAAGGAAGCAGCGCGAGGCAGGTGGAATTTCAGGAGCATTTGCAGCTGAGCTGAATGTGTGCTGCAGAAAATCATCAAAGGTAAGTTTCTTTTTTTTTTAAAGGGTTTTATTTTATGTTTGATGTGTCCCACCACCTTAAAAATGTAGCAGTCATCACTGGTTAAATTCCTTAACAATATGAATAGAATTAGTTCAATTTCTTTTTTAACCAGTTTAATTTTAAATTTGAAATAACTATTATTAATGTTATATTAATATATAGATTATATTCTACATATAGTAAAACTATATATATATAGTAGGACTATATATATATATTTTCACTGAAAAACCAAAGCTTAAAATGGCATTATTAGTAGGTGAATATGTAAAGAACAAAGGTTAAAGTGAAATAATAGGTAAGTGAATATGTAAGTCACAACATTAACGTTTTGAACAAAAAAAAAACACATAAAGTTATAGTTAGCACAACTTGCGCCCCCAACATGCACGGCTTATGACCTCACACATTACATCACTCATGACATGTTCTATTACATCACTGATGACATCTCAAATGACATTGCTGATGACATCACCCAAGCTTTCAAGTTAATTTTTAAGGTTCTTTTTTAATCAAAAATAGATCTTTTTATCACAACTTACTTTACTGTTATATTAACCTTTGTTTTTTTAAGTGAATTTCTATGTTTTTTTAATGTGAAGTCATATTTTATTACCAACTGCACATGGTTTTTCATCACATGTGGTGTGGGGTTGACCTCAGGGCCTACCTTCTAGCTAAGCCCTGCGTCCAGCTCCCCGCGGGCAGCTACCCGGAGACAGCCAACCTCACGCTGTACACGGCCACAATTCGTTCCCTTCAATTGACACACACCATACCAATAACCCCCACAAGCTACTCAAGAGAGCCATGAAACGAGCATGGTATACCCCAAGAGAGGTGTTATTAGAACAAACTAAGGCCCATAGTTATACTTTTTTAGTGCCGCATTTGCGTCATTTTTGGATGCAGAAGCGGCGCAAATTTACAAAATACAATTGTATTTTTAAGTTTGTGCCACTTTTGCATTAAAAAATGATACAGCTTGGTATGTGTCACTAATTTTATTGCTTACACTTCTGAAGTGAAATATCACTTAAAAAACATTGGTGAGTTGTGTCTGCCTTAGGACTGCTTTAAAGAAATACCACTCTTCACAATAAAAAGAAACAGGAATCTTAAAGATAGACTGGTTCACTCCAACACAGAAAGGAAAACACAGCCACTCACTTTACGAAATTTGTTAGAGATACCACCCATCACTGGCCATAGATGATGTGGAAACTGCTTGGCATGTGAATTTACAATTGAAGGGAACAAATTCATATACAAAGACATATCTTTTAAACGGAACAAATTCACAAATTGTAAATCTAAAAACATCATCTACTGTATCCCTTGCCCATGCAAGAAGGCTTACATTGGTCAAACCAGCAAGGAAGTGTGTCACAGAATCAGCCAACATACATCAAGGGTCAGGTGCAGGTACATGTCAGCCACACTGGTCCAACATTGTATAGCTCTTAAACATATTTTAACAGATTTAAAATAGACAGTTCTGAAGAAGGTAAAAACAAGTGATGATAGGTCTCTACTGAAACAAGAAGCTTTCACGATCATGAAATTGCAAACAGGTGAAACAGCCCTGAATTAAATGTCCAAAATAGTTAATGTGGAATGCAACCCTCTTCTCGCTTCGCATGTTCTTTAATAAGTGCTCACAAGCTTTTTTACTGACATCCCCAAACAGGAATCCAGTTGAAGAACTCCCCCATGTACCACTTAAGCCAGAAGATACCAACAATGTGATTCACACTAACATTCCGTCTGCAGTGAGGTTGGCACTAGGCTGTTCAGGGGCCCAGCTTTTTCAACATGACACATATTACATGATACACAATTGGATGTGGTCAATATATAACAGCACTTATGTTTATATTAAGTCAGCACCTCTCCTCTCCCTAAGTGACAGGTCATATACATGATTACAGAAGAAATATTATCTAAGCCGGTATCGCAGCCCTCATGATTAAATGGAATCCCATGTTTTAAACTATTGTCAATCAGCCACAAAATGCCAAAACCCACAGTGCGCACAGGATTTTCTTTTCATAATGAGTTATACTCAAATGAGAAATCCGTGGCATCAATCCGACCCCATTTGGAACTACATTTCCCATGAGTACTATGACATCACACCAACGGCACCTGGTGCCCGTCTACGTTGTTGGACTTTTAATGGTGGTCCATCTTGCAACCACCGGACACAAGGAGAAGCCTGGTGATTTACAGGCACATCTGCAGAAACTGTGTTACTGGAGCAGGACAAACCAAAATCGATTCCAGACAAACAGCTGGCACATGCACATGTACTGAGTCTTTTGACTTGTCTAATTTTGGCTCCTACATCTCTGTCCACTTTACATAGTACGCACGGGCACTCGACCTGCAGCCTCTTTTCTCATTCTTCTTAAAGCTCACCATCAAAGCATTAAGATGAGACCCCTTATAAACAAGTATTTTGACCTGTGTGTGTGTGTGTGTGTGTGTGTGTAACGCGGGTACCCTTTGATACAATGTAATTAGAAGGTCATAGTATGCACTCTTTTTGAACACCTGCTACCACCTAGTTTTATCTCATGTATCTCACAGAATGAACTCTGAATGATCAACACTATATTAGTGTAATTGAAAATGAACAAACATGTGCGATAAATACCGCTCTCCTGTTCTGATCTTATATTTAACCACAAGTGTTTAAATGGGCTGTATCTCTCAATGGTGTTTTTAGCTTCTAAATACTGGAGAGTTAGCACACTTAGAATTCATCCTTAAAGGCTACATTTTTGTCCTTGTAAATACTGGGGAGTTTGCACACTTGCTACATTTTGGCTACATATATTCATTTTTTAGATTATTATGTCAAGATGATAACTAAGAACTAAGCCCTGATGTTGACCATATTCAACGATGTTCCAACCCTGCTAAGGTCGAAATGCATCAGCGATTTCTGGGGTGAGAGAGGTGGAGAGACCTTTTTCCAATCCATTGATAAGTGGTACAACTCCAGGCCCTGAGGGAAATAATGAACAAAAGCTTATAGGAAATCAGACTCTATATGACCAGCTCCCCTCCTCATATCGAACTTTTAGGATAGCACTGAACTGGCAGAATAAGGACGTCCTAAACTATTACTTTGCATGCGTAGCTCCTTGATTTATGTCTCTGGACAAAAATCTCTACACATTTTTGTTTATTGTCTTCATTTATGTTTGTACCTATGTTTTGCATTGTTTCATTAATGTATTTTGTGTTCACTATTGGTTTGAGAAGATTTCTTGGAGTTCTTGAGGTTCTTTTGTGTATATTGCAACAAATATTTGAAATATATAATGTTAGAAAAGGGGTCTCTAGTTGGCAGTCAGTCTACATGCTGTTCAAGTAGGGACCCTCACTCTAGTCAGGGTAAGGGAGATAACCTCTGCTCCCCCTTGGTAGCTTAGCACAAGAAGTCAGGCTTATCTCAGAGGCAATGTGTAAAGTATTTGTAGAAACACACACAGTAACACAGTAAAAACACCTTAAAAGCACTGAACACCTGTTTAGAAAAATAGCCAATATTTATCTGAATAAAACAAGACCAAAATGACAAACATCCAACATACACAAGCAAAGATACAAATTTTCAAAGAGTAAACTTCAATATAGTGCGTAGAAATACAATAGCTCACAATGTCGATGACGGAGACGTTCCCAACAATCCGATGCCACTGGCGAGGAGGGCAGTGCCAGTCATGGAGTTGCACGGACCCCCAGGTACAGTACCTTTGGTAAGTGAAGAAACAGGCCGGTGCCTGGAGTCAGGGAGGTGAGGCGTTGCTGGATCTGGGGCGGCATTGGTTCCTTACTGCAGAGCAGGAGAGGTGATGCGGCATTGGGGCGAGGCGTCAGTCCCTGACGATCCAGCGGGTTCTATGAATCTGGCGGGTCAAGATGCGATCAGTGTTCTCTCAGGGTCACAGTCACACCACTCGGCTACAGGCACCGCAACGGGGTTGGGTGTCATGGACGTCAGTGACACGGCACTCAGGACTCACAAAGTAAGGTCAAATCGTAATATTCATAATTCCACCTCAAAAATACCCTTAAGGTTAAATTACTTCATTTTGATCATTCTAAATTGGGTACCCCTTTATCTTTTTCCGTTCTCATCAAACACCACTCCATAAATATATATATATATATATATATATATATATATATATATATATATATATATATATATATATATATATATATATATTCACTTAAAAAAACAAAGGTTATAGGGACATTAAACTACGTTTTTTGCACCCTGCCAAGGACAGTTTTTATGCAATAATTTGACTTCTAATGTTTTATTAATATTTTTATTGACATTATAAAAGTTGTCATAAGTGCTGTAATATCTGACGTAATTAGCAGTGCATGGTGAGGGCGTGAGTTATAGTTACCTTAGGCTGGGAGTTATAGTTACTTGAAAAACCTCTAACTATTGTTGCGTTTGTTCTCATTATGGGAATGAGGCTACTGGATTTGGGCGGTAGGATCACCTGGATTGCGGGTACTGAGTAAGATTCCACACCTGGTGTCACCTGTCGGCCTAATCCAGGGTTCCCGGCTAACTAGCAGCGCCTCATCTCTGACCAAGATGATTGTGGCAACTGGGCACAAGGCAAGATAGACTCCTCTGGATCGTGGTACATCAGATCGCACAGCATACTAAGCTTATCTGTCCTTCGGGTCTCCCCCTGGGACTACATCATCCCTCATACCTGGAGGGGAGGCCTGAAGTCCAGAAAGACACTGTCCCCATATGGATCAGAGGCTCAGCACTCTAAGCAGGTAGCTGTAGCAAAGCATTTAGCAATCAGCATACAGTTGCGGTCATCTGTCTTGAATCTCCCTTTAACGTGCCTGGGACAAAGAGGTATTCTTATAATAAAACTACTAGCATTCTAAGAAATAGTCCCCTCTTTCTGTGAATGGTAAAGTCACAGCATACCACATTTGTCGGCAACCCTATCTGACTGTAGCCTTAGAAGGAGCACCGAATCTCTGATAAGAACTCAGTGTTTTCCTAGGCGAAGGGACAATGTGATAAAAAGAATACAACAGCACCCCAAAAGTGGCTCTTGCTAGAAAAACAAAACCATGCTGATGAATGCGTATCTAGGTGAAAGTGCACAGCTGCAGGCGTAGTTAGCTAAAATAACGTGTATAGTAAATGGCTAAAATAGCTATACAACACCCTCCCCTTGCCAGCCAAAGGTGGTGCAAAGCTAAAGCTAAAAGAAGACATATAAACCCTAAACTGAAGCAATAACTAAGATGTCAACTATGACAAGTTAAGAAACACAAGCCGTAAAAAAGGACAATTTCAAATACCACAGAGTGGCACAAGGAACCGAATTCAAAAATCAGAGTCATTTTAGAAATAGCCAATAATATCCAGGACAAGTGAAGCCAGGAGACGGTCCACATCAGCAGGTTGTAAAATATTCAAATCATGTCCAAGGAAGACCACAGAGCACTAGTGTTCCAGAGCCTGAGCCTCAGCTGCGGCAGGAGCATTCCATGTACTGTCCACCAGTGAGCCAAAAGTCGCAGTATCCACAAAGGCTAACTCGTAGGAAGCCTCTCGCAGCAGACACACCCTCAATGAGCATGTCTGATAATGAGCCCTCATCGAGAACATCAGCAGATCACTGTCCAATGAAAGTAAGTGCTGCGTAGTAAGACAGATATCCAGTGCATATTCAAAGAGGCACCAAAGGCAACGAAATATGGGCTGCACACAATCCAAAACCGGTTGGAATGACAAAGACCAGTCATATTCCAACGGTCGCAAGAGTAGTGCTCTGAAATACTGCATCATGCGTTCACGACACAGTTGCGCTGGTGGCAGCGCTATCAGTCCTCCTTGTTGTAAAGGGACAGCCATTGCACAGAAAAAGTAGCTACAGCAGAATGCCACCAATTATAACCAAAGTAATTGGAAATCCCCCGAAAACACTTGAAAAAATTGAGTGTATGTCTGAAGGTATTAAACCGAATATGGAGGAGAAGGTGCGAACAAAGCCAGAACCAACAGCCTTTAAAAAGTGGGTGATTCCAGTAGTACTGGACACATTGAACATTCGTCCCACAAGTTCACCAAAGTGTCTTAGAAAATTAGTACTTAAAAAGGATTCAATCTCCGCTGATGACCTCGCAACTTGAAGCACATAGGTCTTGCAGGCTGATGTAAATGCCACATGTTTTTGGAACAAAAAGGCGTTTGGTCTGCTCAACTTGTCAAAATTAACATCAGAAGTGGCGATATGGGGACAGATGTCTGTTACTCCTTTGAATTGTGCAGGGAGAAAAAGGACATTCCCGCAACATGCAACAATTTTTGAGACCGAAACGACATAAGGTAATCCGGCTCGCATTCCACAACAGCTCTCACTGTTAAGGAGCACAAAGCTGCCATTCGAGGGCACTCGGGACGCAGGTCTAATCAAGGGTACCAGTACTCCTCTCAGATAACAAGCCAAATTTGCCCTGGAGGAATTACATGCCCCGTGCAAGCACAGGTGTTTACAAACCTTTGAATGGCTCACAGAAGTCTTGCATTCGCTACCACTAAGAAAGACCTCTTTCATGCCATTGAAACATTTGTACAAAAAGGAAAGCTCCCACACCTTGTGTATGTAACTATCTCCCAGCCTTTCATATCGGACTACCGGAATGTGTTTCAAACACAATGTAAATTGAAGTGTTGAAATAGGCAGATTAATAACCCCATGTATTAACCATTCAGCAGATGGTACTTCAGCCACAGTAAAAGGCAACTTTTCTAAATTCTCTATTCTCAACATGACATATGTTTCTTCCTTCTTAGTCATCATTTGTTGCTGTCACGTTAAATTAAATGTTGAAAAAAATGTCCCTTGCGCTCACATGTTGCCAGGGGACGCAACCTGACTTTAGTGTTTGCATTGTCCGACCTAACTGCATAATGGATCTCAGCTGACTTTGTCCATGTTGCAGAAATGACACATCACTCCGTACTATATCTATTGCAGAGGACACGATGTTATTTAAAGTGTAAATTCGGTCGGACAAGGTGTTAATCCCATTATCTACGACAGCTAATGCTTTCTGTATGTTCTCGTGATCTAATTGCCTTAACCTGGCAGCTGCTTCTTGTTGGAAAAGTTTCAAAATTTCATTATATGTTTCATATATGAAGAATTTTTTGTGTTGTCTTCTGGGGACTAAGAGGAAGTCCTGTAAATCTGTATTATTGGACAGGAGACTAAGGTGTTCCTTGACAGCATCTAGTGAGGAGACCTTCATCCATTGCTGGCATAGTTTTCCTATACTATATGTTGTCACAATTCTCGAATGTTCTAAGGATATATAGCGACGGTCCAGCCTATTAGTTCTAAAGTCCCTGAGGAGATTACAAAACACGTATGGCACCACTTGGTGTCTACAGGCCACAATAACCACCCACCAGAATGTGACAGTGACATGTTATGTGTTCCATTCTGGACCCATTCATCTAGTTGATCTTCAGATGCATTTATTTACTTTTGCCATTTGTTAAATTTAGCAGGAACAGGAATTCTGGGCATATTTAATTATTTGATGTGTGCTAAGCCTAAACAACTAGTTTGTTGTACTATTTCATTTAAAAATATCATTTGAACAGGAATCATACAGGCTCTAAATAAAGCTTCTGTTCCTCTAATTTGCCAAATTGTATTCCCCACACACTTTTTAAATCAATCAAATTTAACCCATGTTCATAACCTTCTATGGCCAATCGGGAATCAAAGGAGTCAAAATATATTAATTTTGTATCAATTAATAAAACATGCAAACCTTCCATTACTAGCAATTTAAAATAATATGACTCAGCATTCTTAATATTGTGCCCAGGAAAATATGCAAACTTCTCAATATACGTTTTTGAACTGCCTACTGGTTGAGTCGGTCAATGTTCCCATTGTGCATATTTAAAAACTGTCTTTAGGGTACTAGCTCTGTGGATAAAATGGTGTCCATAATTATTATAACAGAACATATCTCCATAATTTCCTTTAAATTGGTACACATCATCATTTTCAAAAACCGTATAATACTGTAGATGAGCTATCATAGGATCAACTGTTTTTACATCCCAATCATCAGAAATCACTCCAGGTGTAATTACATCAGTCAATGACAGTTTGAATACATATGGAATTTGAATGACCTCTGTAGGACCATGTATGTTGAATAACACTTTATCCCACACAATCCCATCAGGAATTGGCACGGATGTAAAGTTAACTAGGGACAAGCCGCTGCATATTTTATGTGAAGAAAAATGTAGTTTATAAACTCCATTCACTAATTCAAGTGAAGAGCGTTCAGGAAGATAATGACCAGCTATAAGGAGGAAAAAAAGCAATGCCAAACCCAATCCTAAGAAGAAGGGCAAACACACTCAATGAAAACCATAGATAGTTCCATGGGCGAATGAAATAGCTATTTTTCAGTCAATGCATTAGCCTACGTGCTTTTGACAATTCTGTTACAGGCAGATGATTCTGAAGAAAAGTCGTCAGCATCGATGAAATAACCATCATCTCTACATACAAATGCTGGAGGTGCATTTTGAAGAGGAAAAGCTACAGAAGATTCCCTTGTTGGTGTATAGTAGCTTACGACATCCGTTTGTGTAGAATTTGGTAAAGGTTGCTCCGTTTTAGCAGAAATCAATGTAGAAGTAGTTGTGAGTGGAACCAATGAAAGCTCGTTTTCCACCCTCCCCAAGCTTGGAGAGGTGTCCGCATTGCTGTTGATGACTTGTAGGGGCACATCCTGATTGGTAGTGGGAGGGATTTGGGTACTACCTTGGAGTCCCCTAGGTCTGCTGTGCAGGATCGGCCACATGGTATAGTTTGACATAGTCGATTGAGAGAGAGCGATTCTCTTTTGAACCAGGCAGCGGTGGTGGAATGACAATTCTGGTACTGTGTATTCCCAGGACTGGAACTGGTGCACAATAAGAAGCACCAAACTCCTTTTTTACAACAATCTTTTCACGTACTAGATCCCCTAACTTAGGAATCAGCCAGTAGATGTTACTGGTACATCCCTAATTCCAGAGAAGCCAGCACTGGCAGATGCGTTGTCATCACGGAATTGTTGTAAGTCCTGCAAGACAGTGACACGCTCATTTATGTCAAAAAGTGTATCAGCCGCCTCCATGTCAGGACCATCAAGATCTGGAACATAAATTTGAGTATCAAAAAGGCACCCAAGGACCTTCTGGGCAGATTATTAAGTGCTGTATGAACTCCATACAGGTGTGTAAGCAAACTACAACCCTTGCCTAATACTTTAGCTGTTAATGATTCCTTTAAATCGCGAATTAGTCGCTCCACAACACTATTTCCCTTGGGATGAAATGGAGACAAGTAATGGAGTTGGACCCCTAATGAAACCATGGCATCCCTGTAAGCCCTTGAGTCAAAAGTAGGGCCCCGGTCCGAGTGGAAAGCTGCAACAGCATATGTACCGACAAAGACTTGCAAATCTTTAATAACAGTTAGAGCGTCAACCGAGCGTTGTGGCCAAACCCATAGAAATTGGGAGCATGAGTCAACAGAGACCAAAATGTATTTGTATGCACTGACTGGTGTCCACAATGGTCCAAGTACACACATTTAAAAGGTTTGTTGGAAATTAAGAGAGGTGTCTGCGGTGGGTGCTTAAAGGTAGCCCCCATGTTAACCTATGAGAGGGCAGGCCATGCAACAGTGAAAAACGAATTTAGCAATATTTCACTGTCAGGACATATAAAACACATTACTATATGTCCTACCTTAACCATACACTGCACCCTGCCCTTGGGGCTACCTAGGGCCTACCTTAGGGGTGCCTTACATATAAGAAAAGGGAAGGTTTAGGTTTGGCAAGTGGGTACACTTGGCAAGTCGAATTTATAGTCAAAACTGCACACACAGACACTGCAGTGGCAGGTCTGAGACATGATTACAGTGCTACTCATGTGGGTGGCACAACCAGCCCTGCAGGCCCACTAGTAGCATTTGATTTATAGGCCCTGGCACCTCTAGTGCACTTTACTAGGGACTTACTAGTAAATCAAATATGCCAATCATGGATAAACCAATTACATACAATTTACACAGAGAGCATATGCACTTTAGCACTGGTTAGCAGTGGTAAAGTGCTCAGAGTTCAAAAGCCAACAGCAACAGGTCAGAATTAATAGGAGGCAGGAGGCAAAAAGATTGGGGATGACCCTGCATAAGCAAAAAAGTCCAACAAGCTTTTAAAGATTTTATTATTATTACAGTTTTGCAATGTTGACTTAAAGTGGAAGCTCCCTCTTCAAGATCTGTAACTGTGGTGCTGCATGTACATGTATGAATAACGTACTATAGAGAGATTAGCCTATCTTCCCACTGAAGTATAAAGGTTTTTTTTACAAGAGAGAGGTTTTAGCACAGAGGCGAGCTGCACTGCTGTCAGATGGTGAAGATGGCAGTTCTTTTGCACATCTAAGTATATATGTTTGTCACTCTGGAGAGAAATTTCAGCACAGAGATTTGGCTCTGTGTACACCTAACTACAGATGCATGTCCCCATAAGGAAGTTTCTGAGAGAGAGGTGAGTGTGTCTTTAAAGTCAAATATGCACACTGGTTGTTCAAGACACAGTTGTCAACAGAGATCCTGCAGGAGCCTTGTGAGATTCTGAATTGTAAATAGGCGTAGATGAGTTCTCCATGTACTCCATTAGTTTTAATGCATTTTCTTGTTTTTGAGAGAATGCATGTGAGACTTAAGTAGTGTGATGAATAGATGCTTATGTGGGTTGCATAGAAAATTATTGGGCCTGCCACAAGGCGTTTTACAATCCCACAAGAGTCTCATCAGATCACAATAGGGAGGACTAGGAAAAAAAGACCAAAGCTCAACCAATAATGACTATTCTTATTACATGGTTGGAGAAATGTCATGATATGATTGGGTGCAGAGCCAGAAATAGCTCAGTTTGTCTTTACTGCTTTGGAAGAGAATGAAGTCTCTTTCAGGTGTGCTCAGCAGAAGTTAATTTATGTGGAGTTAAAAGAGACTGGTTAGGTCATTTGCAATAAAGAAAGAATTCCCAAGTTCAGGTATTTAGCAATATGTTGTGAAGTTTGCTGTGAAGTGTTAGTAAGTGTACTAATATTGGTACACTTAGTCTACAGTTTGTTTACAGAGTGAAAGGTGTTTGGGTAGGTGTAGATGTGTTAATTTAGGTTTTGACAGGTACAGTTTAGAATGTGGAGAGAAATGAGCCAGGCTTACAGATCGTGTCAAAAAATTAAGGCCCTCATAATGAACACGGCGGTCGAAAACGCCGTGTTCATGCTGGCGGTCCAAACACCGACCACCAGTGTCCCTGGATCCCCGCCGACCGTTTTAGGAACATTGCTTTGGGCTGGTGGGCGGAAACACTGTTTCCACCCGCCGGCCCAGAGGAATGCCTGGCCGGGACATTGATGGCAGCCCCACATGGAGCCGCCACCAAAGCCTCTGTGCGGCAGGTGCAGCTGCACCCATTGCGCAGATCACTGCCTGAAAATCGGGGGTGTGACCACAAAGGTAAGCCACTTCTCACCCTAACGTTCATAAGAATTATGGAAGAGACACATCACAGGAGAGAGGTCAGTCTCTCAACACAGTATACTATGCAGAGTTATCATACAAGAAACGTGTGTCTGGAAACAGAGCTGTTTCTCCCCACAGCCTACTATGCATACCTGTCAGCATGAGAAGAGGTATGAGTAGAGAGATGCATTGCCCTCAAACCCTACTACTAGAGACACATCTTACCCTGGTAAGATCTGTTAGCAGAGAGATGACTCCCTTCCCAGACAGCACTGCATATCAGTGTTTTTCCAAGAAGAGGTATGGGGACAGAGGTCACTGGTTCACTACACCGTACTGTACATCAAAGTTGTCCTGGAGACAGTTGCTAATGCAGAAGACAGTTTTTCTCTATATACTATGGTCTATATCTGTAATGTTGAGGAGAGCTGTGAGTAGTCAGGGAAATGCAGTCCCATACACTAATAACTGTGCTTATTATAAGAGATAACTATTGTAATGCGGGCTCTCACGATAAAAAAGTGGAGGGGGTAGCGAAAATTTGTTGCATATAAATTATACCTATTATTATTATAAAAGGATATTTTCAGGGAAAATGTAAATTCCATTATGAAGGTACGCTCTCTCTAGACACTCAAGAGCATAAAGCAGCAAACACTGACCCTTCGCAGTGGACATGGAAGACTGTACGCCTGATCCTCATGAGTGCCTCACAAGAGTGATCAAGAAGAAAAAAAAGGAGAACATATTGCAAACAGCATTGGTAATGAAAGTATGGGGTAGCTCTGAAAAAAGCTTATTTAAGTAACGTTTGTTTAACAACTGTATTTTTTGTGTTTTTTACATTTGGAACTGTTTTTTTTTTTTTTTTTTTTAAAGCTTAGAACAAAAACAAGACATTGAGAGTTCAAAACAAAGAGGAGAACAAATTAGGAAAAAAAGGTTACAAAATGACTGCCTAGGTAGGCATTTATGAACTTGGACAAGTCTGTCCTGTATAGCACTGCATGTCTCAGAAGAAAAAATTATCTGCTTGCATAAGCAACAAAAAAGGGTCTTGTTCAGATATGCAGGGTTGTTATCTGCTTGAGCAGTGAGTACCTAGGCAGGCACAGTGTCACCAGGTAAAAGATGTGGACGCCCCTATTGAGTTATCAAGTTCTGCAGCATGGGCAAGGCATTGAGGGTGCATTTCCTTCAAATGTTGCCACATCCCAGTGGTACTCATACTATATTACATGTTCCAACTGCCCATACTAACTTCCTTTTTGCATATTTTGCAAGTCACATATTTAGCAGATACTTTTTTCCCACCAGGTCTCATTTAAAAAAGAATTGCCAGAACATTGACTCTTAGGATGGTGAACTGGCTGAGTTGCAGGAACAGGAGTAGGGTTCTCATCTGAATCAGAGGATCTTACAAAAAATCAGCAAAGTCAGAGAGCTTGTTTAAAAGGTGCAACCACAGGAAGACTCACTTACCAAATGAAGCAACCAGGAGGGAATCTTTCTTTGCTAAATAAAAACATCCCTATGAACCAATCACAATCCTTCCTTGAGATGTCTATCCTCTCCTGTGTGTCTCACAGTTATCGCTCAAGTGGCCAGCAAGATCATAAAAAACAAGGAACTGTCTTAATATTTCAAATGCAACAATACTCCCCATGTTTTTCTACTGTAAACAACACTTCTCATGTCTTACTTTCTTCAAAACTACAATAATACAAGGTTATGAACGTAATTCCAAATTTACAATCTTGTGAGCAGATTAGGAAAATCGGACAGGAAGTACAGCCCCCTCGAGGTCCAGGCAGGGAATTGTGTGTTCGACTCCCGCAATATTTTCGCAAGAGCCATATGGTTGTAAACAAAATAATTGAAATAATAGCCATAGTGTACTGACTTTATTATTAAAGATTAACATTCAATATCTGACTAGATGAAAAAGAACTGTGAACTACAGATTAGAACAAAATGCAAAACTCTTAGATCTCGTGTGCTTTCTGCAAGAGCTATCACACACCTTAAAAATATATGTATATAGGGAAAACACATAGTTAGCAGTATAGAAAAAACCGATCAGTGTGTTTTTTAAATATAAATATGATGTTTATGTAAAGATAGATACAAAGACTATGAAAACTATGCTGGGAATATTTCTCTATATGTTAGTTACAAAAACTAAGATTTTGAACATTTTCAGTGCAAAAATTGTTGGAGTAGTTTGTTTCTACATACTTATAAATACATTTTTATTTTAAAAAACACTTCACATTTTCTGGAAAAAAAACAAAGGTTAAAGTAATGTTATAGGTAGGTGTAATAAAATTATGTCTTCTTGATAAAAAAAAAAAAAAGAAAAAACCTTAAAAATTCACTGAAAAAACCAAAGGTAAAGTCATGTTTTATATATATACATACATATTTATATATATATATATATTTCCCAGTTGATCCTCAGTTGGACTCAAACGGCATCAAGACGGTGGTGCAGGCTTCTCCAGCGGTGGGACCAAGCCACAAATTTCCAAAATTATTTGTTATATACAAATTCGTCAAGTTATACCTTGATAAGAAAAGTTGGATTTGCTATCAGTGATTGCTGCATCCTAAAATAAAATTATGAATTTAAATATTTAGCGCAAAATATGATGTTAATTCATGGGGTGAGATGTATGTATTACTAAATACTTTTTCAATTTGTTTTGTATTATGTACACTTTTGTGCGAATATTTACACTAAAATCTGTTTTTCTTTTCATATTGTGGTGGAGCAGAAATCATGTGGAACATTTCTTCTATGTTTACTAGTTAGTACTTTTGTATTTAGGTGATGATGCACTTGAGACTCAGGGTCCGTGACAAAGACCGCAAGGCTGAAACGCGTTGCCTGTGAATAAATTGCTGTGCATAACGAAGCCTTGGAGTGCGAGCTTTTGTGAAGTTTTATCGAGATTTCACTGTATCTTTGCATAAATGTATATATGTATGCAGTGTTGAGTGGCCATGTATGTTGCTGAATACGACTAAGATGGAGTACATTTTCTAACGTTTGGGGGCTTTTTTCTCTTCAGTACCTTTAGAAGTGCAGTTTGTGCATATCAATAGGCTTTCTTTATTGTGGGTGAGTTTTTAGATTTGCCTGCTCCTCCCTAAACCCTGCCTTACCCTTCCCTTAACCCCACATGTTTAAATCTAAGTGTTCCCCATTTTCCAGCCAATCTCCACCTGTCCTTCCCATATTTACTTCGAAAACATACACTTATGTCTCTGCATGTAGGTTAGTGAATAGCATTTAGCAGTATGTGAGTAGTACTTCTATAGCACTACTTCATGTACTTCAATGCAGTTTGTGAGTTTGCCCAAATGTTACTGCTCATTTTAGAGAGTGACTTGTTTCCTTTTAGAAGATTCCCAAGTTGTTTTTCTTGGTGCTTATAGCTTCCAATGTTAACATTATCCCATGCGAATGCTAACATTATTTTAGATCTGTTTCAGAGGTCCATTCACTTTATTATATTTTCTGTCCTGCTTTATTATTTGAGATGGTTAATGTGTGTGTGTTTGTATTGTGATCACTATGTTTACTTAGTGAATTTTGGGACAGTGTTGCAGTACAGGAATTACAGGGGTTCACACCTCTTCTTTGAGAGCTTCTGCTTTTTGTGTCTGCCTTCTTTCTGTTTAAGCCATGGAAACAATTCTCTCTTCTTGCTAGGTGTCATTTAAAGATGTATCCCTTTCGCATTTTTTTATAATTTGCTTTATGCATTTATTTTACACTATGTAAAATACCATAAAGCCCGCCATTTCCACTAAACAGGTACATGATCCATTTCGCCTTCCTACTCTCTCCTAATGATCATATTTCTATCCAGCTGTTTTCATGTCTCTTGCACGTTTATAACGTTATTTTAGAAATTCTTCTTTGAAAAAATCATTCCCAGCTAGCACTAAACATTTAAACTAGAGTACATTTGTATGATGGAGAAATGTTTCCGCTCTACCTCAAACATCACTCCATTATAGTAATTTCTAATTAACTGTGTGCCTGTGGGGAAAGGTTTCAATTTTCAGAGCCATTCAGCTTTTTCAGTTCAGATAATGCTGTATTTTTAGAAAAGCCAAAGATAAGCACCACATTACTGTGATCATTTGGGATTCGTCTTTGCAGAACTATTAAATCCAGAGCCAAAGAAAAATCTGAGTAGAAGTGCTGAAGAACAAAAGAAAACGTTGAACTAAATGTTGATATGTATTCATTTTATGACTATATCAACTACTTGCTTCTTCATCAGCGGGCACCCACTGGTGTATCCATCAAACTGATCAAGGTTATCACTTCTGTGAAGTCCTGCGTTACTGTAAGAGTTGATGGATTTCCCAAGTGACACTGAAGGGCTCCACCTTCGTGCAGCACGGATTTGAATATAGTAAATCACCTAGGATTTGACAAAGCCGTCATGATCAGAAGTCTGATAATTAGGTCAAGGATGAGAGAAAAGATGCTGTCTCCCCTGTAATGGAGCACACTTGAAACCTGTGTGCAGTACATTAGACTGCCACTGGCAAGGTTTCTGAACGCCCACGAAATGTAGCACTGCAGGATTTCAAACAAACTTTACACGCCTTGACCACTATATACTGGCTCAAACTTCAGTTAAAAGGTTGTTACTATACTGAGCAAACTGTCTCCTTGACCCTGCCCAAATCACAGAGTTGTACTTTAAAAATGTCCCCATAGTTCCTTCATGGTAGATCCCTGTCCTTTAAACCGTTTCATAAAAGAGATGATGAAAATAAGATCTGAACTATTGTTACCTCTGTTCAGGGAAAACACAGAGTGTTAACACATGAAGGGAGCCATATCCTTTCACAGGTGATGTGTGGCTGAGTGCAGTGGTAAGCATGCACTCAGGTGTTTCCACTGCACAAACCCCACTAGTGTTTCTGCATTCACAGTCATCCAGAGCAATGCTCCATGAGTAGTATAAAACGTTGGACGGGAAGCGTGGCACTGTAGCAGTGGAGTAAATGAAGGACAAATTGTCAAACGTGGATTCTTCCTGGACTTCATCTGCCTAATCGGCACAATGAGTTTTAGAAGGGATGCCTGGACAGGCCTCACAATCTGCCATGTGCAAATATGGTGGTGTATCCAGAGAAACCTCTCTGACTTTCTCACATCAAGATAGAAAAATAGTTTTTCCTGGAATGTCAGTTGCTGTTTCAATCATACAGCAGGATGCATCTACAAGACATGAGCGGCGCACCACATTTGTTCCTTTATTTTTTGTCAAGTTCATCACTCATTTGCTACTACTTTTGTTCCTGATTTTTGATCTTTTGTAGCTGGAAATTCTGCTGGATTTCTGCTGGATTTCCTCTTGTTGGTTCTTCCTCCTCCCACATTACAGGGGTGCTTGGTGCCATGCCTCTACATTAATCTTAATCTAAAATCAAACAGTCCAATATTGCCAAGGTGTTTTTTAAAGACACACTTGACACATTTCACTTTGCACTGTCTTTACTAGGTAGAGTTGCCCTTTTCTTTTAAATCACAAAGGTGGTTTAACAGACATTCTCGGCTTCTAGTCCTTGACAGTTAACAAACAGGATATATGAAAACGCCTGTTGTTAAATTATGAGTTGCCCTTTATATAAGATGGGGCTGGTTACAGGAGTTACTGTCTGCAATAACTCAATGCAGCCTGCAGCAGCTACAGACAGCCACAGTCTCCTAGCCAGACTTCCTGGGGTGCCATCGCCTTCCTTCCTCTTTAAGGTCATGGGAATCCTTGGTGACTTGCAATATCCTTACAATCTATGACAGAGGTAGTTATCTCCTATATAAACTCTGAGACAATATTTAGTGCACATTATTTTTGTCAAACAATATTTAGACCATCATAATCTAGTACCATACCTCACAGAATTAAAATTGCTCCATATCTGTTTTAATGGGGAATCTAGGGCCAGATGTAGCTAGCCGTTTGCATGTCGCAAACTTCGAAAAACGCAGTTTGCGCCATGCAAACGGCCTCCCGCGATGCTCATTCCCAAATTGCGAGTCGGTACCGACTCACAATTTGGGAATGCGACTCACAAATAGGAAGGGGTGTTCCCTTCCTATTTGCGACTCGCATCGCAATTCAGACTTGCTTTGTGACCGCGAATGCGGTCGCAAAGCAACTCGCAGTTACCACCAGTGTCACACTGGTGGTAACTCATTCGCAAAAGGGAAGGGGTCCCAATGTCGACAAAAATATTTTTTCAGAGCAGGCAGTGGTCCTATGGACCACTGCCTGCTCTGAAAAAACGAAACCAAATGGTTTCGGTATTTTTTTCATTTTGCAGCTCGTTTTCCTTTAAGGAAAACGGGCTGCAAAATGAAAAAAAAAACAGCTTTATTTAAAAAGCAGTCACAGACATGGAGGTCGGCTGACTTCAGCAGGCCACCATCCCTGTGAGTGTAGGGACTCGCTATGGGGTCGCAAAAAGCGACCCACCTCATTAATATTAATGAGGTGGGTCTTTGCGACCCCATAGCGAGTCGCAGAAGGTGTCTGAGACACCATTCTACATATGCTTTTGCGAGTCTGAAATTTCGAGTCGCACCGACTCGCAATTTCAGACTCGCAAAAGCATATCTTGCAACATCTGGCCCCTAGACCCTCCAATCCGGTCTGTAACAGTCATAAGCTTCATTACATTCCAGTTTATGGCGATCAAGGGCTATAGATAAAGCAATACCATTAGAGTGTGGATACTCAAAGTACGGCCCGGGGGCTGCATGCGGCCCCCTTGACCTTTACATGCGGCCCCCTGGGCAACAGGAGTACAGGGTTGCTGTTCACTCGATCGTAAATAGAGAGACAATTGTTTATTTCAAGGTTAACTGGTGTTAAGGAAAGGAAGTAACCAGGAAGTCCTGAGCTTCACTTTAGAAGCAAGTTCATTTTAAAAGACATCTTGCAGCAAAAGTGTAAAAATATAACAGTCACTTCGAAATTCAAAAAGTGCATTAATTTAACATGCAGTCCATTTCACCCGAGTAAAATTTATTGTATCAGTACAATGAGAAGTATTCCTTCAATGTGATAGTTTTCAAACAAGAATTTAGAAACAAATTTTCATCTCTACCCTGACAAATACGTCAATAGTGAATTAAACAAGCGCGTCAGATGCTATGTGCAATTTTTGAGTGATCTGGGTTACTATTATAGATGAACAGCATTATAGTTCATTAAATCAAACTCAGGAGCAGATTTGTACGATGCAGACCCTGAACCTGATATTAAGCAATTGCCTAGGATCACACAATTTGCAAAAGTGGGGAAGCCAAGATTAATCCCAGGTTTTCTAGTTCCATATTGCTCAATTCAGCCACTAGATGTATATCATTTGCTTCGCCTACCAATACTTAACCGCCAGTCCTCCCAACCCTCTCGCCCGACCACCATTCCACTGGCATTGATGCGGCCCTCAGGCATATCACAGACCAAACTTTTTGGCCCCTGGGAAAATGTTTGTGAGTACCCATGTATTAGAGGAATGTACAACAAACAGCAACAGCTTAGTGCAGTATCCTTTATCTTTATTTTTAAATTACTTCTTTGTTATTTGATGCTTCTCAAACTTGTATTTCTCATTTTTAAGGAAGTCCTGCTTGCAGTATGTGATTTTGTTTTTAACCTTGACATAAGAAAATAGAAATTCACCCTAATAAAACGGATAAATGGCATAGGAACCTAGAGTGAAAGAACAGGTGAACTAATGTTGGACTGCAGGTAGGCTATATCCCTAAATGTGTCGACATGTTTCATGACGCACAGTATGAAATAACCTATCATGTGAAAAGGAGCGGGCACAGGCTGGAAAGGTTGCCTGCGGTATGTATGCCCCTGAAGTCAACACACATTGAGAGAGCCTTAGTGCTCTTATTCCCGGAAATCATTTGTCTGTCGTTCTATTCACATTTCATTTACATCCCATTTACATACTAAGTCAAAACATAACACAATTAAAAATAATGTGGGTGCTGTTCACATATCACATCAAAACACAGTCATAGAAAAGCACATCTAATTACTGGTGGCATCCAAGCCCCGTGAGAGGCAGCACAGAGCGATAAGTACTGTCATACGTGTTTGCACTTCACATTGTGACCCCCATCTGTCACGACTCCACATGTCCAGAGTGTAGGCGTCTAATGAATGCCACTGCGCGTACAGCGCGCCTGAATACCTCTGATTAATGACCCCAGCATTCCCCTTGTCTGCTAATAGGTATTGCTCACATCAGAACATCCCTACTCCAAGCCTTTCTGTATTTACTTCACAACAAATGGAATTTCCACAGATGTATAAAAGAAAATATCTAATCTGGCGTCTTCAATGTCACTTCTTAACTTTCATTTCTCCAACAATGGAGCACTAGGCCTGTGAGAGGTCGCTTAGTTGAACTTCTCACGACCTACTCCTAATGTCCATATCAATTGAGAATAACATACAAAGTACTTGCAGTTCTGTGCAGCGAGTGGGGGGAACATTTGAAATTTCACATCAATATTGGAACATTCACAAATATTTTGTACGAGTGTATTTGTGTCAGGTCACCTCCAAGGAATAGCTAAGGTATGCACTAGAGAACAAAATACTCTTGTGTTACTAATGCGAGATGGTGTCCGATTACTCACTAGAAAAAAATAAGATATGTACATACTCTTATACAAATTACCGTGAGTTTCAAATAATCAACTAATTCTCATAAAAGTGTAATTGTGCATAAGTTGTGAAAAACTTTACAGTCTGCCGACTACATGTAGGGCTTCCATGAGGTCATGCCAGCACAATAAAACTTTGCCAGCGCTTAGTAAACATTCCCAGTTATATGAGTAATTTTAACGCATTACCTGCATTCATTTTAAACTAGGCCAGGCTTGTGATTTCAAATATTCAGGAGTCTGGGGCCGTCAATATCTCAGTAGTGTTGCAAGACATAATAAGGTACATGCATGTTGTATAAGTAAGGCTCCACATCGCCCAAAGTTAGCAACTCTGGACAGAGGTGAGCACCCTTTGAAGGTGAACTTGGCTTTCCTGGTGGTAGGTTTGTTAAAAGTGTAACCCCGTAAGGGGTGATTAATTTGTAAAAGATAAGTAGGTAATGTCGCAGGCTGGTCGCATGAATAGGTTCTCACAAAGCACCTCTGTTCACACATGCAATGATACTTCAGAAATGCCACTAAAGTATATGACTTTTTGACTAATTACTGAAAAGGTGGGCATCATTGGTCCTCATTACTCTCATAATTTGTCTCATGCGAGAGCTCTCCAACCTGAGTCATAGGGAGGCTAAGCTCACTCGCTTTACAATCTTGGGTGGCCCGAAACATTTCTAAAATATTGTAACCTGGTCTCCGACTTAAAATATAGGTCACCTAGGAGCAAGTGAATGGAATTCCCAACAAATTAAGGATTTTCTAAAAAGAGAACGCAAGAATATCCAAGAAACAAAGAAACATTAAAAGTACCGGTGTAGTGGATCCTGTTCGTTTTTTGGGGGCTCAGGAGGTTAGCTTAGCTTTTTGACTTGCAGACCTGCCCCCCCGCCACCTAGTGACTTTTAACCTACTTAGTTTGCTCTGTTTTAGCCCATTTATTTTATCATTTCTTTTTAAATGGCTGCCATGTTTATAGTTAGAGAAATGTTTTGATTTTGTGTTATCAGTGTCACTCTGTGAAGGTGTCACTAACAGTGTCATAATCAAGTGATGTACTACGTAGGCACATCATGTCCCCTTCTTACTTATGGGTGACAGGAACATAATGTACACTTGATGGGTATTGTTTACATAATTGCCATCACAGGTATGCCTCCTTATCTATTGTTTTAGAACACAGCTATGTCAGGGGTCCTACATGGTCTGTCTAAATATACTTCACACAGACAGGGTTATCAGAGGGATTCCTACCAGATGCCATCAACGCCATCTATGCTGCACGCCACCTTGCTGCAGCAGAACCAGCCTTCGTGTCCCCACAGAGTCTGACCTCGACCTCATTCCAAGGTGACGAGGTCTGGGGAGCACTTCTCATGGACATGGTACTGGCAATTTAGGTTTATCAGAGCTAGCTCTCATTAGGTTAGAGATTAGGTTATCTATGCTAGGGATTTTACATCTCATGTATATTGTAAGATGGTGGTGATCTTTGTATTCACAACTCTCATCTTTACAATCATACTTCTTTTATTATGCATTATCTTAATCATTGCAGCTCATGCATTTTATCGTAGATTGCAGTCCTTTCAATAAATATATTGAAAACTTTCCTGCATCTCCTTCATTGCTTGTATGTGACTGAGACTTATTACTAACATGGGGGTAACTTCCATTTCACCACAATTCCCCTGAGATATCGCACTATAGAGTCCATGCATAAGACTAACAAAAATCACCTTTTACTGTTTGGGTTTTTGGTGAAGTACTGCTCGTGAGCCCAGAGGGTTGGGCTGACAGTTGCAACTTGTTGTAGGAGTGACTCTGTTGGCTACAAACAAAAGTGCTTTCATCCCTAAACCTGCAGTCTGGCCTGGGAACAAGAGTCCAACTACGACACTGGCAATAAGTAAAAATAACATTGCACTAGAAATATGGTACTAGGTCCTAATAGTAAATGATATTTTTAGCTGTCTTCTAAAATCTAAGTTGGTTGTAAGGCATTCTAGAAATTGGCTATTGTGCCATTCAGGACTGGAGCTGTACTAGTAGTTTCTTTATGTAACTACAGTAGAGGCTTGCTTCTGAATAAATCACACATCTCTTAATTTGACTCTTTTAAGCGCTTTTAGATTCATTCTAAAAGATAAATGTTTTTCCCACTTAGAATTCTTAGACTCTGGCTTTTGAGCTATCTCAAGACACAGAAGAGAACCCTCCATGCCCTCCAATGAAACAGAGTGTGGAACACGGACTGTTTTCACCTTGCCACTGACGTATTAGCCCGATGCAATGGGCTGATCATAAATAGAAGCCGCATAGCTGCTGCATGTGGAGATTGCCTTGGAGCCCACAAGTAAGTCATGTTTAGCAGTACAAGAGCAGTGCCCACTCAGCCAAAGTTCTTGCTGAGGTGCCGCACCCTTTCATGGTGACCTCCTGAAATGCTGCCCTTGACCAGCAAGTATCCCGCAGCTAGGGGGCAATAAACCACCTGACTACACTCACTACGACTGGCTAACCTCAGCGTGCACAGAGCACAGAAGCTACAAAGGTTAAAGGTGATATTTCTAGTCACAGCCCAACTCACGCTATCAGTGGCAATTAGTGGTATGTACTCACCATGTCACTGGGGATACGGATAGTGAATAGAGGACACTAAACTAATATTGGCCATTTAATGGAACATTCAGAAAACCTAGGCAGGTGCAGCTGCTCAGACGCACCTGGGCATGAAAGAGTGGAGGGTGGGTGTGCCAGTGCCTTCAAGGTTGTGGGAGGCGGACGCAAATTGCTCTGCCAAAACTGCCTACAGCAGCCACAATAATCAGTGCCCTTTTAAACATGCAGAGTTTTACCTTTTTAGAGGGGCGACTGAGGGTGTTTTTATAGAGATTAGGGTGTAATTGTAGCTCCCAACTATAAAACGGATAGTTGTGCACCTGACTGACAGTCAAGCACGCTTCTTTGATAAATGGCCAGGCCCCATTATTACAGATGCATTAGGACTAAGAGTTTTGGGCCCACTAGGGGCGTAATGGAGGCCCCCGCAGCACCTGTGGTGTGGGGGAGGAAGGACCCCAGGCTTCCCTGTTTTGGAGGGGGCCCCTCTCAATCTCTTAACTATCTTATTGCATGGCTTGCAAAATGCGTGCAATTGCTAAGGAATAGTTAATACTCTGGAAAGCCATTCTGCTTTACCGAACAGGCCCCTGCAGCAAAGATTGGGAGGGCGGCTTATTTAGGGGGCACTTATTGAGCCCAAGACCAATGAATATCTGGGAGACACCGAGGTCCGTCATCGTATTCTGCGGGGGAGCCCCATCATTTGGAGGTAAGCCACTGGGGCCTGCTGCTAATGGCCAAACACCTTGCAGTGTGCTGTAACCTGGATGGTAATTGACCATAAATTTCAAGCCTCTTTCTCTCAGTCATGCTGTGTGTGTGAATACGGGGCCTGCTGCTGCTATGGAGGAACTCACCGATCCTGGACTGCTGCAGTATCTTTGGGAGGGCACTTGCATATGGGGTTCAGCTAGTGGAGAATCAAGAAGGTTCTCATTGCGAGTTACATGGTACTCAGGAGACAGTGGACTCAATGATTTCAAGTTTATTCTGGGTCCCATGGTATCCGTGATACCGCATCCTCCCAAGCACTCCTAGAGAGGAACATTACTTGTGCGGCAAACCATGAATGTGTTGGAAGATTTTACAATTGCCTCTTTAGATCTGCCTATAAAACTTGTGCTTTACAACAAATTTAATTTTAAACTTCTATGAAACACACAATTTGACCCCATTTTAAAAACTTTTCTAAGGGACAAGGAACTCTCTAATACTTTGCATGTCATTTGTTGACATCAGGCTTTGGCCACTGAGTGCAATACAGGTTCGTAATTGTTTTGTCCCACTACTTAACATCACTACTGACCACTAGTGGCCCAATGTCCTGCAAGATAATTGTGATTTTGTTTCCCCTGTGCCCTACTTCTCCCTTGTCCTGCCTCACAATGCCCAATTATTTGACTCTCTGATGACATACAACAACTTTGAACTTACCTTACCTGAATTCGTCCTTCTGAATGACTCTATAGAATAGCATTGCGGTTAGAAAGTAGCCAGAATTAAATGGGTAGGGGGACAGGTTATATAAAATATCCTGCTGATTTTGCAGGCATGTGTGGTTCAGATGTCTGGTGGACATAATCAGGAGGAGTTGGTTCAAAAGTAGTGATAAAAGACATACGTGTATGCACTATACTTAAGAAAATCATGGTAGAATATAATGGCCTCTTTTGGAATCGGTAACAATCATGGCATAGCAGTCGGCTGGATTCTGTAGTTTAGTTTCATTGATTTGATCAGATTTTAATTCATGATCTGAAGGAATCAGCTTGCCTGGTTTATCTGAATCCAGTACTTTTACTTTTGGTATGGAAACAGTTTTAATGCACAGGTTGTAAAGTTTCCTTGTGTATAGAGTCTCCTCTATTTTATCTTTCAACAAATATTTCCCAATCCAACCAGCCTTTGATTGAATTAAAAATGAATGAATGAATGAATATCAGATTATCTCTTCTCTTTAACTTTCATTCGATTATGTTTGCTGCAAGTGTCTGCTGCTAATCTGCCTCTCCTGACAGTTCAATTACAATAGGCGCAAACAGATTTTTCTTTAGCAATGACAGTTTCTTTCCAACTAAAGCCAAGAACCTTCCATACACAGAATACGAAACACAGCAGAGAATGAAGAGGGTGCTATTAAAATACCCCAGCTGGTCTACAAGAAGGAATTACAAAACAACACCTTTAAGATATTCAAGCATACACTTTAACATGTTAATTCACCTTAAAAGGGATTCTAAAAATAAAAGATTGAAAAAACAAGAATGAACGCACTTTGCCGATATCCTCCTCCCTGCGGTTTAGGCGGCTACCCTCCCTTCCTAAAGCGTCCCACCCCCACTTTAACGCTATCCCCGTCCTGGTCTAATCCTGCCTCCAGCCCCTTTTCATTTACTTCATCTTTGTCCTCATGGCACTCTTTCTTTTCTTTTCCCCAATCACAATCTGGATATGTCTATGGAGCTGGAGCTTTGTATTCCTCGCGATAGGATCAAGTTATCTGTAGCCCCCCATGCTATCTCCTTAGCTCCTCTGCAATCACTGCTTTTCGGCAAGCGTAAAAACACTGTCATGCACTCGACAGATTATGAGCTAGAAATATTGAGCACTCCAGTAGACCCTCAAGTGGCGACAGCACAATGCTGCCTCCCTGCAGGTGCCTGCTTGTGATAGCATGATCTACCCCCCGCCCCTCCCACCGCCCAAAGCCATTACCCTGGCTCATTAGTCTCAATGTCTTATTTGTTTACTACTGTGACACGTATCCCAACTGAACCATTTTGAGCTGGTGGGGCGCACACCCTCCATGTATGGGAGCACTTTTGACTTGTATAGGTGTTGTATCATCGCCTTTTTCTGCCTGTTCCCCCTCTCGCCAGCCCGTCTTCCCGGGTCCCTGAGTCAGGGAGGAGCAGCTAGACTTTTCAGTGTACAGGGGTGTGGGTGTTCCTCTGCACACCGGAGAACGATGGATGCACTATGTAGCTAATGTTTCTCCAACAGCTGTAACGAATGTCACTCACTTGGCGACAGTGGTACTATGTACTACATTTGTGATTTGTTCCAATAAAAGATTGTGAAACAAAAAAAGAATGAACGCGCTGACATTCATGTACCACTTCCACTACAGGACCAAAACAGCTAAAGGCTGGGAAGCCTCTTCTACAGTAATGCCCATTTGTGATTACCAAAAAGCTTCAGTGTGGAAAAGCAATCTGCAAACTGCTTCATGACAAACTGAGGGGAAGCACATTTCAATCCAGTAATCATATACTAAGGCAACCGGTGTAAATCAAGAAACTGACACAAATAAGTAGGAAAGACGTGGTCGGGCTCTGGCTTTCTGAAATAATTTAACCAACTGATTCCAAAGACCATCCTACATTTACAGAATTATCCCAGTCTAAATGCAATGCGAGAGCTTGGATTATAATAAAATCAGTTTAGATCACCAGAAACTGTGTAAGGATGTTCCGTATTCCAGGCAAAACAAACCGATGTTTTGCTACAGGATCACTTCCCATCCAGTAAAAAACACCTTTCTGGTCGTTTACTTGTAATTTGGTGCCACTTAGTAGGCAGCAACCTTTGCTACAATTTATGGATGTACTGGACTTTAACCTGGCATCCTGGACAACCAGCAACCCAACCAAGTAATCCTTGGTTTTATCCTGCTGGAACCTGACCTTCATGGTCCTACATTCTGCTTTTATTGTGTTACATCTGATTTTCAAGACATACACTCTCACGTGAGATGAAATTGTGCAATACTTTGTCCACTTATGAGATATAATAAAATAGTCAAACATGCACCTGGAGGATGTGATGCACAAGCCTGAATCTAGCACTTACTCACACACACTGCTATAGCCACTGCACAAGTAGATTTGGTCTGGCCCATTGTACACATGCCTGTCGTCAGATAAGACCGTACCTTCGATGATGCATTAGCAATGCCCTAGATATGCTTTTTTTGCCTTTAGACTTACCCATTCACCTCTCAAACATCTCTGGTGGGCTCACAGACACTCTAGACCAGCTCTTAGAGATCTTCCGTAGGACCCCACAGACCATAAAGGATAGCTAGCTTTAAAAACTTCAATTTGTACATTTGATACCTCAACCAGCTCTCAATCAACATTTAAACAGCCCCATCTGGCCAATAGGCATTATTGCATGACCCCCAGAAATCTTCAGCATACCTTCAGAAACCATTAGAGGGTCCTCAAAAACACCCAGCTGGCATTCTGGAAATCCAATTGATCAATACATTCCCACAGTCAGCCCTCTGTGTAGCTTCAACTAGACCATGTCAGAATCTCTCAGCCTATCTTCAGATCCCCCCAACTGGTCCACCCACAGGTTACTGGTCTGCCTTTAGACACCCCCAACCGAGAAGATCTTCATTGGACATATAAGGCCGTCTGTCTGTATTAAGGTACTCCCAGCTGTCCCTTAATCATTTCCAGGCTACCCTGAAAGACCTTTGGCACATCATCAGACATTGTCACCTTACCCTCGGTAATTACCCCTAACCTGCCTTCAGAGACTCTTGATGTAGCCCCCTGAAACCAACATTCCATCAAAAAGCACCAGATCTCCTCAGAGATCCTCATCCCATCCTCAGTTATCCCCAACAGGTTCTTACACTCCTCTTGCTAGCCTTGGAGATCTTCTGTTGGTCCAAAGACACTTCTATCAGGCCCTTTAAATCCTCAGAACATCTCAGAGAAGTTTGGCTAGTTGGCCTTCAGACACCTCCTGCTGACTATTAGCGATCCTCAGCTTACCTTCAGCAACAGCTGGTCCATAAGCACCCTCAGTATTCCTTCAAAGAAGTCTAGCGGTCCACAAATGACCTTTGGTCACCTGCACATAGCCCTCCAAAAGTATCACCTAGCCCTCTGTGGCCCACAGCCTTATATCAGATGCATCCAGTCTGTCCTTGAACACCCCGAAATGTCCCTTAGAGATCCTTACCATGCCAACAGACAATATCAGTAGGCCATCAGCTAGGCTGTAGAAATCTTTGGTCTGCTCTCAGACATTCCCATCAGGGCTTTTGGCCCTAGCCACTTGACGCCTTCACTCTAACTTACGGCATCCCCTTTGTTAGTACTCTCAGAAACCTCTGGCTAGACCCCAGAAATGTCTGCTCCCTAGACAATTTTATTTGGCATATAGACACTTCCAGCAGTCCATCAGCCTTTCTAAAGACACCTCAATCTAGTATTTAAGTAACCCAGATATGCTGTCAGAGACCATTGGTGTGCCCTCGGGCACCTCCAGAATACCATTAATATCCAAAGACCCTCTTAGGGCCTCTACTCTCAAGTAGACCTTAAGCACGCTCAACTGGCCCTTAAAGACTATTGGTGTGCCCTCACATATATGCAGCATACTATGAAGAGGCCCTGAGCCTGTACTTGGTCACTCCCATCTGGTCACAGCACTTCACCATCTAGTACTTAGTGACCCTCGGTGTGCTATTAACCACCTCCAGCATGTCCTAAAAAATCACTAGGTTCACCCAGAAGGGCCCCAGAGCTCACTTCCAGACACATACATCTGACCTTCACAAAGTGTTATCTACCCTTTTGGACATCAGTTTTTTCCTCATATGTCAGTTCAACTGGCCTTCGTATTCCCTGAGAGATCTCGTCTTCATTTGGAACAAAATGTCTTGGGGTTGTGTTGTCTGTAGGGGCAATGCCCTTGTCTGCACCACAGCACACCTTTAAATGGATGCATGGGTGCAGACCTGCTCACAGCACTGTTACAGATAATGCAGTGTCCCCTGAGCAGCCACAAAGTCAGTTCTGCACAGGGGGCAGCACAATAAGAAAGGTGGAGCAGCTACTTGAAGCAGCCGATCTGTCTTTCACAGAGCAGATAGCATCCATCCTGCTTTTGAAAGGGGGAAAGAGATCACTCTGCAGGTGGGTACAGTAAGTGATTTGGAGTGCCTGGGACTACATTTCCCCCTTGCAGGTGTTGTCATTGGGGAGTGCACTAACTGTGATCTGCTTCTTCATGGCACGCAGTCAGTGTGCCTCCTGAATATCTCTTTGCCTTTCCATCTACATCCATAATACAGCAAGAGGCACATAGGTAAACTATTTCCTGCATCAAATTGGGGCCAGTAGGTTGAACTGGAAACAAAATCACACAGAAAAACTAAAGCTATATAGTGGACGTAAGAAACTGGGTTGTTGGTTGACTGGGGTGTGAGCCCTGGTCAAGCAGCAACCCCAATCCTCGTTAGGATAAGACACAAGCAAATCCCAAATTATTCTGTGCTCAACCCCTGGTAGCTTGGCACAGAGCAGTCAGGCTTAACTTAGAGGCACTCTGTATAGTATTTGTGCAACACTCTAAACAGTAACACAGTGAAAGCACAGCACACAAGATAGAGTAGTTTTAAGAAATAAACAAGAGCAGAACACCAAAAATTAAATTAGTAGAACCAGAGATATTTAATTTAAAAGTTTTAAGTCAAAATAGCACCAAAAAGCACAAAGTGCTACTGGGGATATCTGGTTGCGCTGGACCAGGACAAAGTCACAAGTTCACGCTGACCACTATGGAGCGCTGACCGGCTACAGGGACCCAGTTAGGCCCACTGAACAGAGTACCTTAGATCCTGGTTGTGGAGCGTTGCGTGGCTCTGTGTCGAAGATGTGTTGTGCAGCTGAAGCAGTGTTCCTTCTGAGTTGCAGCAAGGCTGCTGTGTGATGTCCTGTTGCGTTATTGTCAAGGATCCCAACAAGAGGCTTGCGATGCGAAGTCCTGCGTTGAGGATGCAGTGTGCAGCTGGTGATGCATAGGGTCCAAGAAGCAGCAAGACTGTGATGTGGGGGGAGTCATCGTCGTGGTTGGCCTCGACAGGAGATGCGAGGACCTGGGCTGTGGATGCCCCACCCGCCGGTTCAGTGTATTGGTTCGAGAACTGCGGTGGGTGATGTGAGTCTTTGCAATGAGCCCAATTCATCTAGCAGCTGTGATGCGTAGGTTCTGCTTGGGGATGCGCTGCTCAGCTAAGGAGATGCATTGGTTCTGGTCTGGATTGTTTGGCTCCGCAGAGGGGATGCATTGGTTCCATTAGCAAGCACCTTAGGCCCACTTCCAAGAGTCCAGGACTGGGGTGGCACCACTTGTTAGGGTGGACTTACAGATGGCAGAGTCCAGGTGCAGGTGCAAGGAAGTTGGAAGCCTGTAATGTCCCTGAGGCTTCAGACCAGGAGGCCAGCCAAATAGCCGTTAGAGTCACTCTGGGTTTAAGAGATGCACCTCCAGTCCTTCTCACCCAGGTTAGAGAGCAGCAGGTCAGCACAGCAAAGCAGGAGTCCAGTAAAGTGCAATCCAGCAGAGTGCCAGTCCTTGAGCAGCACAGTAGTCCTTCTTCGTGTCAGAGTATATGCAGGCCCAGAAGTGTACTGAAGTGGTCTTGTCTGAGGTCCAGTATTTATACACAGGTCCCCTTGATCTGGAAGGTGGGAGAAACTTCAAGGCAGTGGCTTTGAAGTGCAAGGAATTCTCTGCCTCCCTTGTCTTGGCTCCAAACTGGCTGGAGTGATAATACAGGGCTGATGGGCCTTTTGTGTGTAGACAGGACACAGCTTATTCAGGTGTAAGTGAGTCTGTGTCCAGCTCCTCTCTCCCACCCTGCCCGTGATGACTCATCAAGTCACATCTAAGCTCCCATTCTGTGTGGTTGTGCAGGGTGAATACACAAAGCCCACTGCCAACTACAGCCAGTCATGTGACCAGAGCCATGTTGCAGGCACCAAATGGCTAAGGTAAGAAAATGCTAACTCTCTAAAAGTGGCATTTTCACAATTGCAATTTAAAATCTGACTTCACCATAAGTTAAGATTTTAAATTGTGATTCTAAAAACACCAAAGTTGAAGGAGTTATCTCTTCCCAAATGGAAATTGCACTTATAAAATGTAATAAGGCAATGTCAATGTTATCCAATGGGAGAGATAGGCCTTACAGTTGCGAAAAAACAAATGTAAGAGTTTTTCACTACCAGGACATGTAAAACTAAGAAGTACATTTCCTACTTTTTAAATACATTGCACCCTGCCTTCTGGGCTGTCCAGGGTCTAACCTAGATGTGACATATGTATTTAAAAGGAAGGTTTGGGCCTGGAAAAAGTGTTACTTTGCCAGGTCGAAATGGCAGTTTAAAACTGCACACATACGCTCTGCAGTGGCAGGCCTGATAAATTTTTAAAGGGCTATTTAAGTGGGTGGCAAACCAGTGCTGCAGGCCCACTAGTAGCATTTAATTTACAGGGCCTGGGCACATGAAGTGTCACTTTACTTGGGACTTACAAGTACATTAAGTATGCTAATTGTGGATAAGCCAGAATCATCACATTTAGAGAAGAGAGCATGAGCACTGTAGCACTGGTTAGCAGTGATAAATTGTTCCGAGTCTTAATACCAGCAGAAACGAGGTGGAGAAGGAAAGTAAAAAGTTGGGGAAGACCACCCTAAGGCTAACAAATCTAACAGTGTCAATCATTGCATCAAGCATTTTAAAATAAAAACACTATCAGCACTTATTTGAACTTATCAGAGATCAGGCATTTCTGACCTAATTTCCACAAGAGCTGGTCCAGTAGTTAACAGTGTAGCCGCACTTCTCAGATAATTAGCCAAACACAAGGTTTCATTTGATAGTAATAACAGTTTACTTTGGGGACCTGGCCACAATGACCTTCAATAAGGGCACAGCAGCGTGGGGTAAAGGCTGTGGGCACATTAATTGACAAACAATGAATGTCAATGCGTTATGTGACAGTGAACGTAGCCATAAAACACAAGGCTGGTGACAGCATAAGCATACAGGGAGCATGTATCTGAGACCCACCTTGCCTAATGCAAGGCTACTACTCAACACTTATCCAACTCCTGGCAGAACCTAGAGACGACATCCAGAAGGCCAACAAACCAGTCTCCACTCACTTAGGGTCTCATTACGAGTTTGGTGGTCCATGGACCATTGTGTTGGCAGTCGAGGTCTGACCTCTGCAACCCGGAGGGTCCAAACGCCGTATTCAGAGTTTGACTATGGGACCGCCTAAAGATTGCCAGGGGTCCGCTGGTCCCGTCATACTGACTGTCAGTTAGTATGGTGGGAACTGCAGCGGTCCTTCACCATGCCGGTCAATGTTAGAGATCCTGCCATCAGGGCCACAATGGCCATTACGACCTGCCAGACTGCCAAGTTTTCATTGAGAATTCACCCGTCATGGAAAGCTTGGTGGTCCGGCAGGTAAGGGGCCCAAAACAGGGGGCTATAAGGGTTATGGCCACATGGAAGGGGAGGCAGGGACTTACATGTGGCCCCCCAAAAAATTTGGGGCTCAGTGCATACTGCCTACCATGCACGGCATGGTGCATGGGAAACATGCTGCCCATCGTACTGACAGGCAGGAAAACATGGCCGGCAGTAGCTCCACTGTACTGCCCCATGCCGCCACCCACCAGTCACTCCAGCCCCATGTAGAACTCTTAATACGATGGTCCTCAGACCATTGGCCAGACACCAATCGAAGCGGTCTGACAGTTGGACCACCAAACTCGTAATGAGGCCCTTAATCATGAGCCACAACCTTATTCCGATATTAAAAGCAAAACATCAGCAATCACAAGGAAGAGTTTCCCTTTTGGCTCAGAGACAACTGACCAGGTGGGGTGGCTCGGATATGAATCCAGAAAGTATAGCTCTTTTCTTTCTAAGATTTGTTTTATTTCTTCAGTCAAGGCACACCTACATGGACAGCTTTCCTCAAGTACAAATGTGTGGACCCATTCAATATAGGGTAACAGAGAGAGGCTAATCCAGCACTAATAATTCTGAAGGTCAGTGTGTGGTTGCTGTCAGTTTCTTCATCTGAGAGAGCGCCTTCAAAGTATGTAAAGTGTTTATGCTAACCAAGTATATTCCCTATAGAAGATGATTAGAGTTCAGCCCTCTCTGAAAGGGTTATGTATAGTTTTTTTACAATCTTTCAAAACTTTTAAACTTTTACAACTGAATGAAGTTTACAGATTTGTTTTTTGCTTTGGCAAATCTGTCTGAAATATATTTGCAACAAATTATGCCGCCTGTATCTTTATTTAACATTGTCAAAAGAAAAGTGTCCATATTGAGAAACTTTGCAAAATGCAAACTTGCCAAGAAAATGTCTGCAAAACAAGTGCCAGTATATATTTATAAATACTATTCAAACGTTTGCCATTCGAAACAAAACCAATCAAGATTACAACAGGCCTGAAAGACCATGTTAATCGTCCTAGAATTAAAGAGGAGCCAAAGAGTTGGCTCTTCATGTCTTGCAATCTATGAATAGATGAGACATTTAGGCCTAAATAAACAGCGCTGGCACAGTCCAGTCTGGAGAAGACTGCATTTACGACATATGCCTTGAGATTGACCGAGATGAATAGGAGGATTTTCTTCAAGAACCTCATCTGAAGGTAAGTTAACATGATGAGACTACTGTGATGATGATAGGACATATTTCTTTAAGATATCTGGTGAACCAACAAGGTAAAATGTTACATTGATCTTGTAAACAGCCCATAGAAATGAGCTTGTGGTATAATTAGCATCCACCTTAGGGTCAAGATTGTGTTTTGTCCGCTGACGTTTAACCACCCCCTCCTTCCATATTTTAAGCACAATACTGGATGCAAAAGAAGCATTTAACATGGAAATGACAGGAGGAATGGTTGGTGGGGCAAAAAACTTTAAGACCCTAGTCAGGCAGATGTCATCTGGGAGGCCTGACTCCAAGGAGATAAATACAGTGAAAACACCCTTTCTGAAATCAAGGGAGGGCCTCCAAGGGAAC
Source organism: Pleurodeles waltl (assembly GCF_031143425.1). Taxonomy (NCBI): domain Eukaryota; kingdom Metazoa; phylum Chordata; class Amphibia; order Caudata; family Salamandridae; genus Pleurodeles; species Pleurodeles waltl. Next base: position 291,459,369 of record NC_090438.1, read on the forward strand.
GATTGGATATAATATATCATCTTAAATTTTGGATCCTTGAGATGAAGTGAAACATGAGCCTGGTAGATACTCCCATGAAAATCTGTGTTTTTTTGTATAAGAATTAAGCCAGACTGTGACAAAAAGGCCTGAGAAGGCAAGGCAGTCATCATATTACAATCTGACGTGCATAACGTGTGACCACTTGAAATAAGGCCCTCGGAGAGTTAGTTGCCTGGCCAATTGAATTGCTACTAAAAGCCGTTTAAGCAGTAATGAGACATTTATTGAAAATATTTGAGTTGGTTGGTCAAAAGTTTGAAAGGGACAAACGTTAAAATTATGACTTAATTTGCATCTGGATTGGACAGAGAACCATAAGGTTACCAAAGAGAATTAAACAGATCACAAGCTTGACCGGAATCAAATTTATATCTCTTTAAGGTAATGAAGGGTGAAATGTTATAAAACTTCATCATTTCAGGTGGAGAGAAAATAACGTCTTCAGTGTGACCTGCAATGCAAGTGGGGCTTTTGACCGACTGATGGGGCTGAAGGAGGACATTGCCTCTGAATAGTTGCTTGCAAAACTGCATGTTTTCTCATTACCCAATATTATGGTCCTGGTTCCCTTAATAGAGGCCTCCTCACAAGATCTACATTTATTTTGGTTCTTTATATTTGTTTCACAAAACATAATGGGTACAAATTCTCTTGAGGAAGAGACAGAAAATATTTCTGAAATGCATAGACAAAATATCAGTTGCATCTGTAAATCTGGAGTACAATAGCTCTAAATTTTACATCAGTCCCTTAGTTCTATCTGGGTTTTTTCAGTTGGATTTCTTTGACAGAGTGGAAGCTCAGTTTCCTCTTTTTGGTTGCCATCCCTTTCACCACCACATATATTACACCTCAGCATCAAGGACAAACTGAGTAATTTCATTCCAAATTTAGTCAGTCCAGACCTAGGTATGTGACAGTGGATCTTTGAGGACACTGATGGGATAAGGTTAATTGTGGGATGATTTTTAATGAGGTGTTTTACTACCAGTGTGTTGAGAAGTGTGTAGAAGGCGTCTTTCATATATTTTATGTTAGAGTACTGGTGGGGATATTGAAGTATTCTAGGAATATGAGATGGATGTGTTTGCTGGAGGGAGAGATGATGATGTCTGAGAATATTTCTTGGAAGTGCTTGTTTGGCCCAGGCGTGCTGTATATTGGATACAAGGAGGCTGATCTGGAGATGGAAAGAAGGAAGTGGTAGGGAAGGAACTCAAAAAAACAAGGATGTCGTAGAGTTGCTAAGGGTAAAAGACCAGGGTGTCGTACGGATGACTGCTAATCTTTCTCCTGTGTCTGGTCTAAGTGTTGCTTGCTATATATATTGAGGAGGAGGATGTCCTGGATTAGTGTGCAAGAAAATGTAAACCAGGTTTCAGAGATGAAGAGTGCACAGAGAATGTGTTGGGTGATAATGCGGGCGATATCTAAAACAGGTATGACTGAAGAGTGTGAGTTAATGAGTTTCAATTAAGTATTTTTGGGAGGAATGTGTATTCTACTGAGTGTGGATGAGTTTAGAGGTGCTAAATGTGCAAATGAGGTGAATGTTTTAGTCTGGTCTGAGTCGGAGTGTGGAAATGGTGTGAAATTAAACATTTCCAAAGCTTCTTTGCTATGATATTGAGAGCAAAAATATTGTGGTCCAACAATATCAATGAAAAATTACTGAAGACAAAAATATCTGCTTTACATCCTTACTATGTAAAGTACAAAAAAATTAACTACAAAAACATAGTGGACAAAGATATCAACATTACATAATGAATTATATATATTTAATGATTTAACATAACTATAAAATATATAGGCCCTCATTATAATTCTGGCTGTAATAACGGGCTACCGCTGAGGTGACGGCCTCCAATATACCACCGCGGCGGTGATCATCCGTCCACCAGATTATGAGCACTGCCTGACTTCCGCCACAATAAGTACACCAACACTGCCCCGTCAGTAGAATGCCGCCAGCTGTATTTTGAGCAGAAATACGACCTGGCGGTGTTCTGCTGGCGGGGCCCTGCTGGCGGTAGCAGCACCTCTTCCTGTTCCCTGCCGGACGACCTCCTCGCCAGACAAGGTAAGTCAGGTGTCCGATAGGGGAGAGGGGTGGGAGAGTGGGGGGTGTTGTGTGTATGTGCCTGAGTGTGTGAGTGCGTGTGTGAATGTGTCTGTGTGTGTGTTGTATGCGTGTGAGTGAATGTGTGTAAGAATCGTGAACTGAGTTTGTGTCTGCATGTCAGTGTGTCTGTATGTAAAAATGTGTGTGAATATATCTGGACGAATGTGTATGTGAATGCGTGTATGCCAGTGAATGAGTGAATGCGTGTATCAATGGGGTTGGTGGGGTGGAGGGGGCTTGCTGATGTGTCAGGTGAGGGTTGGGGGGGTGAGGGAGCCACCTACCACTGTCAGGGAAGGAATTCCTTGTCACCGGTAGGGCCTACCACCATGGTTTTCGTGGCGTTGCTTATGCCACGGAAACCATAGCGGTAGGCTGGCTCATAATGCCGCCGCCGGTACTCTGTGGGCCGCTGAGTCAGAGATTGACATCTCCAGCCCGGTGGCTCATACGCGGTATGAGTGGAGAAGTGGCGGGTTGGCTGCAGCCAACCACCCACTTTCATAATGTCTGGGTATGTACCACCAGCCAGTTGGACGTAATACCCCCACATTAACCTTAGCGGCCAGAAGACCGCTATAGTCATAATGAGGGATATAATCTAACATTAGCTTGTATACAGAAATATATAATAAAAAAGATATAAAGATAAATGTAAGAACTTTAGAATACTAACTTCAAAATACATTTAAATTAAAACAAACTAAAATTAATAGACAAAATATTAAACAAAAATATAATGAAATATAAATGTACAAATATTTAACATTATATAAAAACACACAAGTAAAATTGAAGATTGAAAATGAAATTATGAAAAATCTATGTTGACAAATGTTTATATTTATTTTTTCAAAGCAACCAAATATTGATACATTTTCTTTATATAATTTAATTTTAATAATTTACAGACTTAACAAACAAAATAACCCTACAAACCCAACAACCCCCTATTATTTTATGATGTATGAAATATGTTCAAACATTACACTAAGACATTGAAAGCAGACAGAGGGGCTGGAGCAGGGCCAGATGCAAGAAGGACTACATCAACCAGCAGCCCAAGCCAGCTGGTCCTCCTCCCAGAACAGACCCTCGGAGGCGCATGCCTTTTTGAACATTTGTGCTCTCCCACAGTGCAGGTTCATTGAAAGGAGACAGAGGGGCTGGAGTGGGGCTTGACACAAGAGGTATTACATCGACCAGTAGCCCAACCCAGCTGATCCGCCCCCAAGGGCAGATAGCTGAAGGCACCTGCCTTTTTTAAACATTTGTGCTCTCCTGCAGTGAGGAAAGTGCACAGGATGCACCCGGATGCTTGCCCTGGCCAAGAGTGGGCCTGTGTGTGCCTTTCCATGGCTGAATGAGGTTGGGCCACCTCTCTTTGGCTTGCAATTTGCCTGCTCCATGTTATTTATCAGGGTTCCTAATAAGGTAAGAGCAATGGGGAAAAGGAAAACTACAATGCTGTCTTCCAAAGAACATCCCTTGTCTGCATCTATTACAAACTTTTTAACCAATGGTATGGCGACAATAGGAAAATGGCTCCCTGTTGCAGTTACCCCCCACTTTTTGCCTGATACTGATGCTGACTTTACTAAGAAGTGTGCTGGGACCCTGCAAACCAGGCCCCAGCACCAGTGTTCTTTCACTAAAAATGTACCATTGTTTCCACAATTGGCACACCCCTGGCACACAGATAAGTCCCTTGTAAAAGGTACCAGCGGGACCAAGGGCCCTCTGACCAGGGAAGGTCCCTAAGGGCTGCAGCATGTGTTTTGCCACCCTAAGGGACCCCTCACCTAACACATGCACACTGCCATTGCAGATTGTGTGTGTTGGTGGGGAGAAAAAGGCAAAGTCGACATGGCATCCCCCTCAGGATGCCATGCACACAAAATACTGCTTGTGGCATAGGTAAGTCACCCCTCTAGCAGGCCTTAAAGCCCTAAGGCAGGGTACACTATACCACAGGTGAGGGCATAGCTGCATGAGCTATATGCCTCTACAGTGTCTAAGTCTATTCTTAGACATTGTAAGTACAGTGTGGCCCTATTAAGTATACGGTCTAGGAGTTTGTCAAAACGAACTCCACAGTTCCATAATGGCTACACTGAGTACTTGGAAGCTTGATATCAAACTTCTCAGAATAATAAGCCCACACTGATGCCAGTGTTGGATTTATTAAAAAATGCACATAGAGGGCATCTTAGAGATGCCCTCTGTATTTTACCCAATCCTTCAGTGCAGGACTGACTAGTCTGTGCCAGCCTGCCACTGAGATGAGTTTCTGACCCCATGGGGTGAGAGCCTTTGTGCTCTCTGAGGCCAGACACAAAGCCTGCACTGGGTGGAGGTGCATCACACCTCCGCCCTGCAGGAACTGTAACGCCTAGCAGTGATCCTCAAAGGCTCAGGCTTCGTGTTGCAATGCCCCAGGGCACTCCAGCTAGTGGAGATGCCCGCCTCCTGGACACAGCCCCCACTTTTGGTGGCAAGCCCAGAGGAGATAATGAGAGAAACAAAGAGGAGTCACCCTCCAGGCAGGACAGCCCCTAAGGTGTTCTGAGCTGAGGTGTCCCATGCCTTAAGAAATCCTCCATCTTGGTTTTGGAGAATTCACTCAATAGGAATAGGGATGTGCCCCCTCCCATCAGGGAAGAGGCACAAAGATGGTGTAGCCTCCCTGTAGAACAGTAGCCATTGGCTACTGCCCCCAGACCTAAACATCCCCCTACATTCAATAGTTAGGGGCAACCCTGAACCCAGGAAATCAGATTCCTGCAACCTACAACTAGAAGAAGGACTGCTGACCTGAAAGCCCCGCAGAGACGACAACTGAGTTAGCTCCAGCCCTATCGGCCTGTCTCCAGACTCAAAGAACCTGCACAGCGACGCATCCAGCGGGACCAGCGACCTCTGAGGACTCAGAGGACTGACCTGCACCTAAAGGACCAAGAACCTCCTGAGGACAGAGGCTCTGTCCAGAAACAACAACAAAGCAAGTAACTTTAAAGAGACTCTAACTTCCTGCCAGAAGCATGAATCCTCACACTCTGCACCCAACGCCTCTGGCTTGCGTACAGGACAACCAACACTGCAGAGAGGACTCCCAGGCGACTCCAATGACATGGACACTCTGAGTCGACCTCCCTGCACCCCCACAGCGACGCCTGCAGGGAGGATCCAGAGGCTCCCCCTAACCACGACTGCCTGGTAACAAAGGAACCGGACGCCTGGACCAAGCACTGCACCCACAGCCCCCAGGACCGAGAGGAGTCACCTACCAGTGCAGGAGTGACCAGCAGGCGGCCCTCATCCTAGCCCAGTCGGTGGCTGGCTCGAGAAGCCCCCCGTGCCCTGCCTGCATCACCAGAGTGACCCCCAGGTCCCACCATTGTTTTCAATACAAACCCCAACGCCTACGTTGGACACTGCACCCGACCGCCCCTGTGCCGCTGAGTGGGTGTTTTGTGTGCTTGTGTGTGTCCCCCCCCCAGTGCTCTACAAAACCTCTCTAGTCTGCTCCCCAAGGACGCAGGTACTTACCTGCTAGCAGACTGGAACCGGAGCACCCCTCTGTTCTCCATAGACGCCTATGTGCTTTGGGCCCTCCTTTGACCTCTGCACCTGACCGGCCCTGTGTTGCTGGTGCTGTGGCTTTGGGGTTGCCTTGAACCCCCAACGGTGGGCTACCTATGCCCAGGAGACTGACTGTGTAAGTGTTTTACTTACCTGAGAAACTAACGTTTACTTACTTCCCCCAGGAACTGTTGATTTTTGCAGTGTCCACTTTTAAAATAGCTATTTGCCATTTTAACCAAAACTGTGTGTGCACTACTGTTTTAAATCAAAGTTCTATACTTTTTTTTTAACATGTTTTTATTGATTTTTCAAAAGAACCATACATTGTACTACATACAAGTGTTATCCATGACAGGATGTTGATGGTTTCAATAGGTCGTTAGGTTCTCACAGATTTAGATTAACAAACAACTAAAGACATTCGTACACTTCCGGGTCTGAGCAATCTGATCAGTATGTTTGGATTTGCCTGCGCAAGTAATTAGCGCGTTTTATTGTGGGGGGGTTCCGTCGCCGCCTAAGATGGGGTCTCTGCTTCTGCGCGGGGGAGGAAGGAGGGGTGGGCGGAGGGGATGATGGGGGGGGCGCGAAACATTGGGATGCTGGTGTCTATTGATTGGGCGCACTAGCCTACAGGCATTGCCTGACGCGTGTGCACTCAGGGTTTTGGTGTATTGTCAGTAAAGTTGAGATGTTGTTGACGGGTGTGTGTGCGTCCCCCAGCAGAATGCTGTATTGTAGCCGGGTCCGAGCCCGCGACCACCTGGGTAAGCACGGCTATCCATGGTTCAAGGGGGTTTTTCGTCGTTTTTTGCCTCTAGCCTTGAGACTAATGTGCTCCAAGTTTCGCAACCCGCGTGTCGCAGTCCCCCCGCGCTAGGTTAATTAGTGCCTGGTGCTCAGCGCAAGTCCATCGTAATGTGAGGGTGAGCCAGGCTTTCAGGTTGGGTGCATTGGGGGCTTTTCAGTTCATGGCTATCAGTCTTTTGTACATTGCATAAGCTAGGTCCACAAACCTGTGCAAGTGTTTGTGTTTTTTCGTCCTTGTCCTAATGCCAAGTAGGCAGGATTTAGGACTTGCGTCCAGGTCGAGACCCGTCATTTCTGTTAGTGCTTTAACCACCCCAGCCCATTCCCCCTGTGCCCGTGGGCACTCCCAGACCATGTGATAAAACTGCACTACTGGTGTTTTGCATCTGGGGCAGGTCGGGTCCGTCCCGGGAAACGTGTTTGATCCTGGCTGGCGTTAAATATGTCTGGTGTATGTAATTAAACTGTGTGTATCGGAATCTGGGGTTTCTTGAGACCTCACGTGTGGCTCAGGGCTTTTGGCCATTCTGCCCTTAAGATCGGGGTAGGCAGTACGGCGTTCCACCTCTCCCAAGGTTTTAGCAAATTGGGTTCCGGGGGCTTATTCAGAAGTTTATATGAGTTTGAGACTGCTTTGGCTTGGGTGTCGCAACTCAGCATATGATGCAGGCTAGCTGAGGTGTCTGGTTCTAAATCTCCAGATGCCCATGTTTTTCTAATTAAGTGGCATATAGCGTGGTAGGCCAGGATTTGTCCCGAGCTCACTGCTGTAAGGGCTTGCATGGATTCGAAGGACATTAATTTTCCTTCTCGAAGCAGTCTCCCACTGTGTATATGCCCGCATCCGTCCAGGTTGCGGGTGAATGTGATCCAGTCTCCGCCCACCCGGGAAGCCGTTCTAGCGGGAGAAGGGGTGAGTAGGGAAGTTCTTTTGCATCTTTTTGAATACACCTCTTCCAGCATGCGTGTGCCGCTGCCATCAATGGGTTTTCGCGTGAGCTTTTGGCTTGCTTATTCGTAAGCCATACGAGCAGAGGGACTCCCTGAAGTCGGATCTTCAGCCAAATGGATTCCGCTGAGCTGGGCCTGTGGATCCAGTTCAGTATCCACTGTAACTGTGCTGCCGCGGAGTAAAGCTCAAAGTTTGGGGCGCCCAGCCCTCCCGCAGCAACCGGATAATGTAGCGTGGTGAGTGCAACCCGCCTTCTGCCCTCTCCCCACACAAGTTGCAGTAGGATAGCATTCAGACTGTTAAAAAAACCTTTGGGAATAATGAGTGGCAAGGCCGCGAAGTGATACAACAATCTAGGTAGTATCAGCATGTTTGCTAAGGCCACCTTGCCCAATGGTGAAAGTGGTAGTTTATTCCAGAATCGCATTGAGCCCTTCATAGAGGCCACCGCTCTCCCCAAATTACCATCCCTAAGATCCTCTGTTCTGTGGTAGATGTTGACCCCTAGGTATTTAAATGTGTCGAAGCACCATTTCAAATGGCCTGCCGGGGCATTCTCTTGTTTCGCTGAGGGCCAAATGGCTAGTGGGAATATACAAGATTTTCCCCAGTTGACTATTAGGCCGGAGATCCCTCCAAACTCAGATAGCAGCGACATCACCGAGGGCAACACCTCTTCCCCTCTGCATATGTATATCAAGGCATCGTCTGCGTATAGCGATATGGCGTGGAGGGTCCCGCACCTTACTACCCTCCACTCTTCTTTTTTGGCGCGAATGCGTGCGGCCAGTGGTTCCATCGCCAAAGCGAATAAGAGGGGGGACACAGGGCATCCCTGTCTTGTGCCCCTGCTGATCGAGAAGCTCCCTGATATGACTCCACTTGTTTTCACCCTGGCCTGTGGGTCAGTGTACAGTATGCGTACCCACCGCGTGAATTTTGGGCCAATACCCATTTGCTGCATGGTGGCGAACAGAAAATCCCATTCTAGTGTATCGAACGCTTTTTCGATGTCAAGTGAGATCACCGCTTCCTCAGATGCGTTCGGGAGAGTGTCGCTCATTACGCTCAGCAGCCTTCGGATGTTTAGAAAAGTGTTGCGCGTTGGGATGAATCCATTCTGATCCTCGTGTACCAGGGTGTGCATGTAGGGAGCTAACCTATTGGCCAGAATTTTACCAAGTATTTTACAGTCTAGATTCAGCAACGATAGGGGTCTGTAGGATTTAACGTCAATTGGGTCGCGCCCTTGTTTCGGGAGGACCACTATCATTGCCTCCCTCATTGTGGGGGGTAGAGTCCCGTTGGCCCATGCCTCTTCAAATACTTTCAGGAGGTGTGCGTTAAGGTGTGTCGAAAAAGTAGAATAGTATTATGATGGAAGGCCGTCTGCCCCTGGAGCTTTATTCCTAGGTAGTTGTTCAAGGGCCTTATTGAGTTCTCCTAATGTCAGGGGGGCCTCTAGTATCTCTCTATCTGTTTGTGTAAGTTGGGGCAGGGGTGAGTCCGTCAGAAAGGACCTGAGTTGTTGGGTGGTGCATGATGTACGTTTAGTGTATAGTTTTGTGTAATATTCCCTGAACGCATCGTTTATTTCTTCCTGTGTGGTTGCCAGTGCACCTGGGCCTATTTCTATTGCCCCGATCGGGGGGCGCTGCCGGTCCTCGCGCAGGAGCCATGCAAGTAGCCTACCCGATCTGTCGCCTTCCATTTGTAGTCGGGTCAAGTGGTATTTGTGATCGTGAAGGCGTAGTGTGGTGTCGGCGGTAGCATATTCTGCGCGCGCATCTTTTAATGTCGTGTATGGTGTTTCGTTGCGGGCCACTGCATTTTCTAGTGCTCTTAATTTCTTCTCCAGCTTACCGACCTCTGCGTGGAGTGTACGTCTCACCCCCCATGTGGTAGAGATACAGTGGCCATGAATCACTACTTTGTGTGCGTCCCACTCCACTGCTCTTAAGTTTGTGGTGCCAGTGTTTAATTCCCAGTACTGTTTTAGCGCTGTTCTCAGTGTCTGTGAATGCTGGGTCCTGTAGGGCTTACACTTGAAGTCTCCATGTTGGGATCGTTTGGCGCTTCCTACCCCAGTCCAGGGTTATTTTGAGCGGTGAGTGGTCCGATAGTGTCTTAGCTAGGTATTCTATCCCACTGGCTGTTGTGCAGATTTTCTGAGTGCCCCACAGTAAGTCTATCCTGGTGTGCACCTTATGTGGTATTGAGTAGAATGAATATTCCCTATGTAATGGATGCTTCACGCGCCATATGTCATGGAGGCCCATATCACTGGCCCATGCTAACCGTGGGCGTCTGGAGTATCTATTAGTTGTCGCTTGTGTGGGGGGGTTAGACCTGTCCAACGCCGGGTCCGGCGTACAATTAAAGTCTCCACCCCATATAGCAGGTGTTTCAGGATTCACTAATAATGCTGGGGTGAGCATACTCAGAAACTCGGGCAGCGCGTTATTGGGAGCATATATCCCTATAAGTGATAGTTGTTTGCCGTCTAGTCTGCCCTCCACTACCACATACCTGCCTCCCTGGTCTATCCTGTGTGATGTTTGGAGGAAGGGGATGTTCCCTGCTATCCATATGAGAACCCCTCTCGCAAAAGTTGAGTAAGATGTACATACTATCTGCCCCCCCCATTTACTCCGCAGTTCTTGCAGGTCTGGATCTTGCAGGTGAGTCTCTTGTAGGATTGCGATGTGTGTGCCCTGGCGTTTGAGTCGTGCGTGCACCCTGGATCTTTTGCTCGGGGTCCCAAGTCCCCTAACATTCCAGGTAACTATATCATATTTATGTGTACTATAGGCTGTGGGTTGGGCCATGTTTTATTTTGTAAGGGTATGTCTGGCACCCCACCTCCCAATAGGACCCGGCCGGTTCCCCCGACCCCCGTCGCATCAGCAGTCGGGCCCCCCTGTCTTGGCAATGTTCCCTGCGGTATGAACAGACCTGTAGTGTACAAACTAGTAATTACCCTCTTTCCCTCCCCAATTGGATCCCATCCCCAACTGTGAACTTGCAACAAAATACACCCCCCATTGGGGTGCGAACAAAACTTTGTCCATGTGGATATCTGTGGGGGAGCAATGTTACTGTCTGGGTGCGGCTCGTTATGGGGCTCGCATCCTTCTGCAGACCCGGTCTGCGGATGTTTTGGAGCGCTCCCGGGTTGAGCCAATCCCTCCCCTCCCCCGTGTGCCCCCGCCGCCAGCTGCGCGCAGTTTGGGTGTAGGAACTATTTCCAAGAATAGAAAAAAAAAAGATACATTTGTTCAGGTGTGATAACCACCCACTTCCCGTGGGGGACGCGAAGTTCAGTTCTACTCCTCAGTTGTGGCGGCCGGTCCCAGCGGGGGGGCGGGTCAGTGATACTCGTTCAAAGTGTGTCTGCGGTCCTAGGGGTGAGCTCCGGGCCTTTCAATGCTTCTGTTAATGTAGAGTCCGAGCTGATCGAGTCCGATTCCGAGCTTTCCTCCAGATGTGTCCTGAGATCCTCGAAGGAGTTCTGTGTCAGCAGGGGAGTTTCTTTCAGAACTCTGGCTCTCTCTTCTGCGGCCTGTTTCTCCGTGGGTTGTCCCCTGGGGCGTCTCTTGGAGCGTTTCCGAGACGAGGTCGTTGACCAGTTCTCGTCAGTGGCGGTTGCATCATGGGGGTGGGCGAGCCCCTTGGCATGCATCCACGTCCAAGTGTCCTCCGGCGAAGTGAACACATGGGTGCGTTCATCTACTGATACTCTCAATTTGGCTGGGAATAGTAGTGCGTACTTTATGTCATGTTCACGGAGGCGTTGCTTTATTTGGACATAGGAGTTGCGTTGCTTTTGCACTTCCTGAGTGAAGTCTGGATAGGCGTGAACAATTGAGTCCTCATACTTGAATGGGCCTTTGTTGCGGAACTGCTGCAGTATAGCATCACGGTCTCTGAAATTCAGGAACCTGGCTATCTTCGGTCTTGGGAGTTGGCCCGGCATCGGGGGTCGTCCAGGGATCCTGTGCGCTCTTTCTACAGAAAAGAATTTCGATGGGGCTCCATTCAGAACCTCTTTAATTAACCAGTGTTCCAGCAAGAGTTCGGAGTTTTGATCCAGTGATTTTTCAGGGAATCCGAGGAACCGTATGCGGGATCTACCCTCTGCCTCTTCCGCTCTTCTCAGCAGTGTCTTTACTTCTGCGTCTAAGCGGAGAATTTGTTTTTGGTTGTCCGCTACTGTGGGGGCCAGTTCATTTAGCACCTCTTCCGTTGACTTCACCTTTTCGGATAATTTGCGGTGGTCTACTCTAAGGATATTCAGGTCTTGCGACACCGTGTCTATCTTGCTCTCCAGTGAGGATTTAGTATCCATGATTGCCTGTAGCACTTTCTCGAATTGTGAGGAATGTGCCTGGAGTGTGGTTTCCAGCGACTGCAGGGTAGGTATGAATTGTTGATCGCCAGGTACCGGTCCGTGCGTGTTCCGGTCCTGGCTTTTTGACGATTTGGACTTCCCGGCCATTTTGCTTTGTCCGTAGTTGTCCTTTAAGTGGATATACTGCTCCACCAGGTGCAACCAAGCAGCTGAGCTCGTTGGTAGCACACCTGCACCTTTTTCGTGTGCGTCCTCATTCCACTTGCACCCACGCGGTCACCCACGTTCCCTGGACCGTTCGGGCAGGGGGGGGCTACACGTCCTCACGGGTCAATGCCGGTGTGCACTTCAATTTTTTGGGGATTTCAGCCCTCCTGTTGGTCTCCAAGATAAGATCTGGCTCGGGCGGGCAGGGGCTCCCCGTCGCTGGGCCCATCAACCAGCGTGGGCAGAAGAGAGGCGGAGGGGGGGGGGCAAGGCCCACGTGCTCCTACCATTTCCCCGCTGACAGCTAATTCCGAGCCCTAGATCCTCTGACGAGATGGGGGGGAGAGGGTCCTTCCCGTGGGTGTGCGCCGAGCGAGCTCCAGGCGCTCACGGATCCCCCGCAGCAATACGGCGCTTACACGGTGGGGCGGCGCCGCTCGCCACGAGTCTTGTCTAGGCCTGGTCTAGTCCGGCTGCTGGTGCCTTACAGGTTGTAGCAGCAAGTTCCTCCTGCGGACCCCGGGTCCTATCTTAGGGGGGCGCGCCTCGCCAGCGGGTAGTGAAGAGGGGGCACCCTCAGGGGTCCCGGGCAGCTGGTTCTCTGTTTCCCACTGCCCCCGTCCGCGCGGGGGGGATCCTTGGTGAGGGGGAGGGGGAGAGCAAAGGGTAAGGCTCGCTACCTCCCCAGAGCGAGTACCTCCCACCGCCGCGCACCCACCGGCCGGAGTTCGGAGCACCCCCTCAAGGAAGATGGCGGCCGCTGCTCCTTTGACGAAGCCGATTCTTCGGCGGCCTCCCGCCTGGGATCAATGCAGCTGTTGGTGGGTAGGGGGTACCCGGAGTAGATCCCCCCTCAGCCTCCGGGTATTGATGCCGCAGGAGCGCCTTGCAAATGTGCTACGGCGGGCCCAAGACAGGGCACCGCCTCAAGGAAGATGGCGGCTGTGGCTCTTTGAGGAAGCCGATTCTTCGGCGGCCGCTCCTCACGGCCGCCCGACTGCACTCGATGCTGCTGTTGGGAAGCATGGGGCACACGGAGCGGATCCCTCCTCCGGTTTTAGATGTTGGCGCCCCGGGAGCGCCCTGCAGGTATGATACGGCGAGCCCAGGACGGAGCGCTTAATTAAGCGTCCCTCCCGGTCGCCATTTTGGCTCCTCCCCCCATCAAAGTTCTATACTTACCTGCGTGAATAACCTTGCAATTTATGTACTTACCTAAAATTTGAATCTTGTGGTTCTAAAAATAAATTAAGAAAATATATTTTTCTATATAAAAACCCATTGGCCTGGAGTTATGTCTTTGAGCGTGTGTCCCTCATTTATTGCCTGTGTGTGTACAACAAATGCTTAACACTACCCTCTGATAAGCCTACTGCTCGACCACATTACCACAAAAGAGAGCATTAGTATTATCTAATTTTGCCATTATCAACCTCTAAGGGGAACCTTTGGACTCCATGCACACTATCTCTCACTTTGAGATAGTATATACAGAGCCACCTTCCTACAGCGGCCATTAGTAGTGAGATTGAAAGTGTGGAAGAGCAATTAGGGGCCACTAAAAAAGCACTTTTTACTGCCCCAAGGGTTATGAACGCAGGTGGCACTCAATCCCCTAGCTTAACTACAAACAACAAAGTAATCTTAGCTACTAACCTATGTACCTATAATGACAAATTTGTTATTGACAGTAATAGCAATGACTTGAGCGGAATAGCATAGTGAATCTTCTCCCTTCTAAAAAGGCCACAAATCTTAGAAAGAAAACAACTGCCAGCTCTAAAAGACTCGTTTAGTAAAGAATTCCATTGGTTATTCGTGGATGGTAGATGGCAGGGAAGATGCAACCCTTGCCCTTTTTACTGCTGCCCCTAAGACTGTTCTGTCTAACTTCTTCGAGCCATTACTTGATACACTCTGGAGCATAGATGCCTCGACCAAAACCCTGATTTACCAAGGTAATATTGGGAGTATATACTATGCAATTCCATTAAGTGGTCCATCAGGCAGCACCACAGGAGGAGGCACCTGCCTCTCAACTGGACGGTGAGCGGGAACTACAGGTAAATGAGTTTTATGGTGGCCCTGATCCTAATTTGAACACCTATAGGGGCTCATTACAAGTGTGGTGGTCTGTAGTCCACCACACTTTCAGTGCCAGTCTTGACGTCTGCCAATGCGGCAGTCCGACCGCCACATTACAACCCTGGCGGTTGGACCACCAGCGAACCACCAGGTCCAGCAGGATCTTGGATTCCGGCGGTCTGGTGGTGGTGGAGGTTCTAATCCACCAGGGCAGCTCTGCAAGCAAGACCTCATACTCCTCCAGCAGGTTCATGGTGGTAGCACTGCCATGAAAATGCTGGTGGAGAACAGGTGCAGGGGCCCACAGGGGGGCCCTTGCACTGCTCATGCACTTGGCATGGGCAGTGCAGGGACCCCCCCAGCCGCCACCCTCACAATGTTCACTCCCCAATGGGAAGTTTGCCGCGTAGACGGCGGCCACCCTGTCAGGAGTTTGGCAGACAGCGTTTTCTGTCTGCCAAACTCATAATGAACCCTATAGTGTGCAGAAGGAAGGAAGGTCAATTTATGGCTTTTTCTCGATCCAAGGGTCACCAGCAACTAGCCACCTCATCTTTGTGCAGGGGGGAAATCCTTTCCACAGCCCGAAGCTTGGATTGTACAACAACCAGCAAGACATTACATTTGCCCCAAGAGGCCGCACCTTTAGTTATCGTCTTAAAGAATGTCCCTTTACTGGACTCCAAGACTTCAGAAAATATGTACCAGCTAAAAAATTAGGTGGTATACTGGCTGACGAGGTCAACAGATATTTTTAACTGTGAGAGTATAGCCAGTAATATAATCTTGGTGCACCATTGGGTTGGCCCTTACCCAAAAAGAGAACAAGGGGAATTTATAGTCATTAACTTCAGGGCTGAATAAGTGGTTAGGACCCTGTTGGAAAGGCTGCATGCAACTTGTCCCTGTCATCTTTCCACCATGGCTGTTTCATTGAAGTACTTTTATAAGCCTTCAGACCCAAATGCATTCAGGGTTTCCTGTGCCTGTAGTACCTTTCAAATTCCAACTGGTTTTCCTTTCTAGAACATGTTGATTGACTCTGTAATGCAGACTTGTCAGCAGGGACTCCCTCATATCTCAGCAGAGAGGATCGCCAAAGACCGCAAAAACACAGGAGGGATTCAATTCCCTCAAAGCGCAGCACTATTCTTTGTACAACTCATTACATGTCTTTAAATTCCCTGTTGGTAAGTGCTGATCAAGACTTGCTTCCACGAGTGACTCCTTTGGTGACAGAGCTTTTGCTCTCTACTGATGAATGGATTTGCCTTTGTGAGTAGCCATTTCATCTAATTCTAACAACTGTCAGGGGGACTCTGTAATGGACAACTTAGTGGCGCTGATGCCTGGATCTGTTCCCAGTTTCACTGTTTCCAAACCCAAATACAATTGTATGTTCTAGGGTGTGGCTGGGCTCTCTAGGAAACTAGATAATGCTGAATGATTTGATACTTTTACGAATTATAACATTGTATGCCTACAGGAGACCTGGTCACACAAAGCTGTGTTTATAAATGGGTTTTCTTCTATTCACACCCTGACCGAGCCTTCAAGAGGGGGCCATCATAAAGTCGGGCTTTTGACCTTGATTTCAATCTCTTCAGGCTGACATACTTAAAACATTTCTTAATTCTCCCTACTTTCAGATTGTAACACTTCGGGTCAAATCTAGGGAAATGTTGGTTGTTGTTATATTTTACCATCTTAATTTTGTTTCTACTATGCCAGAAATAGTTGTCTCCCTTGAGTACACATTCAATAAGATCTGTGAATTTAATATGGATTTTGTAATAATTTGGGAGGGGATTTCAATTGTAGATTATGCCCTACCTCCAAGAATGTTATACGTGGGGCAATATGTTGTGATCTAGTGGATTACACACATTTTGAGCACACACCTTGTGGAGACATTTTTTATTCTATCTTTAACATCTGAGGGGCTGACATGGGAGCCAAAGCCACAGAGGTGGCTTTATGCTAGGTGTTCAAAAGCCCATATGGATCTCATCTCTGCCCTGAAACGTTCCTAGGGATAGGGGGATTGTATGAACTTGTAGGGTGAACTATAAACAAGCAATTGCTGAGAGGAAAGACCTGATCGGGAGAGAAGCATGGGAAAAAGTATACAAAGCAACTAAAAGAAATGCTACCCTACTTTTCTGGAAAACTGTCCCCTATGTTTCTCACACACATTAAATGCCTATTGATGTTACCATCGCTCCGTCAAAATAGGTGAAGCATTTTTTTAAGCTTTATGGGAGTGGATCCACTGGTGAAAGTTCTCTAGATCACCCCCCCTCCAGTTAGACCTCACTCTGGCACACACTGAGTATTAGAAATGGTTTTTTTTTGTTGGCAACCAGGTTACCCCCTGTCCAAGCAAGAACCCTCACTCTAGTCAGGGTAAAAGAGAATCACCCTCAGCTAACCCCTGCTTACCCCCTTGGTAGCTTGGCAAGAGCAGTAGGCTTAACTTCAGAGTGCTAGGTGTAAAGTATTTGTACCAACACACACAGTAACTTAATGAAACACTACAAAATGACACAACACAGGTTTAGAAAAATAGAAAATATTTATCTAAACAAAACAAGACCAAAACAACAAAATCCACAAAACATAAGTCAAGGTATCACTAGAAATGCAAAAAGAGTCATCATGTAATTTTAAACACAATGCTAACGACGTTAGCGTGAAAATGTACCTTGGGTGTGTCAAAAATAACCCTGCACAGGCGAGTGTGCGTCAAAAAGGGCTTGCGATGCGTCGATTTCACTCAAGAGCGAGACTTTGCGTCATTTCTTCTTTAGTCGGGTTGGCGTGCGTCATTTCTTCTCTCCGCAGGAGAGCGATGCGTCGATCCAGTCAGCACTCTCGGGTCCGGGCAGGCCTTGCGTCATTTTTACACGCCCAGCGGTGTTTGCATTGGAAATCCAGCCGCACGATGATCTGAAAACCAGCCTCCGTCAGTGATGCTGTGCGTCGTTTCTCCAGCCGCGCGCATCGATCTTCCGGTCGCGTGGTAGGCGAGCGTTGATTTTCAGCCACAAAGCCAGCGGCGCGTAAATTTTTCAGTCGCAGATTGGAGTTGCATCGACCTTTTCCCCGTATGCCGTTCTGTGCGTGGATTTCTCACTCTTGGGCTGCCAGCTTCTCCTTTCAGGGTCCTAGGAACTGGATGGGCACCACTTGGAGTAGGAGTCTCTCCAGAGACTCCAGGTGCTCTCAGAGAGAAGTCTTTGCTGTCCCTGAGACTTCAAATAACAGGAGGCAAGCTCTAAATCAAACCCTTTGAGATCTTCACAAGAAGGAAGGCAACCCAAAGTCCAGTATTCTTTTCTCTAACACAGGCAGAGCAGAACTATAGGATATCTCCACAAAGCACGGTCACAGGCAGGGCAGCTCTTCTTCCTCAGCTCTTCAGCTTTTCTCCAGGCAGAGGTTCCTCTTTGTTTCCAGAAGTGTTCTAAAGTCTGTGATTTTGGGTGGCCTTCTGATACCCATTCTGCCCTTTGCAGTAGGCTTACTTCAAAGGAAAGTCTCCCTTGATTGTGAAATCCTGCCTTGCCCAGGCCAGGCCCCAGACACACACCAGGGGGTTGGAGACTGCATTGTGTGAGGGCAGGCACAGCCCTTTCAGGTGTGAGTGACCACTCCTCCCCTCCCTCCTAGGCTCATCAGGAAATGGAGACTACACCCCAACACCCTTTGTGTCGCTGTCTAGTGTGAGTTGCAACCAGCCCAACTGTCAAACCTACCCAGAAAGGGAATCCACAAACAGGCAGAGTCACAGAAATAGTTTAAGCAAGAAAATGCTCACTTTCTAGACTTGATCTCCACATAAATAGACAAGTAAAAGAAGTGAAGAAGTCAGAGGATATATGTATGGTAAGTTTTGATTAATTTTGTTAGACAACATAGGTGTTTAGGATATAAGTGATGGTTTTTGATTGAGTTGTTGTGGTGTTTTAGGGACTCCCATTGTATTAGTCCTGAAGAAGACCCATTGTGGAGCTGGGATTTGGCCCAAGATATAGAGGGGTCGAAACGTCGACAGACATATCATAGTCTGGATTGGTTTCTGCATAAGAACTTTGGAGGATTGAAGGCATTGATTTAGACTCTCTGAGCATTTGGAATGGAATTAATGCAGCAAACAAAAAAGAACCAACCAACTGTTTTTAATGTTTTGTTGTATAGGTTTTTGATTCATTGGAATATGTATTATTCTCCTTTCTATTTATCACAAGCACTTTTTCTCACACTATCTGTCCCTGGGTGTGTTTTTTTATCAGATGGGCTGTCCATTTAGGATGAATATATTAACTTAATATTTATGTATAAGTAAATAAATGAATATATATATTTATATGAATAAATAGCTTTTTTGCTTTCACCTATGTTCTTTTATGATGTATAAATAATTTGTCGGTTTCTCCCCGTTAGGGCATTGTTGTATGTAATGGTCACTTTCTAAAAGTGGCATTTTCAAACACACAATCTTAAAATCAACTTTACTAAAAGATGTATTTTTGAATTGTGAGCTCAGAGACCCCAAACTCCACATGTCTATACGCTCCCAAGGGGAATCTACACTTTAATCATATTTAAAGGTAGCCCCCATGTTAACCTATGATAGGGACAGGCCTTGCAACAGTGAAAAATGAATTTAGCAATATTTCACTGTCAGGACATATAAAACACATTACTATATTAACACTGAGTTATTGTATTTATGCATTGGAGCAGAGCGCAGAAAATAAGGCACCAGACCCTGATTCTGTACCTGTTGATCTTTTTCTTGACAATCTTGATGTCTGGGCTCCCATATTAAGAAATGTGTTAGGTTCCACACTTGTTATAGGCCCCCCCTAAGTCATGGTCCAGCGCTATAATAGTGCTGATATTTAAAGAAAAGTGACAGGGCATACCCTTGTTGCTATCAACCTATTTTATTAATTGATTCTACAAGTAAAATTCTGGGAAGGATTCTGTTGTGCCAGCTGGAATCTTGGGTGGCAGAGTAAGGTTGTTTCCCTGAAGTACAATATGGTTTCAGGAAAGGCTTTGATTGCAAGGAAATATACTCTGGCTGAGAAAGTCCGTCTCCATCTTGCCTTTATGGATCTTACCTCAGCTTTTGACTGGGTAAACAGGGGCAAACTTTGGAATAAAATGCTGGACATGGGTTTAGATGAGGCCTTGGATTATTATCTGGCAAAGTTGCATGAGTATGTTACTTGTCGTATTAGATATGACGTGGATGGGAAGTGCACCGACCCTATCAAGATGATACGTGGTGTGAGACAAGGGTGTGTGCCAGCACCATTCCCATTTTGCCTTTACTTTAATGACCCAGACATTTGGTTGAAAGATGAAGAAGTAGACTCTCCCAGGGTGGGCAACAAGAAGTTATTTGCTCTCCTTTATGCAGATGACTGTGTTTTAATGTCAAGGACAGGAGTTGGCCTTCAAAACTGTTAAATAAATGTGTTTCCTTCATGGATGATGTGGGTTTAAGGACCAATTCGACTAAGCCCTATGTGATGGTCATGGGGAATACTCGTCTGGGTCTGAGGACGTATCATATCCATAAGGAAAAACTTCCTGAAGTCCAGACTTTTACATATCTAGGTTTTCCTTTTCATTATAAAAGTAATTGGTACCATCCTATCAATGTTAGGCATTTACTGTTCAATCAAGCTATTGAGGCCCTTTTTAGATACTCAGGGAAGCTTGGCTGCAAACCTCTGAATACCTTGATTGCTATTTATGAGGCACACTGTCCATCTACTTATGGGGCTGGTGTGTGGGGCTGTTAGGATATTTCCAAATTACAATTAAAATAAAATGCCTTTTTGAGAAGGCTTCTGACAGTCCCCAGTAGCCTTGCAGGTTATTTGTGCGAAACGGAGCTTGGTCTCTGTGCTCTGGAAGGTTGTTCATGTTATGGCATTCTGTGTGGACCAAACAAGAGACCTCGACTAATCACAAGATAATATATGATTGCTTGTTGCTAGATTATGTACGGAGAATCTCATGGCTCAGTTTTGTGAGGGAACACCTTGTCACACTTTGTAGACCAGATTGTTTTGACTGCCCCCAAAATATGGCATTGATTCCTAGACGATATTGGTATTGCGCAGAGAGACTGTCATGAAAGTTATGAGGAGAGTGGAGGGGTATCTCCCCAGGTGACCACAGACAATATCGAACCATACTTGCACTTCCCAATAGAGCCCCTTCAAAGGTTCTACTTGGTGAAATTGAGGTTTAGCATTTCTCATTTCTTAGTATCTTATCCAAGCAATGTATTCTCTGATTCTGCACTCGACTCTTCTCCTTCTGATTCTTGCACTGCTCAGTCCTTTGTATTTTTTTGCACTTTGTACACAGAACCCAGGAAAAAAAGTCTAACTGTTAGGTGTTGCAGACCTGCTTTGTTTAATCTCCAGCTTCTACAGGCTGAATACGTGTCCTTGATGGTTTATAAATGTATTTCTGCAGCAGAAAGACATGGAGGCTTGGTAGGGTAAAATCTGTGATTAGTCTGCATGTTTGCACATGATAATTTATAATTGGGCCCATGTGAAGGTTAGTGTGTATGTGGTTCCTGTTTTATGACGCAGTCTTGTTGCTAGGAGTTTTAACGATTTTAACATGCGTTTGCATTTTTTTGCACATGTTTGTATTGTATTGCACTGATTGTTTTTATTATGTGTTTTTAGCGCTGCACTGGCTTTTATGGTTTTCATAGCGAATAATGATGTTTTGATTTGAAAACAAATAGAAAAAATGTACAAATAAAAATGAATTTACAAGTCTAAGCAATTAAATGTAAGAAAATGAATTAACAATGAACTTTCTATCAAAACATACATATGTAAATACATCTCCCACCCAAATTCCCACCCACAAAACCCCAACAAGAGGTACTAAAATTACATATGTATAATACGCAGTAAAATTTAAATAACTTATAACACTGAAACTTATAGAACATTAAATTCAAACAACAATTAGTCATTGTAAGTAACAATATTAAATAAAACAATAATACATATGGCAATATTATGTACCATGATAGTCTGGACATCATGATATTTTGCAACAGTATTATCGATAAAACGATTTACAAGGCACATGATGAGACTCGTTTTCCTAGAGGAGGGATTCTTGGCCCTATGTCCTTCCACGTCAAAACAGGTGATGCATTTGTCTTTGTCAGCCACCTTGGATGTTGGGGCAGTGGGACACACCAAAGAGTTGGCTAGAGTATTGAGTGAAGCAGTAAATGTCAGATGGAAAACATTGTTGACACTTCTTCCAGAGATGGATGTTGGGAAATGCAGGGATGTCACTTTCTGCAGATGTGAATGCTGGGAAATTTGTAGATGGCTTCCTGTTATGATAGATGCTGGGAAATTAGGCCCTTTTGCCAGACTTCTTCTTTTGAAATGGTTTTGATTGGAAACCTGCAGTGTCACTTCCTTCATATATGGATGTTTCAAAATGCAGCGATATTGCTTGCTGAAAAGATGGATGCATAGAAATGCAATTATGTCACGTCACATCTCGCCCACGTCCTTGAATTTCTATCATATGTGTGAACTCAAGCAGTCAGATCCTAACTACACTATTTACGAACAACGCTTTCTCTCTTCAGCCTCTTTATATTTTCTTGAATAGCATCTCATTTTATTTGAAATACTCAAGATAATTTGCTTTCTGTGCCCCTCCACACCTACCCACCTTTTATTTTCATTTCTCTCGCCTAATTCTCTTCTCACTATCCCTCCTCTTACATCTCACTTCCTTCTCCTATCTCCTTACCCTACATCCCCTCTGCTTGTTTCCCAGCCCCTCTTACCTCTATACACTTCCCTCCTATCACTTCTTTACTTCCTCTCTCTTCCTGCTTCACACATTGTGTTTATTATTACTTGCAGGGTCTGACTTGCAAGTCTGTATCACTAAAGGACCAACCTGCTGTTCAAGGAAAATGGAGGAAAAGTATCAAGTAGCTGCTCGTGTGAACATGGAACACCTTCTCCAGTCTGCTAGCTCCGAGCTCAAATTCCTCATCATTCAGAATGCTGCTGTTTTTCAAGGTAGGCGTTGTAAAGTTTTTTAAAGAAATGTCAGCCTAATTGTATCAAATGTCAACCTGTGTTCAACTGGTCCTTCGCCTACTAAGATGGTCAGTATTGATGGTGAAGAAGAGGTATGAAGGGGGAAATATTAGTGAAATATGTCACCCATGCAAGACAAGGGCGTGAGAACAGAGGTACAAGGTGCTCATGATCATCACAATGTGCTGTAGAGAGAGCTTTATTCACCAGATCCTGCTTTTTTCATGGCCCATGTTACTGCAGCAAAATGTATTTGTATATAGATGCTTAATTTAAAGCAAGCCTGCCGTCATTATTAATGAGGCAGCCTGCAGGGCCAACACACTACATGGCACCAGGTGCAGCAGCTGTTTTGTTTCCTCATGTCCTGATATATATATATATTTTTTTATATTAGGTGCTTACGACACCTGGTAAAAACAAGTGTCTCTTGAACCCACCTAGCATGAGGTTATTGATGCATGTACCACACAACATCTGACAGACCTCCGAGGAACAATAAAGTAGTTTAGCTTGTTTGAGATTTTTAATCCAGATCTATGAAAGGGAACAGAAGAATCCATTAAAAAAGGGGGAGATTTTTATGTTTTTTTAAAGTTGTGAATAAAAAACTGACAGGGGTCAGACAATGGAGACCGCTAAGAATTCGAATTCAGCAATAATATTATCTGACTTTAAATGACTCTAAGGGATCGGGTTGAAATAGAAAATTTGAATAATGATCTTTGAAAAATGAGATGGGTTGATGAAGGGAACCCTGGTGAAGTCCAATTGTACAATTTATGGTTTTTGTGCTCTCAGCAAAACGGAATTTAAAATCGATATTGTTCATCTCATAGATGAGCAGGGACAGAAACAAACAAAGATGATGGAGATAGTGATGAGCTCGAATAGAATTGATATAAAATTAGAGGAAGGACTCAAACAGTGTGGACAAGTACAGGATCCAGAAATATTTGAAAAATTGTCATGCAGCGGAAACCACTTTAAGGTCTAAAGCAAAGGTGGAAAGAAAACACAGTATCAGAATATAGCGAGACACTTAACTTTACAAAAAAATGACTTCCAAAGTTGCGAGGTGTGTAAATACCTCGATGTAGTCTGATTAGGCCAGGTGGACATGCGCGTCTGCAAGGAGGCAAGGGGGCTGCTTGCCCCCCTCTACCATCCCAACCGTCCCACGGATTTGTGTAGAGCCTGGTCTGCAGGCTAACAGTGCAGAGCAACACTACGGCCGCCGTAGTTTATGCCTCCTCTGGAGGGGTGATGTTAAAATAATGCCCCCCCCCTGAAAAAATTATGACCCCACTCCTGAAAAAAAAATATGTGAACGCCCAAGCACGTGGATAATGATTATAAGCCTTCACTGCCATCCCATGACGTGACCTGACGTGCTTGCAACAATATTGAAATACTGTATTAAGTCACACAAGACAGTAATGAACTCTGCAACTCACAAATAAAAGACTGGAAACAGGATATTACTAAAGGCAACAATAGCTGTTTTTCTGTTGCACACCATGCTGCGGTTTTTGAGCATTGTGATGATTAGGAGTTAGTCTTATCCAATTTATTGATACTCCAGCCAGACGGATGAAAGCCTGACCTGCCCCTGGCTAGGTTTAAAACTGGTGTCGTGTAGGTCACAACCATATGTCAGCAACCAGTGCTTATCTCACTGAGTCGCCCTGTCTGCATAGTGACAGAATTACCAACAGAAAGGAAAAAGGCTGAAAAGTATTTCTATGCAGCAGTAAACATACTTCTTTTAATAGATCTTCAGAGGTTGATTTTGGGTAAGGTTATTTAGAAGGTCAGTGAAAAAGGATGTTTTTTTTTCATTTCAGTGATTTAACTCTGCTCCGTAAACGAAATGTAACTTTGCCTTAAGTGTCTAAGCAGCAAAGTTTTAACAAGCTTGACATCTGACCCTGGAAGTGTTAGGTATTGAAAAAATCTATTTTGAG
The DNA here is from genome assembly GCF_031143425.1 of Pleurodeles waltl. NCBI lineage: Eukaryota > Metazoa > Chordata > Amphibia > Caudata > Salamandridae > Pleurodeles > Pleurodeles waltl. The sequence continues at coordinate 291,483,625 of NC_090438.1, forward strand.
TATATAATTGATTATCTCATTGCATGGTAAGGGCTCAGTCTACCCCAGGGTTCCTTAGAAAGACGGTCAAATTCCATCAACTTATAAATTAATCCTATCGCTATACACTGTAAGAAATGCAGGGCCAAGCACAATTTGGGCCCATTTAACACAGCTGGTGTCACAAGTGTAAATTTCCTTCTGTAATTCGCCAAATGTGAATTTACACTGGTAAATGGATGTACTTGTTGTGTAATGTTATTTCAGATTGTTGTCATATTTGACATGAGCAGATCTTCTCACAGTAGAGGGGAGTGGGTGTTCTAAGCTGAGAGTGTCATAGAAACCGTAGTTATACCAACAAACCCGTGAATTTGTGGGTATGTACAAAATTCTGTCCCACTCATTCTCTTCCAGAAGCAGTCTGGGATTTACTTCTATCCAGTGGTGGCCACATATCAACGGGGTGGGTGGAGGTTTAAAAAAAAAATACAAAAAAATACAGCGTTGTCAGTATCAAGCGTGCTACCCAATGATTTATCCTGCGCTCCAACAAATGTAGGCTGAGAAGTCAGAGATACAGCTATGGAAAGGGAGAACTGTGTGCTAGTTTACACTTGCTAAATAATGGAATAGCTATTTTAAAAAGGTATGTCAAGCAGTAAAAGAAGAAGCTGAAATTCCTGTGAACATAAAACTAATTATATCAAAATGTATGGCCATTTTGCACAGTAAAATGCTGAAAAAAGCTGAGGAAGCACTATAGATCACAGCGAACTCTGTTGGTGAAGTTTTTATTGGTGTTATCGTTCATTGACAGTCTTATCCAAGCAACCGAAAGTACAAAGAAAAAATATGATTATAAAGCCATATCTAGACAGTATTTTAGAATGCAATGTTGACGCCTCAGAACTGGTTTTCCTTATGTCACTTCTTACATTTCATTGTATCTAACGCTATGCAAATACTTTTGATGTGGCGAACTATTGATGTTTTAATTAATTATTTTTAAGATCAATATTTCAAAAGTATGCCGTAGTCTTGTTGTGAAGTATCTGCTATTTGATGCAAATGTGAGTTGAATCGTTTGTTTAATAAAATACTATTTGTATACAATCTATTGACCTAAATGCTAATAAATACTTACACTAATTGTACAATAAAGCTACCATTGCATTATCTCAATATCGGTTTTTTAGTTTCTTTTTAGTACTTGTTTGCCAGTGCAGCCGTCTGCATAAGTTATTGTTGCCAATTGTTTACCTATACAAAGAACTATGTTATGTTTATTTGTGAGCACACTTATATATAACCCTCTTCGTGCTATAGAGTAAAAACTTAATAATTTAAACACAAAAAAATTACCTTAAACGCAGAGAGCAACGGAGACAACTACTGATTAAAAAGTTACGTTTTCAATAGTTTCTTTGAAGAAGATGAGCAGATTCTGCTTGTAAATTTAAAGATTTGGCATTTCAAATCCTAGGTAAAAGCAAAATAGATTGCGTTGCCATAACCCAATCTAGATTCGATTAGAGCATTAATAATTTGTAGTTGACTAGGAGGTTTCAAGAATGGAAGGTTATTTTCCGGATCTTCAAATGGAAGAATCATCTACTGGCGACCTTCTTGTTTTGACATTCATGCAAAAGAGAAGACTCTGAAAAAATGCCCAGATTTCTAACACAGTCTGCAGGGATTTGTGGTGTTTCCATGATCAAAGGCCAACTGATTTTGTTCCACTGTTTTACGTTCATGGGAATGAGAAGGATGCCCATTAAAAAAAAAAGAGATTACGAAATTTGGAGGTCCTTTGCTATTGGATGATTCCAAGGGAAATATTTAATTTAAATTGATTTTCACCAAAGAATAATTTTTTAGAGAGTACAAAATGGTAAAAATGATTTATATGTTGTCTGCTTACATGTAAATTGTATCTCCTTTTGGGGAAGTAGTTTACTTAGAGGGCACATGTAGAGATTGATTAGAAGTTGTGAAAGGGTGGAACCCTGAGGTACACTGTACCAAATATTGGTTCACATTTTAGCACAGTGCCCAAGTTGTCAATTTCTTCGTGAGTATTAATGAGTATGGTGTGGTGGATGGTGTTAAATGCCTCTGAAGGATTTAAAGGTAGCAGCACACCAACACCACTGATGTCCACCAAACTGTGCAACTCACATAGTAAATAGAATAAACATTATTTTGTTCTGTTATTAGGCCTATAGCCTGCTTGGAAGATGTTAAACTATTGGTTGCTTTCTTTAATTGGTAAAATATCAATTTTTCTAGTAGTTTGCCCAAATAGAGTAGCAGATAGATTGTAAGTTGCAGGGGTCCTCTAAACTTAGGGAAGGATTTTTAAAAAAAGGGTTTAACTGCTTGCTTCCACGGCGCGGGGACTAAGCCCTGTGCTAGGGAGCTGTTAAAAAGTAGGAGCTTGTCAACCAAATGGCCTCATTCATTAGTGTTGCTGATCATAGATCATTCAGATTGTCAGAAGTCCATATTTATGAAACACCTTTTGACAGCTATCAAGAAGTGATGGTTGCGAAGGTAGAGATAAAAGTCAGGGTAGGTGGTGGGATATATTCAACCTAAATACTGCTTAGGGGTCAGATAACCTCAGAGCTTATGGAATTTCAGAGTTTTATGAGTTTGTTCTAAAAAAAACGTGAAAAGCTTATCACTAAGTCCCCTTGAGAGAAGTATAGCAATGTGCATGGAGCATAGAGACTGAAGAGTTCTTTGGAATAAGTTGTGATCAGATGAAACGTGTTGTGAATGGTAAAATGTATTTTCTTCCTGATATTTTTTATGTGACACCACCCTTTGTCATATATATCTTTAGGAGTCTTTTGAACAATCTAAATGCTGTTTCCATTAAGTTTGACTAATTTTTAGTTTCAAAGCTTTCAGTTCAGGAGAAGACCGGCCAATGTATGCAGTATTTTCTAGAGTGAAGCAGATAGTTGTTCATCTATCATGGTGACAATATTGATGTTCAAGTGGCTGAGTATGGCAATGGGATCATTATGAATAGTTAGTACCTAATTCTTTTTATTAATGGACCAATTGTGGAGGGCATGAAGTCCTTCCAGTCATGCAAAGTAGATTGAGAGAGTGCTCGCCTGTTAGGTTGGAGGTTAATACCTTGATATAATATTAAATACCATAGTGGTAAGGCCAGATAAACAGGAGGGGGTATTTCTCCCCTATAAGGTTGACCATAAAACATTTTGGATTAAAGAACTGTAAATCATCATTAGATTTTGGATAGTTGTTGGAGAGGCTTCCAGCCTGAGGTTTTAATCTCAGAGCATTGTAAAACTAGTTTAATCCAAAGCAAAGTTGTCAATTGCTTCTATTAACATTAAATACAGTGGGTGGGAAGAGGTTGGAGGCTCAGATTAACAAAAAGTAGACTCTGGTGATAAACAACCTGCCTAAAATGCCAAAGGTGGAACAATTAACTATTGATTGAGAGAGGTGTGGAAGTTAATCTCTAAGGACTGACGGGCGATCACAGCTCATGGTCAGGTCTAAGTTATAGTCAAAATGTTCAACCAGTGTCTGCTACATAAATCTATAATTTCCACACTATATCTAACTGCAGATTTTGTGTAGCATAACATAGTTTTAAGTTTAAAACGAAGGTTCTTTACTGCATGAAGCTAAGAAAACTCTGGGGATTTTAAAGTAAGGATTTTGTTTTTGGAGAGTGTGGTTGATCTGTGAACTCACAATAGTGGTAAGCAGAACAAAGTAGTAGAATTGTAGGCACAGCCTTTATATTAGCACATACCTTGAGGCAATGAGTAAAGGGTCTATGGGATGAAGAGCATACTCATGGGCCAATGGCTGAGTTTGAGTGTGGACCATCACAAACTAGCATAGCTTAGGGGCCCCTTCACCACCGCAGCGGAATACTCATTGCTTGCATACAGTACGCAGCCATGTTTCATCCATGTTTAAATATCTCATCGCTGGCACAAAATGCAGATAACCTTATGCCATTATCACCACCAGCATAACCAATAATACAATTATCCTCACTGTCAACACAGTAGTTGTGCATGTCTGAGTTTGCATGTTTCACCACATAAATTCTAGACTTGAAATAGTGAAAGCCAAGTTGGATTCATGGAGTACAAGTTCCTAGTGTTTCACAGCGTTCTCACGAGAAGAGTCTAAAAAGTGCTCCCAGTAGAGCACTGCCCTAATTGGTAAGGACACACAGACACACACCTTTCCCCCTCCCCCACCACAACCCCACCCCTTTCCTGCACACACTCTACAAAGTATGAAAATAGATGCAATGTTTTTCTTGTAGATTGATTATAGAATACTTGGATGTCGTAATCTATCTTGGCACATATAGTGGGGACCAAAACTATACTTACTTATTGTACTTTCACAAAATATTTCAAGGGATCAACTAAAGATATTATTTTAACAAATGTTTGCCTTCACAAATCCTCACTCTTGTCTCTGTATGCTGCACATAAATAAATAGTTTTTCCTATTTCAAACCGATTGTCTCAGCGTGGAATACCAATAGCCAAGAATGTATTCACAGGAAGGCTGGTAAATGTCAGGATGTTTACAATCATGCAGTATTTGCTGCCTCTTTCAGATTTGTAGAAAGATGCAGGCAATACAGAACACCACTCAAATAATGAAGAAAGGGTAACTTTACAATCAAGAAAAGTATGTAAATGCTCCATAATATTTGTGAGGTGTTATGCCTAAAGAAAATCATTCTTATTTTATAGGTCGTTTTTTTGTTCACAACAAACCTTTAAATATACCACCAACCAAATATTATGGAACATGTAAACGATTATGTACATCATACTTTGGGTAAGCAGTTTTATATGTAATGCAGAATGTATTTACATTCAGATGGTAAAGTCTTAATTTAAAGATTATTTCTAAATTCACTAAGCAGCCCCTGCCACATGGAGAAAGCAATGCACTCATGCATTTCAATGGACGTACACTCTAGGACATGGAAAAGTACACACAATATCTAATAACATGATTGTGAGTCAGAAATACTGATGACCCAAGATGCGATGAACACTGGCTCAAAGGAAGCTGAAAGGGGCTAACCTAGTGACCCCACTCTGTGTATTGTACACAAAAGGATGGCTCCATCAAATGTTAAACTACACTCTAGGAAACCTATACCTAAGAGAGATGATATCTCTCTGGAAATTAAACTTACTCAAGAGAACATGGGCAAGATAACCACAATTAAAAAATTACCTGCATTGAATCTTTTCAAGACTTAAGGGAGCTGAGGCCAATACCATAGTACACCAGCACCCTCGGAATGTGCACTGTCTGCTCTACAGACGGTGTGCATTCTGTGGCTGCTCAGCAGGGCGGGCCCTTGCACTTCCCATGCTATGTGCATGAGCAAAGCAACCCTGTGGCTGCCAGCACTGTGTTTCCGACAGCTTATCCATGGCAGGGTCCCCACCATGGAAAGGCTGGTGGAAACAGGAGTCATGATCAGTGCAGTGACGCTGAGTTCAGTGCCACTGAGATTGATCACAAGCCTGATTGCCGTCAGCCCATCAGTAACCTTGTTCCCAGCAGTGATAGCGGTCCCCTGGTGGTCTGACTGCCAGGGTAATAAAGTGGCAGTCAGACCACCTGTAGTGCAGTGGCCAGACCATCACCATGAGTCTGGCAGTCCTTAGCCCGCCAGAATCATAACGAGGCCCTAATAATGTTGGGCACTATGTTACAGTACATTCATCTGCCTTACCATTGTCTAGTAGTACAATTACATCATAAATCTGACTCCCAATATTCAAAAGCATTAATAGCAGATGACAATCTGCAGAAAAGTATAAATGCAGCCCACACATCGATGCCCACACCTTGAAGTAAGAAAACATTTCAAAACTTCTTTCCTTGATTTCTTCTTAATGTGATCATTTCAACACCACCCTCATCTGGCACCCCAACATCCGAAGGCAAACCATAAACAACACTTCTATGGATTGGAAGAGAACAATGACAAAAATAATTAAACTGTACAAGAGTCGAATACAGGAGAGTAGGAAAAGCCTGTGGATCTGATCATCAACACACTCTTGAAGTCAGTCAGTTCCAAAATACAAGTACAATCTATATTCTTATCAATGCTTTAAGCCAAAGTAGCGTGTCTTTAGGCTTTAGCAATCTGCAGTGGCCAGCTGTCATCCCTCAACCCCTGCTGAGTCATTAACCACATGCAGCAGAAGAATCAGCTAGAGTTATACAAATTTCATTGGGAGTCAGATTTCAGCCCAGATAGGCATCTTTGGTAAAGGATGCAAAGCAAAGATGTGGCAAGAAGAAAAAGAAAGGGAAGGAAAGGGTCAAAGGCGTCAATAAGGATTCAAAAGAGACCATAAAATACCACCAGAAAGTGAATGTCATGGCACAAAAAAATATATCGGCTATGAACCGCTAATAACAGTGCATAAAAGTACAAACACAGTCACATTGATTACCATAATGGATCTGAGAAACAGCTGTACAGGAAAGAGGGGAAATGGACAGGCAGGAAAGATCTGGGGTGTACAATGGGAAAGGCTCCTTAATATTCCCCATAGAATACGGGCATAACGAAGCTCAGCAAAGTGTCTTGTGAAAGAGATCCAGTTCAAAACATTGCAAGTAACTTTGCATCATGCAGTCCCCTAATAGTGAATAGTAGCCAGATAACCCACAAAAATACTAATTCCACTTCACTGGGATTGTTTTGTGTTGGTGATTGATAGTTCCCTGTAACAGAAAAATGTGCATGTGAAGCCTAGGATGACCTCATGGATGATTCCACACATGAAAAGATGCAGAGTATTTCTCTTTCAGGTTAGATTTGGGATCACTACCAATGCCAGTACATTGTTCCCCTTTAGCCATACTCCCCAAAACTGATTTGATGCAGGTTGGCATCAGATCAAGTTTTACTGCCATGGTCTCCACATTTGTTAACAGTGCACCTACAATTCTTTTCAAGTCAATGAAGATCATGGGCAATAGAAACCATCATTTGGCAGTATATCTTAGCAAGCAAAAGCCTCAGCTTATTTCATGCATTCAGCATTGTGTGGAGTCTAGAGTTCCCATGGAAAGACTGCAAAATCATCAACCATCTTCTATTTTCTTTCAAGTTAACACATGCTGGATGAGCAACTGATTGCTGGTTCAAGTCTGTCATAATTAGATCAGGTTGTTCACAAAATATGCTTGCATGATATATGGTGTTAAACAATAATCTTAACCTGTCTTAAAAGTAGTTAACTAGAGTGCAGGCAATATGTGACTTTAGTGAAGTAGAAATTTTGAGGTGACATCAATTGCTCCATGAACTGGAAGATGTTTGGCGCAAGCCTGATTTGTAATGAAATGAATCAAATGCCTAAATAACTGGAAATATAGAACAGTGTGCCATTTTATGTCATGTAAATATGCATAATGTTCACCACAAGGGTTATATTTTAGATCCACGCTGGAAAGATTTATGCCAGTGTGGTTGCAGTGGAAGCAGAACCTGAAGATCTAGGCTTTGAAAGGCTTCCTAAATGCATCTTGGTTTGAGCTTATATCAGGACTTGGCAGTAAGAATGTAGAAGGCAAGCTCACCAACTCAGGTTTTGGCGCATAAAGGCACTTTAAGAATGTACCAATAGTGAAGTGCAGGCATTTGATTTAGAAGTAGCTGTGAAACACTGGCCTAATGAAAAGGCAGTACGTTGTATGATGATGAAGAAGATTTAGGACTGGCTGTGCATGGCTGCAAAGTGTGAGTGTATAGATGACAAAGTTGGTAAAATGCTATAGTAGACAGCGGGCATTTTACAACAATGGTACAGGTGTAGGTATATGCTCACGTTGGTCCTATATGTTAGATGAGAAATGCTCCACAAATAGTGTGCATAGTACACATATATAGGACTACCTTTTGGCTGAAAATGTTGGAGTGGGAAAGGTGAGTGGTTGTTAAATGGGGACTATCAACTAAAAATGTGTGGGAATAAAAGGAGCATTAGAGAGGAGCACAAAGACAGCCATCCAAATATAAAAATGCATCTACAAATGAGATGTTTCATTTGGAATTCAGTAAAGTTACACCAACATCTACACAATGTTACTGCTTCCAAATAGGCTCAATCCTGCTCTAGTTAAGCTTTAACGTGTGTAGCGTATCCCACAGGGCTACTCACAGATATTGCAAAGGAATCACACTTAAAACAGTAGTGGTAGGGAATAATGCTACCAGCATAAAGACAGTTATCTAAAAAGAAAAAGAGGAAAGAAAATCAAATAACATTTTCGATTGCTGCCACTCATGCAAAGAAATGTGTAAAATGCTTAAAAAAATTAAATATTAATAATTTTGAAAAATGTCAGAATAACTTAAGACATTGCAGGCACATACAAAACAAATTGTAAATATGTAACATAACAGACACACATACGTAGAAAATAAATTATAAATATGTAAAAAAACACGACTCCTCTCACTGCTTGTACAGCTATAGACACAGTTAACAACACATTGTAAAACATTGTATGTCCCAAGAATACACACAGACACACAATTGCATGACACCGAACCCAACTGTACCTCTATAACATCTCACAATACAAAGGGGGCAGAGCCTGGAGTGTTGAGTGCGTTTATGTGATGAAACTTGTGGTGATTAAAAGGTGTGAGCAATTTTACTCAAGTGTTGCCTGTTTCCTTCTTCTTTTCGATTCATAGCTCTACATTGTGCAGGTGAAGATCACACCTACACTATGTAGAACCACATTTGCACAATTTATACCTAAATTACATATGTGAAGTAATTAGAAGTAACTTTATAGTCCTATTTCGAGTTGTTCGAGCCCCCACCCCCTCAAGTATGGGGACATGTGCATTTAATCGGAGATTTATGCCCTACATGTGCAGAGACTTCCATGAATGGTATTACCTCTGTGAATGTGGTCCCCATGGACTTTGCGCTCTGCAAATCTGGTACTGGGGTGGCAGTAGACGACATAACACCTGGAAATGCATGCGCATTCAATTTTTAAGTCCCAAACAGTTTAATTTTGCAGAGCATAAGTGACTAAAATGACTAAAAATACAATCTTCTTTCATAGAATCTTGTATTCGCTGTAAAAAGTCTGGCCTCTGTAAGGAGGCCTTTTCAAAGATTGGAAGTCTTGTAATTAGCTACTTTTGCAGTGTTCCAGTGATGGTGCAAAGGTCAAATACAGATTATTGAAAACAAAAATGCAACCTGCAAAGTCCTGTTTTTATGCTGCAGAAGACAGGGCCTTACAATGTACTTAGAAAAGTAATTCCCTACTAAACAACTGACATTTTTATGGAACTGGAATTAAAAAAAATCTTGCTAAGCTTACAAGATACATTGGGCCTCATTACGAGGCTGGCGGTCAGAAGACCAACATCCTCGAGGTGGCAGTCTGAAGACCACCAGCCTCGAGGTGGCGGTCAGGACCATCGCTGCTGTGGCGGTCCGACCGGCACATTAAAAACCTGATGGTCTGATCTCCAGGGTACCGCTGTCTCCGCCTACAGATTATGACCTCGTTCTGCGCCAGCATTTTCATGATGGTTTCATCACTATGAAAAGACTGGTGGAGAACAGGTGCAGGGGCCCCCCTTCCCAGCACCCTCGCAATGTTCATTGTCTGTTAGCAGGAAACACCTAATAGATTCGGTGAGGTGGCCGTCACTACGGTGGCAGTCACACTGTTGGGAGTTTGGCAGATGGACTGTCCTATCCGCCAAACTCTTAATTAGGTCCATAGCCTGTATGTGACATACTTTTTATGTGTTTCCTTCTAATGTGATTGTGCATGTGTATTAGGAAATATCTAATAGCAATACAGGTTAATCCTATGACTGCTGTATAGTGACTTCTTACAGTGTTGATTGTGAATGTTACATTAATGGCCTTACTGACTACTTCATGTAAGCAGTTCCTGCTGAACAGCAAATCACAACTTGTTCAGACAATAGTCCAAGTTCGCCAAGTAGCTCTTTTCTGCAGCCACAGAATACAAGCTTTGGAGGAAATGTGTATGGTGCCCAAAGAAAGTTGCACTGTCAGGTCGTGCTGTGCCATACCTTGGAAAAATTGTTGTTTTCTAAAACCTCACCATGTTCCCATAAATATCGGTTAAAAGCAACATTGCGATTAAAAATGGTTTGTCAAATTGAGGAGGAGTCTTAGCAACTGCCCTCACTGTGTAATTATGGTAGAATGCCAGACTAAGAAACCATAAAACCTTTGCTTAAAGTGCGAGTGGATGTATTAATATTCTTTATTGTTGGTTATTGCATCGTGAAAGACTTTATACATGTGATGGTTGTTTTATTGTTGAATTAGCACAAATAAACTGGATCAGTGACATAATATGGATGCACAAATTATCAATTCACAACAATTTCAGAAAAAAATATAATTCACAAAAATAGTGCCTTCCTATACTTAATGAAAAAAAAAAAAAAAATATATATATATATATATATATATATTGAGAACCAAAATATCACTGGTAAAAATATTGATTTTCAATATTATTGATGAGAAAAATATTGAAAACAAAAATACCGTAAACTTTAAATAAACATATAGTCAAAAACATTGCCAAACACATCATACTAATAAATCAATTTTAATTACTAAAGATAATTATAACAAGATTTTATGTTAAACAAAATAGGAAAATAAACGTTTATACATTTATAAAACATATATAAATGTTTGGCAAACTCTTCCCTCCCTCAGACTGCCTGTGCGGCCTGAACCCCGATGGCCCTAATAGGAATTCACCACAGGGCCTTAACATTGATGCTAGCTCCTAATGGAGCTGGTGCCAATGTGGTGGTGCAGCGGGTGCAGCAGCACCCGCCATACATTCCACTGCCTGTAATTCGGGCAGTGGAATGTGCAATGGGGCTTTGCATGGGGGCCCCAGCACTGCCCATGCCAAGTGCATGGGCAGTGTAGGGGCCCCCCATGGGCCTCCCAAGTCCCCCATTCCACCGGTGTGAACCGCCCTGGAAAGGCTGGCGGATGGGGACTCCTAATTCCCAGGGCGGCGCTGCAAGCAGCGCTGCCCTGGAGGATATGAAACCACCACAAGCCAGCAGCCTGTCGGTGTTGGTGGTATGGCAGTGGCGGCTCTGCCAAGGTCATAATGTGGTGGGTCCCACCGCCAACCTGCTGGCGGTGGGGCCGCCACTGTGAGTCTGGCATTCATGCGACCGCCAGACTCATAATGACCCCTAAGTCCCCAAAGAAAAGTAAACTTCAATACATACTAATAATAAAATATCCAACTACGATCAACATTAATACATTAACTAAAAAAAAAATATATATATATATATATATATATATATATATATATATATATATATATATATATTAAAGAGTGCCGATGCCGGTAAACTGAGGCTCCAAATACAATGGTCTGATCGGGCTCCGGCAGCCCATAAATCACAACCACAAGTTCCCCAATCAGAGTAACTACTCAAACGCTCATGAAGTGCCCAACCCTATTTATTTATTTAAATGTCTTCTCCTGACGCGTTTTGACAAAATGGCCTTTCTCAAGGGTTACAGGAGTCCAGCCTTTTCCAACAAGATATAGGGCCTCATTACGAGTCTGGGAGTCTAAGGACTGACAGACCCACAGTGCTTTTTGGACCGCTGCACTCCAGGCGGTCTGACCACCACATTACAACCCTGGCGGTTGGACTGCCAGGGTACTGCAATCACCTGACGGGATGACGGCAGGTGAACTCATGGTCAGCCACGGCGGCGCTGAACTTAGTGTCACTGTGCTGATCATGATTCCTGTTTCCGCCAGCCTTTCCATGGCAGGGACCCAGCCATGTAAAGGTTGGTGGAAACACAGTGCTGGGGGCCTGTGGCATGAGCAGTGCAGGGAACCCCTGTCCAGCACTCTCAGCATGCACAATGTCTGCTGTGCAGTCTGTGTATTTCGACAGCCTCTGTGTGATGGCATTGGCTTTGGCTCCATTAGGAGCTGAGGTCAATGCCGCCACATGGTTTCCACTGGGCTGACTGATGGAATCCTCAGTTTTCTTAGGTTTCCGCTGGTCAGCCCAGTGGAAAACTCATATTGGACCCAGTGGGGAGACCACCAGCTCTGCGGCGGTCTCCTCTTCACGAGGCTGGCAGACTGACTTTTGGCCTACCAGACTTGTAATGAGGCCCATAGTGCAGTAAACATGGTGAAACGTGGTTACAAATAACATGTAATACCTGGTGCCATTTTGTTCTGTGAGATATGCGTAATTTTAAATAACAGATAGCAGCGTAGAGGCCTAATGTTACAATATGCAAACCCCAAATTAGGCATATATTTACAAAATAATACATCACAATCCATTGTATGTCCTGTCCCTAATGGAATGACCTAAAACTCTTTATTAACAACAAAGGATTACACTACACAGAATCACTAGGCAAGGTCCTGTTGTAAAATAAGTAATTTCATACTGAAGACCAAATAAATGAAAAACATAATCCAAACCAGCATCACTAAAATATTTTTTAAACAGTTTCATACATTGGTCAAAAGTTATATAAAACTGAAGTTTCATATAAGACTAATGAATAAAAATATAATGTATAATAAGTACATAAAAAAACTTTGATCTCACCAAACTCAAATAACAAACAAAATTGATTAGAACAAAATACAGCACACAAATTATTATTTAACGAGTAGCAATCACATAAAATTGACATAATTCATAAAATATACCAGTCCCACCCACAACAAATAACTTAAAAATAACTTACTGTTCTTTAGCTGCAGATCCCTCTCCGTACCACGTCAAAAAGTATAATCCACTAAAAATGGAACAATAACTTCCAAAAAGCCTCAAAAACTGCAAAAATAAAGCCAGTCCTATAAACAGCCATCAAAGCAATCAAAATTCTTGATGAACCTTTTAAAACCTGAAAATTTTTTAACGCAACTCTGTCCTGGAAACCTAGAGAAAAAGAAAGGAAATCAAAGTTACAAATATTGGTTTACTAGAAACTAAAAGTGGTTCCCTTTGAAAAAAACTGCAAACTCCAAACATCCATAGGAAATGTTTGAAATTGTGAGCCTGTAAAAAAAGACAATACCTACACACAAAAAATACCTTCCAACTTAGCACAAACAGCACACTTTACACAAAGCACATAACGTAACATAACAATACAATACTATCAAACTCTACCTAAACCTAGCCCATATGAATAAACCTACCAAAAACACAAAAAGAACACCATGACTACAATTAACAAGTACGCCACACATCCTCCTACCCTCAGAATCCTATAAATAAACATTAAAAATGTTTTTGCCTGTTCAGATGAACAGCAGCACCATCCCATGACCGGCTTCCGGAAAAAAAGCATTTAAAAAATGAGACAAATAGACTACAAAATTGAAGTCAGCAATAGAAAAATGGCTCCTAAAGGAAATTTAAAACAGGACTGTGAAAAAAAAGAAAAAAAAGACTATGGGCTCTATTATGAGTTTTGCGGTCCGACGACTGCCAGACCCGTTGTGGCGGTCAGACTGCCACAGTCCTGGTGGTCCGACCACCAAATTACGACCCTGCCGGTTGGACCACCAGGGGGGCCACGATCACAGATCCCGATGGGGTGGTAGCGGTCGGAGTCGTGGTCAGCCACGGCAGAGCTGAGTTCAGTACTGCAGTGCTGATCACAAGTCTTCTTTCTGCCAGCCTTTTCATAGCGGGTCCCCAACATGAAAAAGCTGATGGAAAGCCAGTTCTGGGAGCCACGGGGGGGCCTCTACACTACCCATGCTGATGGCATGGGCAGTGCAGGGCCCCCCCCGCCAGCACCCTCGGAATACGCACTGTCTGCACTGTAGACATTGTGCATCCAAGGGTGCTGTTGTGCCATGGCATTGACCTGGGCTCCCTTTTGGGAGCCCAGGCCAATGCCGTGGCACTGTTTCTGCCAGTCTGACCAGTGCAAACATTGTAATACAATGTTTCAACCGGTCAGCCTGGTGGAAACATTGTAATACGACTGGGTGGGAGGCCTCTGTTATGACGGCAGCCTCCCCCCAACGGCTTTGGCGGTCAGGTCATTCCAAATGCCAAAGTCGTAATAAGGCTATATCTCCCCCTGGAAAACAATGCCAATTTAATGTAAAAATGCTAAAAAGGTTTTTTTAAATGTAAGCATGCATAAATAATGTAAAACATGTGAAGAATATGTTATCAAATGTTATAAAATATGTTTTTATGTAAAGTATAAAATACATAGTTCTATATAAAGTTATTTAATAATTACTTGAAAAATTATATAAAATTGTTTTCAAGAATATACTTGAAACAACTATATCAATGTTTTAAAATAAATGCAACACAATGACAAAAAATACAAAAAAAATTAAAATGTAAAAGGCTGTTTAAATATAATGCACATATTTCATTTAATAATAAATTGTATTAAAATATTGCTTATGTATCACTATGAAAATATATTTTATAAGTGCAAATATATATGTAATAAAAATGTAAATGTAAACATTAAATAAATATGAAAATACCGTTTTGTACATTTATTATAATTAAAAATATTAGTACTGTATGTGAAACCTGCACAACCAACTCCTTTGTAAACCATTTTTCTGAAAATCTTGGATACTAATTAAATTATATTAATTATACTTCATAGAAAAACACTCAAAGGAGTTGGACAGTACATAAAATGTTACCACTCCAATCTAAACTAGTTTGAGTAAGGGGGTTGGGCACTAAAGAGATTACATTTACTACTTCCACTCACATTTAAACTATATTGGGGAAGGTGTTAGACACTAAAGGGGTTAGATTTACCATTCCCACTCCAATCAAAACCATTTTGGGGAAGGTGTTGGACACTAAAGGAGTTACATATACTATTCCCACTCTAATCCAAACCTTATTAAAGAAGGAAACCAAAGGGGTTAACATACACTATACATACCCCATAGCCAAACATATGAAATGTTTCTATTTAAAATAAAGAAAAACATTACTTATAGTACTTTGTGACCAAATCAAAAATTGCTATATATTTAACATAAAAAATGAACACCTTAAATATTTTTTATTTGAAAATATGACCTACTTTTAAAAACATATTTAGTAATATAACATCTTGATAATACTTAAATCAAAATAATTATATACATAAACAAAATACTAAAATCAAAATATATATTTACATTATATAGAAGAAAAATACCTAAATATAGGATACAATCATTTAAAAACATAAATATATAAATTATATTCCCAATTACCTATTTTGTAATAAATAAATTCATATTTTATCTTATTATTAATCTGTTTCTATTGCTAATTATAATACTTATACAATATAAATACTAACATCAATTTGTATACATGCATTTACTTTCATACATATATATTATCTTTTCCTAACAAATTTAACATATACAAATGATTTATAGAAACATGATTTATAAATAGATTATAATAACACTTGATATATAACATTTTGTACCTGCAACCTATCAATAATAAAATAAAATTAATCCATATTTCTAATGGAAAACAAACATATATAATGATTTTGTGATTATTTTAAAAAAAACTATTATCAATTTAATATTTATACCAAATTTGAAGAAATTTACATAAATATTTAAATTAAAAGTTATAAATTATAAAGGAATTCAATACTTTTCATTGCTAGCACAAAAATGCATATTATTTAATTAATTCATTTACAGTTACATAGCATTTAAAATTGTATCAAAATATTTACTTATACTAATTAATTTTACACAATTAAAAATAAAATTAGCATGTTTATAATTTAACATAAAATCAAACCAAAATAGTCATAATTTTAAAAATCTCCCCATCCTTATCTCCTAAAAACCCCTGCATCCTGCTCCTTAAACATACTTACATAAACATCACTTAAACACATTAATACAATTTTAAAATAATTATAAAAAAATTGTCTTTACATAAATTGTGCATAAATAAAATACTTTAGAAATACACTAATAAAAATAAACAAACAAGTAAAATAAAACACAATACAAAAATATTTATAAAACAACCCATAAAAATTATACTATGTACAACAGTATTTTGTCTACCAATATTTTTTTAACAATATCAAAAACAACACTTAAAGCAATATTCTTACCTTCTATATTCCAGTCGATGACATTTTTGTCATCCTGATATCTTTGACACTTTATTTTTGTATCACAATATTTTTATTGGATATGTTGTCAAAAAAAACAAGTAAACCATCATTATACAAGCTGATGCTACTGGAGAAAATCTTGGAAACAATTTGCCTTGAGTTTTAATGATTTCAAATTAAACAAATGTGAGCTTTTTTTGTCAAGTGCTTCAAGAGCAGTAAGTAAGAAGGGTTAAGTATTTTATAAGTGTTGTAACATTTCCAGACACATTGTGTACGTATGGGGCTATAATACATTTTTATAACAGAAGTCATTTTTAATGGCTGGAAAGGGAATTTATGTTTGCCAAACTCCTGATGGGGTGGTCACCGCTCTGCTGGTGACCTCCCCACCGGCCCCATTACGACTTTCTCACTGGGCTGACCGGTGGAAACCAAGGGGCACAATAGAGCTGGCGGCAATACTGCTGCACGCAGGGGGCACCAGCGCCCTTGAAATGTGCGCTGTCTGCACAGCAGACACTGCATTTCAAGGGTACTGGGCAGGGATGTCCTTGCATTGCCCATGCCATGGGCAGTGCAGGGCCCCCCCTGTGGCCCCCTGCACTTGTTCTCCACCAGCCTTTTCATGGCAGTTGAACTGCATGAAAAGGCTTGCGGAGAACAAGGTTGTAATCAGCAGGGTGACACCGAGTTCAGCACTGCCCTGGCTGATTACAACCTGCACTGCCATCAGCCCGTCGGCATCTGAGATCCTGGCAGGGATGGCAGAAGGTTGGTGGGTCTACCCTTCAACCTCGTAATGCGGTGGTTGAACCGCCACAGCCACGGTGGTCTGACAGCCACCCACCAGCTTCATAATCAGGCCTTTTATGTTTTGTGCTGAGCCATTAAATGGTGGTTCCACACAGTTGTAGAAATTACGTTGCTCTTTCGGGTTAGAGTTCAAATCTCTTGATTTCACCTATGTTTCCATCTGGAGCAACAAGGATCAACCAGATGTAGTTCTACTCCATGTGAGGTTAATGTTTGTCCCTTCTAAATGTGTTCTGACCTGATGTGAATCAGGGGGCGTCATTGAAGAATCCCTTAGTAATATTGCTACTTTGGCCAGACAAAAGTCTACTTTCTGAATTCAGTTTTCAGGGCTCTCCTTGGCAAGGAGTTCACTGACTTTGGTGCACCGTTGATGACCACATCCTGATTGAACACCCTTCTCTGCACCTTGAAATTCCAAGCTGATTCTTCAAAGAGTGCAAGGATAGGGGTTTCTCTCCATGGCAAAATAATATCTGTGTAAAGAATAAAATGGAACTATTGCTATAGCCTATGGCTGCAGAATGTCTACTCCATGGACAATCCAGCTGGGGCTGGAGCTGGCATGAGTACTTCTGTCAGTTTTGAGGATTCCAAAAGGCAGGTAAAGCTTTCCAAATCGAAGGTGTACCCCTAGGCAATTGCTTGTTAGCTCTTTTTTGTCAGTCTCAATCAGGACGACCTATCTTGATAATGCAGATTTTGGACAGGTTTTCTGTCATTTGATCTTTGCACAGAAAGGCATCCCATTTGAACTAAAACCCAAAAGGGGCAGAACAGGGAGTGCACATGTTTCAGTATTTTGACCAGTCGAGGTCCCCGAACCCAAATGGGATTTCAAACACACTGCAGTGGAACCTTTGATTGACCTGTCATGGTGTTAACATAACACTCTTTACACTATTTAGATATGCTGAGCCATGTGTAATAAGTGTAGAGGGTCTCTCGCCTGAGCGTTCTAACGTGTGAAGAGTCTAACCATTGTATTGTTAGTTTCTTCTTTGGTGGTCCGTCTTTTTGAGAGCCATAGGTATTTCTCCGTTCTGTTTTCATGGTTATATATAGCTATAAGGCCATTACAGATTTATGTCTTTGTCCACTATGTCCCGTTCAATGCTGACAGTTTATTTTTTATTGTGAATTATCACTCCTTTCTCCTCGTCCCAGACGTCAGAACATGCTGAATAATAAATAAAATACATGCACATTTACAGAAAGCCTATTTCCACTTCTGTCAGTAGAAATAAATATACCGTTGCTCACTTCGATAGATTATACACCCATGAGCTCTCTGTCCTCTGTATCATATGCACATCATCATGATAATTATTTGTGCTTATGTAGCATTTTAAACCATAGGGAATCAAGGCGCTGTGTGCAGGACAGAACTTGACATATTCAGGAAAATAGCTGTGTTTTCAGCTACCTCGTGAATGGAAGACTGTGCCTCTTAATATTGAGGTATTCCGGTAAACTATTCCAGAGGCGGGCGGGCTGGGTGAAGCAGGCTGTACCTCAGCTCTGGTTCTACTCATCTTGGGGTAACCAGAGGGTGCAGCTCGTTCCCAGGACACGCTAATTCTCTGATGCACCCTACAGAGTAACAGTTCTTCGAGCGTTAAGGTGCCTCACTGTATACGGCCTTTCGAATTATTGTCAGATGCCATTATATACATTTATAGATGTGTTACTTATGTAACATAATGTGCTCATAGCAATATTTATCAATTAAAAGTGTATCAAAAACTTGTGTACTAAACAAAAGGATCCCCGCAAATGAGCATGGCTCATCTCGTATGTGTGACTGTAGCAGCTGCTTACTGTTTGATAAAGTCAAAGCCTGGTGATTATTTTATACTGTATAGAAATATGTCATTTTATTCTTATTTTTAAAGATGAACTCTAGTCTTTAATAGGTATAATTTACTTTCAAAATCTCGGCTGACAGCACTAATTAGATGTTCGGGCTTAATGAGTAGCTGTTGAAAGATTTTATATTCCCTTATTATTACCACTATAGTGTTTTATACCTTTGCAAATTCGCCCATCAGTCAGCTCCCGGATTACTATAATGATGCTGCTCATCTCGTGACAGGCGTTAAGTAAAAGGGGATGATCTCTTGAGATTCATTGACTTCTATGGTACCCTGTGCCTTTCTAAATTTGTCCCCACCTTCGTGCCAGATGACTGGTGCACAACGTCGCTTTTTCACGAAGGTTGGTGCACAAGTAATGTTTGTACTTATGCAAATACGTTGCAAAATTGCACTACTGCATTATACATTACACTACTTCGACTTCACTAGTGCGGTGCGCAATACTGAGGTGCTCTTCAACTATCGATTTGCAATTTCGTGTAACTTGCATTTGTCTGTACAGCAGTAACTCCACTCACCACTCACAAGGCTAATAAAACACCTTTAGCACCACCTAGAGAGAGAATAAGACATTCCTGTCGCTGAAACACAAGCAGCCAAAATAAACTATTTGTGTTATACTGACCTGTGACTAAAATATACTATAAATAGTAGGGTGTAATAATAAACTTTAAGAAAATAAAATCAAGAAATGAATTGAAATCTGTAATTCGGACTCGTTATTATCAGCTTTGACAAACAATACTATCTATAGATTAAAATAGCAGAAGTGAGTATGTAAATATATATAAAGTTACACCCCCTCAACTTGGTGCAGGTCATTTGAATACATTGTTTCAGACTTGAGCTGGACCTCTAGTAACAGCAAGTTGAACTGTAGCTTCATGCAAAATATTTCAGTGATTTAGCATTTGACTAGGAGGGTACACTTATAAAGGACTTGGGGAACTGCAGCTTCATGAAAGGATTTCAGTGCATTTGTATTCGACTTTTGAGGGACAACTGGTAACGACTAGTGGAACTGCTAGTTGGTGTAAGAATGTAAATGCTTTTGACTTGTGAGGGACATCTAGTAAGTACGGTTGGAAGTGCAGCTTCAAGTAAGAATTTCAAAGCTTTTGCATTTGAGTTTTAGAGGGACATGCAGTAAAAACCTCAGAAACAGCAGCTTAATTAAAGAATTTCAGTGTTTTTGCATTTGACATGTGAGGGATGCCTAGTATGGACTATGGGAATTGCAGCATCATGAAAGGGTTTCAGTGTGTGTGCAACTGACTCGAGGAACTCTAGTATTGCCTTGAGGGACTACAGCTCTGAAAAAGGATTTTAACAATGTAGCATTTTACTCAAGAGGGACCTCTAGTAAAGACGTGAGGATTTGCAGGTATGAATATTTATATAAATAGCTGATACAGACAGTTACTGGAATTTGCAATACTAATTCATCAGCATTGTCCTAGATACTTATTCTATTGAAATCAAGCACAGTTTACTGGAGTAGCAAAAGTGGATATGTACATTTGTATGATTAAGCCAGACCCCTCAACTTTGTGAATGGCATTTTAAACAGTTCCATCTCCCTCAAGAGGGACATTTAGGGCCTGATTGTGAGTTCAGTGGATGGGATGACCACTCTGCGGAACATCTGATGGGGAGGTTGCCGCCTTACTCAATACCTCAATACCTCCCCGCCGGACCCATTATGACTTTCTGATGGGCTGATGGGCAGAAACCAAGGTTTCCATCCGTCAGCCCAGCAGGAAAGTGGTGGCATTGTCACTGGCTCGTAATCGAGCCTGCGTCAATGCTGCAGCTCGCAGGGTGACGCTGAGTTCAGCGCCACCCTGGCTGATTCCAACCTGGACCACCGTCAGCCTATTGGCAAACAGTTCCCAGCCAAGACAGCAGTGGTTTGGTGGTCTCTTAATGAGGCAGTTCTCTTAATTTGGCAGTTGGACCACCAAACCAGCAGCGGTCGGGACCGCCACTACAAATCTGGCTGTCTGTTGACCACCAAACTCATAATCAGGCCCTCATTCACATTGTGAGCTATTGCAGCATTGGGGCAGGCTTGTTAAGCAGTTACAATTACTTCTGATTTTGGAGATACATCTAGTAAAGTTCTGAAGGGCTGTAGTCTTGCTAAAGACTTCACACAGTTTTTCTTACTGAGGAAGGACATCTGGTTATTTCACGAGGTAACTGCAGCTATGTGAAAGGCCGGATGGATTGGCTTTGCCAATGCTTGCTCTAGTAGTTACTGTGAGTTCCAACAGATTCACCAGCGTAGTTGTAAAAACGTTAGGTCTGGATACTTAGGATTTCATGTCAATACAGATCATTTACAATTGTCCTTAAAAATCGGGTCTTTGACAAATCAGTAGCTCTTGAGTGGCCCCTAAAACACAGCAGCTATGTTGTAGAAATTGCCTCACAAGTACAAAGTTCTCGCATTATTGCACCCCAAGACTCTTTTGTATTGACAAGAGAGCCACATTCCCTTTCTCTATCATGCCACTGTGCAAGTGGAAGTTAACACCAGTTAAATGCAAGGAGGGTGGCCCCTAATTTGTATATGGCAGTGCCCTGCAGCCTGCAAATCTAGGAAAACCTGTGCTTGTGACATACTACAGAATTGGGGGTATAGGAAAAATGGCCTTGTAGTTACCCAGAAGGTAACAAAACCTACAATGTGGCGTAAGGGAGGGAACATGGGATTCTCGAACCAAGGTTCCTCTCCCTTTTTTTTCATTTTAAGATTGTTTTATTGAGATTTTATGCTACGAAAATATACAACAGAAAAATAAACAGAGAGAGCAGTCCATTTAATGGTACCATCAGCTCATATGAGAACATCAGCGTAATATATAGAGTGATGATTTGAGGCTCATATGGAAAATCAGAGGGTAGATATAAGTGTGTTTGTTTGTGATGTTGAGTTAGGGCTGATCAGGTTATATATGGTGCTAGAGTAAATTTTTATGCTGTGGTGAATGTGAAAGGTACCTCAGTTGTAGGCAGATGGGTGGAGAGTGAGATAGAAAGGAGAAAGGGCTAAAGATAAAGAAGATAGGAAGATTGGAAATAGTGACAGGAGTAGTAGGGGAGGAAATACCTGGGGGGGTAGGTGGGTGGGTGGGGGAAGGAGGGTGGGAGTGAGCATAACTACATAGGCTTGTGTGTTATGATGTCTAGATTGTACCAGCATTTCCCATTCTTAAGTGGTGTTGTCTTTAGACATGAGTTTAGTGAGTTACTTGCTGCTCTAGTGAATTGAACCCATTCCCACCATGTGTGGGCGGAGATTTTGGATAAGTCCTTTCTTTCATTGAGGATGACTTTAAGGCCGGTTGTGACCAGAATGTCCCATTGGACACAGTCCTCTTTGTTAAGTGCATGTTTAATGTCAGGGGGTAGGATACCCAGTTTAATAGACGCTATGGTAGGAGTCCATTCTAGGTGGAATATTTGTGATATGGTATTATTGATATCCTGCCAGAACTTTCTAGTGGAGGTGCAATCCATTAGCATGTTTCAAGTGTCATGTTTCCTTCTCAAACTTCTGCAGATGTCAGAGGGTCGAAGACCTAGTTTATAAAGTTTGGCTGGAGTCTGGTGGGCCATATTGGCCATCCAGTATTGACATTGTGTTATTGAGGGAGTTATGTTGGAAGTGAGGTTTTCCCAAGTGGATGGCCAGTCCGGTGTGACCTCTTGGGTATTGATTGAGTCTGCGAATAGGGTTTCCTATTATTCTTGCATGGATTTGGTTAGCCAGGATTTTGTGAGGGATAGTAGAGTGTATAGTTTGGAAGATAGGTGACCGTCTTTGGCATGTGATTTTAAGGTACTAAGTAGGTCGGGAGGGGTTGGAGGCTTGTGTCTGGCTATTAGTGATTTAATTTTAAGGAAGTGGTGGTAGTCTGGAACACTTAGGTTGAGCTTAGCTTTCATTTGGGAGAAGGGTATGGATTCTGTGGGGGTGCAGAGATCTCCCACCGAGAGAGTACCTTTTTGTTCTCTATAAACATTGCTCTCCCTTCTAGTTTCAGGTTTTCGCTGTGCCATAGGGAGGCTAGAAATAAATGTCTCATTTAGTTGGGTAGTTTGTTGTCAATTTTTCAGAAGGCCTGTACTGTGTTTGAGAGAGTGTTTGCAGAGTGGTATGTTTTTATTTTCTTGATAGTTATAAAAGAAGTGAGGGATAAAGGTTTGGCTAGGTCATTTTCAATAGCGAGCCATGGGGGGTTGACAGTAGGTAGAAACCAAAGAATTCCTTGTTTTGTAGGAAAGCGGGTTGTTATCTTGTGTAATCTGGTAGGTTTAAGCCACCAAGTTTTTTCAAAGTCTCAGTTTCTTTAGGGTAATTCTGGGTCCAGAGGAATTCAGTAAGCATCATGTTTTCTTTTGCGAAGAAGGTGTCTGAGAGGTATATGGGAGACATGCTGATTAAAAAGTTAATATGGGGGATAATTAAAAATGTTGATAGATTCTATTCTTCCCCACCAAGTAATTAACCTGGTAGACCATTTGTCTAAGCTGTGTTTAATGTTTTCTAGTGTCTTTTTCTTGTTAAGTTCAATGGAGTCTTTGAGGTTTTGGGTGAAACAGATACCTAGGTATTTTATCATTAATGAGGCCCATTTGACTCCATAAGTGCTGATGTGTGAGCTGTTACAGTGGACGTTGAGTGGGAGAACCTCTGTTGTTTCTTTGTTGAGACAGTAGCCTGATATTTCACAGTACTCGTTGATGGTGGATATGATGTGAGGCAGGGCTGAGTCCATTTGGATGGTAAAGAGGAGTATATCATCTGCATAAGCGGCTAATTTCGGCAGATCTGCAAAGAAGGGGATGTCGGGATGAGAGACTTCTCTAATTAATGTGAGCAGGGGTACTAATGTTAAAGGAAACAGCGGGGGGAGAGGGCATCCTTGTCTGGTTCCTTGTTGAAGGTTAAAGAAATTAGTCAGCTTTCCATTACTGTTTAGTCTAGCTTTAGGTGCAATGTATAAAGTGAGGATCATCCTGAATAAGGCAGGCCAAAATTGAAGGAGCTAAGCGTGGCTTGGAGGAAGGCCCATGATACCTTGTTGAAGGCCTTCTCATTATCCAATGCTAATGCGCAGGTTGTTTGATGCAGATGGTAGGCTTTTTTAATGACATGACTAAAAAGTCTGATCTTATCCGCGCTGAACCTCCCTATGATAAAACCGGATTGCAAGGGATGTGTTATGTTTTTGAGGATGGGAGCCAATCTAAGAGGCAAGAATATATGCATATATTTTACAATCTGTATTTATAATGGATATGGGGTGTTGGTTTTGGGGTTGGATAGGTCTTTCCCTTCTTAGGGGATAGCTATTATAGTTGCCTCTGTGGCAGAGCCCTCAATGGTACCTTGTTACCTCTTAAGGAAAAGTGGGCAAATAAATCTTCTAGGGAAGTGATTAGGGAAGTACCCCAGTTTTGGTAGAAGGAGGCCGGTAACCTTTTTGGGCCCAGAGCCTTTCTAGCTTTCATTTTTTTAAATAGCATTTGTGATTTTTTTCCATGAGAAATCGGATGTTCTAATGATTGTTTTGTTTCTTCTAGCTTGGTGATATTAATTTTGTTGAAGTATTTTAAGCATGTTTCATAGGGGGTGTTATTGCTTTGGAGTAGACGGTAGGATAGAAGGTTTTGAAGGTGTTTAGTATATTTTTCTCGTTTGTTGACAGTTTGCCATGTTTATCAGTTATAGAGATTATTCTTGTTTTCTGCGGGTCTGTTTTAAGTAAGACACTAGCTTTTTGCCAGCATTGTTTCAACAGAAAAAGTGTATGCCTTTATCTTTGGACTATTAAGTGGGCTTTGTTACTCAGGATCTTAGTGTATTTGTATTTAAGCTTTGTCAGATTATTTAACTGTGTTTTGTCTTTGGATCGTTTGAGGTCTTTCTCCAATGCTTGTATTTTAGGTTCTAAGTTGGTCAATGGTTTTGTTATCTAGCTTGTTTTTCTTTGACATAGGTTTCATAATATGCCCCCGGATGGTGCATTTCAGAGTGTCCCAGATAATTTGTGGGTTCGGTCCAGAGGATCTATTGAGTTCTATGTATTTTTCAATCTCCTTTTTGAATGTTTATTAAAAAAAATAAAAGAGGGTTCCTCTGTAAGGAGGTCATTCATTCTGCATGTTTTTGTTCTTGTTATATTGCAGATATCATATAGTAGGGAAATTCAAACATGGTCTAAGACTAGGATTTTTTCAATGGTGGGGAAAGAAGGGACTGGGACATGTGTTTTGTCATCTAAGATATAGTCAATTCGGGGGAAAGTATTATGCGGGTGGGAGAAAAATGAATAGCTTACCCAGTGGGATTGAATAATCTCCATATGACTTTCAGCTTAACAGAGTTGCACATATTTAGCATTTGTTTAGGGATTTTTTTGAGTTTTAATTGAGAGGCAGTGTTTCTATCTAGGATGATGTCCCAAGTTAGATTGAAAACCCCTCCTAAGATGATTCTGCAGTTGGAGGGGCAGTATTGAACGTTTTTGAGATTGGGTCGTTATTGGGAGTACAAATGTTCCCAACTGTAATTTCAGTGTGATCCTTTTGTAATCCTCCTGTAATCAGAGGTTTTTGAGGTAAGGGTGATCAAACCATTTTTTTATTAATGGCTGGGGCACATGATATGTCTTCAACCCATGAGTTTTTCAGGAGAGTTCAAAGCCACTTTGCTTTCTTGTAGGAGTATGAGATCTCCCTTGAGTTTGTCAGTGTAGTCTAGGATTTTTTAGAGTTTGGTTGGGTAATTTGGTCCCTTGACATTAAGGGAGAGTACCTTTATGTTGTGCATCTTAGTGGGAAGTGGTTCCTCGTGTTGTTGTAACAGGCAGAGTGCCAGCTGGTATTAGGCGGTGGAGTGGGGGTTAGTGATAAGAGGGGAAAGGTGGTTTGGAAGGGATGGGATGAGGTATAAGGGACAAGGGCATGGGGAAGAAGGGGAAGGGTGAGGAGGAGGGAAAGGAAGTAGTAGACTAGCACATTACGGAACAGGAAAGAAGATGGAGAGTATAAAAAAGAGAAATACGTGGTATGGAGGTGGACTAAACATTAATAATAAGATTCTAGATACCAGGAAGGGGTATCTAAGTAGTTCTATCTGAAGTTTGGTGATGGAGGCCACGAATGGTCAAGCCTAGGTCCAGAGTACAGTATTGCCGTGCCCTATGTTAGTTTGGGACATGTACTTAGGAATCACGGCTGTATCTAGGTGGGGGGTGTGTATATATTGCTTGGTGGTTAATCTGCCTGATGTTGCCTTCAAAGGGACCTCGCAAATCAAATAGCATGCTGTAGTAAGTGAGGTGGCTTGTTAAGAAATGAATATTAAGTAGTGAATAGTTTGTTGGTAAGCTTGATGAATTAAATTTGTTTGCCTTTGAGAAACATTGTTTAGAGTGGTACACGATTGTATCTCAATAACTATATACATAACACCAACTTATAAACACATAGCACAGTATGCAACAACTCATAGTAGGGAAAAAGTAGTGAGGCTGGAGTAGTGCAGTTTAAGATCGATCCATGGGTGCATTGGTTAGATGTTCCCAGGAGTTGGTGGTGCTGGCTAGCACTAGCAAATTATAAATTTTATGAGCTGAGATTTAGAAACTGATGCAGTGAAAGTTAAACTTGTGGTAGATCATTAGCAATATGAAACTTGATAAAGATTTATAGTGAAAACATACAATACAATAACTGAGTTGTCAGATTAAAACAGATCAGGTCTAAAGTCAGTGTAGGAAAACAAGATAAACTGTATAGGATTATTAGTAGATGGTAGTTGGTTAGTCGTTAGTAGATTGTCAGTTAATAAGTTGTGCACAAAGTTACTTGTTTGCTGCTGCAGTCTGAAGTAAGCTTCATGCGAGAGTGAGGGCCTGTATCCCAATTTGAGGGTGTGGAAGCAACATAAACATGCCATTGTTAGTAATGAAGAACAAACTCATGCGCCCAACTTAAGCAGTTAAATTAGTGCAGTAATTGAGTTGGAGGGGTGAGAACTTCCCATGAATAGTTCACAGTTCGGCAGTGCCACGAGAAGTAGGTACAACAGCGTTTGATTGTACCATTTGAGGGCATCCTTGTTTGTTGTTAGTTAGTCAATATTAGTAGAGAGGACAGGTTAATAGTGTTAATCATTCCTTCAGAAAGTTAAGTCATTTTCAAGTCTTTGATTTCTGCAATGTAGAAGTCCAAATCTTTAGGATCTTCAAAGATAGTGTTTTTTCAGATGATGGTTGTTTTTATTCATGCAGGGCCAGCGAAGTAAAATTGTATTGTTCAGTCCATCAAAGCTTAACTTTGGGATGAGAACACTTTTTGTTTCTTAACAGTGTCTTTAGAATAATCCTGAGAGATCCAAATCGAGGAGCCTTGCCATTTGATTCTCTGTATGTTTTTTCATCTGTGTGAGAATAGCTTTGGTATGCTAGTAGTGGAGGGGTCTGAAGATGAGTGCTCCTGGGACTTTGCTGTTTTTGGGTCTATATGTGGGAACTCTGTGGGCACGAGTTATCTTAAAGTCCTTGGGAAAGTTTATGTCAAGCACTTGGGGGATCCTTTTTTCAATGAATGATGCACAGGAAGGGGCCTGATTATCGATGTCCTCTGGAAGCCCAAAAATGCACAAGTCTCCCATTCTGTTTCTGTCTTCCAGTTCAGTGATGTTTCTTTCCAGTCAGGTCAATCTTGCAGTGGTGGATGATAAGCTTTTAGAGGAGTTATGCTTCTGGTCATACAGGTGGTTTATACATGAATATGTTTCAGAAACTCTGACACCCATTGAAATAATTTGTTGTTTTAAGGATGCGAGGTCACTCTGCATTGTTTCTGTGATAGAATTTGTTGATTGAGCTAGCACGTTCAGCATGTCTAGTTTCTGCATGATTAGGTCTAATGTAGCAGAGTTGTTAGAGTTGTTTTTTATGGGGAGTCTGGTGCGGGAGGGTCCTGTTTGTGTCTTTTGTGCGCAGGTTTGGTATCTTTTAGCCATCCTATCGCTTCCCTGGGGTCATGCGGCTTAGGGCCTACCTTTTTAAGGGTGGGCCTAACAGTATACCCCACATGGGGTCTTCCTTAGTGGGTCTTATGCCACCCTTTGTGTTGTTTGTGTTGAAGTAAGAGGGATAGGTGTGATTAGAGTGTAGAGAGTGTAGCGAGGTGATGAAGGCGGACAGGTTGCAGAACTTTCACAGCTTTGGAGGTTTCAGAGCTTGCAGCGCGTCGGAGCTTTCAGAGTTTCCAAAGCTTTGGAACCACCTTAGAACTTAGGGGCATATTTAAGAGCCCCTAGCGCCATTCTAACACCACTTTATGACTCTAATGTGGCATCAGAAGGCCAAACACACAATGTGCCATATTTACAAATTAGTGCAATGCATGCATTGTGCCACTTTGTAATCCTTTGTGCTACATTATGCCTGTTCCAGGCAAAATGTATGCAAAGGGGGCGTTCCCCCGTTAGGGGGTGCCAAAAAAATGGCACAGGTAAATCTAACAGAGTTCCTTGCGTTGTTTGTTTCAGGACTTTTAAAGCCTGCTCACAGCAGGCATTAAAAGGGGGCATGCCATTGAATACAATGGGCCCCAATGTACTCTGCAAAAGTAGCACCAATATTTTGGCGCTACTCCTGCAGACTACATCAATAGCGTCAATAAAAATTATGCTATTTCCCCCTACCCTGCTCCATGGTGCACTGTATTTAAAATACGGTGCACACATGGTGGCGGTAGGAGGGCGCTAAAGGGCGTAAGAAAAGTACCACTACACTGTGTGCAGCGCCACTTTTATTAAATATGTCCCTTAGATTGCACCTTAGATCTTGGACTTCACTTAAGTGACTGTTTTAAGTGGTAGGAGGTGCAGTGAAGTAAAGTAGTTGATACCCCTCCTGGGTTTTGGGCTATACTTAAGTAGTTTTCACATGGCCCCACGATGTGCAGTAGGGTAGAGCAAGGTGCATCACATTAAAGCATAAGGATTTGCCCTCAACCTCCCTCCTGAGCATAATTGTGGTATTATGAAGTTCAACAATAGAGGTGGAGGTTCCTTGGGTCCCAATGTGGGTAGCAGAGCAAGTGTCATTTTCCTTGGGTGGTAGCCACCCCCCCGTTTCTCTCCCCTTTCAAAGGAGTACAGAAGAGGCCCAATTGCAGAAACTAACACTATAACAATGTTTGCACTGTCATTGTTTATACTATGCTATGTTTTTTATGTTATTTTACCAGAATTTGTGGAGCACTTTTACGGCCACTTAGTACATTAAGGCCAGATTTACAAACCTTATGCGCTATATTTGCATCACAAAAGTTATGCAAACCTACACCAAATGTTTTTTTTCTGAATTTACTTTCTAAAGCACCCCAGAACCTCAGGGGAGGTGCATAGGGCCTACTTATGAATTTGGTGGTTCCACCGTGGGACCACCAAAGTCGCGGGGAGGACGCCTCCGCCATGGCGGCGGTTCCCCCGCCCCAACAAGCATATTACAATGTTCCCACCGGCTTGACTGGCCCATAATGAGGCCTTTAGAGATTCTCCAGAGTGGCAGGTAGAGGCCAACAGGAGGGTCCATCCATGTGGCAAGAAAAGATCTCTTGTAGTTTGTTGTGTCCCTGTAGCTTTTACAGGTGGTCAGCCTCATGACCCTTGGAGTCCACTTGTTTGTCCTGAGTACAAGAAGGAGCAGGTTGATTTCTTCAGGGTCACAGAAAGAAGGTCAGTCATCTTCCTCAGGTCCAGAACTGTTCTGAAGTGGGTGCCTGGAGGTAAAACATGTATGCCTGGCATGAGCTAATAGATGACGATAACCCCTGGGGACTTCCTCACCAATGAGTTAAGGATTCCTAGGATTAATCCTACCAACTTTGGGCATTTTCAAGATGGGCGAAGTCTTCAGCCTCATTAAACTTGGGATTTGAGGGCTGGGTGTGTGTTGAGAGTGTACTATGGTAATCCTAGTGTCCTCCCACAGCTAACACTAAAATTCTGTTTTAGGCAGTCCATGTAACACCAACAAACTCAGACAGAAGTCTGATAGGACAAAGCTGAGATTCCAGCAACCAGACAGTAAATTCAAACAAATTGTTTTGGTGTTCTGTTTCCATTCTTTGAATTTTGCCCCCAGTGGCATATAAAAACCTCAGCAGATCTGTCAGGCAGGTCTTGACACTCTAACAAGATCTGACACTGTGAAGTCAACAAAGACCCACTGTGATGGAGCCGGTCTGGCTGGAGGACCAAAAAGAATGGTGATGGCCTGGGTGTTCGCTACATTTGCTTTTCACAAAGTTGGCCTGTCTAAAGTAAATCAAGTCTTTAACTTAGTCCATAGGCCATTCTATCAAGGACACAGCGATACCTCCCCACACCGAAGGCCTTTTGTCCCTGTTCAGGAACCAAGATCACACCTCATACACTCCCAATGAAATTGTAATTACTGAGCCGCAGAAGGGAGAAAGAAAAATGCAGATTAGCTTCCAGGGACTAAAGTCAAGCAAAAGCTGACTTTTTCAAAGTAATCTTTCAAAATTATTTTACAAATCCAACTTAACAAGTGAATTGGCTGTGTAACAAATGTTTCAAAAAGTTCAAGAACTAAATTTGTAGTTGTTTCCTATGAGTGATAACATTTATTAAGCTTAATTTTCTATCCCAGTACTTGTTTGTGGAACAACCAATCCTGCTAAAGTGGAAATAGCTTTGAGGCACTAGTTACAGTAAGGACATGTTCAATGTTAACATTATATGCCCTACTTTTAAATACTTTGCAACCTACTTTAATGGGCAGTGAGGCTTACTTAGAGGTTACTTATTAATATTTGAAAGGAAGGTTTAGGCTTGTCAAAAGGGGTTATTTTGATAGGTCAAATTTTCAGTTTAAAACTGAACAGCCAGTCTACATTGGTTGGTCTGGGGGCATGCTTCACAGTGCCACTGCAGTGAATGGCACAATGAGTGCTGTAGTCCAGTAGTAGCATTTCATTTATTGACCCTGTGTACATTTGGTGCCATATACAAGGGACATATAGGCAAATAAATAAATTAGATAGGCAAATAGCATTGTTATCATGTTGAAAGGAGGAGTTCAAACAATTAACCACTAGTTAGCAGGGGGTTAAGTGCACCAAGATCTATAGCTAGAAAAATTGGGCTCCGCATAAGACAAAACCCATCCTGGATGATCCTGCAGAAAGGGCACATTTCCAACATCTAGCTTATGTTTAAAATTCAGAAATTAGAATCTGCTAGTGAGGCTCCTGAACACATTTTATAACTTGGCGACCACCACTGGATATCTATCTATCTATCTATCTATCTATCTATCTATCTATCTATCTATCTATCTATCTATCTATCTATCTATCTGAATGTATGTATAGGTTCCCACACACATGGAAAAGACAAAAAGGTACTTACTAATAAAGATGCAAAGTAAAGACAGTCCCGATCTAACAACTACGAATGTAGAAGTACTCGGGACATAATTACTTAGATGTAATGACTCCGAGGGCCCTATTACATATAGGGTGCACTGCCCTTATCTGCGCAAAGGTGCACCTTTTAGTCAGGTGTACACAGGGACAGTGTGTCATACAGTGAATGCGCTTCCTTCAGGGATGCTGTGAACTCACACTACCTTGTAGACAGCGCATTCAGTGAAATACACAGCGGCAGCTTCAAAGCTGCTCTCATTTCTCTGTGCAGAAAGCAACCTGCCTGCACTTTAAAGAGGGATTGGAGATACCCCTCCAGGAGAGAGGAGTGAATGACTAAGTGAGTAATGAATTTAGGAGTAGAGTATGGGGCAGGGTAAGGGTTACAATAAGGACTGAGATTCCCTTGAGGTTTAGGTTCAGATCGAAGAATTGTGTAAAGGTAAGGGGGTACCAGTAAGGGCCAAGGATATAATTGGGTTTAGAATAAAGGGTGAAATGAGTGTGAAAGTGCTAGATTTGTGAGAGAGGTACGTTTTAGGGTTTAATTATGGTAAAGGGGGATGAGTGGAAAGAATTGACTTTTTTACCACTACATTTGTGTATTTTGCATAGAAATAGTTTAACCAGAACGCTTTTACTAATACAATTTTCTCTCAACTTTAGTTAATATATATAAATACAATCATGCTGAATGTTATAATGTTGAAACATTTCACACAGAATGGATGTTATCATTTTTTGGTCTAGACACAGCACAGACAGCTTATGATGTATTTTGAGGGAGCTCTTTTCATCAATAGATCAAAAAGAAGTATATAGAAGTGGAGCGAGGGAGCTGGCTTTGAGTCATCCTTCTTCAACAATTGGCTTGCGTGCATTTTTCATAGCTTACCATTATCCGTCAAGGCTGTAGAAGTTTGAGAATGGTTATGTTAGCGCATGTATGTTCCCATTAGCTTTACATAATCTTTTTGTTAAAATATGGATGCAACACAATGTGTTGTAGCTCGAAACTGAACCCCAGTTTGTGTACGTTGCTGCACTTACTTTGCTGACATGATGACATTTTAATTGCTGATATCTGGCTTCACTGGTTGCTGTTTGAACGTTGATGCCTGAAATATAATAAAGGCATAGTGTTATTCATCCTTGAGCGTCATTAGTTTGACTTTGTTATCATTGTAACACGTGTTTACAGTTTTTTGTGTTCACAAAATCGTACTAGGTTCATAGACTTTCTCAAAGATGCAACAAAGATACTGACCCTTTGTTAAAAGTATCTATTATGCCATATTTTGCTGTGAATGCCTTTTAAAGTCACCACTTACAATGCAAACTTCCTCATCTTAATCAATTGCATAATCTCCTATGTAAGGTATAGTTTAAGTCTGCTAATGTGGTCTGTTCCGAATTTTTTATATATATATATATATATATATATTATAGTTGTTACTATTGTTACTGTCATTATCATTAAGGACAAACCTATACATGCAATTGTAATAATAAACTATTCTTTGTTATTTCGTGCTGTGATTTGTATGTAAAAAGCATTTACAATTATAGGTATAAATATAATAAAACCACTTCTCTTTAAGTAAAGCGTGTGCTTTATCATTAACAGTATGTTTTTCCTCCTTCTCATTAACAAAGCTATGATATGTTAGCAAGAACCTTAGAAAATACCATACTTGTAAAGGGTTTTAATTTTCAAACAAAAAAGTTATTAAGTCCTACCATACCTGCTCTAGCATTCCTGCTATACTAAACTACCATAACCAACTACCATTCCCAATTTATCATACCAACCTGCTATATACACTTAGCATTCCTAACCTAGAATACCTACCTAACAGTCCTGAAGGGCCGATTATGTGTTTGGCGGTCCGAAGACCGCCAAATCCATGGTGGCGGTCAGACAGTGAACAGCAGAGTGCCTGTCACTGTTAAACACAAATGAGGGTGGGTACGTTTAACGATGCGCATTGTCCTGAAATTTACTCTCATTCGGTAAAGTTGTCCCTGGAAATAATAACATCCGCTCTCTGCTTCTATGTAACAGTAATTTGCTATTAGCACCCAGTGTCTTGTGCTCTGCTGAAGGCAGTGTTGCACATCAAATTAAAACATGTCCTGAAAAGATGTGCATTAACGACTCAGAAAATTAACAGTTTGGAACAACAAGCGAAGGGTGGCATCGTCGCTGCAGTTTAAATTGCTAGTCAAACCTCGTAACTATAAATTGCTCCCAAGGGGATCAAGCTATGAAAAGGCGTATTGGTGACTGTTGATTCTCAAAATGGTTAAAGCAATAATCACTCAAAGAAAGTTAGAGATGAACCACATACATGTGTTTGGTAAATTAGTGGCAGCAACTAAAAACTCTAATTGTTTGTCGCTGGGTAAGGCTCATGAGTTTGACAAACGTTGGCCTCATTTTTTATTCAGATACGTTTTCTACTATTTTTTCACTACGTTGTGGTTATGTTGTCAAATGTTACAAAAGTTTTGTAGAGGCTTTACGTTGCCTACCAAGCGCACACATACTTCACAGAGGGCCTCTTAATCAATGACTGAGATGTAGAGATAATGTATGGGCTCATTCAGAAGTCCAACTGTGCTCTAAATGGGACAGGGAATGCCGAGACCAGGCCCGGGCAAAGCCAAACTAGCATTTGCAATGCAATAGGTCTCGCATTTGCTTCAGTTAGAGCTATTGGCATTGCAAATTCATAACTGGACTTTTCTTACCACATAAATTGGTCTACCCTATCTCATCATTTATAGGCTTGGGCGGAGTGAATGAAGTCCAGCTTTGCAGATTTCCCCAAAGTTGAAAAAAACCTCCATGGAATTCGGCAAAGCCGGAGTTCCGTGCCATGCGGAGTCCTCATTAATGAGCCCATCTCGGAGGCACTAAGCAGGATCGGGCCTGGTCAGCCAGTGCAGTGTGCACCGGGTGAGCTCCACTCCGTTGGCGGGGCAAACAGAGTTTTTTTGGACAACTCTGCACTCCAAGTGGAGCACAGAGTTCCAAAAGCTCCGTTAGCTCCGCCAGCGGAGCAAAGCTCCTCGCACACCCCTAATAATTTAATCTTTTCCTGCCATTTAATTCCAGTGGCCTGCATATAACTAAAGCACTTCCATTTACTTTCTTCCTCTATCTGCAGCAAAAAATGAAAATGTTGGCATTTAGCATCCTAATTTAAATCTGCCTTGCTAATTCCAATAGAATAGCACTATCACCACCCCGCCATCAGAGTTGTTGGCTGGCTAACACAATTTCCCCCAAAAAGGCACAAGAAAGAAACAAAAGAGAAATAAATTAGAAGGGTCACCCAAACATATCAAGAGTGTTCAAACAAGTATAGTGTAATAGGAAGGTTAAGTTGGCCTGAATTACGGTCATAATTGTAATACGGAGAGTTTATTAAAACATATACAATTATCTTTTAAACCTTTATCTGAATTAAACTTTGCGCATCAGACTATAACAATAATATCATTAGTAAGAAACATGGTCATGTAACCATACTGTGAGCCCCTAGAGGGCATAACCCCATGAAAAAAAAAACCCAGAGAAAGTAATGCATTCTAACCGTATACTTAGCCCTTAAAGGGTGTTTTAAGGCTAGTAGGAATACTGCAATGACATTACAAACAAGGCCTTTAAAACAAAACTTCTAGCTATAAAACAAAAGTTCTAGCCATGAGAAAACTTAAAAGTAGCCCTGGGCGTAGTTCACAGAGTTCCACTTCGCAGAATTCACAGAGTTGATTAAAAACTCTGTGGAATTCTGTGGAGGCAGAGTTCCGTGACCCACGGAGTCCTGAATGCGCCCAATCTCTGAAGCACTAAGCTGGGTCAGGCCTGGCCATCCAGGCCCGACCCTACTTAGCACTTCCGAAATTGGGAACATTCAGTCTCTACTGAATGTTCCCAATTTCGGAAGTGCTAAGTAGGGTCGGGCCTGGATGGCCAGGCCTGACCCAGCTTAGTGCTTCAGAGATTGGGCGCTGTAGGCACTGAAAGCTGCCAGGTCTATTGAGCACCGACCTGCCTTGTGTGCACTGCACACAGTGCAGGCTTGTGCACTAGAGGTCTGAAACTGCCGCTTTTACTGCCTACAGCCATTTCAGTCCTTGACTGTGCACCGTATGCAGAAACAAGGAAAAACAAAAGAAGAGATGAGGACTTACGTGGGTCTTCCAGGGGGTCCTCCTCTCCTCATCATCCTCTGCAGGGGCCTGGCTTTCTGCCTCTTTCTGCCCCCTGCTCCCATGCTTCGGTGAGCACTGCAGCCCAGTTATGGGCTACACAGTGCAAGCGCAGACTGTCCGCACTTGCGCTGTGTAGCCCCTAACTGGGCTGCAGTGCGCATGCGTGGAGCTCTGCTCCGCTGGCGGAGCTAGAAGAGTTTTTGGATGAACTCTGCGCTCTGCGTGGAGGGCCAAAAACTCTGTTAAAACCCACCCCTAAAAACAGAACTGCCTGACCCCGCCCCTAAAAACCAGAACTACCCCGATCCGCACACCCCCGTTCCTAAAAAAACAAACTACCAAGACCTCCCCCCACCCCTAGCCCTTAATCCACCCCTAAAAATTAACCCCATACCAGTCCCACTTCCCTGACCGTGTCCTCTACTGATGCTGACTCCCCTTTTCTCTGCCTTAACTATGTGTGTCGTTCCGCTTGCGTTAACGACGTAATGGTTCCGGAGTCGTTGTTCTGGATGTTCCCCATGCCATTCTAAGCATTATGGGTCTAGTTTTGAGAGTGCAGTAAATATTGTAATATCGCTCTCCCGCTGTGCTGGAAGAGACGCTTTCTCTTTGAGGATTTCTGTTGTATGTAAAGCATTTACCAATTTCAAGTGTTTTAAGGGGAGAGCCTCAAGAAATGACTGATTAGGTAACTGTGAACAATATGACCAGCACTTCTATACCGCCGATCATGTTCACACTGTTGTGCCTGTTTGCGCTGTGAGCGCCATGGATACCATGCAGCATGAAGGGGAGAGACAACAAAAATAGTTCGCCCACACTGAAGTATATCGACAATCAGGCAATAATCCATGTAACAGGTGAGTCTGCAAGGTACAACAAAAACAGATTCAAGCTGGGACAAATGTAAAGCATTTACCAATGACATAAAGTGATTTTTAAACGGTTTGCCCACGAACAAATGAAAGTAATGGGTGTGAGGTGGGTGTGGTTGAAAGCCCACAATACTGACATTAGGTCAAACCACTTGCATGCTCACCCAAAAAAAATGAACATTGAACCAGGGACCTATGGCACCCTCTTTTCATTCACTGCTTGCCTTCCTCCCTTTCACATGCTTGTGCTGCAACGCAGTGTCACCACTTTTGTGAAACAGGGATTAAATGACAGTGGCTGTTTTTGTTTTCCATTGGTGTTGCAGGGCTTAAAGCATTATTTCATTCCAATTGAATAACTAATATCTTGCCACTTACATTTAAATTTACCTTGTCAAGTTTTTTATTGCTTTTGGCCCTGGATAAAAATGCTATCAAAACTATTAAAACATATTCTGTCGATTTTGTCTATGCTCTGTCCAATCAGACACCATTTATTAATTTGACAATCACAGGAGGCTATTCTACATGTGCTCATTACACAGGCCACACCTTGAATAACGGATATTCAAGCTACACCTGTTTTGGGGCCCACCACCTTTTTCATCCTACGAAAAGCACTGAAATGCACTTGTAATACTAACTGGAAGTCATATATCAGGCTTTTTATCTTCATTCATGACAGTGTCATTGGAACAAAGAGAGAAACCTACAAAACAGACACAGCCATGGAATTGATGTTATGTCATTTTTTTATATTTGCGTAGAGCATTTCGGCTATTGGGATGGCCCATGAGTGATTTATCAATCTGAAAGATGCAATTCCACATGATTTTGAATTTTAATGAATATAGGAGTCTCAATTGTGGGATTCCATGTCCCTGGTTTACTGTCTTTGTTACTCTGTAGAATTTCACTAGTTCAAAGTGTAGTGTTAGTATTTCCCTCTTCCAGTGCCAGTCATTCTGTCACTCGGCCTGATTTAGATACTTGTGGATGATTTACTCTGTCACAACAGTGACGGATATCCTGTCTGACGAAATCTGAATCCCATTACTTCCTATGGAATTTAGATTTTGGCAGATGAGATATACATCACCTTTGTGATGGAGTAACACATCCGACAGTATCTAAATCAGGCCCTTTGTCAGTGCTCACTGTTAATGTCTCCCTGCTCCTGTGTCTGTGTCGGTACAGTGGTGTAGCAAGAAGACCACATGGACCTGAAAAGAAACAAGAAGAATGTGCTCCTCTTCTTCCCTGGCTGAGTAGAAATAGACTTTCATAATTGTAGTGCAATAGGTGCCACTTCACCTGCTTTTCCATGTCCTCAATCGTTTCTTGCGGGTATTTGGAAACAACATATAATTTATATTAATTTGTTCGCAATTATTTTCAATTTGAAGTGTGTCCAAGGAAAGATACAACTTTCATAAGGCCATCACATATTGAAAGACCAGACCCAATTGTGAAAATTACTATCATATTTCGTCAGTGCCTAAAAGAAATTACATGCTTAGGAGAGATCTGTGTTGATATTTTATTGAGTCTTTACCACTGTATGAAGTTGGGTTATTAGTTGTACAAGATGTGGGGCCTGCACAAGTAATAGGTACCTAATTTCCCCTTACTGTGAACCAAGTGCCCCAATGTAGTGCCTAACTCTCTCAGGGTAGAGAAGCAGATCAGTCCACGGCCTACTCAAGGGAAGTTGTGTGTTCTAGTAATCATTATTTGGGGGCAGGCAATAATAATACTCAAAAAATGATTGTCCACTCGGTGCTTTTTATTTAAAGAAAGGAAAATTACATTTATTACACATATCCCTAAATACCACACACACACACACACACACACATATATATACATATATATGTATATATATGTATATGTATCTATATATACATACACACACACACACACACACATCAGGCAGATTAAAAATATCTTGGTGATGCTCTGAAATCATATTTAACCCCTTAAAGTTAATGAAACTCAAAATCACAGTACCCCCTCACATACACCAGAGAGAACATCAAAATATTGGGTGGGTATCACGTCAAATAAAAGAGGCCTTTTGGCTTTGTCACACTTCACCACATCATTATACAATTGAAACCTATTGGCTTTGTCAAGAGGTCAGCATATTAAAAAGACCAACATCCACATTAAAAATCCCATCATGATGATATCATAATCAGCACAAATGTTTAACCCCTTTCTTGCATTGGATTGCTGCGAGCCGTCCGAAATCACAATGGGTGTGTACGTCAAATGGCTCTCGGATGTCCTGGCACCCACCCATGGGGGAAGCGCTGTCGCTCCCCCTGTGGGATGCCCATGTGCATCCCCACCAGGGATTTCAGCAGAAGCATTTCTGCTGCCACCCAACCCCTCACGGTATCTGATGACATCAGTCTGCACAGTGCTTTTGATTTGAGAAGGGGAGTACAGGGTGGTACAGGGTGTTGCGCCTCTTGTTAATCCCAAAAAGTTTTCTTACCCAAAATGCCCTGCAAATTTGAAAATGTGACTAAAATCACACATTTTCCTTGCATTTCTGTGCCATATTCTGCTGGAAACAGAAACAAACCACAAGTTTCCTACTACCCAGTGTACCCCTCTGTTTCCCAATAAAAATGATACCTCACTTGTGTGGGTGCCTAAAGCAGCGTCAGCCTAAAGACGTATAAAAAAAGAAAAATGCTTATCAACACGCTTTGGTGCCCCCTCAATTTCTACACGTTGTTGGCCCTTCCCTGTCACAGGCACATGGCCCACCCACATAAGTGGGATATCATTTTTATTGGGAGACTGAAGAGAACACTGAATGGTGGGAAATTTGTGGCTCCCCTCCAATTTCAGATCTTTCCATCACAGAAATATTGGGGCAATGTGTTTTGTTTGACAGAGTTTGAGGTTTGCAAGTGATTCTAGATAAATACAAATGTGGTAGGAGCCACACAAGTCACCCCAGCCTGGATTCCTCTAGGTGTCTAGTTTTCAAAAATAGATAGGTTTAGTAGGTTTCCATAGGTGCCAGCCGAGCTAGAGCCCAAAATCTACAGGTAGGCACATTGCAAAACACAAGTCAGTTTTCAGTGGAAAAATGTGATGTGACCACGTTGGGTTTTGGGACATTTCCTGCTACAGGTTTCAGGCCTATCCACTCAAGTGAGGTACTGTTTTTTTCGAGCGACTTAGAGGAATTCTGGGTGGAAGGACGTTTGTGGCTCCCCTCAGATTCCAGAACTTTGCATCACAGAAATGTGAGGAAAAGGTGTTTTTTAGACAAATGTTGAGGTTGCAAGGAATTTCTGGTTAAAGACCCTGGTGAGAGCCACACAAGTCACCACATCCTGGATTCCATGGGTGTCTAGTTTTAAAAAGTGTACTGGTTTTCTAGGTTTCCCTAGGTGCCATCTGTGCTACGGCCTAAAATCCACAGCTAGGCACATTGCATAAAACAAGTCAGTTTTCAGTGGAAAAATGTAATGTGCCCATGTTGAATTTTGGGCCATTTCCTGTTGAGGGCACTAGGCCTACCAACACAAGTGAGGTACAATTTTTATCAGGAGACTCAGGGGTATGCTGGGTGGAAGGAACTTTGTGGCTTCCCTCAGATTCCAGAACTTTCCATCACAGAAATGTGAGGAAAATATGTTTTGTTAGACAAATGTTGAGGTTTGCAAGAGATTCTGGGTAACATAATCTGATGAGAGCCACACCTGTCACCCCATCCTAGATTCACCAAGGTGTATAGTTTTTGAAAATGTACAGGTTTGCTAGGTTTCCCTAGGTTCTGCTATGCTAGGGCCCATAATCCACAGCTAGGCACATTGCAAAAAACAAACCAATTTTCAATGAAAAAATGTGATGCGTCCACATTGCATTTTGGGGCATTGACTGTCACAAGCATTAGGCCTACCCATACAAGTGAGACAGCATTTGTATTGGGAGACTTGGGAAAATGTTGGGTGCAAGGAAGTTTGTGGCCCTCCTCAGATTCCAGAACTTTGCATCACAGAAATGTGAGGAAAATGTGTTTTTTAGACATATTTTGAGGTTTGCAAGGGATTCTGGTTAACAGAATCTGGTGAGAACCACATATGTCACCCCATCCTAGATTCACCAAGGTGTATAGTTGTTTTTAAATGTACAGGTTTGCTAGGTTTCCCTAGGTTCCGCTATGCTAGGGCCCATAATGTACAGCTAGGCATATTGCAAAAAACGGGTCAGTTTTCAGTGGAAAATTGTGATGTGTCCATGTCCGTTTTGGGGCATTTCCTGTTGCAGGCATTAGACCTACCCACTTAAGTGAGGTACCATTGTTATCAGGAGACTTGGGGGAACGCTGGGTCAGAGGAAGTTTGTGGCTCTCCCCATATTTCAGAACTTTGCATCACAGAAATGTGAGGAATATGTGTTTTTTAGACACATTTTTAGGTTTGCAAGGGATTCTAGGGAGCAGAACCTGGTGAGGGCCACACAAGTCACCCTATCCCGAATTCACTTAGGTGTCTAGGTTATAAAAAAAAAGATCAGGTTAGCTAGGTTTCCCTAGTTGCCAGCTGAGCTGGAGCCCAAAATCCACAGTTAGGCACATTGCAAAAAACGAGTCAGTTTTCATTGGAAAAATGTGCTGTGTCCACGTTGTGTTTTGGGACATTTCCTGTTGCAGACACTATGCCTACCCACACAAGTAAGGTACCATTTGTATCAGGAGACTTCAGGGAAGACAGAATAGCAGAACACGTCTTATTACCAATTATCTTTCTCTGCATTTGTGCCTTCTAAGTGTAAGACAGTGTGTAAGAAAGACGTCATTTCCTTCCACCCAGCATTCCCCCAAGTCTCCTGATAAAAATGGTATCTCACTTTTGTGGGTAGGAAATGCCCCAAAACACTATCTGGACACATCAAAATGATCAAATACAAAACTACCTGTTTTTCTGGGTGGGCACCTTTTTTTTTGGTCCTGGGCTCAGCAGCCATACAGGGAAACCTACCAAACCCGGACATTTCTGAAAACTAGACCCCCGAGGGAGTCCAGGGAGGTGTGACTTGCGTGGATCCCTCAGTGTTTTCTAACCCGGAATCCTCAGCAAAGCTCAAATTTAGCTCAAAAATCAAATTTTCACCACATTTCTGTGTGGGATCACTGCACCGGGACAATTTTCCTACCACCAACGTTCCCCTCAGTCTTCCGGTAAAAATAATACCTCACTTGTATAGGTGGGCCAAATGCCTGTGACAGGGAAGAGCCAAAAACATGTTGAAACTTAGGAGGAACCAAAGCGGGTCCAAAAGGGCAGTTGGAAAAAAACATTTTTAGGCAGAATTTTTATCGGTATAGATGAGATAATGCTGGGTGGTAGGAATTTTGTGGATTTCTGCAGATTCCGTAAGGTTCCATCACAAAAATGGGGAGAAAATGTGTGATTTCCAGCAAAGTTGGAGGTTTACAGGGCATTGTGG
This sequence comes from Pleurodeles waltl, assembly GCF_031143425.1. Lineage (NCBI taxonomy): Eukaryota > Metazoa > Chordata > Amphibia > Caudata > Salamandridae > Pleurodeles > Pleurodeles waltl. The sequence goes on from NC_090438.1 coordinate 291,525,628, forward strand.
GTAAGAAAATGGTGTGGTGTGCGTGGGGTGCATGTGAAGCACACCACACAGGACTCACCCAGATGTTTAGTTTTCAGATGTGTCTAGGTCTTGTTGATTTTTCTACATGGCAGCGTCCCAAAGTCCTAAAAGTGCAGCCCTCACCATTCCAAGTGGGACGATTTTGAGAGTTAGCCAAGCTCTCATGGCCCAAATATAAAACCAAAACCCAAAATAATCTAATGTCCTCTTGATTGCCGTGGGATAAGGTGTTTTAGTGTGCAGGGGGAGATCTGAAAGACTGTTACCCCCTTCAATTGCGGTGGGGGTATAACCAAGCCCATACTGGTTGGTAGTCACCACCCCACTATTTTTGCGTTTAAAAAAAAAATTCGATGGTATTTAGTAGACTGCTCCCGGGGTGTGGATCGTGGGTAATTGCCCTATCTGTCCACTGGTGGGCAGAACAACTTTGGTCCCATTTATTTGGGGTGGGGATATGGCCATACCCCCACACACTTATTTTGGAAAAACATTATTCCCTGGTCTCTGGTGGGCTTTGTGCCCCCCTTCCTAAAATAGGCCGATCTGCCCCCAAGGGGGGCTGGTATGGCCAAAAGTAATGTACCCCCATGTGGACCGACCATTGCCCAAGAGGATGCCTCCTTAAACAAAACACACACACCAATACCTGGTGCCTAAGTGGTTTCTGCCCCCCGGGGAACAGATCGGCCTAATAGAAATAGGCCGATCTGCCCCCAAGGGGAGCAGAAATGGCCTAAAATAAATTTCCCCCCCCAGAGGACCGACCCTTGCCTAAGGGGACGCTCCCCTTGTGTGAAATTGGTGCAAAAAAAAAATCCCTGGTGCCTAGTGGTTTCTGCCCCCTTGGGGGCAGATTGGCCTAATAAAAATAGACCGATCTACCCCCAAGGGGGGCAGAAATGCCTAAATACAATTTTCCCCCCAGGGGAGCGACCCTTCCCTAAGGGGTCGCTCCCTTATATATAAAAAAATAAGGTAAACAAAAAAGTATAATTCCCTGGTGTCTAGGGATTTCTGCCACCCCTGGGGGAAGATCAGCCTAATTATAATAGCCCGATCTGCCCCCAGGGGGGCAAAAAATGCCTAAAAATATTTTGCCCCCCTGGGGAGTGGCTCTTGCCCATGGGGACGCTCCCCTCATGTCAATAACAAAAAAAATCCCTGGTGTCTAGTGGTTTCTGCCCCGCCTAATAAAAATAGGCAGATCTTGCCTAAGGGGTCACTCCTCACATATAAAAAACAAAAATAAACAAAATATAAAAATTATCTCTGGTGTCTAGGTGATTTCTGCCCGTCCCCCCCCGGGGCAGATCGGCCTAATTATATTAGGCCGAGTTGCTCCCAGAGGGGACAGAAATGCCCTAAAAATAATCTGGCCCCCTAGGGAGCGACCCTTGCCCAAGGGGGCGCTCCCCACATATAAAAAATAAACAAACAAAAAAATTTGCTTCCAGTGTGGAGAAGCAGGCCTCTGATGAGGCCATGAGGGGGGTCTGGGTGGGTGGGGGTGGAAGGGGAAACTATTCTTCTTCCGTCCCTGCCCAGGGGATGGGGGTGCCAGGTCCTTGGGGGAGAGCTAGCGCTCCCCCCGAGGGCCCATAGAAGAACGAGGTGGTTAAGTCTCTGGCACCTCAGCGACACGGCAGCAGACGTAACCACCTCGTCCCATGCACCGAGGGGTTACAAATTTCTTATTTCAAGTGTTAATTTCTTTAAGGAAACCTTGAAGGATCTACACAATGACCCCTTGCTGAATTTAGAATTTTATCTACTTTTCAGAAATGTATATCTTTCCGGGATCCTCCAGTGGTTTCATACACATTTCTGTCACTAACTGGAAGGAGCTTGAAACCTGAAAAATAGGAAAAATGGGGTATGTCCCAGTAAAATGCTAACACTGTATTGAAAATGTTTTTGTTTTTTTATTCTAGTCTGCCTGTTCCTAAAAGCTGGGAATATGGTGATTTTAGCACCTTTGTTAATGCCATTTGCTGCGAAAAAACAGATGCTTTGTTCTGCAGCAATTTTTTTCCCATTGTTACCAACAAAAAAAACAAATTGAGCTCTATTTTGGATATTTCTTAGTCCCCTCCAGTGCAATCCACAAACTCCGGATAACATTGGACTCCTTAGGATGTTGGGAAAAAATGATGCAAATTTGGCATGGATAGCTTATGTGGATTAAAGGTTATTTGGTCCTAAGCTCAAACTATTCCAAATCACATAAAAAAGGCTTAGCACAAGGAGAGGGAAAGGCTTAGCAGTGAGGGGGTAAACACAGGCATTACTACCATTAAAGCATGCCAGTGTTTATCTTAAGTCATTATTAGCCATATAGGGTTACTAAAGCATTCAGAATTAACTTTACATGCGTCTGTGCCTTTTTTGTACACCTTCAAGCCACATAAAATGCAGTCATAGAGTCAACCTTTGTGTTACACTCCAAGCTGAAAAGCAAAATCTTCAGTTATAGGAATGCATTGAAATATGGTGAAAATCCAAGGAGGAGGGCATAATTTCCATGATCCCACACATGTAGAGTCACTTTTCAGAAATGCCTTCTGGGGGGCTGCTGTAACTCCTGCAGCCCCCACAATACTTCTTCACTTTGCAGCTGGTGCCCCTGCCATACTTTATATAGAAAAGTATATGCAAATTAAGTCCCACAGGGCATTATGGGGTCATTCGTCATGGAAGCAGTGAATATTTGTGAGAAATTGGGTTGTTCGTTGAGTAGGGTGTGAACGCTGCTCAAGAAACAGCCACCATCCCTCTGAGGGTGACCCTCAAAAGTCACTAAATTAACTTGTGCTTAACCCTCTGTTAGCTTGGCACAAAATCAATCAGTCTTAACTTAGAAGCAAAGCGTAAGGTATGTATGCAGCACATAAATGGTAATAAACTGAAAATACAACACAAGAAAAATTTCACAGTTTTTGAATTCACCTGGATTGGCAGAGGCTTTCTTGAGTAGTGGTTTGACTTCAAGAAAGGTGGCCATGGTTAGTGAGGAATTGTAGAGGGTGGTGAGCTTCCTGCTGACCCTGGCAGCTCCTGAGTCAACAAAGTTCATGATGGTGGTGGTGTCCTGGAGGGTGAGTGGGGCCCCTTTGGTAAGTTGGTGGTCAGTGTTGGTTTCAATGAATGCGTGAAGATGGCGGAAGTCTTAATGCTTGTGCTGGGGTTTGAAGTTCTTGTAGATGGTGGTGATCTTGTCATGGAAATAGAAGGCAAGTGAGCAAGTGATGCTGTTTACTGTGGGCGTGGGGTTGGAGAACTCTCTGACGATGTTGAAGAGCTCTTTGCTTTGGTTGGAACTGGACTCGATGTGGTCAGTTAGGGCATTCCACTTTGTCTCTCAGTAGTTGTGGTAGTTGTTAAGGGATGTTTTGAATGTGGTCCTATCTACTGGTATCTTTGCTTGTGCTCGATTTTCTTTCCAGTTGCTTGCAGTCTGTTTTGCTTTTCCCCGCTCTTTGGTGTGGCTCTCCTGTGTCTGCTGGTCTTGATGGGGGTAGTGTTGTCTTCTAAGTTGGTGATCCAGCAGTTGAAGTTTTTGATTTCATGGTCCAAGTTTGATGCAGTGTGAGGGTAGGATGTCTTGAGGGTGTCAGCCCGTTGACTTTCTGATACTTTGCCCCAACTGTGGTGGAGAGCTCTTGGTGACCCAGAGATGTTGAGGTGGATGATGGAGCGGTCAGTCCAGGAGAGTTCCATGATGTGGCTATACTTGACCCTGTTGCGGGAGGTCAAGATGGGGTTCAGCATGTGCCCTGCGTTGTGGGTGGGGTTGATGACTAGTTGGGTGGGTCAAATGTTGTTCATGCTGTTTAGGAGGCTGGTGGTGTTGCTGAGATCGCTGAGGTGGAAAATGTGATCGCTGAGGAAGATGTAGTGTTTGGAGAATATGGCGAGTGGGGCAATGAAGTCGGGGATGATGTTGCAGAAGCTGGGGTGCAGTCCCATTGGTGTATAGGCAAGGGCACCTTGGATGGTGGATTTTCCATCTGTTTGGAGTTTGAAGTTGCGGTGTCCCATGGTCCGGATGGTGTCATCTGTTGCAGTGCTGCAGTGGATATTTTCTTTTTGGATGATGATGTTTCCTCCTCCGGGTTTGTTGTGCTGTCTCAGTGTGTGATGTTGTATTTGTCAGGTGTTGCTGTTCTGCTATCATGGGCGTATGCAGGGGTAAGCCCTGTCTCAGTGAGGAAGACAACATCAGGGGTGAAGGTGTTGATGAGGTTCCAGATCTCTGTGGCGTGTGAGCATGTGTTAAGAGGAGACAGGTGAGTTGTTGTGAAGTGGGTACATTGTGTTGGTTGGCTCGTGCATTGGTCTGAGGCATGTCAGTTAGTTATCTGATGTTGGAGAAGGAGCATTGGATGCAGGAGAATTGTTCTACCATGGATCATGGAGAGGTGCAGCAGCAGAAGTTGTTGTGGCATCTGGGGTCCAGGACTCGGAGTTCAGTGGCAGTCTAGTTGCAGGGTTTCGGTTATCCAGGGTTCCTGGTGCTGGGTGCAGTCCAGGCACAGATGGGCACCATCAGACTTGCTTTTGCTGTCCATTAAGTAGGTCCTGGGAGGAGAGAGAGGCATGGGCTGGCAATGATATTGGCTAGCAGCAGGTGGGAAAGAAGCAGGAGCAGCAGTAAAATGGGTGGGAGAGGAAGCGGGAAAAACAAGGTATAAAGGCAACAAAAAAGAAAAAGACATAAAAGGGGGCACAGAAGAAAAATGGCACAAAATGAGTCACAGAAGGAAAGAGGCACAAAAGGGTTCACAGGAGGAAAAGCACAATCAGGTGAAAGCACAGAAGGGAAAATGAGGCACAAAGAAGAAAGAAGGCATCAAAGGGTCACTGGAAGAAAAAGGCACAAACAGTTGAAGGCAAGAGAAAAAATGTGGCACAAGGCAGGGGTGCAGTCTGGCTGTTTGGGGGTCCAACCGAAGGAGAAAGAGCTGGGCCCTGGCACCCTGCCATCTGGGCTTTGTAAGGCCTATCCTAGGGGTTACATATATATTACAAGGTAAGTTTAGACCTGGCAAAAGGTTTATTTTGCCAGATCAAAATGGCAGTTTGAAATTGCACACACGGGCTCTGCAATGGCTTCCTGAGATGTATGAAAGGCTACTTAAATGGGCGGCAGAATAAGAGCTGCAGACCCACTAGTAGCATTTAATGTACAGCCCCTCGGTACATGTAGTACCACTTAATTAGGGACTTAAACATAAATTAAATGTGCCAATTGGGTGTAAGTCAATTTCACCACGTTTAAAGAAAAGAGCACAAGCACCTTCGCACTGTTTACCAATGGTAAAGTGTGCAGAGTCTTAAAAGCCAAAATAATGAGTTTAGAAACAGGAAGGTGATTACAAAAACCTTTGGGGTTGACCGTCAAGAGAGGACCAAATTCTACAATATATATTACCAGCTGTCTTGCTGCTTTTGGGAGAACAGCATTGCTGGTAAAAGGCCTTGTGCATGGTTTTCTTCTGTTGGGGGGTGAATGGCCCCAACCGAGCACCGGACATTTCTATTGGTTGGGACAGCATTGGATGCCCACTCCCACATTGCCCAGGTGACTCCCCGGACTGTCATTTCTCTTCACTGCAGGTGTTGGAGCCGGCAGCTAGCTTCTCCCTTGCCTGCTCTGTGCAGGCTGTGATTTCCTTGCAGTGGCTGTCTTAGTCTCACAAGTTCTGAAGAGACCTATTGGTCATGTGGGAAGCTGTAGGCAGAGAGTATGTTTTGCGGTGGGGGGGGGGCTTGTCCTTCTAGTTGTCATTGGCTGCTGCTGCCATCACTTCTAGGCCCAAAGTCTAACTTCAACAACTCTCTCTCCTTTGAGCAGGAGTTTTTAAGTTGGGGTGGAAAGTTTTAGAAGTTAGGCACCCCTGGCCAATCTTAGGTTCCACTTCACCCCCGACCTCTGCCCCAGTCCTCCTGCACAGCATGCTGGGACAATTCAAGATAGTGCCATCAGGAAGTCACTGTTCATATCTCCACTGTGGGCCTCTGCTCCACCCCTCGCTGACATCATTGTCAGGACATTCCCACCAAAACTTCATAGAGGAGTCCCCTACTTTGTTAACTCCAGTTGTCTGGGCTTCTTCCTTGGTTCAGTGGGCCTGGGCCGTCTCAACTCTGGTACAGTGTGACAGCTAATTAACAGATGCAGATTTTCTTCACCACCCCTTCCTCCTCAGGTGCTGAGTAAAGCACTGGGCATTACTCCTTTTGCTGGGGAGCTGTATCATTTACTTGGCTCAACAAGGTGACAAAAAGCCTGGACCTTAATCCTGAGCTGAGCGAGAGAGTTATGAAAATTCTGGACGACCAATAAGGTGTACATGTAGTCTCTTGTGACTCATAGATTCAAATTGAGTGCACATGTTGCACCCGATATTCATACCTTGCAGGACTTTGTAGGCCTAATGGAAGCAAAACTGCACTCTAAGATAGATTCCCCCCTAAGTGTATAATACTGTGTCACCTAATGACCTTACCCATGAATTCCTACTAATATTATAAGGCTTATTCCACGTCTAACCCTGCAGAGTCCCCTCCGCTCCAGGCTACCTATGAGAAGTTACTGGCTGCTCACAATAGCAGTCTCACATCTGCAGCCTACACACTTGTAACCAGCCAAGTGCCCGTTACCCTAGCTGCATCACAGCAGCCTTATTCTAAAAGGCATACATTGGCAGTAAACACGCACAGTCAATTTATCATGTGATTACCAAGGGCGAGGCACAATTAGAGAGACTCATCCACAGTAAAAGTCCAAAACTGTTGATCAAAAAAGCAAACAATCTGGGTATACTAAATGGATGGAACCCAATTGCAACAACCACATTGCCACACCAATGGTTTAGGCTAACTGAAACATGATGACCCAATAACATGCTCCCCCTTGTAAACTAAGAAGGAAAAGGTATGAGGAGCTGTGTCATGTCCCAGGAATGCTCCAGTTGCACAAGAACTGACCTATTGTATCAGTTATTTGTGATTTTAGTACAAAGTTCGCTGACTAAGGAAAAATGTGTCATATAGGGTAGGTGTTAAATTAGCAGATTAACATGATATATATTTTATGTTTAGCACTCCTGACCTTGGTACCTACAGCATGTGATATTGTTATGATCACATTCCAGTTACATTGGTATAATTTACAATGCAAGAAGAATAGGTTTTGGATTAGCAGAGATCCACTGATGAAATATTGTTCACTGCAGTTATTGACATAGCATATACTACTTGCCTGTATTAAATCTACGTGTATATATATATATATATATATATATATATATATATATATATATATATATATATACACATATATATTCTTGTCTCAGTACAATTTAAATATGTTGCCAGTATTATTCACAGCACACATATAAGCCATTTATGATACAATAATTGTAGTTTATTTTGTAAAAAGGGTGCATTAGGATTGTGCATTAGTGACAGTGATTAGTGACTAGGTCCATCGGCTACATTTGTATATGCTGGTTGAAGTGCATTATCCTTGGTGCTTGGAATTACAGTATGCTAAATTTCAAAGACTCTTCTAGACCTTTTCTTGATGACTGCCTTCTCTTGTACAAGTTTTCTTTTCCTACTAGAACTCTTGTGCCCTTTATTGTTATTGAAAATTTGAAGGACATTCTACTGAATTTGAAGTGATGTTGACATTCGTTTTGCTTTCTTCATGGGGTTTTTGCACTAGAGTATTTCCCCAACCACTTCCTTGTTGACTATTCTGGTGAAGGATTCCAGAACTAAAGGGTCCTATTTATATATTTTTAGTTGCTAAAAAGTAGTCCATGTTGAATTTTAAACAGATTTTCTTTTAGATCCACTTACATGTGTAATTAATCAGCAGCCCCTCGCACTGGTATGTCAAGTTGATTTGGTTATCAAGTTGTTGGGGAAAATATTTGTTGAGCTCCATCTGACATGCAATTTTTATCCAAAAATGCAGATACTGAGACTAGCATTTAAGTACAGGATATATTTTCAGAGGTCTTGATTGGGTCCTGATTCTGGGGGTAATCCTCCCTGGCAATGCATCTCAGCCACAACAGTCTCAGGAATTGAGATTGAATATTACACTGCTAAATACCATCCAGCTATTGATTTACAGCACAATTGATATGATTTCTTTCATAAAATATTTTTTTTAAATCCTTAATTGATTTACAATACCACTCATTGTAGTCACATTGCAATTAGTTGTGGCGTAAAGCAATTAAATCAAGCTATACTTATGAGGATCATGAAAAAGTAGTACATCATCAGAACACGTACATTTGCAATATCTTTGACAACATCCACACAAGTAGGCACTCAGGGCTATTAAAAGTTGCTTTTTGTTATGAATGATAGAGATGCATAGCTAATACCTTATTATAAGAAAGTGGATTATTAATTGGGGCGGATGGAAGGCCACAGAAGGAATAAGGCCACAATCTTGTAAAGGTAAAACATAGTTTCAATGATGAAAACATGGGCTCAGCCCCTATGTAGCTATGGCACAGAGTGGACAGGGTTAGCTTAGGAAGATGCATAAAGCATTTAGCAGTACCAAAACAGGTACACAGTCAAAACAATACATAATAAAGATCCCACAACCAGCCTAGAACAATAAAGAGCTCTTTCATGACTAAAATGACACCAAAACAACAAAGATCTGCTAAAGGGCACCAAAGAATTACATTTTTGAAGATTGAAAGCAAAAGTGCCAAGAAAAAGTAAAGCACTAATTATAGTCACTGTTTTTGGTTGACAGGAATCTAAGTGCAATTTCAGGCTGACAGTGATGGAGTGTGGTTTGGACATGCCAAGCGGGTTCATACCATCTAAGATTTTACCTTCTGACTTAGGGCCTGATTTAGAGTTTGGTGGAGGGGTTACTCCATCACATTGGTGACAGATATCCCATTCGCCAAAATATAATTCCCATCGTTACCTATGGTATTTATATTGCGGCGGACGGGATATCCATCACCATTGAGATGGAGTAACCCCTTTGCCAAACTAAGTTTCCTCCAGCGAGGCTAGGTTGCAATCTATAACAGCCAAATTCCCATTGAAGCTGGATAGCCACTTAATCCATTGGTATAGGCAGACAAAGCTCTGAGTGCATGAAATTCCAATTTCATGGCTGCCAAAGTCCTTGGTTTGGGCTGGTACATTTTTGCTCCTTTCCCGGTCAAGGTTTCTTTCTTCATACTTAGCCTTTGTTAGAAATTGGGCCTCTAATTGGCAAAGGTATGCACCCTGTCCAAGTAGGGACCACAAACCTAGTCAGGGTATGTCAGTTACATAACATAAATTAACCTGTGCTAGCCCTCTGGTAGCTTGGCACAGAGCAGGAAGGCTTAACTTAGGAGGCAAAGTGTTTGTTCAACACATAAAACAGTAAAACAGTGAAAACACCACACAAAAATGATCCACACCAAGTTAGAAAAGTAGATCCTAATTTAATGAACAAAAGAAGACCAATATGACACAAATCCAATAAGTAGAAGTAGAGATAAGAATTTTGAAAAATTATATTCAAATGTGGTGCATAAAAGCTTGAAGCACCAACTGGGGCTATCTGGTAGCTTAGGGTAAATCCAAAGTTCAGGCTGACTATGATGTAGCGCGGGCCGGCTACAGGGACCAACCTTGTCCTGCTGAAACAGTACCTTGTGTGGAAGGCTGCATTGACGTCCAAGAGCCGATGTGAGGAGCAGAGGAAATGATAGAAAGGTGATGCGTCAGTTCCAATGTACGCAGTCAGGGATGAGTCATCGTCGAGCTGTGCAGTTGTCAATGCAATGTCTTCGAGCATCGGTGTGGCATTGAACCTTTTGCGATGAAGGGGATGCATTGTTATCAAACTGTGAAGCCGGAGAAGCAAAGGCGATGTGCCAGGACTCAGGGTGATGTGCCGGTTCAGAGCCACGCAGTTAGTGCTGCAATGTCTTTGTTCTCCCCTGCAGTGCGTCGGTGAGATATGTGGCAGTTCAGATCTGCACATATTTGTTATGTGTTATTTATTTTTTGTAAGACAAAATGATGACCCCCCCCACCTACCGAATGTGAGGAGGTGCCCTTGAGTCTCCCATATATTTATTTGTCTTGGGCTGATTGGAGGCCCCATGAAGGGCTAGGGACCACCTGAAGGTTTGTCTCCCGCAATGCAGGTGTTGCAAGAGCTTGTTGGATTTCTGTAGAACACAGCTGCATAACCCACTTCCAAGGGCTCAGGACTGGATTGGCACCACTTGGCAGGTTAGAACTCACAGTTGGCAGAGCTCAGAAGCTGCAGCAGAGCTGGGTGAAGTGTTTGATGTCCCTCAGACTTCAGAACAGGAGGCAAACCAGCAGGCACTTGAAGACACTTTGATCCTGGGGATCTAGAGATATAGGTCCAGTCATTCTCACTCCCAGGCAAGGAGGGCAGCAGGACAGGCACAGCAAAGCAGGGGTCCAGCCAAATCCAGCATAGTTTCAGCAGTCCCTTCAGCAGCACAGCAGTCCTTCTTCCTGTCGGAATGTCATCAGGTCCAGAAGTTTATTGATTTGGTGGGGTCAGAAGTCCAGTTCTTACACCCAGTGGTGCCTTTGAATTAGGGGACACTTCAAAGAGAGGCTTTTGTAATACACAAAGTCACTGCCCTTTCTATCCTGGCTCCAGACACAACAAGGGGTTATGCAGCTCTTTTTAGGGGGGGGGGGGCAGACACACCCATTTCATGTCCAATGGTCAGCTCCTCCCTGCCATCCTGCCCAGGATGACCCATCAAGATGTTACTGACCTATCAAGACGTTGATGACCCATCAGGTACACCTAAGCTCCCTTTGTGAATGGCTGTCTTGAGGGAACGCAAAAAGCCCAGCTGTCACCAAACCCAGACATTTTTTCAGAGACAGGCAGAAAGCACTAGACAATGAAAACGTTATAAAAGTGGCATTTTCAGAATTGTAATTTAAAATCTGACTCCACCATAAGTTGTGATTTTAAATTGTGATTCCAGAAACACCAAACTTGGGGGTCCCATCTCTTCCCAATTAGGAATTACACTTATAAAATGTAATACAATAAATGTAACAATCCCAATGTTAACCCATAGGAGAGATAAACCTTGCAGTAGTGAAAAACACATTTAAGAGTTTTTCACTACCTGGACATGTAACACTTAAAGGTACATGTCCAACTTTTTAAATACATTGAACCCTGCCCTTAGGGCTGCTCGGACCTACCTTAGGGGTGACATATGCATCAAAAAGGAACGTTTGGGCCTGTCAAGTGGGTTCATTTGCTAAAACCGCACACACAGTCTCTGCAATGACAGACCTGATTCCTGTTTAAAGGGCTACCGAAGTGGGTAGCACAACCAATGCTGCAGGCCCACTAGTATTTAATTTACACTTTAGTATGGACTGATAAGTAAATTCAATATGACAGTTGTGGATAAGCCAATTGCAGCATGTTTTTGGGAAGGAGCACATGCACTGTAGCACTTGTCAGAGGTGGTAAAGTGGCCAGTGCCCTAAAGGCAGCAAAATGAAGCCAGCAAACAGGAGGTCAGAAGGCAAAATGTTTAGGGGAAACCATGGCAAGAATGCCTGGTCTAACAGTTTTTTTATGCAACTCATAGTCCTCCAGCAGGGCAAGCATGGACTGTATCCGTAAAGTCCTCTCAGAATTAGTTTACAGGACCCCAGAGACAGCACACTGGGGGCCAGGATTCACTCCAACAGATACCACCAGCAGAGGCCAATCCAGTTTCATTTGCTACTTGCCAAAGGGCACATGAGGTAACAGGCCTCGTGCAGCTTGATACGTCCACAGAAGGTCAGCAAACTGACCCTTGGAGTCCACCTCTTAGTCCAGGGTACACATGGGGCAGGGCCAGCTCTTAAAGTCTCCACATAGGTCTCAAACCACAGGTCCAGCCCTCTTATGTTCTTCTGCATGTCCAGTGTGTGTTCTGATGAGCTGTTTGTGAGATGCTAACTTTGTATGTCTCACTAGCCGATGGGTGGGTGTGACTCCTGGACACTGCCCAATCAATAAGAAAAACATTCTCAGGGGTATCTCTGCCCATATTTGAAGCACATCCTATTTCCCTTAATGCAAACTACCCCACAAAGCACTGTTCTGAGACAAATTCAACATGTCAGAATCTTTATGCCCTTGCAGTGAGCTTGTGTGCCAGCCCAGGGCTTGTGTTTAGGGAAATGAGCAGTCCCCTCCTCTTAGCTGCACCAGTGTGGTTCTGAGACCAGTTTCTTCTGCCAATGGGCTAGTCCTTTTCAAGTTAATGTAGTTTATGGCCTCTCCCAAACTGTCTTTCGAAGTGTACATCTTCCTATAAAAATACCTTAGCCGCTGCTCCTGCTCTGGGTGCAGTTTTTACACCCTGTTAATGGAAAGTACTGGCAGGGCCATCTGCAGTAGGCTGAATCCCATTAGCCTACTTGAAGCTCAAGCAGATAAAGTGTATCTTTTTAAAATATACTTTCCCTAAATATTTGTTAAAAATACAACTTAACCAATGAGTTTGATTTTAACAAATACTTTAATTGTGTTTTAATTATCCATGTAGCTTATTCCAATCTAAAGTTAGTAGGCTTATGATTATATTGGGATGTTTCGTTTTTCTTCATAGGGCAGCTGCAACACTTCACAATGAAAACAGCTGTTGAGGATTAATCACTTCAGGTACACCCCAACATTACATTCTTGCATGTACCTCTTAAATCAAAGGCACCCTACGTTGTGGATCAAAAGGCCTATTTGAGGATGACTTCATTTATATTCAAAATGGTACTTTTAAGAGTCTGCAGAAGTCAGGCAACATAGGTAGGCCTAAAGACATTTCCCTTTGTCAGCCTAGTGGATGGCACAACATGTCCTGAAGTCCACAGTTGACTTTTTACTTTTCCATTACATTGGTGTATTTCCTTCACTATATACTATTTCCTTACTGTGAAATGTATATACCAATTCAGAGTTATGCAAAATGTTACCCTTATGTAGGGGTCAAACTGCATACATTGGGGACTGGACAGCTGTGTCCCAGTGTGCGTAGTTAAAAAACCAGCAGCATCAGTCCCAAGAAAATAAAGGTGAACACGTAAAAAGGAGCCACTTTCTTACATTAAACGACTAGGAAGATGTTGCAGTCGTCCTTACAGTGAGAAAAGGAAATTCCCCAATGGGATCAATTAGATTCAACCCCACACGGCACACAATCTCAACCTCTCAATATATATAATGATCAATCTCAATAAAGGAATCAGTGATAAATAATATAATTTTAATTAATATAAACCTATACAATTATAAAACCCCACATTACACACTAAGAACAATGATAAAATCATCACATATAAAAATCAAACAAAAGGGAGACAAAACAAAAAGACATCCGCTCTGTTCTATTATATATGAGCTGTCCCAATTTTGGTATTTGGATATTGGCCTATTGACTTCTGTCCACAGTCTCTGTTCAATTTTAGGCCCGTTCCAATGGGTCCAGAAATCCAATTTGCGTCGACGCGTTTCGGTGGTTTTTCAAAAGTCCTTCCACCACCTTCCTCAGGACATTAAGATATACTTCCCTCATATATTTTTCAAATCTATTTTAAAACAAACAAACAAACATACATCAATTCCCACCTTGATGACTGAACCTAAAACGTTTTGTTAAAATGCCACCAAAGTGGCTAACACCACGCACAATTATCCAAATCAATTAATAATATACCCCCCAGATTCCTTTATAAAGAATATCACAATATAGAATACACTACACACACTCAGTTTGACCAAATCTTACCTCAAACAAAATTTTACATACTCATCACCCATCATTAAACCACTCCACTCACCTGCATGTACCATAAATTAAGTAGATATCAATTAACCAGTCATCCCAACTCCATATGTTTAGACACACATAGGATTTAGTTTCACGATAGTCCACAGACCGGATAACCGCTAGATAGACAAAACATAGCTGATTAGTGGATTGATATGATCTCTTCCATTGAGTCTTCCAATAATTGCATTAATATCAAACGTGATATATCCACCACATGCACACCCCGTGTTACTAGACCCATATTGGGTGTGAAAGCATTAGTAGTGATACCATTATTTTAATGATAAGTGAAAATTTGTCAAATATCACTACCAATGTTGTCCTCTGAACTTACCAAAAAATCCACTTAGCTCTCAAATCAATATATTCAATCACATAGGGCCCTATATTGATAAAAAGGCTCCCAATCTTTTCAATCTGAGAATGAAAAAAACAGGCACATCACCTATACTTTAATAAAAACCTTTTATAAACAATAACCTAATTTTTCTTCTCATTTTCTCAAAATGTCCTGCAATAGATGTCACCCTATCCTCTATTTCTATGGGATCCAACTCCTGGATTTACTAGTGTCTTTATCTAATAAAATATCACGCCCCTAAAAACATTTTTGGTCTAAAATGCCCAATTCATTCAAATTATTGCCCAAATATCCTGTTAACAAATTCCAATAATATCCTTAAAAAAACAGACGATAATCATTACCTCTATAAAAAAAAATCCAATCAACTTACTCATTATATATGCATTCACTCCCAATTTATATTGGTTAAAAATGACTCTATATATTATATAAATTATATTAATTATAATTATATATTAATTATATATATATATATATAATATATATATATATATATATCTCACTCCCCTCTTCAAATTTCCCTTTTTAAAAATTAATGCATTTAACTATCACTCCGACCTACCCGAGTGGCGAAGCTCCATCCACGTCCTCTTCACACAAACGAATAAACCCGTCTCAATATTAGTCCTGCCTTTATATCTGGTTGTGGGTGTGCATTCACTCCAACAACCACTAATAGACCCGATCTTTTACAGTGACCCACTTCCTTTTACCTTACCTAAACTTCCGGTACGTAAAAAAACTGCACTGCCAACTTCTGAACCAGAATCCCGATGCCCGCCATCTTGGATTCCCGCGTTCAATAACTTATCGCGTTCTTCAATCCTCCCATTTCCTCATCTATTTTTTAAAAAATAATCTATCGCTAAGTACATAAGGTATTTTGCTAGTGACCTAGGCTTAGTAAACAGCATATTAAATTTTAATTTATACCATATTTAAAATCCATCATATTCTACACAATCCATAATCTATGAAACTGTGACTAAACACTTTTTCCCCCGGGGGCCTCATCCAAAAATATATTTCAAAATTATATAAAGAAAAAACATTAAAAAAAAAACCAAAGTAGCCCCATACAAAGTATTAGAATAAAGCCTTTCTTCTACTCACCCTCTAATGGACACTAAATTACCCGGAACATCACACCTCAAAACCATTACTAAATAAACCGCTAAATCCCAAAATACTAAGTCCCCATTCCTCCACAGACAAACAGTGTAACAAATAAAAACAAACTAAAAATCTATAACTCCACATTCCCTAATAACCTTACATATAGTTAGTGAAAATGTTGTTGCAAAGACCAAAAATTCTGGCACTGGTCTGCCAGCCCATGAGCTACATGCTTCATACACTGTTGTGTCTCTGATGATCAGAAAAGGAAGATTGGGGCTTATAGCAAAAACAATAAGGCTGTTGAAGAGGAAGAAATGTAAGCACGTTTGTTCTCCAGTTCTGCTCAGACACTATCTGTCGTAGAATTTCAAATGTTGGTCCTCTAATATCTAGTTAGACAGCCTTTTCCCTGCCTGTGCTTCACTCACTTATTCGCCATTTGAAGGATTATTCTGACATATTTCAGCCACAGTTTTCAAAATGAGAATCATCTCTTTTATGTCCTGCGATTCACGGAGCAGTGACAAGGATGATAAAGATCCAGGTAAAGGCATAGTTTCTCCAAAAGTAATCCTACCAAGTTCGAGCCTTGGCTCCAGCTCTGCAGATATTGATAATTCTCAGCCAAAGCACTTTCTGTGCCTGCAGTACTTTGAAAAGAACTAGTTCCTCCATGGAGGACTGCAGTTCATAGAATGAAACTATGTTACTGTACTACAGTGCTTTGAATTGAACATTACAAAACCCCTACATAGGGTACTGGTGTTTTCAAGAAAATGCAAGAAGCCTGCACAGCTGCTGTCGGTGTTCTACCTTTACCATGTGCAAGAGAACATGTAGTGCTGTTGGCTCTACTGCATCGTGTGCCATTAGAGTTTGCACCTCTTTAACACTTGCTTTTTCTGATTACTGAAAACATGCAGTGTTGATGTTTATGTTGCACATTTTCTGTATTCTTTTGCACTTCTTACTGTGCTATTCCTGTTCAGCATGCGAGTACTTGCAGTGCAGCTGCTGTTTTTGTGCAGTAGTAAATTTCTGTTTATTTCTGAAGCCTACGCTGGTGGTTTTAATAATTCAATTACTCTTGCGTTTGTGGTTGAAACTTGCGTCTAAATTCTGTGTGAGAAGCAAGTTAACACGTTCACTGCGAAAGTTGTATTTGTAATGTGTTATTTTTTTGTAGGATAAAAATGAACTACCTCATGTACAGAGTGTAAGGAGGTCCCCCTGAGTCTCCCATATCCCATATATTTATTCGTCTTGGGCTGATTGGAAGCCCCATGGAGGGCTAGGGGCCCCGTTTAGATTGCCCCCCCGCAATGCAGGTGTTGCAAGAGCTTGTGTTGCACCCCTACCATGGATAGACCACTTGAAAGTGCTGTGGAGTATTAGAATAGAGTGACAAGGAAACAGGTATGTGATGAAAGAAGTACAAGGCACTTGTGAAACAAGCACTAATACTGCGCATATCATACCTTTTTTGTATAAGTTAGCGAGGCATGCGAGTTTGCAAGTACTAATATTATCCTAATCAATGCATTATAGATATGTTGAGGAAAGATGATTTTATCTCATAAAATATAACAGACCTTCTGAGAAATGCTCTTAAAGATGAATGACTGTGAGCCCGGAAACTTGGCCTCTTCAGCTCATGACTCAACAGCACCACATCCCTGAGAATTTACATTGACACTGACTTCAACTTCAGAATCCGCATTGCAAAGAAGAGGAAAGCCACCTGCCAACTCCCCTTACTCTGTAAAGCTAAAAGGTCTCTCCAAGAATCCAGCTTCGAATTGGAAAAGCAAACATTTGTCCTCCTGTCCAAACTCGACTCAATAGTGGCAATGTCTTTCTAGCCGGAGTCCTAGAAAATCATCTGTCCCTCTTGCCCTTGCCTTCCCTGTGCAAGATCTCAGGGGAGGTTTGCATCACCCACAGACGCAATAGTGCCATACTTGAGATATTTTACATCTAGCTAAATACTAAACATAAAAATACAAAAGTGTCCACTGAAAACAAGAGCTCTAGCCCTCCACCACACCCCCAAGGGAACTAGAGAGGTGTCTCAGAAGGGTACTCAGTGTTAGATATTTCATACCCTCTTTTTGGTATTTGTTTACGGAGCACACAATAGTAACCCCTTCTTATTGCATCTATTACAGAATTTATAAGTGAACACTCTACCTACTGCTTTGCACTTGACCCTCAGGGTGGTGAGGAAGAGCAGCCCCAGGCTCACCCAGAGAGGTGATATGGGTTAAGACTCACAATTCCAAAAACACACAATAACACTCAGCAAATCAATTCTGCGTTAATATCTTTACATGTAGAAAGGAAAGGTACTTGATTTAATGTACAACTAAACACCAAACCTAACAATGCAGTTTCTACACAGTGGATAGCAGATCTCTCTAACCTCTCCTAAACTAGAAACCTGTGTAAGGAGGGCTCTCAAAGTGAAACAATGTAAAGCACATCCCAATGGTTTTACCTGTGAATTCACAATGTAAAAACCCTTTCTATTTTTTGTCATGTTTGACAATCTAAAAACCCCTCCCATTGTATTTGCCAGAGGGTTTACAGTGTAAAACTCCTTTCTGTTGTATTTGTGTCATAAGGTTGAACCGAACCGCCAGTTTCACATCTCTGAGATGCCTGACATCTGTGCACGTCACCAAAAAGTCTGACACTGGATGTTGACTGGTAACTAAGGTGGTCTCTGTGCATTGTAGGTTAACACAATTTGGATGGGGAGGAGACCATCATCCTAATTTGATGTGATGAGTAAGCAACACCTTGAGCCATTCCGTTCTAGTACATAATCCCTTTAAACCACCTGTTCTAGTGACTCTGGGCAGTGAATCCAGGATACCAGAGTTGCAGTTCTTTGCACTGTGGGCCAGGGCAGAACAATCTAGAGGCCAGCAGCTCTTGCAGTGAAATTCTGGTTCCATACAGCCACAATGCTCACCAGATCTACAATAAGCTAGGTGAATCCCAACTTTTAACAAGGAATAGGAAACATGGAGAGAGGACTACAGGAGGGGCAGAATATGCCATCAATCAATCTTAACCTTAGGGTGGGACAGGAAGGTAGGAGATTACCTTTATTTCACCCATATAACAGCATTCTCTAGGGTGTGAGACAGACACAATGGTGATCTAACACCCAACTTAATGCATCCAGCTTACCCCTTTAGAGGCCACAGGAGTCAGCGAGAGTCGTAATCTGTTGATCATTAAGTGGTAAGTGAGGAAATACTTTTGACAATGTTGAAATTACGGTCTGAGTGAAAAAAAGATTTCAAGAAACAAGGAGTCAGACTATGAACACATTTACCTGTTGAAAACCCTGTGATTTAGTAAATTTCAGGGTTTGCAACCAAATAATCAGTTTTTCTAATGTACCATTCAGCAATTCTGTAAAATGTCACCGAATTGCTAAATTAGTTTAAGAAACAATATTGAATTGCTATTCGGAAGAGGCGTGTTTGCGGCATCTGTTCCAGATAGTGATTTTCAATGGGATGTATTAATGTTTAGCGAGCAAAAGCCGCACACAAAACTTTAATATTTTAGAGACACCTCAAAGAAGGTTGTGACCCATTTGTAAATGGGAGAGACTGCAAGAGGAACCCCTTCCCCTTTGTGAATTTTGAAAAAACATTTGTTAAGAGTAGGCAATGGTCTAGACTTTAAAAAAAATTGTAAAATGTTCCTTTTTTATGTATACTTCCTGTTTTCCTTTATGAAAAACAAGCTGCATTTAAGAAAAATGATTGCTTAATTAAAAAGCAATCAGGGACATGGAGTTCTGCTGATCCCAGCAGGCCACCATCCCTCTGAAGGCAGCAAATCACAATGGGTCGCAATTTTCAACCTACCTCATTAATATTGATGAGGCAGGTCGAATTGAGATCCACTACGATTGGGTCTTTTGTAAACAGACCTAATAGTATACATATATATCTAGAGGTTGCTTTTATTCATTCCAGGTTGGCTTGGACTGTATTTAAATAATTCAAAACTGTAATACTATGCTTGGTGTGGTAAAAGGTTTTTGTTGTTTTTTCAGCTCGGCATGGATGTCACTTGCTAATCCCATGCTTAAAGACTGGTTTTATCACTCTATCGCTCAGTGTGGATGACACTGTTCTAACCCTATGCTATGTATAATACATACAATTTTCCTTATCAGGCATTTTCCCAGAGAAAAACAAGCAAAGGGAGAGGGAAGAGAAAAATGGAAAACAGTCACAAAGGGAGAAAGCAGGAATCTGCATGAGTGACATAAATGGGCAGAGGGTGTCTGGTAGTCGATTAAAGAGGCATGAAGTTCATTCAACATGATGCATACTTGGCTCTTGGCACACTGACAGGCTTCCAACTGTTTAGGACTGACAAGCAGTTTTTAAAAAAACACCTTTTTAACACCTCTTAAGATTATTTGTTTTGTGACACATCAAGGCAGCAGTGGCCAATACACGTCATTAGACTCGCACAGTGTTGTGCAATCTGCCGTCACGGTTCTGGCTGCATTACCTCTTGTAAATGACAAACTCTGAAAGGATATTTCTGCTCTTGAATGAAGCAATGTAATCTATTAGATTGAAAACTTTTTCTGATTCCTCACACAAACCTTTTCAGTTCATTTTAATACGTTTTCATTCTGATATCTTAAGGGACCACTTATCTGATTTGAGCAAAATTCTGTCCAGATGTTATTATTTTCCACTAAATTAAATTTCGTTCTGCCACTGCATCAGGGCTCTCTACGCTGATAAAGATCAGGGGAAATTGTCTGCCATTTACAAAATCTCACCCAAGCGTATCTGTTTCAATGTTAGCAAACTACATTAGATTATTAGAGCATCAAGCCCATGGGCTTTTCCGTCTTTGAAAGGAGAAAAACTGTTAGATTTAAGGTGGTCAAAGGTATAATTAGACACTTGCATTTACTTGTTTTAACCATCAAAGTTTTTCGAATATATGTTTTTTCTCCACATAGAAACTTAACATATTTATACTATTGCAATAAAGAGTGGCACATTTTGATTTTGTTTCCTCAAGTTCAGTGCACAGCGTCATTCTTTCAGTTTTGAGAAATGTTTGCTTGGTCATTAGCGTGGCTCTTTTTGACATAGTGACTGTCTAATACTGTCTTAATGTTTGGACCGTTGTGGGAAGCATTTGCTGAGATGCTGGTGCTTTAAGTTGTTTCAAAAATATGTGCATCATCCCATGCTCCTGCCATTTTATTGATTGGATTTTTGTAGATTGTTGTTGCAGAAGACGGTCATCTTTTGGAAAGTCAGATATTTTTTTTTAGGTTTATCTGAAAAAAACAGGTTTGGATCAAAAGAAATTTTTTGGTTTTCAAGTTGTCCCTTGTGGTAAAGAGTGCAATGTTTGGTGCAAACACCTTTTACCACTACATCATATAAAAATAATTGTAGTTGTTAAAATGTATAAATATTTGTGCACATTTAAGCAGACAGGCTCCAGAGTAGTAGCACAGTGCCACAAAAACACAACAGCAGTGCAGTACACCCCAACAACACACAACACAGTAACAATAAACCACAAGACAATTGCAATTTAATGCCCACACGTGCACAACACAATACAAAGCAATTGCTTCATGACACACCACAGCACAACTAAATAAAAGAATGCACAATATCATATGGACACAGTACATGGACAACAGCAAGCCAACATCACAAACAGCACAGATTTTGAGGCCAATTCACCAAAATATGAAGTTGAGTAAAGTTTACATCTCTGCCGGAGTGTACTTTTGATGTTTTTTTTCTTCAATTCTCAAACATTTCCGGAAGTGTGCCTAGAAAACTATGCCAAGTTCAGATTTCCAGACTTACTACTTGGAATGTCATCTGATATACACCACAAGCTCCTTTTCTACTGATCTGTAAATCAGCATAGCGTAGATTTAAGTTCAAGGAGAATGAAACCTGGTGTGCAATTGCACAGAATGTTTTCGCCATAGGAAAACATTTTCCCACTGTGGAGAAAGCCCATTACCCATGCCCCAACCAAATCTAGGGATAAACCATACCCTTTCCAATCCTCGGCAGTGAAGTACATTTCTGACCGTTTCACAGTGAAAAAAGGGTCAGATTGGAGCCTGTGAATGCCCACTTACGTAAATGTGTGTGGCCTTCAAAAACTTACATTGAGACTCATGTCTTGAAACTTCCACTTCAACCCCTCAAATAAGGTTTAGTACTGCAGACTTTTCTGCATGTGTGGTAGAGAAATCAACAGTGGTATATCTACTTACTGTTTTGTGAGTTCCTAACTAGCATAAAAGAGGCCTTTCTGGCTGCAAATGTACATTTACAGCTGAAAATACCCTTGTGAATCAGATCACTTATTCCTTGTGGCTTAGTGGTTGTGAAAGTTTTAAATGTTCCTTGAACAGCATTTGAGATAGTGGAGGCCTCAATATTATACCTGCAGACACTCTGACTACTAAATGATTAAGGAATTCAAGGCTCAGAGATACCACTGGACTGGTGGTATGGCCAGTGTCTTATGGGCCCTAGTGCCATGAAGGAAATGCACCTTGTGCCCGATGTTTGAACAGTAAAATACTGCAATAATGAGGGTTCAGTGAGCCCATCTGGCTTCTGGCCCCCAGTGCCACTGCACCTGCTGCACCAGCGGAAGCTATACCCCTGCCTAGGACATGAGCACTCATTTAAAAGACATTCTAAATGTATGAATGTATTTTCTTTAGGAAATATTTGACATTTAGTATGCATTGAGATTTAAAAAACGTGATATATTGAACGTTCTATTGGCTAGCTATTTAAAAACACCTGATTACTGAATTACCAGCATTACATAACCTGTACAAATAAATCAGGATGACGTCCTTACACAGTGATGTGAACTAGCTAGCCAGACCACATGAACCATATATTGCTCATTCTCCATGCACAGCTCAGCTTACGCCCTTTCATATTACATCCCTTATACCATGTTAAATCATAGCATTCATAGCAACACTCATGGCATCTCAAATCACATAATTTATGAGAACACTGTGCATGGTCTCAGGGCAATTTGTGGTTCAAGTTTAAGTTGGTTTTGTATACAAATTAGAAATAAAGCTTTCCTAAGGTAAGGGATTTCAAGCTAAGAAAACCCTTATTAATAATAAGGACAACCTGTTATGTAGAGTTGCATCCCAGGCATTACCCCACATGCTTCTGAATGCCATCATATTTCCAATTACTGTTACAGCCATTGGATACAGCACCAAATGTCCTGCTATAAACTCTAATGCTAAGTAAGAAACTAATATGTCCAAGAGTAGATTCAAATTAGCATTGTTTATTGTTCCACTCCTCCTCCTCCCCCCACCACCAGTCACCGGTTGCATAAACAGCCTTGAGGTTTGGAATATCGACTCTAGAAAACAGTATCTTTCCTCTAAACATCCAGGCTTTTATCATAATGTTCTTCATGCCAATGTTTGTTATGTTACTTAGAATGCGCAGAATAGCAGCACAACAACGCTACTTCCTAAAAACGGCTACTAGGGCAACATCACTATGAATCCATGAACCGATTGAATCCCTAAGTGAAACACTTATTGAAAAAGTGATGATCTCTAAAGAGTCTTAATTTGAAACACATTGGTTCTGATTCACAAAGGTAACTTAAGCTTTGAGTAATTTAACCTTTTAAGTAAGAGTACTAGTTTTCGACTATTCAAATCTATGTCTAAATTTACTTCAAAGTGTAATTTATATGTCTCTGCCACATTGAAGTGCCTGTGGGTGATTCACAAACTTCAGGGGTTATTTGCAAAGATGAATGAGATTTTAGTAATTTACACATATAATTTACTCATACACCTTTTGGGCACAAACTTTCATTAGATAATCTTGGAATAAACGTTGTCAAGCAGAGTAAAGTATTGTAGGGCACAGCCATTATGTAGGCCTCAATTTAGCATGTGTGCCAAACTTCTTACTTGCGAAATGGGAGACAAAACCCTGTGGCTCTAATTATGATTACCTCTTAATTTCAGTGGGGCTGCTACAAGTTGCTGCTGAGCCCTCGAAATTGTAACACAGAGGTTTGGTTTGCCATAAACAGCCATAATCTTAGTGTGAAAACCTGGGGAAAAATGAGGAGTTAGTGGGACAGCCAGTCTCGAAACTTCCAGCCTCTCCTAGTGAATTATCATTTCCTAGTGAACCCTCAGGTTCCAACTCATAATTGGGCAGATTTACACCATTACCAGAGTCACCAGTATCCTGGGTATTGGTAATTCCAAGTATGGGGAAAATCCAGCCCATTTTCATGGCCCCTTGTAATGAGGGCCCATATGTCTTAAGGTGTTATTAAACTGAAAAAGGAACATCCATTGCTAGGAAGGTAAGGTACAGGGCGTGACCCTATCAAGAGTTGTTCCCGATTATGTTTTTGCTATATTCTTTCTTATGCGAAACAAACATTTTTGCAGGGGAAACAAATTTCTTTTTTTGGTGGGGGTGTTAATTTGAAAAACATATTTATTTAATTATTTTTTAAAAAAATGTTATGTTTCGATTTTGTTTGTAGGGGAAATAGATTAAATTTTTTAGAAGAAATATTAGTTGATAGGTAGATTTGTGTAACTCCGATTCAAAAATGAAATGTTTCGCCTTTGTTTGCAGGGGAAACAAATTCCTTTTTGGGGAGAAAATCTCATTTGATAAATAGATTTAGTTGATTAATTGAAAAAGGCAATGTTTCACCTATGCTGAACAGACCTTTTAAATTTGATAAAACAGCTGGTTACATCTCTCCCTCAAAGATGCTTCTCTTAAACTAATTTCCCCATGATGTCAGTAGAATTGCGATAATTTGAGGTAAAACGAGCCTGTCCTCTCCTGATGTCATTAAAACCAAGTTGCAGACCTTTACAAATTGAAAGCAAGACCAAAGTGCCCCATACTTGAACATGATGGGTTGTTCTTTCTGCAGAGGACAACCTCTAACACTGAGAGCTATTCAAAAAGCCCTTAGCTCAATGAAGGAGCAATGACTGGCAACTCATTCTAATTGGATTATAGCCAAATAGCGTGCTGCTAAGTGGTTTTACCAGTTGTTAAAGGCCCTGAAACTGAGGTATAACGAGGGAGAGGACCTTTAACTCCCAGTACAGTCCTAGGCAGAAAGGCTATAAGGCTATTAGAACATTCCACCTTCTGAGAATAGAATGTTCTAAATTAAAAATGGAGAAACATGAAGACAAACATTGGAATGTTGGGGGGTCTGGGTTTATTCCAGGCATTATAAGCATGGAGCTACTCCATTGTATTCAGTGGAGCTCTCACTATTCCAATGTTCTAATATAGCCTTAGAACCCTCTGTAGCGGGCTCTACCGGCCATTAAAGGCCCTCTCCCACGTTAAAGGCCCAAGCCGAAGGGGCGGGCCCTTAACAAGGGAGAGGGCCTTTAATAGCCAGTACAGCCCGCTACAGAGGGTTCTAAGGCTATTAGAACATTATGCCACTCGAGGGCAGAATGTTCTATCAAATAAAACAAATTCCTCATGACTCTCGAGGGGATTAACATCCCCCTAGGCTCCGTGAGGCTTTGTTCACAGCCGTTTCTGTGAACAAAGAGAACATTGGAAAGTTAACGCTCCCGGCTTTTACCAGCCAGCAAAAGCCCAGATCACTCCATTGTCTGCAATGGAGCCCCCAACATTCCAATGTTCTAATAGAGATTACGGATTGGATCATTGTTCTCACTGGCAATAGTGCTAATTAAGGTAGTAGGTTTCAATATTAGGATATAAGATTGATAGTAGTTAAAATTGTGCAGTGTTAAAATAGCCCCATATTCAAAGGCTAACAATGTGGAAATAACGTCAAAGGCACTCAGTGAAAAAAATGATTAGGTGTAGCTCGGTTTTTACAACAGAGAAAATCAGCATATATCACCAGGTACAAATCACTCTAAATCTTGGGAGTATGTTGTACTACCAAGGGCATATAAAAACATAAGCAATCATTTCAGCTATACAGGAGCAAACTTGGCACAAGACTATTAGTACCACACCACAGAAGACCTTTCTGCTTCCATCCTGCTCTGTCTAAGACCACAGCATCCTAGTCACTAGCGTACCAATTTAAAGCAGCAGTTAACATAATCTGGTGGAGTTCTCAACCACTGAGTCCTGTTTCATAATTAACTGAAACTCCCTAAAATGCTTTACGTCTGCCAGGACACTGCTAGTGCACTTCATGAGCAAATCTGGTTCTATTATACACACACTATCTGCTTAGCAATGCACCATGTAATAAATTAGTACTGTACGTGCATTTGTAAGTAATAAACTGTCTTCCATATCAACAAGGGTGCAAACTACTTAAGAAATTGAATCCGGTTCCATTATGGTGACAGTACAATACATGTGAAGACAAACAATAACATGTTTTTCTGGCCAAGGCAGGATTAGTGGTGCCCTCCTTCACCAAACTGAGAGGCCCTCTCACATGGTGTCCATACAGAAGTTCAAAAGGGCTGAAGCCAACCCTCTTCTGCGGTATCTCCCTGTAAGCAAACAACAGGCATGGTAACAAGACATCTTACTTACACCTCATGGGATCAGAGAGACCCATAATCTTGCCCTTCAGGGTACAGTTGAATCTCTCAACCAACCCATTGCTTTAGAGGAGATAAACATGGTAAACTTGTATGTTACACCACATGCCTTCCACATTGCCTTTGTGTACAGCGACATGAAATGGGTTCTACAGTCAGACACCACCTACTTGGGGAAACCCACATGGGTAAAGAGCCCCATCAGTGCCCTTAATACTGTGGGTGCAGTCACTGTCCTCAGGGGGATAGCTTCTGGGCACCGGGTGGCATGGTCCTTCAAGACTAGGATAAACCTGTTGCCTATTGCTGCCGTGGAATCCAGAGGCCCCGTAAGGTCAATGCCCACCCGCTCAAAATGGGTGCTCACAATAGGAAATGATTGAAGAGGAGCCTTGCACCTCTTTCCAGATTTGCCACTCGCCTGGTAGGTCTGACAAGTCCCGCAGAATGCATCTGAGTTCTTTTTCATTTGAGGCCAGTAAAAGTGAGTGACAAGCCTGTCAAAGGTATTGCCCTGCCTCAAATGACCTGCCAGTGGCACATCATGAGCCCAACCCAGTAGTAAGGCTCTGAAACACTGGGGTACAGCAGCACACGGGTTGCCCTAGGCTCTGCACCATTAGGCCCATTATACAGGAGTAAACCAGGTAAGTTCCAGAGGTGCCTCCAGCTGTCTGGGCCTTGGCCTGTTTCCGAAGACCCTCAAGGGTGGGGCATGCTTTCTGCGCTGTGCAGAACTCTTCCCTGGTGGGGCCTCCTTCCTGCCTCCGGTTCAGCCTCCTCCTGGACTGTGGGAATTTCAGGAGCGGTTTTCATTCGCCCCTTGCCCCATTCTTTTCTGGCAGGCACCTGGGACACTGTTTCAGGCTCTAGGTCCTCTTGATCACTCTCTCTGGCGGCCATGGACCGCATGGTCATGTACGCCCACTCTGGCAATCCCAACATTTCCAAATGTGACCTGAGCTCTACTTTCTTTCAGGCAGGGTGCTCTAGGTCATTGCCTAGCAGTTAACAGGCATGGATGGACTCACAGCTACCCTCCAGGAACCTGAGACCCTCCCTCCATTCAAAGGGAACTTGAGCTACCAAGCATTGGCACTCACTGTTGTCTACTGCTACAGCGTGGTGGACCACATTAGGGACTATCTGCTCTTGAGACACGAGCTGACAGCAGACTGTTGTCATACTGGCTCTGTGTCTCTAAGGGCCTCCACCCACCTCCCATTGATGTTCACCCACTGACTATACTTCCTGTACTTCTTAGTATTATCGGGCACAAGGGTTCTCTACCAACTAATCCTCACCCAGGGAAATTAAGGTTAACTCAGCTGGCTCTCCACCACTAACTGGTGCCCACCACTAACTGGGGCCAACTCCCCCCTAAGCGCTACACTGGCCATCCCAAGTGACTGCCCACTGTGCCCGCTTAGGACACTTGGGACTCCCTCTGATGTGCCCTTCCTGACCACAGGAAAAGCACTTGATGAGTCCCTTCCCTGCAGGCTTACCTGAAGGGAACCAACTCTTCTTTTCAACAGAAGGCTGGGAATCTGTACCCCCCAAACTAGTTTGGGGAACTTTAGAGAACTC
The DNA here is from genome assembly GCF_031143425.1 of Pleurodeles waltl. Taxonomy (NCBI): domain Eukaryota; kingdom Metazoa; phylum Chordata; class Amphibia; order Caudata; family Salamandridae; genus Pleurodeles; species Pleurodeles waltl. The sequence continues at coordinate 291,553,256 of NC_090438.1, forward strand.
TTTACTTTTATCCTTGCTCCTCCTCTTTCTTTTGTTGGGGACCCTGTTCACCCTTGGCAGAGTCTCCCCCATACAACTTCTTGGGGACCCTGGTACTCGCCCAATGGCCCACCTCCTGAGCAAGCTTCCTGGGTTCAGTAAGCCTGCTGTCAGTCAAGTGCTGGCACAGCTCTAGAAAACACAGACTAGACAAGTGCCCCCCTACAAACAAATTGTATAGCCCCTGGTAATCTGTTACCTCACTACCATTCACCCAATCATCCACTGCTCTGCAAAATTAATTCACACATTCAAGCCAGGAGTGGAAATCAAGTTTTCTGTTCTCCCTGAGCTTCTTCCTGTACATTTCTGGTGTGAGGTCATAACTGGTGTTGAGGGCCTCCTTCATGTTAGAGTAGGTGAGCTCACTAGCTGCCTGTGGTGCTAACAAGGTTTCCCTCCCCTCTACTGAGAAGTAGTTCCACAGTCCCGCCCCCAATCTCTCTCAGGGATCTCATGCATGTAGAGAGTTGCCTCATAGCCTTGAAGCCACCTGTTGATGTTATCCTCCTTATTGTACTCACTCCCTACACTCTTTGGGAGGTGCACTCTCCTCTCAGGCTGCACTGATGAAATGCTGCCCCCATCTGTGCTGGACCTGCTCCTGCAATCCAGCTCCTTCAAGCTCAGCTCCTGAGGTAACCACATTTTCTCCTTCTTCATAACAATTCTTTTTTTTCCCATAGCAATTTTGTCTTTCTCTTCATCCCTTCTCATCCTAGCCAGCTCCAGCCGAAGCTCCCTTTTATGCTGCAGATTGTCCCTATACATTTCCAGTCGGTACCTCTGGTTTTCCCGTCTGCCCTCCAGTTCCTCCTGGGTCAAGCTTTTGGAAGAAACACTGCTGCCTACGCTTGAGTTCCTTCCTCTAGACAGGCCTTGGTTATCCAACAAATCATCCTGGGTGTTCTGCACCTCCACATCCCAAGTAACATTCTCCTCCTCTGTGAGCCCATTGTCTTCCTTTGCTGCCATCCAGGCCCTCAGCGCCTTTTGCAGATCCTCCTTTTTAGTGAGGTTTTTAATAGGACACTTGAATTTTCAGCAGACCTTTTTGAGCTGTGGCACCGTATAGGTCTTCAGCCTACCCTACTCAAACTGATGGCTCACCAGACTAAGACATGATTGTGAGTAAGGCTCAACAAAGGAGCAGAGTTTCAGAAGGCAAAGGAAATCCCAAAAAGAAAAAGCAAGAATCACAGAGAAAAAAAGTATGTGGTTATGTAATGGTCTGAAATAAAACAGTAGTGTACACCAGTCACTGTATGTCAACTACAAATACAAGTTCTATCCCACTGCTGCCACCAAATGTTTGAAATGGGGTCTCTAGTTGGCAGTCAGTTTACACCCTGTCCAAGTAGGAGCCCTCCCTCAGGGTAAACAGCTCGGATAACCTCTGCTCACCCCCTTGGTAGCTTGGCATAAGCAATCAGGCTTATCTCAGCGGCAATGCGTAAAGTATTTGTATAACCACACCCAGTAACACTCCAGCTGGGACCACAGCTTCCTGCTGCAGGCAGCAGCACAGAGTCATGCAGCGGCACCTGTTCTGGAGTCGTCCAGAGATGGTGTGCCTGGATCTTCTTGATTCTCACCAGAAATCACTTCCAATGGCCCAGGAACTGGATTGGCACCACTTGGCCACTCAGGGTCCTCAGCAGAAGTACCCATGTGCTGGCAGGTGAAGTATTTGATGTTCCTGAAAGTTCTTAACAGGAGGCAAGCTCATCCCAAGCTTTTGGAGAAACATCACAGGCAGGATTTCAGAAAATAGAGTCCAGTCCCTTCCCTCTTAAGGCAGAAGCAGCAGCAGGCCAGCACAGCCAAGCAACAGGCAGAGTGGCAGGTCCTCCTTAAGCATCACCCTCTTCTCCTTGGCAGAGATTTCTTTTGATCCAAAAGTAATCTAAAAGTCTGGGGTTTTGGGTCCACTGCTCATTTCTGCCTTTCAAGTAGACAAACTTCAAAGGAAAGTCTCTGTTGTTCACAAGATCCTGCCTTGCCCAGACCTGGCCTCAGACACACTTCAGGAAGTTGGAGTCTGCATTGTGTGAGGGAAGGCACAGCCCTTTCAGGTGTAAGTGTCAGCTGCTCCCTGACCCACTCTAGCCCAGGAAGACTCGTCAGGATGTGCAGGAGACTCCTTGGCTCCCTTTGTGTCACTGTCTAGAGGGAATTCAAAAACAGTCCAACTGTCAGTCTGACTCGGACATGGATTCCACAGGCAGACAGAGGCACGAAATGGTTAAGAAAGAAAATGCCCACTTTCTAAAAGTGGCATTTTCAAACAGACAATCTAAAAACCAACTCTATCAAAAGATGTATTTTTAAATTGTGAGTATAGGGACCCCAAACTACAATCTCCATCTGCTCCCAATGGGAAACTACACTTAAAAGATATTTAAAGGCAGTCCATATGTTAACCTGTTGGGGGGATAGGCCTTGCAATCGTGAAAATCAAATTTAGCAGTATTTCACTATCAGAACATGTATAACACACCAGTACATGTCCTATCTTTTAAATACAGTGCACCCTGCCCAAGGGGCTGTCTTGGCTTACCTTAGGGGTGACTTTCATGTAGTAAAAGGAAAGATTTGGGCCTGGCAAGTGGGTACACTTGCCAGGTCGAAATGGCAGTGTAATACTGCACACACAGACACTGCAGTGGAAGGTCTGAGATGTTTATAGGGCTACTCATGTGGGTGGCACAATCAATGCTGCAGGCCCACCAGTAGCATTTGATTTACAGGCCCTGGGCACACATAGTGCACTTTACTAGGGACTTACCAGTAAATCAAATGTGCCAATTATGGAAACCCGATTACCAGCACTTGCACTTTAGCACTTGTTAGCAGTGGTAAAGTGCCCAGAGTATCAAAACCAGCAACAATGAATTACAGCACAGGATCCAAAAACAGGGGGTCAGAAGCAAAAAAGTACAGAGAAACCACGCCAAGAGCTGCCAGATCTAACAAGTGGTCACATGAAAAAGTACATTCTGACTTGGGAGAAAATCAAATTTGAAACATTATATGAATATGTCTGGCTACAAACAGCTATAATTTCTGACAGAGCTCATGTCTGCACAACATACAACAGACAGAAATGGACCTTTGGGACAGTCTCTTACAGCCATTCGCGTCTTTGGGCAAGTCCCCTTTAGGCACTGACTCATTGGGTTGTCCATCACATTTTTGGAAAAGCCCATGGCATTGATGATTCTGCTGTCTGGCAGCATTATGGACATCATACGAGCAGTGGTCCTCCTGGCCCTGATATCCTGGCTATCAAGGGTGGGGTATAATGAGCAGGGCTACCACAGAGTGGCCCCCACATCATCATTGTTGCTACTCCTTCCACCACCAAAATTATGGAAAGCACATGGCTGAAGAAGCAGTGCCGAATACAGACTTTCGATTTTTAAATCAAATTCAGACTGCAGTCTCCTTTTAACACCCATCAGGAGTGGGCTCTTCATAGTCTAGTTGGAGTACATTCTCTTGCATACATAGCCCACGGAGCACTTCCGTCAGATAGCACAACACTCACCGGCCTGATGTGTAAGGGTATGAAGTGACCTGTGGCGGTAATTCTTATCTCAGTTTCTTTCTCCCCTCAGAGATTAGCACTGGACTAGTGATAGACACTGCATGTTTCCATTTTGGCATATTTATTTCAGAGTTGCTTTTAAATGTATTATATCTGCTCAATAGCAATAGGAAACATAACACAAGACAGCCACATGGCTGAGCATTGTCAATCTTTGAAAAACAATGGCCCTGATTTAAGAGGGCCTAGCACCACTTTAGCACCACCGTAGTGTTATATTTTTGACGCTAAGGTGGTGCTAAGGTTGTCTTTTCCCCGCGCCATATTTACAAAGTGGCACAAAGCATGCATTCTGCCACTTTGTAACCCTTTGAGCTACATTATGCCTGAGTAAGGCATAATGTATGCAAAAGGGGTGTTCCCCTGTTAGGGGAGCTGAAAAAAGGGTGCAAAGAAATCTAAAACATTTCTTTGCATCATTTGTTTTCGGCAGTTTTAACACCTGCTCAGAGCAGGCGTCAAAAGGGGGCACACCATTGTTCATAATGGGCCCCTATGTCCTGTTCAGGGATAGTGCCAACATTTTGGCACTAACCTTGAACAGTACATCAATAGCGTCACAAATTCTGCCACTACTGCCCCTCCCCTGTGCCATGGTGGGCCTTATTTTAAATATGGCACACACATGGTAGCAGAAGGGGGTGCAAGGGGCGGAAAGAAAAGTGTCACTACATGTAATGTAGCACCACTTTTCATAAATGTGGCCCAATGTCTCTAATGTTTATAACTTAGTTGCCTGCCAGCAAAGTATATTACCACCATATTCTACAAGACAAACCCCTGTACAATACAAACATTTGAAATTCCGTTTTTGAACTATACTAACTGGAAAAGTAACAGATATATAATAAACAGATGGTTGTGAAAGAAAGCATAAGAATAATCCGATTTTTCTAAATATGTTATTTACAGGGACAAAGAACCACTGCAATTCCAAGATGGCCACTCTTAAACGCTAAACACTTCTTACTCCCCATATATACTACCCATCCCTGAACCCTAAAAATACCATAATACTCATTTACACTATCCATCCTTGAACTCTAAAAATTCCTTACTTACCCATACTAACTACTGTGAAAAATTGGTTTGTTGGTTGGGGGGGGGGTAAAACACTACTCAAGCAACAACGATAATCCATGTCAAGGTGAACCACAAAAGGTCACTAAATTAACCTGTGCTTAACCCTCTGCTAGATTGTCACAAACGCTGTCAGGCTTCACTTAGAGACAATATGCAAAGTATTTATGCAGCACTTAACCAGTAATAAAGTGTAAACACGACACAACAGTCATCCCACACCGATTTAAAATAAGCATTTGCAATGCAATGGGTCTTGCGTTTACTTGAATTAAAGCTATTAGCATTGTAGACTCCTAACCAGACTTGCCACATAAACTGAAAAGTCAAACAGTTTCACATAACTGAGCCGATGGCCGCCACTAGCACAAAGCAAACACAAAAAAGGGATCATAAGTTCACTCACTGTGAAACTTATCGGCAAAAGTGCAATTATCCATATAACCAGCAAAAGTACAATTATCCATGTAACCGAGTTGACGTCATGCAAAGCGCTCTACTACTGCCTGGTGAGATCGCGCTGCCTTTGAGCTAAAGAGAAAAAATAGTCCAGAAACCACATGGAAAATATGGAGCCTCGTATGTTTTCATTAGTTGGCCGGTGCGCTTGAGGCGGACTAAACACCGGAAAAGGCATGACGTATGCATGCCTTTCTCTAATAAAATCAAGCAAATTGTAAAAGACAAGCCAACGGACCAACCAAAATGATGAGCAGGACATGGGCCTGGTTACAAGTCCATAGAGAGAAAACAACAGGGACGGAGCGCTTTGCCATCGACCCTAAAAATTATGTAAATTTTAATACATTATTTGACACCAAAAGACATAAATCCAATCAGTAAAACCGGAGTTATGAATTTGAAAATTTAAAGTGATAAATAATGCCTAAAAGATCAAAGCAACAACCTTGGGCATCTAGGGCCAGATGTATGAAGGTACACAATTGCGAATATCAAATAGCGATTTTTACCGAATCGCTAACTGGGATTTGCAAAATGCGATTGTTGGACCTGGCCTTTTTACAGGGTCATCCCCAAACGTTTTGCCTCCTTCCTCCTATTTTTTCTGACCTGCTGTTGTTGGCTTTGGAACTCTGGACACTTTACCACTGCTAACCAGTGCTAAAGTGCATATGCTCTCTGTGTAAATTGTACTGTTGATTGGTTTATCCATAATTGGCTATTTGATTTACTTGTAAGCCCCTAGTAGAGTGCACTATATGTGCCTAGGGCCTGTAGATTAAATGCTACTAGTGGGCCTGCAGCACTGGTTGTGCCACCCACTTAAGTAGCCCCTCTACCTTGTCTCAGGCCTGCCACTGCAAGGCCTGTGTGTGCAGTTTCACTGCCACTTCGACTTGGCATTTAAAAGTACTTGCCAAGCCTAAAACTCCCCTTTTTCTACACATAAGTAATCCCTAATGTGTGCCCTAGGTAACCCATAGAGCAGGGTGCTGTGTGGGTAAAAGGCAGGACATGGTATCTGTGTAGTTTATATGTCCTGGTAGTGTAAAACTCCTAAATTCGTTTTTACACTACTGTGAGACCTGCTCCCTTCATAGGCTATCATTGGGGCTGCCCTCATACATTGTTGAAGTGGTAGCTGCTGACCTGAAAGGAGTAGGAAGGTCATATTTAATATGGCCAGAATAGTAATACAAAATCCTGCTGACTGGTGAAGTTGAATTTAATATTATTATTTTTGAAATGCCACTTTTAGAAAGTGAGCATTTCTCTGCACTTAAATCTTTCTGTGCCTTACAATCCGCGTCTGGCTAGGTTTCGTTGACAGCTCCTTCTGCATTCACTCAGACACACCCCAAACACAGGGTACTCAGCCTCACTTGCATACATCTGCATTTTGAATGGGTCTTCCTGGGCTGGGAGGGTGGAGGGCCTGCCCTCACACAAAGGACTGCCACACCCCCTACTGGGACCCTGGCAGACACGATTGAACTGAAAGGGGACCTGGTGCACTTCTAGGCCCCTCTTTGAAGTCTCCCCCACTTCAAAGGCACATTTTAGCATAAAACATGGCCTCTGCCCTACCACCTCAGACACTTGCTGGAGAAGAAACCAGAACCTGCATCCTGCCAAGAAGAACTGCCTGGCTGCAAAAAGGACTCACCTGACTGCTTTCTACAAAGGACTGCTGCCTTGCTGTTGGCCTGCTGCCTTGCTGAACTCTTGTCTTGCTGCAAAAGTGCTCTCCAAGGGCTTGGATAGAGCTTGCCTCCTGTTCCGTGAAGTCTCAGGACCAAAAAGACTTCTTTCTTTCAACTGGACTCCTTGTGCGGCAAAAAATTTGACGCACAGCTTGCTCCGCAGTGAAAAATTCACTGCACGCCGATCCGGAAAGACACTGCTCGACCCCGCAAGGAAAAGATCGACGCAATGCCTGCCGTGAGGGAGAAAATTCCACGTACAGCCCACCGGAACGACGCACAGCTGGGCAACAAGCCCAGGAATCCACGCACAGACCCCGGGACATCTGGGAATCCCGCGAACCACAGAGGAGACCGGTCCGCGCGCCGGAAAAACGACGCACGTCTTCCCCGAGTGAAAAATAATGACGCAAGTCCGTGTGTGAAGAGGCGAAACCGACGCACACACCATTTTTTGTCCCAGAAAATGACACACGTCTCCCCGCATGGAAAATAACGACGCAAGTCCGTGTGTGAAGGGGCGAAACCGACGCACACACCATTTTTCCACGCATCTCCTCCTCTGCGGCCTTCTGCTGAGATTTTCCACTCCAAACCAGGTACTTTGTGCTTGAAAGAGACTTTGTTTGCTTTTTAAAGACTTAAGACACTTCATATCACTTTTCAGTGATATCTCTACAAATTCATATTGCATCTTTTATCGTTTTGACCTACAAATATCCAGATAAATATTATATATTTTTCTAAACACTATGGTGTATTTTTGTGGTGCTAAATTGTGTTATTGTATGATTTATTGCACAATTACTTTACACATTGCCTTCTAAGTTAAGCCTGACTGCTCAGTGCCAAGCTACCAGAGGGTGGGCACAGGATAATTTGGATTGTGTGTGACTTACCCTGACTAGAGTGAGGGTCCTTGCTTGGACAGGGGGTAACCTGACTGCCAACCAAAGACCCCATTTCTAACAGCGATGTCAACAGAGGGATAATAGACATTCTCCTAAGCAAACGAAAATACCTGCAAAACATAAAAAATAGGGTATTTTGCTGAAACACGGGCCCTCATTTCGACTTTGGCAGTCTTTTGCAAAGACCGCCGTTGAAGTGGGCAAAGACGTATTACATTTCACCTACGGATTTCCGCCCATAAACAGGCAGAAATCCAACCCCTGCATGACTGATGGCGGGTGAGAGGCGGTTCCAATGCCAGCACTGCCATGCCGGAAGGACTCAGCCCACCATATTCCGATCAGTAATATGGCACAGTGCTCCTTCCATGCAACATTCACCCCCTCTCGGACAACTACCTCATCGTGGGCTGCTGTGCGATCCAGACAGCTTGGTGGACCAACCGGAAGGGTGTGTGTGTGTGTGTGTGGTAGGTGCATATGTGTGTGCATGTATATGTGTGAGCATATGTGTTTGTGTTGAAATGGGTGTGCCTGCGTGTGACTGTATGTGTGCGTGGTGGTGGGGTGTGAATATATGCGGAGGGTGGGTGTGTGTGTGTGCATGAATGCAGATTGTGGGGATGTGTGTGTGTGCATGAATGCAGAGGGTGGGGGTGGAGTGTGCATGAATGCGGAGAGTAGGGGTGTGTGTGCATGAATGCAGAGGGTGGAGGTGTGTATGAATGCGGAGGGTGTGCGTATGCATGCAAGCGATTGGGGTGAGTCTATGTGTGAGCAGGTGGGGGTGCGTGTCTGTGCGGTTGGGTGAGGGTGTCTGTATGTATGAGTGCGGTTGGGTGAGGGTGTCTTTATGTACATGTGCGGTTGGGTGGGGGTGTCTGTATGTATGCATGCGGTTGGGTCGGGGTGTCTGTATGTATGCGTGCGGTCAGGTCGGGGTGTCTGTATGTATGCATGTGGTCGTGTGGGGGTGTTTGGATGCATGCGTGTGGTCAGGTGGGGAAGTGTGTCTGGAAGTGTGTGTGCGAGCGGGGGTGTGTGTCAAGAAGCGTATGGAGGAATGAGGGGGTGCAAGTGTGTGGGCGAGTGGGGGTGTGTGTCAGGAAGTGTGTGGGCAAGTGGGGGGGTGTCTGCATATTTGTGGGCAAGTGGGGATGTTTGTCTGCAAGTGTGTGGGCAAGTGGAGATCCGTGTGCTGGTGACAGGAACGGGGATTCCTGTTGCCGGATGCATTACCGCCAGGGTTTTTGTGTCGGGGGAACTGCCGCAAAAAGCCTGATGGTTTGCTGCCTCGTAATAGGTCTGGCGGCCTTATGCAAGCTGCCGGCCCGGAAGAACTCATTACCAGCTACCTTGGTCTGACCACACCCACCGGACTGGCGGCGTTGTGGCAGTTTGGCTTTGACCAAACCTCCAAACTCGGAATGCGGCGGTCTTTACCGCCGGGACAGTGGCTGTAGGACTGCCACCATGAGTGTGGCGGTTTTAGGACCTCCACACTCATAATGAGGGCCACATTGTTGCAGTTGCACAGACCCAGGATGCATGACAGACCCCAGCCACTAAGAGAGCAAATAAATAGTGCAGCATATTAAATCTATATTTGATCAGCCAAAATCTATTCCTGTGACTTTTCACAATTTATTAAATAAGGTTCCATGGACTGGATTGTTTTTAATAACATATGTCCTCATACAAAGGGTTTCTTCAGTTCAATCTGAACACTGTATAACAACTTTCTTTCCAGGAAATAGTCCCTCACTTATTTCATCTCTGTGTTAACCATGATTTGGCGGCTAGGAAACGATTCCTCCCTTCCCAAGTTTTTAAAAGACTACTTAATATATGCAATCCGGGGGATCCTAGCAGCATAACCAAGCAATAAAAGATCCTTGAGAATCAGCCTATTCAGCTGAGATTCAGGCCTTTTCCAAACCTTAATCCAACATAGCAATGGCCTGAGAGCAATCATGCCCATAATTTACCTACCTAGTTCTTCATGCACACAGAAAGCAGGGATAATTTGGAGGATACTCAAGACACACCTTAAAAACCTGTTTTCCGCAGCCTGTAAAGGATCAACCCTTAAATGACCCCAAGAATTACTGCGATAGGTGGTCTTTGAAACACATTTTGCCTGATAGACCTTAGTTATAGCTTGGGGGCAGCCTACACCTCAATCTATGAGCATAGCTAGTCACAGCTTCATTAGCCTTAAGAAGCTCCCCTTTCTAAACGGCATTCAGAGGCTTCCACTTCATACTGGTGTCGAACAAGACCTCAAGGTAGGGAAAAGCTGTAGTTTTGGCTAAGGTATAGCTACCCATCTGAAAAGTTTTTGTTCTAGTTGATCATGGGCCCACTACCATAACATAAGATTTGTTATAATTAACAGAAGGATCCAAGCTATCCATAAAAGCTACAAATATATTTAATAACAGCTGTACACCTACCACACTCCTGGCTATGTGGACCACATTGTCTGCATATAGTAGCACTTGGAGCGATCTCGTCTCAACCTTTGGACAGTCAGGTCCCAAAGAAAGAAGGGCTTGCTGTACCCCATTTCTATAAATGGCAAACAAAAAGGGGGCAAGGATACACCCCTGTCAAACCCCCTTACTGGTTCTAAAAGATTGGATGCAGGCCAAGCCCGAGTATGCTGAAGTGAGGCTGGGGTATTTACATGCAGAGCACTTAAAAAATACACAATATCAGGATTCAACCCTATCAAAGGGAGCATACTCCCTAGCTTATCTCAATTGACCCTATCAAAGGCTTACATAAAGTCCATAAAGGACAGATAAATCGACTCAGACCAAGCTACTTATTAATAATCATATATAGGTTCAAGCATTGATCGGCTGTATAGCTACCTGGCCTAAAGCCATATTTCAACTCAGAAATTATGTTGTTCCTCTCCACCCACTTCATTGACCTATCTAATAACACCCTACACAGGACCTTCACAACAGCATCAAAGGTACTGGTTGATAGTATTGAGGATTATCTTTATCCCCCTTCTTAAATACCAGGACAATTATTGAGGTAGACCACACAGGTGGAGAGCCTTCCCCCACTGCAATAAATAAAACCATCGCCAAGACTGGCCCCCAAATCTCAATACCATCAATGAACAATTCAGGAGGAGTTCCATCTGGCCCAGGGCCCTATCTCTTGATAAATCTACAAATCCCTGATTAAGTTAATCTAGTGTAAAAACAAGGTTGGATCTCCCTGCCACGGGCCCACCCACAGCATCCCCTGTTAAAATAGGCATGCAGTTATAAACCCCATTGAAGGTGTGCTGTCCACTGATCTGCTGAGATATGAACTCATAAAGCAAAACAATTTCTGTTAGCAAAACAGGACTGATTATTTACCTGCCAGAAGACAGAACCTTCTTAACTAACACAGGCTTGCACAAAATCCTTCTGAGCTACAACTTGTAAGGTGGTTTTATGTTTCCTCAATTTCAATTTATAGACCCTTCAAGAGGCAGCATTAAGCTCCTTATCTCTAGGCACAAATTTTGCTGCGGTGCAGTACAGGGGCTGGCCAGAGGGAGCCCCTGTACCCTTTCTGCACCAGCCTTTTCATGGCGGTGTTAACGCCATGAAATTGCTGGTAGAGAACGAGGTCGTAGTCCCTAGGGAAGTGCTGCTTGCAGCAGTGCCCTGGCTGATTAGGACCGCTGCAACTGCCAGACCACCAGGATCACTGAGCCTGGCGGTGCTGGGGGTCCGACCATGGCATGACGGTCATGGTCATAATGTGGCACTCGGACCACTGCATTGCCGTGGTCTGACTGCCTCTGTGAGTCTGGCGGTCAAGTGACTGCCAGTCTCATAATGACCACCTAAATAGGATAGATACCTGATGAGTGATACCCGCGTAAGCAGCTAAGATTGCCCCACTTGAGGAGCATAAATCCAAGCATCTCGAAAGCTCTTGCCTACAACCAGAAAAGAGGGACTTCTTAAAGCACTGAGGGCCTGATGTACAGATGGTGGATGGGGTTACTCTGCCACAAACATGACGGATATACAGTCCCTGTATTACGATTTCATTATAGCCTATGGAGATCGTAGTAAAGCGGGTGGTATATCTGTCACGTTTGTGACAGATTTACCTGTCCACCAAACTCTAAATCAGGCCCTGAGGCTCCACCCTACACAACCCTAATCACCTGCCTCGATCTGTTGGAGATAACACCCCCTGTAGTCCCAGTAAATTCAGTCACACGAGTCAGGATTACTATTAACAGTCCTCAAAACCAGTGATGCAAGAGGTGCAAATGAACTTCAGCTACAAAGGCTCGACTGATGCAGCACAGGTATCCATGAGTCAGAACATGCCACTTCAGGTTTGTAAAAAAACAACAGCAAAACCTGAATTGTAGAGGGTCTACTTGTTCTAAATGAGCTCAAAGTAGTCAAACTGCAATGGTGGACCTATTTAAAATTAACCGCCACACAATCCCCTGCCCACCTCTTCTTACCGCTCCCACCCAATTCACCCTTCTCACAATGTTAATGTTCTCATAGATACATGGGCCTAAGTTGGAATGCCTACCTTAACAATGAACCACTTTGTTTTTAAGTTCATCATAACAGTCTAAGATGGACCCTTTCAATGGGGGCACGTATCCCAAAATCACCACATAAGGGATTGCTATAAGGGGTAAGTTAATTACAACCCCTGTCCCGGGATAAATGGCATGAACCGCATTGGCCACAGTGCAGAGGTAGGGCCAGAGGAAGCAGATGGAGCATTGTTTAAGGGATTGACATTTCAGGGAGATGATCTGGCCTATCAGTGTACCCCTGCAAAATCTGAGAATGAGTAGGAAGGCCCATATTATGTAAACTGCAACTTAGAGGGTTTTCTCCTGGTGCCAAATTACTAGCTTTGTCCAAGGCAGCCATAATGATAGACAATCAATTTACAATAAGCAACAGTCTTGAAGAAATTTAGCCCAATTTAGCAGACAAAACAGCATTAAGTTCCACCATGAAAGTGTAAAGCATGGCATCTCAAGGGGGAAAAGATTGATGAATAATGGTCTCTGTTTGCCTATTGGTGGTGATATGGTTACCTACACCTTTAGGCACAGCCAGCCACCTCCTGTGCTTATTTTTTGGACTCATGCACAAAGACTGTGTAAGCTCCAGAGTTGGATCATCTAAAAGGCCTGAATTGTAGACAACTGGGCAGAGACCTGAATTCCCCCTGTCAGGCACATCTTATCCGGAGTAGGTTGCATATGCCATATAGATGGGTTTCTAAGAAATCATGGAAGACTAGATTGTGAGAGGGTTGTGCCATCCCTAGTCAGAGATAGGCTCAATGTCCTTTGACACAACCCCTACTGCACGTGGCAAAAAACCATGAAGAATAGAAACTCTGAGGAGGATGAAGGTTTGGAAGAGACCACCATTCTGTTCCTCATGATTCCATGGGCATGTAATTGCTTAAAAAAAACAATATACAACAAACAAAACGCAAACCAGGGCTGTCCAAAAGCAGGAGCTATAAACACATACAAAGACAGTACTTTGACTTACCTCTGAAGGAAAAACAAAGGTGGGCGGCCCAGCTCATCTGATGACAGTTAAGACAGACCACGTCTTGACCAGGGCATGTGCCTGGGTGCTTCCCACATGTGTCTTGTGTCTTAGGGGGAACACAGTGTTTATGAGCGCTTGCTGAGTCATGAGGCCCCACCTAATCGGGGCATCTGGGCCAGGCATCCTCTGGGCAATGTAGTTCCCCCATCAGCACCAGCAGGTGAAGTCTCCTGGTGTGTCCTGCATCCGCAGGAGCTCACAGTGCTTATGATCACTTTCTGAGTCATATGGCCCGCCTCCTCCATGCCTCCAGGCCAGGCGTCCTCTGGGTGATGTAGTTCCCATTCAGCACCAGAATGGACGTCTCTAGGTGTGTCCCCCATCCATAGTAGCACACAGCACTTATGAGTGCTTGCTGAGTCGTATGGCCTGCCTTCTTTAGGTCCCCAGTTCAGGCGTCCTCTGGGCGGTGTAGTTCCCCCTTCAGCACCAGTAGGGGAAGTCTCCAAATGTGTTATATGGTTCACAATGAAATGTAAGATTTTTATTCACTATAATTCACTACATCTAAATTATAAGTAGCAAGTAGTGCATCTTAACTCAAGTGATACTAGACAATTTATTATAACTATTTCGACTATAAACATATCAGTACAATGGTTTTAATATTATCTTCGTATGTAAATAGTTAATTATATGCAGTTTTCAATAGTGTTTGGAATTTTAGCTTGCTATTATATAAATGTATAACTGGAGTGAAATTAATTACCAATTAGAAGGAAGTCCCTTAGTTATATATCTTCAGTTCAAAAATTGGTATTCCTCTCAAACTGATGTAATCCAGGATAACATGTAAAACAGATAAAAGGAGAAGATGAAATGAGTTATTTCTAATAGACTAATTGGAAATTGGATATCTAAGGGGGTTGGCTTACAAAGTATGTTCAGTTTTTAAGGATGGCCTTTGGTCTATCCTTACAGAAGATAAATTATTCTGAAAAACGTTTTTTTTTTTTAAACTGTTCTTAAGCAAAGTAGATTGCAGTCTTTTCAATAAATGTATTAGAAACTATCCTGCATCTCTTTTTCTTGTCTATGTGTGTGTGTAAGAGACGTGTATGTGGAGAGAAAAGGGTACAGTTTGTTCACCACAATTTCCCTGGGTGTTTTTTATCGTTCCATACTCTAGACTGCCACAAATCACCTTTACCGTTTGGGTTTGGGTGAGGTGCTGCCAGAGAGCCGGGTGGGTTGGGAAGACAGTTACCAACTGGTGTGTGAGTGACTCAGTCACATACAAGCAGAGGTGCTGCCACCCCAAATCCAGCAGTCAAGTTGTAATAGGAGAGTCCTTACTACACCTCTGTCTCTTTTAGAGCTTGTAAAAGGCCATTGGGTCACATAATTGATTACATTAGTGTCCAGAGTTAGTTGGTACCCATGTCTGTTAAGTGTTTGAAGTATCTTTGATCTCCCTTGCTTATACTTGGTGGTAGATCTTCATTTTTGTTTCTCAAATATTTTAAGTTTAAGTTATTTTGTTGGATGTGTACGGGAATCAATGAGGCCTCTGTAAAATACTTTATTACCAGATCTTTGCTATAATTTCTCTCTACTGTTTTAATGATTTTTCTGCTTCTTTGTCATAATCAGAAGTGGAAGTTGTTAGAAATGAGGTCTTTAGTTGGCAGTCAGGTTACCCCATGTCCAAGCAAGGACCCTCACTCTAGTCAGGGTAAGTCACACACAACCCAAATTATCCTGTGCCCACGCTCTAGAAGCTTGGTACTGAGCAGTCAGGCTTAACTTAGAAGGCAAGAATGTGTAAAGTATTTGTGCAATAAACCATACAATACCACAATATAACACCACAAATATACACCACACAGTGTTTAGAAAAATAGATAATATTTATCTGGATAAATGTAGGTCAAAACGAATAAAGAAGAAATAAGCAAATGTAGGGATATCACTAAAAGTGATATCAAGTGTCTTTAAAGTATTACTGTAAAAGCAATAAAAAGTGTCTTAAGTTCTCCTAGAAACAAGTGTCTCTTGCAGGGCAAAGTACCTGGTTTGCATTGAAAAATCCTCGCAAGGGACCGCAGAGGAGGTGATGCGTGGAAAATGGAGTGTGCGTCGGTTTCGCCCCTTCGCACAAGGGTTTGTGTCGTTATTTTCCATGCGGGGAAGACGTTGCATCGATTTCTGGCACGCTGACTTGGATCCTCTTCAGGTTGCAGGGTTTTCTGGCATCCCGGGGACGATGCGTGGAATCCTGGCCTTGCGGAGCAAAGACACAGGGGTTGCGTCGATTCCGGTAGGCGATACATGGAATTTTCTTCTGCACGGCAGGCGCTGCAGCGATTCCTCTCAGGAAGTCGGGTGGAGTTGTTCTGAGTTGGCTTGCGTCGATCCAGTAGGGCCGTGAGTCAAAGTTCCGGTCGTGTCGCTGGCGCTGCGTCGATCTTCTGTCGTGAAGTCGGGCTGTGTCATTCTGGACTCAGCTTGCGGTGAAATTTTCACCCCAAGCAGGCTGTGCGTCATTCTTGGCAGGCGGTGCATCGAATTCTCACCCCGCAGGGACTTCAGCTGCAGGAGAGAAGTCTTTTTGGTCCTGAGACTTCAGGGAACAGGAGGCAAGCTCTATCCAAGCCCTTGGAGAGCACTTCTGCAGCAAATCAAGACAGCAGCAAGACAGCAGGGCAACAGCAAGGCAGCAGTCCTCTTCAGAAAGCAGTCAGGTGAGTCCTTTAGGCAGCCAGGCAGTTCTTCTTCTCAGGGTGCAGTTTCTGGTTCAGGTTTCTTATCCAGGAAGTGTCTGAGGTGGTAGGGCAGAGGCTCTGTTTTTATACCCAACTGTGCCTTTGAAGTGGGCGAGACTTCAATGAGTGGCTTAGAAGTGCACCAGGTCCCCTTTCAGTTCGATTCTGTCTGCCAGGGTCCCAGTAGGGGGTGTGGCAGTCCTTTGTGTGAGAGCAGGCCCTCCACCCTCCCAGTCCTGGAAGACCCATTCAAAATGCAGATGTATGCAAGTGAGACTGAGTATCCTGTGTTTCGAGTGTGTCTGAGTAAATGCACAAGGAGCTTGTAAGGCACAGAAAGATTTAAGAGCAGAGAAATGCTCACTTTCTAAAAGTGGCATTTCCAAAATAGTAATAGTAAATCCAACTTCACCAGTCAGCAGGATGTTGTATTACCATTCTGGCCATACCAAATATGACCTTCCTACTCCTTTCAGATCAGCAGTTACCACTCAAACAATGTATGAGGGCAGCCCCAATGTTAACCTATGAAGGGAGCAGGCCTCACAGTAGTGTAAAAATTAATGTAGGGGTTTTACACTACCAGGACATGTAAACTACACAGGTACATGTCCTGCCCTTTACCCACACAGCACCCTGCCCTAGGGGTTACCTAAGGCACACCTTAGGGGTGACTTATATGTAGAAAAAGGGGGGCTTTAGGCTTAGCAAGTACTTTTAAATGCCAAGTCGAATTGGCAGTGAAACTGCACACACAGGCCTTGCAATGGCAGGCCTGAGACAAGGTTCAGTGGGTGGGACAATCAGTGCTGCAGGCCCACTAGTAGCTTTGAATCTACAGCCCCTGGGCCCATATAGTGCACTCTACTTAGGACTTATAAGTAAATTAAATAGCCCAATTGGGTGTGATCCAATGTTACCTTGTTTAAAGGGAGAGAGCATATGCACTTTAGCACTGGTTAGCAGTGGTAAAGTGTGCAGAGTCTAAAAACCACCAAAAACAGTATCTGAAAGTGGAGGGAGGCCGGTAAAAAGTTAGGGGTGACCACCCTAAGGCTGTCAGGTCTAACAGAAGTGCATACACTCCTAGCTCCTAAAAAAATCCCAGTAATGTATATTTTTGATTTTATGCTTGGGGTGAGCAGGTAAAGCTTGTAAATACGTTGTGCTTAAGTCTATTTCCTATACAGTCTACCTTGCATTTTGTCATCTGATATGAAGATTTTACAATCAAGAAAAGAGTTTCTAGAGTTGCTAAATTCATGTATTATGTCCATTTTGACATCATTTTAATTTGACCTCCTGTGGAATTCAATGTGATCCTGCTGAGCATATTTTCAAGTAATGGAAATATCATCAAAAATTCACAACCAAATGAGTAGATTACTTTCAAAGATTTGCAAATAGGTCACAGGATCCACTCCTTCTCAGACTATTCTTGAATAGGCAGGCTTCAGAGTGAGTTAACCTGGAGCCTAAAATAGAATTGGTGGGTGAAATGATAGATTTAAACCCTGATCCGTGACTGGGGGTGAATATTTGATTGGTTCCACATTCTGTCCATCAATTGTGTTTGTTTGCTTTTGTCGCCCTAATTGCGCTCAGTATGCCCAGACGTGCGTCCCAGGCTCACTATGCCACAGTTTTCAAGCTAGCCTGGCAGGTGAAGGGTGATAGCCAGAAACCAGTTCCCAGGATACTTGTCTCCAGTTCAGGGAGGACCTAGCCTGGCAGTTAAGGCTGGACTGTTACCATAGGGAACAGAGTAAAGACTGATTTGTATATGGTTGGGTCGAAACTGGGGTGATGAGCAAAAAAATGTATGGATTAAACCCAGATGTGTGACTGTTGTGAATGTTTGATTGGTTCTGCATTCCGTCCATCATTTGTTTGTTTGCTGATTTGGTTGTTAGTGGATGGACACTCTGGCCCTCATTCTGACCCTGGCGGTCGGCGGAGAGACGGCGGTCGGACCGCGAACAGACCGGCGGTATTAAAAATGGCATTCTGACCGCGGCGGTCCCCGCCGCGACCGACCGCTACTTCTCCACTCCGACCGCCACGGCGGTCATGACCGCGGGGCTGGAGTTTGCGCACTCCGGCCCGGCGGTCGTCCCAAGACCGCCAAGGGTATTATGACCCTGCCTACCGCCGCGGTTTCTTGCGGGCGGGAACCGCCGTGCGAACCATGGCGGTAAGCACTATCGGGGCCAGGGAATTCCTTCCCTGGCACTGATAGGGGTCTCCCCCACCCCCCACTACCCACCCGAGTCCTCCCCCCACACCCTCCACCCCCCTGCCACCCCCCAGAGGTGGTACGAACCCCCTCCCCACCCCCACCCCGACATGCACATACATGTACCCCGACATGCACACACCCCCAACATGCACATATACACACCCCCTACACACACATACACAACGGGGACACATACCCGCACACATACATGCCGACATGCGCACCTGCCGAACAGCACACATTACCCATAGACACAGCAGCACCCCCCGCCCGCATACACGCACTCACACACCCCCTCTACACACTCACACGCACACCCCCATGCACGCCCACATCACACAACACCCCCCCACCCCCTCCCCTCACGGACGATCAACTTACCTTGTGCGTTGGTCCTCCGGGAGGCGACGGGAGCCATAGGGACGTGACCGCCAACAGAAGACCGCCAACAGAAGACCGCCACACAGAAATGTGGGTCGTAATTCTGTGGGCGGTGTTCTGCTGGCGTGGCGGTGGAGGTTGACCAGTCTCCACTTTCCCGCCGACCGCCAGTGTGGCTGCTGGCGGTTTTCCGGCGGAACGCTCCCAGCGGTCAGAATGCGCACAGCGGCACACCGCCGCGGTCGGCGGTCTTCACCGCGGCGGTAACTCAGCGGTCTTGCGAAAAGACCGCCAAGGTCAGAATGAGGGCCTCTGTCACAAACCTGACAGATAGTCACTCCACTTTATTATATCTTTATACACTTGTAATAAGGAGGACGATATAGCTGTCACATTTGTGATGGAGTATCCATTCGTCAACTTTAAATTAAGCCATATGTTTTTATCATCTTCTAGTGATTTAATGGCTACTGTCTGATTTCTGTTATGATTTTGTGCTGTTGTTTTGAACAATACATTTTTCAAATTCTCGTAAGAGACTTTGGTGGAATATGTCTATGCCTCCTTGATAGAAACTTTGGAAAATATGTTGATTTAAGCCTCAATCCACTATCCGTTCAAATTCAAATAATGTATTTTAAATGGAGACCATATTGAATTAATAAAATGTTCATTAACAGAATACTAAGGACTTATCAGTTATTAGGACTTCAATCCTTTTGTTCAGGCTAAGACTGTATTCACTGCAATGGAAGCAATGGGTGAAGAAACTAAGCGTCAAATTACTTCGGGTGCCATATTACAAACCTGACTGAGAGAAAGCATTCAAAATAGGAAAACATAAAAAACATCAAAATGGTGAAGTAATACTTTATAAGAACATCGAAAGTTAACTGGAATAAAAAACTTGACCCGTGGTCTGCACTAATCCAAGGCTTCAACTGATTGAATGGCTACAAGAAAAGCTTCTGGTAATCATGATTTATGAAGACCATTGTGACACACTGTACATGAATATTCGATCTCAGCAAGACTTGTGCCTACTGCTGGTAATTAATCCAAGAAACGTAGTCGGCAAAAGGCATCAGTGAAAACACAGGAACATTCTTCAGACCCTCTCTGTATTATGGGATGGTAATCTATGAACTGGTACTCATTCAGTTTACTGTTTGCTTGTGTGTAACTAAATGATACACTGTCTCATTTAAACAATCTCTAATTCGTGTAATCTACTCTGACCAGGGCACAGTAGACACAACACTACATACACATCAGCAGAGCACAGATATGCCATATAAGGTTTCATGAGTGTAAGACATTTTAAGAAATTGTAAGAAGTGTTATTCGCTGACAGGAGTTAGAGCCCACTTCAAAGAATAATTACAATCCTTGCCAAGATGAACCACCAAAGTCATGAAATAAACCCATGTTCAACCCGATAGCTTGGCACAAAGGCAGTCAGGCTTAATCTAGAGACAAACAAAAATGAAGTGAAAACACAACACAAGAAAAATTGCAGATAAAGAGGACCCCTTAATACGTTAAATGACACCATAGTGTCAAAAATCAAATCAGTAGAACTGGAATTATGAGGTTTTAAAGTTTAAACTGTAAAATAGGCGCTAGGCGCCAAGTGCAGGTATAAAAGATCAAAGTGATGGATAGAATGCTTGAATTAATTTTAGCCACTGGCAATCTCTTGTGGCCTTCCCTAATCCATCATTTATTGCCCACCATGCCACCTCAATGTGGACCGAGACATATGCAGCTCATCCTTGACCCTTCTCTAATGGAAACAGTGGAGCCCAAACTACCAGGCCATGTCCTCTCTGAACCGGAACACAAGCAACCCAGGATCTGTTTCACCCCTACTATGAGCCTAGCAGCTAAGTACAGCTTGATTCTAGTGGCACAGTGAGCACGGGGCCCACGCCTAGGCATACCCATCACACTTAGGGCATCAAAAAAAGGTAATGGATGAAATGCTAGAATTAAACTCAGCCACTCAAGATCGAGCAGGCCGCATTCCTATCCATCAGTTTCCACCCACCATGCCACCTCAGTTTTGACTTAGCCATATAAATTCAGCCTTGACCCTGCTCCAATGGGAGCAGTCTAGCTGAACCTGCCAGGCCAGGCCAGACCAGGCTTGGCCAGGTCCTGCCTAAACTGGAACACCAGTACCCCAGGACCAGTCACCTCGGTCCAGGCCAACATCACAACTTAAAGCCGACCACGATCGAGAGGAGGCTGGATACAGGACCAAGTTGGTCTCATTGGAAGTTTCTTCTGATTTCAATGCAAGACCTGTGCGGTTCGACTCAGCAGAGCTAGGCGCTGGACCTGGTGAGGTTTTCCATCAGGAGCTACGCAGCTCTGCTTTAGTCGGCTTCATGGTTTGTTGGATCCAGTGAGGCATTCATTTGGAAGGTGCGCGGCATTGGATCAGATAACGCCTTTGGCGAGGAGCTGCACAGCTCCGTGGAGCTCTGCATTGTTTTGTGTCAGATCCAATGAAACCTTCAGTTAGAAAGGGAGAAGTGCACTTTGACTTCAGGCAAGGGTTCAGGTCCTTGATGACAACACTTGGGGTCAGGACTCCCACATAGGTCAGCAGAGAAGGACAAAACCAAGTCCAGTTGGGTCCGATCAGCTGAGAAGCAGGAAAGTCCTCTGGAGGCTTGTTGTATCCCTATAGCTGAAAGAGGAGGTCAGCCAACTAACCCATGGAGTCCCTTCTGGGGTCCTGGGCTCAAGACAAGCAGTTCCAGTCTTTCTTCAGGATTTTCAGGCATCAGGGCATTCCTTCTTTTGTTCTTCGCAGGTCCAGGGGTGTTCTGACTTCCTGTTTTGCTGGTGTCACTTTTATGCCCAGTGCCAGCCTGTCGATGGACCACACTCCTTTGTCTAAGTCTGAAACTGGCTCTGGTCAGTCCATCCATTTTGGCTCCAGTCTGGCTAGTGAAACAAGGGAAGGGGTAAGCCTAGTGTCAGGTTTTTCTCTGTAGGCCAGGACAAGCCTTTTAAAGATTTAATGAGGGCAAGGATACAACTCCTCCTCATCCACTCTACGTGGAAGACCCACTCCTCCCCGACTGACTCATTTGTCCACTATCTAGGAGGGAAACACATCTTATGCCAGGAAAGGACAGGTAACACAATATAAATATTCTACTTTTTAAATACTATGTACCATGCCGTATGGGCATGTAGGCCCTATCCCTGGGTGCCTGATATTTTAAAAAAATGAAGGTTTACGACTGGCAAAACGTTTATTTTGCCAGGTCAAAATGGCAGTGTAAAACTGCACACACAAGCAGTGAGTGCAGGACTGTAGGCATGTTTTGCAGTGCTACTTTAGTGGGTGGCACAATGAATACTGCAGCCCACTTGTAGATTTTATTGTACAGGTCCGAGGTAAATATATAATACCATAAGTTAGGGATGTATAAATATGTTATATGTGCCAATTAGATGTATGCCAACTTGAATACATTTAGAGAGAAAAGCACACTCTCTTTACCACTGGTTAGCTTGAGTAAAGTGCACAGAACCCTAGGGCCAACAAAAACCAAACTTAGCACCAGAAGGTAAAATCCTTGGGTCAACCTGCAGAAATGACACATTTTTAAAAACAAGGCTCCAGTATTTTGGCACAGCAATGTTGCTAGGTGAAATATCACTATTGCTGGGTGCCAGTTCTAAGTTGGAGAGGTCAGACTGAGGCATAGAGTGTGGTATTGGAGTTTGCACACCAGATTGCTGCATGATTTATATCTTTCCAACCTCTTTTCCTTGTGCAAATGTGGAAAGCGCTTTGAGATTGCAGTAAAGGGCACTATTGTAATACAAATTTCAGGGCAAACTCCTCTATTGGAGTTTTAGAGGTATTTATAATAAATAGTTGCATATTTCGTGCTCACCTTAGTACACATTTCATTTACGGACAATTTATCAAAACTTGTAGAACAGACATTGCACACATGTAACACAACATAGATTGTGCAATACATTTAGAAATCTGTGTTATCGCATCTCATTTTCGCCGATCACTGTGACTTTAGAGTATATGACCCTCATTACAACCTTGACGGGGGCAACCGCCGCCCGCCAAGGTTGAACCGCCGGGCGTCCGCCAATGCAGCCGCACTCCCGCGGGGTCTATTATGAGATCTCCCCTGGTTTCCACCCGCCGGCCCAGCGGGGATCTCGGCCGCAACACGGGAGCCGGCTCCAAATGGAGCCAGCGGTGTTGCGGCTGTGCAACGGGTGCAGTTGCACCCGTCGCGCTTTTCACTGTCTGCATAGACAGTGCAGGGTCCCCAGGGGCCCCACGACTCCCCTTTCCGCCAGCCTTTTCATGGCAGTTCTTACCACCATGAAAAGGCTGGCGGGAGGGGGACTCGTAATCCCCTGGGGAATTTAAACCGCCGGGACCAATGTGGTGGGAAAACGCCGGTCCCGGCGGTGCGACCGCAGCGCTTCCGCCACGGTCGTATTGCCCCTAGAAGCACCGCCAGCCTGTTGGCGGTGCTTCCTCCAAAACAGCCCTGGCGGATCACCCCCTATGTATCTGTACAATTAATGGCATGAAGAACTCTGAACTTGACAATTTATCACAATCAACGTACCCAATAGTAAACATATGTTAGATTAATAGAGTGAAGCAGATGATTAACCTGAATACATGAAAATAAATCTTACACATGAGAGTGACTCAAAATAGTCACAACATTTTGCTTTAGCCTAATTACTACACATTCATTGCACTGAATGGTAACATCGTGCTTTACTATACACATTATGTTTGACTGAATCAACAAAACTCTGAGATCCGACGGAGAAGTGTGGGACATGTCGAAACTTATTTAAGCACCCTGTCAGGTGTCTTGTAATTGCACTGAACACAGGTCCACACATCAGGGAAGCAGGCAGAGTTTCCATCCACTGCAAAGATCTCCGAATTAGGCTCGATCACCAGTAAATGCTGTCAGTTAGGTTACTGGAATTTGTGTATGGCACAATCTGCCACCGGACTGGCATTTCTGTATTTCAGAGATCCAAACACGACTTTCAAACTAATTGCAGGGTTTCAACCACAAACCGAGTGTTGTGAAAAACTGTCAGCAGCATGAATGGAATTTTTTGTATCAACATATGCCAAGACATGCACAAATGATCTTAGCATGTGATAGCAAGTGCCTAGCGGTTTTGCCAATGGTTGTTTAACTTTAGTACCAAGCGGAAAATCTGGGTGGCAATATGATTTTCTTCTCTTTTTTGCTTTACTCTTTCTTTCAGGCTCAGTGGCCGAGGAATGCTGTTCAGCTAGCAGTTCATTGCCCTGCCATCTGTCCGTTTAGCACCATTGGGGGGGGGGGGGGGCATTTATGGAGCTATTGGCACCATTCCACTGCTACGTCCTGTTTTATTTCCTTCTTTTTGGGTTTAATGTCTAGATTTCTGTTTTTTGATTGATGGAAATTTACCATACTGATGGGGTTTGAGTTGATGCAATCTGTGCTGGTGCTACGCATACAGAATAGCAGAAAAATTAACACATTCTGAAGCAGAACAATGTTTCTTCCTTTCTGGCCAGACGTCAGCAGGAAAGGAAGACGCAGAATTTTCATTTAGGAGCTGAAATTTATAATTTTAGTACCCAAGTTTTTAAAGATCTGGTGTGGCTCGTGCAAAATGCTGTTCCGCTCACTACATAAAGCATAGCTGCCCCTCCCATTTCAAGAGCTACTTCGGCAGGGTTCGGGGAGAGCTTGATTGCTCGACATCCTAGTGAGCAGAGTAGCATGGCTACTGTAGTGCCCACAGGGTCCGATGGAAAATGCTGCCAACATGCAATAGTATCTTTCTGGCCTCCCACTGTGCTATGTTTCCTGCTGCTAACATTTTCCCTGCAGCATTATAAATTATGTCTGCATTGAAGAGAATGCAGGATTTACCTTCAGTATTCCGTGATAATACTTAAACTTTGCGAACAAAGTGGCAAAACGCATCTTCTTTCATCAGTCTCTCTCTTCTCCTTGAATGCTTCACCCATCCTCCATTGATTACTTTAGCTGCGGCTAACCATGCCATTTCCTGTTCCCCTACCCCAGAAGTAGTAGGATAGTTTAGAGAGGCTTACCGCTGATCTTCAAGCTAAGTGCAGAACACTGGGAATTGTTAGGACCTGAGAGACAGCACAGGGACTTATAGATATTCCTAGAAAATCCAAGATTGTTAAACACTTATCACTGGATGTAGCCAGATGCCCATTGTAGTGTTGAAGCCAACTATCACATTCATTTTACCTGATGTACACAAAAGTGGCAAATTCCAGTGACTTAAAAATCCCCAAGTTTTTCAGTGTTTTATTTTTCTTATGTCTCTAACAGCCCAGGAATAGGAGGGTAAGCAATCACTAATAGAGCAAAGGACTCTAGTGGTATGACTCAATATTTTTCCCACGAGTCCCACAACGTCAACGGGCCGTCTACAGTCCATCCTTACTAGGAATCTGAAGATAAGTCTCCACGAGGAGAAAGAACTTGAGTTGGCGCTTGACATGAGTGCTAATACTGAAGCTCTAGGGTCCTCTTATACAGTTAGGCTGCCCTAGGACCGTACATGCCAATAGATCTGATTCAGCCTTTATTTTGGCAGTCTCCCACCTGAAATTGCCTCTGCTTCAAAAGAAGTTAATTGGGGATATACATTCTCCCAATTATAATTTTTTTTAATTTTCCACTTACCTCTTCTAAAATGTTGGCATGTCTGAGTGGAGGGAAAGTAAAAGAGCTAAAGTCAGTTCCTGGCACACATGGAAAAACGTAATCAGGAGTCTCCAACCTTTTCTGTAATAAAGGCTATTTACATTCAATGAAAATTATCCCCAGTTAATAATAGTGTCCACCATATGCAAGATTACTGGCAGTGATACCTTAGTTCATCGGGCATGGTTGCCAGCAGTCAGGTAGCAAAAGACTTTGTCAATGTGGAATTTCTCTACATGGGTACTACATAGCCATACATCCAGTGTTCCTGACTGCCAGGTAGCAATAATAGTAATACATTTCCCCGCCGCTGCATAAGTTATCACTCAAATATCAGCTTATGAATAAATATGTTTTAGAAAAAAATGTCTCTAAACATCAGCTTACGAGTTCAGAAAATACACACTTTTATGTATGTAATGCACACTTTTCAACTTTGATTCACATATATTAATTCAACCAAGCAAACACTTTTTATATATTAGGCTGAGCTGCACAGATGAGAGCTACTTTTAGGGAATTGGAGAGCTACCACTACCTCACAACCTATTTGTTGGAGTAGGCTGCACTAACGTGTCATCAGGTGGTTCCTTCTGAACAGAGCATTGATGTTATAAGCAATAAAAGCAGGCAAGTTAAAGAGAACAAAGCAGCATTGAAGGAACATTGGCAGTGGCAGGGAGAAGAACCATCAGAAATCATCACAGTAACAGATCATAAATGTCCTATCAAGTCGCATAAGCATCTTGTACAGAATTGACAATGGAGAATGAGGGGAGAGCCCATTGTAAACCTTCCTCAAGGCAAAGCGAAGTAGACCAAGATAATCCTTACTAACTCCACAAATGTTCAATAAATGGCATTACACTCGGAATGTGCTGAGTTCCCAGAAATACGTTAATAGAATTGCTATAAGGTGGTTCCTCTAAGCCACCAAATCTCCAAACAGAAAAAAAAGATGATGAAGACGGTGCCCAATATTGCAAGTCAAGAGAATAGCTCATGAGCTGCAGCAGCCTAAAAGGTCTATGAGGGAAGTGGAGTGCTCATGTAGCTCAAACCCAAAATGGTAACGGTATAACTTCTACTCTAAACAATAAGATCTCTAGTAAACAGTACATAATCCGATGACCCAAAATAAATCCAGTTGGTCTGAACCCAGAAAACCATAAGAAAAAAAGAGCAAGCAAAAAAGAGCTCAAAGAGCAATCAATCCACAAAATATGGGAAAGGTTTATGGGTCCAACATAGATGGATGGTGAGCTTGGTGTACCATAAACTGTATCATTTTGTATTGCAGCTTCCCTCCGTTTCTGATGCTAAATAGGCCAATTCATTATGAAGGTCATCCTGGACTCCAAGTGTGGGCCAGCAGGTTATGACATACATAATACGTGTTCTTGCTGGAAACAACCATAGGGAAATGGGCTCTCATGAATCTGTCAGGGGGCAAAGGAATATTCTTTGTTTGACATGGTTATTGTTCTTCAATTCAATGATAGTTTAATTTTATAATTTGAATAGTTCACAGAGTGGTGAAAATGTGTTTCAATTGTTTCAATACCTTACTACAATTGTGAAATGGTGTAGTAGTGTGCAATGAGGAGAGAGAGACAGTGTCACCTGGAAAGCATGAACTGTGGCTAGAGATACCCACACCAGCATCGGATACTCTGTGCAGCCAGATACTTTGGTACCTTGGCAGTCTGACCACCGGTTAACATAGGCAGAGTTGCATATACGAAGTACAGGATGAGAAGGAAATGCAAGACTGAAAAGCTACCTTTGAGTGTGTATGTAATTGAAAAAAGTGGGTGTGAACAGAATTGTCATCACACCTGCTTCCCAGATTTCTAACTTGGATGATCTTTTGGAGTCTTGCAATGAATTGGTGATTGAAGACTGCAATGAATTGATCAATTACTGAAACTTGTCAATACATTGAATGTAACTTTCAAATTTGTACGGCTGTAGTACCACTGTCTATGACTTGCATTGAAAATAAACATGTAGAAGAAAATGTGCTATAGTAAGTTGCACACAGTCTTTAAGACACAAAATAATTTTAAAAAGCCAGAAATGAACTTTTTATAAATGCGTTCTTTGGTTGGTAGTCAGGTTACCCCCTGTCCAAGCAAGAGACCTCACTCTAGTCAGGGTAAGGGAGAATCACCCTCAGTTAACCCCCACTCACTCCCTTGGTACCTTGGCACGAGCAGCCAGGCTTAACTTCAGAAGCAATTCGTAAAGTATGTGTTCAATACACACAGTAATACAGGGAAACACTACAAAATGGACACAACATCAGTTTAGAAAAATAGGGAATACTTATCTGAATCAAACAAGACCAAAACAACAAAAATCCAACATGCACAAGTGAAGATTTGAATTTTAGAAAGAATACGAGTCTTAAGCTTTAGATCACAGTGAGAATTCTATTGTTACACAAAGTACCTGGTTAGCGTAAAAAATAAAGCCACACGGGCGAGCGTGCATTGGGAAAGGTTAGTGATGCGTTGATTCCTTACTCACAAGTGAGGACATGCATCGTTTCCTTCTCCAATTGAGTCGGCAATGCGTCGTTTCTCTCACCCACAAGAGAGAGATGTTTCGATTTACGTACAGGGCACCTCGGATCCGCGTAGAGTCGGGTTGACTTTGACACTGTAGGAGGCTGGCCTGCCTTATATTGGTTACCTTGTGGTACTTACACCTTGTGCCAGGTCCAGTTATCCCTTATTAGTAGAATAGAGCTGTTTCTAGCAGCTTAGGCTGATAGAGGTAGCTATGGCAAAGCAGCTTAGGCTGAGCTAGTAGACATGAAATGCTCCTACTATACCACTTATATCATATAGCACAATATCATGAGAAAACACAATACTCAGGGTTACTAAAAAATAAAGATACTTTATTTTAGTGACAATATGCCAAAAGTATCTCAGAGGATACCCTCACTTAGGAGGTAAGTAATATACACAAATGATATGTACACAAACCCAAAACTGGTAAGTAACAGTAAGAAAAGTAGTGCAAACAATGTAGAATCACAATAGGATGCAATAGGTAGACATAGGTCTAGAGGCAACACAAACCATAAACTCCAAAAGTGGAATGTGAATCACAAATGGACCCCAGACCTATGGGAGGTTGTAGAGGGTCGCTGGGACTGTGAGAAAACAGTAAGGGTGTCCAAAATACCCCACCCCAAGGCCCTGAAAAGTAGGAGTAAAGTTACCCTACTACCACAGAAAGACAGTATAGTCGAGATAGGGGATTCTGCAAGAAACACAACCACCAGCAAAACACTGAAGACGGATTCCTGGACCTGAGGACCTGTAAAGGAAGGGGACCAAGTCCAAGAGTCACGCAAGTATCCAGGGGGGGCAGGAGCCCACTAAACCCCGTATGAAGGTGCAAAAGGGCTGCCTCCGGGTGGAAGAAGCCAAAGATTCTGCAACAACTGAAGGTGCCAGGAACTTCTCCTTTGGTCAGAAGATGTCCCACGGCGGCGTGCTGGAGGATGCAGAAGTGTTCCCATGCAGAAATACCGCAAACAAGCCTTGCTAGCTGCAAGAGTCACGGTTGAGGATTTTGGGTGATGCTGGGGACCAGGAAGGACCAGGATGTCGCCCCTCAGAGGAGGAGACAGAGGGGGCGCTCAGCAACTCAGAGAGCCCCTGCAGAAGTACCAGAACAGGCACCTAGAAGATCTGAGGACAGCGGTCGACTCAGAGTCACAAAGGAGGGTCCCACGACGTCGGAGTCCAACTCAGCGAGTTGGGCAATGCAGGGCAGAGTGCTGGAGACCCAGGCTAGGCTGTGCACGAAGGAATCCTTGGAAAGGTGCACAGAAGCCAGAGCAGCTGCAGATCACGCAGTACACAGGATTACTATCTGGCGTGTGGAGGCAAGGACTTACCTCCACCAAATTTGGACAGAAGGGCCACTGGACTGTGGGAGACACTTGGACCCAGCTCCTGTGTTCCATGGACCATGCTCGTCAGGATGAGAGGGGTCCCAGAGGACCGGTGATGCAGAAGTTTGGTGCCTGCGTTGGCAGGGGGAAGATTCTGTCGGCCCACGGGAGATTTCTTCTTGGCATCCAGTGCAGGGTGAAGGCAGACAGCCCTCAGAGCATGCACCACCAGGAAACGGTCGAGAAAGCCAGCAGGATGAGGTGCTACAATGTTTCTGGTAGTCGTCTTGCTACTTTGTTGTGGTTTTGCAGGCGTCCTGGAGCAGTCAGCTGTCGATCCTTGGCAGAAGTCAAAGAAGGAAGTGCAGAGGAACTCTGGTGAGCTCTTGCATTCGTTATCGGAGGAATAGCCCAGGGGAGAGACCCGAAATAGCCCAAAAAGGAGGATTGGTTACTTAGAAAGGTAAGCACCTATCAGAGGGGGTCTCTGACCTCACCTGCTGGCACTGGCGACTCAGAACTGTCCATTGTGCCCCAACACCTCTGTATCCAAGATGGCAGAGGTCTGGGACACACTGGAGGAGCTTTGGGCACCTCCCCTGGGAGGTGCTGGTCAGGGAAGTGGTCACTCCCCTTTCCTTTGTCCAGTTTTGCGCCAGAGCAGGGCTGGGGGATCCCTGAACCGGTGTAGACTGGCTTATGCAGAAATGGGCACCATCTGTGCCCATCAAAGCATTTCCAGAGGCTGGGGGAGGCTACTCCTCCCCAGCCCTTCACACCTATTTCCAAAGGGAGAGCGTGTAACACCCTCTCTCAGAGAAAATCCTATGTTCTGCCTTCCTGGGACCAGGCTGCCCAGGCCCCAGGTGGGCAGAAACCTGTCTGAGGGGTTGGCAGCAGCAGTAGCTGCAGTGGAAACCCCGGAAAGGCAGTTTGGCAGTACCCGGGTTCTGTGCTAGAGACCCGGTGATGCATGGAATTGTCCCCCCAATACCAGGATGGTATTGGGGTGACAATTCCATGATCCTAGACATGTTACATGGGCATGTTCAGAGTTACCATTGTGACGCTACATATCGGTAGTGACCTATATGTAGTGTACGGGTGTAATGGTGTCCCCGCAATCACAAAGTCTGGAGAATTTGCCCTGAACAATGTGGGAGCACCTTGGCTAGTGCCAGGGTGCCCATACACTAAGTAACTTGGCACCTAACCTGCACCAAGTGAAGGTTAGACATATAGGTGACTTATAAGTTACTTGTGTGCAGTGAAAAATGGCTGTGAAATAACGTGGACGTTATTTCACTCAGGCTGCAGTGGCAGTCCTGTGTAAGAATTGTCTGAGCTCCCTATGGGAGGCAAAAGAAATGCTGCAGCCCATAGGGATCTCCTGGAACCCCAATACCCTGGGTACCTAAGTACCAAATACTAGGGAATTGTAAGGGTGTTCCAGTGTGCCAATCAGAATTGGTAAAATTAGTCACTAGCCTGCAGTGACAATTTTAAAAGCAGAGCGAGCATAAACACTGAGGTTCTGGTTAGCCGAGCCTCAGTGATACAGTTAGGCACCACACAGGGAACACATATAGGCCACAAACTTATGAGTACTGGGATCCTGGCTAGCAGGATCCCAGTGACACATATCAAACACACTGACAAAATTGGGTTTTCACTATGAGCACTGGGCCCTGGCTAGCAGGACCCCAGTAAGACAGTAAAAACACCCTGACATATACTCACAAACAGGCCAAAAGTGGGGGTAATAAGGCTAGAAAGAGGTTACCTTCCTACAGACACCCAGGGATGATGCGGGTTAAATCCGGTTGTACGGAGTTTGAGTTGTTATCAGCCTCCGTAAACAAGTGTTGCATATCGTTTCTCCAGCCGTGTTGCGTCGATCTCCCAGCCGTGATGCAGGTGGAGCGTCGATTTCAGCAGCAAAGCCGGCAGCGTATCGTTTATGAGCCATGTTGTGGAAGGTGCGCCAAAAATATCCCCGCACAACGTTCTGTGTGTGGATTTTCAGTTCTTGTCTGCCAACTTCACCTTTCAAGGGCCCAGGGACTGGATAGGGCACCACTTGGCAGGACAGGAGTCTCAGCAGAGAGTCCAGATGCTGGCAGAGGAAGTCTTTGATGGCCCTGAGACTTCAACAACAGGAGGCAAGCTCAGTTGAAGCCCTTGGAGGTTTTTCTCAAGCAGGAATGCACAACAAAGTCCAGTCTTTGTCCCCTATACAGGCAGAAGCAGCAACTGCAGGATAGCCCAACAAAGCACAGTCACAGGCAGGAGCAGCACGTCTCCTCAGCTCTTCAGCTCTTCTCCTTTTCTCCTTGGCAGAGGTTCCTCTTGAAACCAGAAGTGATCTAATTTTCAGGGGTTTTGGGTCCACTACTAATACCCCTTTCTTCATTTGAAGTAGGCAAATGTCAAAGGAAAGTCTCTCTTGTTTGTAAGATCCTGCCTTGCCCAGGCCAGGCCCCAGACACACACCAGGGGGTTGGAGACTGCATTGTGTGAGGGCAGGCACAACCCTTTCAGGTGTGAGTGAGCACTCCTCCCCTCCCTCCTAGCACAGATGGCTCATCAGGATATGCAGGCTATACCCCAGCTCCCTTTGTGTCACTCACTGTATAGAGGAGAGGTGCAAACAGCCCAACTGTCAAACTGACACAGATAGGGAATCCACAACAGGCAGAGTCACAGAAATGGTTTAAGCAAGAAAATGCCTACTTTCTAAAAGTGGCATTTTCAAACACAAAACCTAAAAACGACCTTTACCAAAATTGTGAGTTCAGAGACCACAAACTCCACATTTCTATCTGCTCCCAACGGGAATCTGCACTTTAATAATATTTAAAGGCAGCCCCCATGGTAACCTATGAGAGAGATAGACCTTGTAACAGTGAAAACTGAATTTAGCAGTATTTCACTGTTAGGACATGTAAAACACATCAGTACATGTCCCACCTTTAACATACACTGCACCTTTCCCATTGGGATACCTGGGGCCTACCTTAGGGGTGCCTTCCATGTAGGAAAAGGGAAGGTTTAGGCCTGGCAAGGGGGTGCACTTGCCAGGTCGGATTGGCAGTTTAAAACTGACCACACAGACTGTACAGTGGCAGGTCTGAGCCATGTTTACGGAGCTACTAATGCAGGTGGAACAACCAGTGCCACAGGCCCACTAGTAGCATTTGATTTACAGACCCTGGTACTACGGACTTACTAGTAAATCAAATATGCCAATCATGGAAAGTCAACTACACATACATTTTACATAGGAACACTTGCACTTTAGCACTGGATAGCAGTGGTAAAGTGCCTGGAGTATCAAAAACAGCAAAAACAGAGTCCAGCACACATCAGCAACCTGGGAAACAGAGGCAAAAAGTTAGGGGAGACCACAGCAAGGGTACCAAGTCTAACAGTACTCCAATGGGTTTATTCCTAAATTTGGAGTACATTCCCAACCCTCTGTTCTACACCACCTTGATTTATGGTGTCATGCTTTCTCCATCCCCACCTTGACTATTTATTGACAAAAGTAAGCTTGCAAGCATATTCATGAAGGAGAAAATGTGTACAAATCATTGGTCAATACCAGGGTCAGACTGGCCTTCCATTATACTGGGCGTTCCCCCAGCGGCCTGGAGCACTTGGAGGCCTATTGTGAATGCCCAGGACCACTCCTGGTACTTCTGTCGCTTTTCCTTGCTCCCCCAGGTTAAATGCAGCAGGCACAAGGAGGTTTCCAGGGAGAGAAAGAGAAGGAGTGAGAAGGAAGGTAGAGAGAAAGTGTCCAAGTCAGAGAATGCATGAGGACAAGAAGGAGGCGAGCTGGTTTGAGAATTGTGCTGCTTTTGATTCTCCAGTTTCCCCTGAGGAATACCATTTTAATTTGATTTGCTCACATGGAAATTTCACCATATTGGCAGAAATTCCATTATTGTTGATTTGGTCAGTTCTACAGAAGTACATCAAAATATTTGACAGTCTGGCTCTCAAACCCAATATTTGCTCAAAAATATTATATGCTGTGAGAAATTGGGTTGTTGGTTGACTGGGGTGTGGTAAATGTAACAGCCAGAGTCCCTTGCAGGGTGAAACTTAAATAAATTCACTACATTAACCTGTGTTTAATCCTGGGTAGTTTGGCACAAAAAGCAGTGAGGCTTAACTTAGAGGCAGTATGTAAAGTATTTATGCAGCACACAAACAGTAATAAAGTGAAAACACAAAACAAGAAATTTTTTGAACCAGTTTAGAAAAATAGAGTAAACACTAATACATTATTTGACTCTAAAATTACAAAAATCCAGTAAGAAAAACCAGAGTTGTGAATTTTTAAAGTTTTTAGTGAAAACCAATAGCCTGATTTAGAGTTTGGCGGATGGGGTTACTTTGTCAGAAACGAGACTGATATCCCGATCGTCCTATTATAATTCCATTTTATCCTATGGAAATCATAATACGGCGGAGGGGATATCATTCAACCCATCCGCCAAACTCTAAATCAGGTCCTAACTCTAAAATTTAAAAGCACCAACTGCAGACATCTAGTCGCGTTAGACCGGTTCAAAGTAAAAAAATATGTCTGACCGCATTGGAGCGCGGTTTTGATACAAGAAGTGGATTGGGCCCAGTTGGCGCTTACCTACAGACTTAGAAGAAATTTGGAGAAAAAGTGTCTTAGAAGGAAAAGCTCAGTGGGGCCAGGCTGCAGGCAATGTCTGAGGAGGGAGCTTCAGTGTCAGATGACCTTGGCTCGAAGCTGTGGTGAAGTTTCTAAGTTTGGACTTCATTGACAAAATGGAAGTTGAACATCTCCAGCGGGATGAGGCAGAGTGCTGTAGCAGGAGACAGTTCCACAAGGTCAGATACTCCTTTGGTGAAGGGCTGCTAGAATAGATTTGCATCTGTGGAGAAGAACGTAGATGAAGAAGCCACAAAGTCAATCTGATCGATAATACACCTCGGTGGATAGGCAAGCAGGTTGGTCCCAGTCTCCTCCTGGTTCTCAGGGCACTTTTTGGCCAAAGTTTGTCTAAGGGCCTGATTATGACTTTGGCGGAAGGGATTACTATGTCACTTTTGGGCCTGGTCAGCGTTTACCTTTCATCTTACAAGAAATTCTGAGAAACAGTGTCTGAGAAGGTAAAGTTCAGCGGGGCAAGGCTGCAGGCACTGTCCTAGGAGGGAGCGTCATTATCCGATGGCCGTGGGTCAAAACTACAGTTAAGACTTCTATGTTCAGACTTCGTTGTGGAAATGGAAGCCGAAAATCTCCTTGTGGGATGAGGCAGAGAGCTGTAGCCAAAAACAGTTCCACCAGGTTGGATACCTGATTCCATTTACAGGCCTGACACACCAATAGTGTGCCAAATAATACCTCTGTTAGATTCACTTAAATGCAGATACGGAGGAGATAAGTCACTCATTTGAGGGTTATGCCAACAACACCGCCTTACAATTTCAAACATCTCTACCAGGAGTCTGTACTATGTCTAAATTCATTTGGAAGGAACAATATAATTATTTTGGAGGACACACTCATCCTTATTGACATCCAATAGCTCTTTGGCGAAAGACTGCTGAAACGGATTGCTGCTGCAGAGAACAATTTAGCAGGAGAAGCTATAAAGTCAATCTGAACGGCGAGGCACCGCAGACACATAGATGAGTAGGTTGGTCCCAGTCTCCTCCTGGTTCTCAGAGCACTTTTGGGCCAAAATTTGTCTTAGTCCTCAGTTTTGGTTTTTGTCCATCTGCGTACCTTTAGCACCACAACCGGACTGGTGGGACACCTATTGGGGGGTTCAGGACTCACTCAGGCAGAGCCCAGGTGCAGTTTCTAGATTGTGGGAGCCTATTATGTCCCTGTGGCTCTAAACAGGAGGCCAGCAAACTTGTCCTCAAAGTCACTTTTAGTAATCGTGGATGCAGATAAAGAAGCAGGGCTCAACAGCAGTGCTGGCCTTTGGGTGTTCAAGACAAGCTCCAGGCAGCAAAGCAGTCCTTCCAGGTACAGCAGCAGTCTGGAAGAGTGCATAGCAGGTCACAGCAGCAGGCAGTCCTCTAAGAATTCTTCCACAGGCCCATTAGTAAACTGAAGACTGGGTCTGAAGGTTCTATTTTTATACCCTGTTGCCCTTATTCTGGTATGTCGGAGAAGCTTCTTGAAAGGTTCTTTGAAGTGCATTGACTTTCCTGACTCCCCTGGCTCCAAGCTGGCTGTAGTGACAATACAGGGTTGTTAGGACCTTTGTATGAGGTTAGAGCACAGGTTACTCAGCTGTGCTCAGCTCCACCCCACCTCCTGTCAGCAGGTGGCCCTTTGAGGCACACCTAATACCTCTATTCCGTGACTGTCTGAGAGGACTTCACACAGTCTGTCAGCTACACCTAGTCATGAGACCCAAGACAGGCTGCAGGCTAAAATGGATAGGGGGAAGAAAATGTCAGCTTTCTAAAAGTTGCAGTTTCAAAATTGTGATGAAAATCTGACTTTACCAATAAAGAGGGTCTCAATTTCATAGGTACCAAACATGATATATCTATCCGCTCCCGGCTAGGAATTACAGCTTTTTAGATGTAATTAGGAATCCCCAATGTTATCCTATGGGTGGTGTAGGCCTCAAAGTAGTGAAAAATGAATGTAGGGGTTTTTCACTACATGTAAAATTTAAAACCACATATACAAGCACTTAACTACACAGCACCTTGCCCTATGGGCCTACCTTAAGGGTGACATTTATATCACAAAAAGGGAGTTTAAAGCTTGACAATGGTATTTAAATGCCAATTTCACATGGCATTCAGGCTGCACTGGCAGACCTCAGGCGTGGATTTCAGTGCTACATAGGTGGGTGGCACAATATGTGGTGCAGGCCCCCGGGTAACATTTAATTTACAGGCCCTGGGTATATGGTATACCGCTCTACAAGGAACTTATAGGTAAATTAAATATGCCAATTAGATATCTGCCAATCAAACCATGTTTAGAGGAGTGAGCAATTTAACACTGGTTAGCAGAAATAAAGGCACAGAGACCAAGGCCAACAAAAACAAATTTCAGCAAACAATTGGAGAAGTAGGGAAAAAGTTAGGGGGATGACCACTGTAAGGATGACAAGTCTAACACATATATTGTAAGATTGCTGTGCCAGGCTAAGAGCTGCACATCTGTCTCACATTCTGGTCAGCTGTTTTTGCTATAATGGAGTTCAAAAATTCCTACAGGAGTTAATGGAGAACTTCCGTGTATCTCTTCCCTGGCAAACAATGTGAAATTGTGAATGTTCTATGTTAGGATAAGTTGTACTTTCTTGGGAAGGCTCCAGTAAGATATATCTTCCAATACCTGTGTTTTTAGAGGTAAAAGGCACTTTTGGTCACAAACTATCTCTTCTCTCACAGACTAAAGAACATGGGGGGTCATTCTGACCCTGGCGGTCTTGGACCGCCAGGGCCACGAATGACGGAAGCACCGCCAACAGGCTGGCGGTGCTTCAATCCCCCTTCCGACCGCGGCGGTAAAGCCGCGGTCGGATTGCGGGGGCCGGCGGACATCTGCCGTTTCTGCCCCGGCTGGGAGAAGCCGCCAGGGCAGCGCTGCAAGCAGCGCTGCCCTGGGGATTCTGACCCCCGTACCGCCAGCCTGTTTCTGGCGGTTTTCACCGCCAGGAAGAGGCTGGCGGTAACGGGTGTCCTGGGGCCCCTGGGGGCCCCTGCACTGCCCATGCCACTGGCATGGGCAGTGCAGGGGTCCCCTAACAGGGCCCCGGCCTGCTTTTCACTATCTGCATGGCAGACAGTGAAAAGCGCGACGGGTGCAACTGCACCCGTCGCACCGCTGCAACACCGCCGGCTCCATTCGGAGCCGGCTCCTGTGTTGCGGCCTCATTCCCGCTGGGCCGGCGGGAATGTCAGAATGGGGGCCGCGGAATTTTGCCCGCGTGACGGCCAAATGGCGGTTTCCACCTGGCGGGCATCAGTAGCCGCCCGCCAGAGTTGGAATCAGCCCCATAGTCTTCAGCTGTGTTCTGTGCACCTGGACTTTTGCCATGCACAGCACCGAAGGCCCCTTCCACATGAGCCAACCGGATACGATTTCTAACCATACCTAGTGGATTTGGGTGCAGGTCCTTCCCTTACCAACCCTTTCTCCAAACCTTCAGTCTCCGACCAGCTGTGGGGTGCAAGACACTGAGCTTGGCAAAAAAAACTGTGCCCATTGGGTTCTGAACTCTACATGCCACCTCCAACTAGTCCATTAACTCAGCACCCCTACTCCGAGAATTACTAAACTCAGCATTTCGCAGACAGCCACTAGCAACAGGCACGGCTTTCTGCCAGATTCTGATATTCGTTCACCAGCTAATTAGAAGGTAAGGTGATGTCACTGGTGACATGATTTGTGATCTCACATTGTGTGACATCATGATCTATGTACTTACGTGAGTTTTCATTGATTAGCTCACCACAGCTGGCGAATTGCAGTGGTTTTTAAGTGTTGCATTGATTTATGCTGTTTTTCATGACAAACATTATTTTTCCTTCTGAGTAAAAGTCAAACCGTCCCTTTAACAATGTTTTCTCAGTGTATATATAAAAAATAGCATTGGTTGTTGTCATTACATATTTTCATAGACAATACGGCTCAATCCGTGATCTACGTAAATGTTGCATTTTTTCCTCATAAAATTCGTACATCTATGCTGTTTCTGCTAAAGGAGCGTGTCAGATTTTCTGGCATAGAGCGGATTAATAATCAAAGTCCACTGTGTACTTTTGTTGTTTAACAACCTTCACGAGAATCAAGTTGAAGCTGATGGACTCTCATCTTAGTGTAAGTGTTATTTAATTAGGAATTCCAATTGCATTAAAATAATCCCCCTTAGCCTTCAAGATGGCCCTTGTGTCATCGTTAAATGCATTGTGAGAGTTTAGAAGTAACTGTACATTCTCAGTTAGTAAAGGATTGCTTGCTCTTTTTCTCATGGCGCCATTTCTCTGTGTTTTGTTGGGAAAGAGATGCAAATAGAAAGTTTAACATTCTCAAATTTGTTTATTCGCCCTTTTCTTTAAAGCCCCGAATGTTTAATTGAACATATGCTCAGTATTTACAGTTTATTAATTTAACATGGAGGAAAATAAATCGTAATGTTATATTAGCTGTCCCTCCATGGACGTCATTTAGGGGTCACCAGGGGTCGCAGCTTGCCCCTGGAGACCCGTGGCACTGCCTTTGCGACCCCTGGCCTCCGATGAAGCAAAGTCAGTGCCTGGAACACAAGGGCAGCTCCGCTTTCCTTGCTGACTGTCAGTTTTTTATTACTATAATGGTGTTTTTTTTTTTTATTATGTGTCTTATTAGTGTTATAATGAATGAATTACAATTTGCTGGAATATGACCCTTGGGCAGCTGAGGTAAGTCAAAAATGTTTTTAAATGGATGTTGTATGCATGCTTGCGATCGAGAGTGCGTTTATGTGAAAGCGAGTGTGCGTATGTTTGAATGTGTATGTTTGTGTAAGCATGCATGTGTGAGTGAAAGTGAAGGTTAAATCGCATGTGATGTCACTACCGCTACCCCTCGCATTTTGGTGAATTGACATTCATATGTCCCTGTTAGACCTGACAGCCTTAGGGTAGTCACCCCTAACTTTTTGCCTGCCTCCCTCCACTTTGTGGACACTGTTTTTGCTGGTTTTTAGACTCTGCACACTTTACCACTGCTAACCAGTGCTAAAGTGCATATGCTCTCTCCCTTAAAACATGGTAACCTTGAATCATACCTGATTGGACTATTAATTTACTTATAAGTCCCTAGTAAGGTGCACTTTATGTGCATAGGGCTGGTAAATTAAATGCTACTAGTGGGCCAGCAGCACTGGTTGTGCCACCCACTTAAGTAGCCCCTTTTCCTTGTCTCAGGCCTGCCATTGCAAGGCCTGTGTGTGCAGTTTCACTGCCACCTCGACTTGGCATTTAAAAGTACTTGCCAAGCCTAGAACTCCCCTTTTTCTACATATAAGTCACCCTTAATGTGTGCCCTAGGTAACCCCTAGAGCAGGGTGCTGTGTGGGTAAAAGGCAGGACATGTACCTGTGTAGTTATATGTCCTGGTAGTGTAAAACTCCTAAATTCGTTTTTACACTACTGTGAGGCCTGCTCCCTTCATAGGCTAACATTGGGGCTGCCCTCATACACTGTTGAAGTGGCAGCTGCTGATCTGAAAGGAGCAGGAAGGTCATATTTAGTATGGCCAGAATGGTAATACAAAATCCTGCTGACTGGTGAAGTCGGATTTAATATTACTATTCTAGAAATGCCACTTTTAGAAAGTGAGCATTTCTTTGCACTTAAATCCTTCTGTGCCTTACAATCCACGTCTGGCCGGGCTTGGTTGACAGCTCCTTGTGCATTCACTCAGACACACCCCAAACACAGGGTACTCAGCCTGACTTGCATATATCTGCATTTTGAATGGGTCTTCCTGGGCTGGGAGGGTGGAGGGCCTGCTCTCACACAAAGGACTGCCACACCCCCTACTGGGACCCTGGCAGACAGGATTGAACTGAAAGGGGACCTGGTGCACTTCTTAGCCACTCTTTGAAGTCTCCCCCACTTCAAAGGCACATTTGGGTATAAAACAGGGCCTCTGCCCTACCTCATCAGACACTTGCTGGAGAAGAAACCTGAACCAGAAACTACATCCTGCCAAGAAGAACTGCCTGGCTGCTCAAAGGACTCACCTGTCTGCTTTCTACAAAGGACTGCTGCCTGGCTGTTGGCCTGCTGCCATGCTGAACTCTTGTCTGGCTGTGAAAGTGCTC
The DNA here is from genome assembly GCF_031143425.1 of Pleurodeles waltl. Classification (NCBI taxonomy): domain Eukaryota; kingdom Metazoa; phylum Chordata; class Amphibia; order Caudata; family Salamandridae; genus Pleurodeles; species Pleurodeles waltl. The sequence continues at coordinate 291,593,549 of NC_090438.1, forward strand.
TCCAAGGGCTTGGATAGAGCTTGCCTCCTGTTCCCTGAAGTCTCAGGACCAAAAAGACTTCCCTCTTTCGCTTGGACGCTCCATGCGCTGAAAATTTAGATGCACAGCTTGTTCCGCGGCTAGAAAAACGCCGCACACCGACGCTGATCGACGCGACGCTCTTGGGACGACCGAAAATCCGACGCACGGCTTCGCAAGGACAACGCCGCCCGACCTCTAGAGGAGAAATCGACGCGACGCCTGCCGTGAGATAGTAATTTCGATGCGCAGCCCCGCAGAACGACGTGCAGCTGGAAAACAAGCAGGAAAATCCACGCACAGACCCGGGACATCTGGTAATCCCCGCGATCCACGAAAAGAGACTGTCCGCGCGCCGGAAAACGACGCACGACTTCCCCGCGTGGAAAAATAACGACGCAAGTCCATGTGTGCTGAGGAGAAATCGACGCACACAACCTTTTTCCACGCACCTCTTCTTTTGTGGCCCTCTGAGGAGATTTTTCCACGCTAAACCAGGTACTTGTGCTTGAAAGAGACTTTGTTTATATTCTAAAGACTTAAGACACTTTATATCACTTTTCAGTGATATCTCTACAATTTCCCATTGCAACTTTATTCTTTTTGACCTACAATTATCCTGATAAATATTATATATTTTTCTAAACACTGTGTGGTGTATTTTTGTGGTGCTATATGGTGGTATTGTATGATTTATTGCACAAATACTTTACACATTGCCTTCTAAGTTAAGCCTGACTGCTCGTGCCAAGCTACCAGAGGGTGGGCACAGGATAATCTTGGATTGTGTGTGACTTACCCTGACTAGAGTGAGGGCTTTTGCTTGGACAGGGGGTAACCTGACTGCCAACCAAAAAAACCATTTCTAACATTGGTGATCAGCGGTGAGGATAGGACTTGTATTTGTGCAGTGACATACAGTAGCTAAGTATTTCACTACCTACCCACAGTTGAAGGTCAACTTGGTTTTTATCTCTTTTTGCAAATCCGTTTTTTTTCCTGACAATTTTCAAAAACTAAATCCTCACTCAACATGTCTCTGACTGGGTCTCAGACAGGGGACTTTGACCTAGTCCAGTTGGATACATATACGGTCAAACAACTAAGAGGATTCTGCAGGGCATTGAGGGTACCCACCCAAGGGGCCTCCAGAAAGGAGGACTTTCAAGTGGCGCTGAGGGCCTGGGCAGAAGCCCATTTAGAGGATGATGAGGAAGAGGAGCCAGAAAATGGCCCCTCAGAGGAATTTTCACTATCTGTGGATGGTGTTACCACTGCAATTGTGCACCCTTCCAGGCCAGGGAGCAGTGTCTCTGTGCAAAGGCTGACCGCAGAGGAAAGGAGAGAAGAAAGGGAGTTCCAATTGCAAATGGCAAAACTGAAAATTGAGGCTCAACAGGAGGAGAGAAGGGCAGAAAGAGAAGCCAAACAAGCTGAGGCTGAAAGAGCAGCCAAACAGATTGAAGCTGAAAGAACAGCCAAACAAGCGGAAGCTGAAAGAGCAGCCAAACAGGTGGAAGCTGAAAGAGCTTTGGCTGAAAAGAAACTATTGTTGGCTCATGAACTGAGTCTCAAGGAGCTGGAGATCAAGGCAAGACAGTCTGAATCCAGCAATAATGGTGGCAGCATACTGACAGGACCTGCTGGAGAAAAGAAGGTTCGTATACCCAAAAATGTGGTGCCCAGTTTTGTGGTGGGAGATGACATAGATAAATGGTTAGCTGCTTATGAAGTTGCACTAAGGGCTCATGAGGTTCCTGAAGGGCAATGGGGGGTAGCTATGTGGGGTTATGTACCGCCATTGGGGAGGGATACACTCCTCACATTGGATCAACCTGATCAAAACACATACCCACTTCAGAAAGCCATTTTACTTGCCAAGTTTGGGCTGACCCCTGAGGGATAACGTCAAAAGTTCAGGGAGAGCACCAAACAAACCACACAAACATGGGTAGATTTCTTTGACTTCTCCAGTAAGGCACTGAATGGATGGGTGCGGGGCAACAAAGTAGCTGATTATAAAGGTTTATATGACTTGATTCTAAGAGAGCATATGCTTAATACTACTTATACAGAGTTGCGCCAGCACTTAGTGGATAGCAAGCTGACTGATCCCAGGAAGCTTGCTGAGGAGGCGGACCTCTGGGTTAGCACCAGAGTGTCCAAGAAGGTACCTGGGGGGGACTCCCACAAAGGTGGTCAGGGTTCCCAACAGAAGAAAGAGGGGGGAGATAAACTTGCAGATAAAGAACTCTCCAAAGGCCCCCAAAAGAATCCCCAGGGAGGGGGTGGCAACCCTTCCTTTTCCAAATTTGGGAAAAAGCCAGGGACATATGACAGGTCAGGGAAACCTAACCCCAAATGCATGGAGTGTTACCAGTATGGTCACTATAAAGGCGATCCCCAGTGCCCCAAGAGGGCACCGTCCACTACCGGACAGGCACCTGGGTTGACTAGTGTAGCGCTCGGGGGGGGATGGACCCAGATAGCTTTGGGGAACAGGTAGAGATTTCCCTAGTGTCCCTGGGAGAAGGAGAAATGGTGCCCAAGGTCCACATGCCCAAAAATACTTCCAAGTACCGGCAGTGGGTCACCATTGATGGGCAGAAGGTGGAGGCTCTGCGTGACACAGGAGCCAGTATGACTACTATCAAGAGTCAGCTGGTGTCAACAGAGCAGATAGTACCTAATACATTCCACCAGGTCATAGTAGCTGACAATCGTGAAAGTCACCTACCGGTGGCTCTGGTTCCCTTTGAGTGGGGGGGGGTCTCTGGTACTCTGAAAGTAGCTGTGAGTCCTGCCATGCCTGTAGATTGTCTGTTAGGCAATGATCTTGAGCATACTGCTTGGAAAGAAGTGGAGCTCAAGTCTCACCTGGAGATGTTAGGGTTACCTGAGTGGGTCTGCATGACCACACTGTCTATGGCTGACCGAGAGGGAAGTCAAGGGCGTCTGGAGCCTGGAACGATGGCCCAGAGAGCTGCCAAGAGGAGGGACCAGGGGCACGGGAAACCGGCCCCAGAAGTTCCCGCAGTGGCTGACGGGGCTCCTGAGGAGGAGGCTCCCGAGCCAACTGGGGAAGACATTGCCACCCTAGGTGACTTACCTGAGCTTGCTGGCTAGCAAGTTGAGGGTGGACCCACCAGGGAGGAATTCTGCAAGGCGCAGAAAGAATGTCCCACTCTAGAAGGTCTGAGGAAACAAGCCTCAAACCAGGCGGCAGGTGACACCTCTGGCGATCACCACCTATATTGGGAGAATGATCTCCTCTACAGTGAGCGTAAGGTTCCGGCCTTTGGGGCAGCACGTACGCTGGTGGTCCCCCAATGTTACCGAACCTTCCTACTGGGTCTGGCTCACAACATTCCCCTGGCAGGACATTTGGGGCAAGGCAAGACCTTTAACAGGCTTGTCACCCACTTTTATTGGCCCAAAATGAGGACACACTCAGATAAATTCTGCAGATCTTGTCCTACCTGCCAGGCCAGTGGTAAAGCAGGAAAAAGGGGTAAAAGTCCCCTGATTCCACTTCCTGTCGTTGGCACCCCCTTTGAAAGGGTGGGCATCGACATTGTTGGTCCCTTGGACCCCAAAACTGCCTTAGGCAACAGGTTCATCCTGGGTTTGGTGGACCATGCCACCCGTTACCCAGAGGCAATCCCTCTGAGGACCGTAACTGCACCGGTGGTGACCAGAACTCTGATGGGGATATTTACCCGTGTGGGATTCCCCAAGGAGATAGTGTCTGACAGAGGCACTAACTTCATGTCTGCATACATGAAGTCTCTGTGGGATGCGTGTGGTGTAACCTACAAGTTCACCACACCCTATCACCCCCAGTCTAATGGTCTTGTGGAGAGATTCAACAAGACCCTGAAAGGCATGATTGGTGGCCTCCCTGAGGCCATGAGGCGTAAGTGGGACGTCCTCTTACCATGCCTTCTCTTTGCTTACAGAGAGGTCCCCCAGAGGGGGGTAGGGTTCAGTCCCTTTGAGCTTCTCTATGGGTACCCTGTCAGGGGACCCTTAAGCATTGTCAAGGAGGGATTGGAGAAAGCTCCAAAGGCACCCCCTCAGGACGTGGTCAGCTACATTTTGGCCCTCCGCAACCAGATGACCCGCTTCTGGAAAGAGGCCCAAAGTAACCTTGAGGCCAGTCAAGAGGTAATGAAACACTGGTATGACCAGAAGGCCACCCTGGTAGAGTTTCAACCTGGAGACAAAGTGTGGGTAATGGAGCCAGTAGAGCCTAGAGCTCTCAAGGACCGCTGGTCTGGCCCATTTGAAATCAAGGAGCGGAAAGGGGAGGCCACTTACCTAGTGGACCTCCAAACCCCTAGGAATCCCCTAAGGGTGCTCCATGTGAACCGACTAAAGGCTCACTGTGAGAGGTCGGAGATCAACATGCTTCTGGTCACAGATGAAGGAATGGAAGAGGAGAGTGAACCTCTCCCCGACCTCCTCTCTGCCCAAGAAGGTGATGGGTCAGTAAGCGGGGTCATTCTTTCTGACTCCCTGACTCTAAACCAGAGAGGAGACTGCTATGAGCTGTTGGAGCAGTTCTCCCCCCTGTTCTCCCTTACTCCTGGACTGACCCACCTCTGTGTTCATGATATTGACACCGGTGACAGTCTCCCTGTGAAGAACAAAATTTACAGGTTGTCGGATAAGGTGAAGGCCCGCATCAAGGAGGACGTCTCCAAGATGTTGACTCTAGGGGTTATCGAGAAATCCAGTAGTCCCTGGGCCAGCCCAGTGGTGTTGGTCCCTAAGGCTACTGCCCCAGGTGCGAAGCCAGAACTCCGGTTCTGTGTGGACTACCGGGGTCTCAACTCAGTCACACGGACTGATGCTCACCCCATCCCCGAGCTGATGAGCTCGTTGACAGGCTGGGCGCTGCCAAGTTCCTGAGTACGTTTGATCTTACTTCGGGGTACTGGCAGATCGCCCTGACTGAGGGGGCTAAGGAAAGATCCGCATTTTCAACCCCTGATGGCCATTACCAGTTCCGGGTGATGCCGTTTGGATTGAAAAATGCCCCCGCTACCTTCCAACGGTTGGTTAACGGGGTCCTAGCTGGCAAGGATGCCTTCTGTGCAGCCTACCTGGATGACATAGCTGTCTACAGTTCCAGCTGGGAGGAACACCTGCTTCACCTCAAGGAGGTGCTTCAGGCCCTGCAACAGGCAGGCCTGACCATCAAGGCTAGTAAGTGCCAGATTGGGCAGGGTTCCGTGGTGTACTTGGGACACCTAGTGGGTGGTGGCAAGGTGCAGCCACACCAGGCCAAGATTGAAACTATCAAGGCCTGGCAACCACCGCGAACGCAGACTGAGGTGAGAGCCTTTTTAGGCCTCACAGGATACTACCGCAGATTTGTCAAGGGCTATGGTACCATTGTATCACCCTTGACAGAGCTCACTTCCAAGAAACAACCTAGGTTGGTGAATTGGACAGAGGCTTGTCAGAAAGCCTTTGACGCCCTGAAGGAAGCCATATGCACGGCCCCCGTGCTCAAGGCCCCTGACTACTCCCAGGAATTTATCGTGCAGACAGACGCTTCAGAGCATGGCATAGGGGCAGTCCTAGCACAGCTAAATGAGGAGGGCCGAGATCAACCGGTAGTCTTTATTAGCAGAAGGCTATTACCATGGGAACAGAGGTGGAGTGCTATTGAGAGAGAAGCTTTTGCTGTGGTCTGGGCACTAAAGAAGCTAAGACCCTACCTGTTTGGGATTCACTTCCGGGTCCAGACAGACCACAGGCCCCTCAGATGGCTCATGCAGATGAGGGATGAGAATCCAAAACTCTTGAGGTGGTCCATTTCCCTACAGGGGATGGACTTTACGGTGGAACATCGCCCAGGGGTTGACCACGCCAGTGCTGATGGTCTCTCCAGGTACTTCCGCCTTAGCGATGAGAGCTCCCAGGAGATCGGGTAGCTCTCCCCACTTTCAGCTGGGGGGGACACATGTTAGACCTGACAGCCTTAGGGTAGTCACCCCTAACTTTTTGCCTGCCTCCCTCCACTTTGTGGACACTGTTTTTGCTGGTTTTTAGACTCTGCGCACTTTACCACTGCTAACCAGTGCTAAAGTGCATATGCTCTCTCCCTTAAAACATGGTAACCTTGAATCATACCTGATTGGACTATTAATTTACTTATAAGTCCCTAGTAAGGTGCACTTTATGTGCATAGGGCTGGTAAATTAAATGCTACTAGTGGGCCAGCAGCACTGGTTGTGCCACCCACTTAAGTAGCCCCTTTTCCTTGTCTCAGGCCTGCCATTGCAAGTCCTGTGTGTGCAGTTTCACTGCCACCTCGACTTGGCATTTAAAAGTACTTGCCAAGCCTAGAACTCCCCTTTTTCTACATATAAGTCACCCTTAATGTGTGCCCTAGGTAACCCCTAGAGCAGGGTGCTGTGTGGGTAAAAGGCAGGACATGTACCTGTGTAGTTATATGTCCTGGTAGTGTAAAACTCCTAAATTCGTTTTTACACTACTGTGAGGCCTGCTCCCTTCATAGGCTAACATTGGGGCTGCCCTCATACACTGTTGAAGTGGCAGCTGCTGATCTGAAAGGAGCAGGAAGGTCATATTTAGTATGGCCAGAATGGTAATACAAAATCCTGCTGACTGGTGAAGTCGGATTTAATATTACTATTCTAGAAATGCCACTTTTAGAAAGTGAGCATTTCTTTGCACTTAAATCTTTCTGTGCCTTACAATCCACGTCTGGCTGGACTTGGTTGACAGCTCCTTGTGCATTCACTCAGACACACCCCAAACACAGGGTACTCAGCCTCACTTGCATACATCTGCATTTTGAATGGGTCTTCCTGGGCTGGGAGGGTGGAGGGCCTGCTCTCACACAAAGGACTGCCACACCCCCTACTGGGACCCTGGCAGACAGGATTGAACTGAAAGGGGACCTGGTGCACTTCTTAGCCACTCTTTGAAGTCTCCCCCACTTCAAAGGCACATTTGGGTATAAAACAGGGCCTCTGCCCTACCTCATCAGACACTTGCTGGAGAAGAAACCTGAACCAGAAACTACATCCTGCCAAGAAGAACTGCCTGGCTGCTTTCTACAAAGGACTGCTGCCTGGCTGTTGGCCTGCTGCCTTGCTGAACTCTTGTCTGGCTGTGAAAGTGCTCTTCAAGGGCTTGGATAGAGCTTGCCTCCTGTTCCCTGAAGTCTCAGGACCAAAAAGACTTCCCTCTTTCGCTTGGACGCTCCGTGCGCCGAAAATTTCGACGCACAGCTTGTTCCGCGGCTAGAAAAACGCCGCACACCGACGCTGATCGACGCGACGCTCTTGGGACGACCGAAAATCCGACGCACGGCTTCGCAAGGACAACGCCGCCCGACCTCTAGAGGAGAAATCGACGCGACGCCTGCCGTGAGATCGTAATTTCGATGCGCAACCCGCAGAACGACGCGCAGCTGGAAAACAAGCAGGAAAATCCACGCACAGACCCGGGACATCTGGTAATCCCCGCGATCCACGAAAAGAGACTGTCCGCGCGCCGGAAAACGACGCACGACTTCCCCGCGTGGAAAAATAACGACGCAAGTCCATGTGTGCTGAGGAGAAATCGACGCACACACCCTTTTTCCACGCACCTCTTCTTTTGTGGCCCTCTGAGGAGATTTTTCCACGCTAAACCAGGTACTTGTGCTTGAAAGAGACTTTGTTTATATTCTAAAGACTTAAGACACTTTATATCACTTTTCAGTGATATCTCTACAATTTCCCATTGCAACTTTATTCTTTTTGACCTACAATTACCCTGATAAATATTATATATTTTTCTAAACACTGTGTGGTGTATTTTTGTGGTGCTATATGGTGGTATTGTATGATTTATTGCACAAATACTTTACACATTGCCTTCTAAGTTATGCCTGACTGCTCGTGCCAAGCTACCAGAGGGTGGGCACAGGATAATCTTGGATTGTGTGTGACTTACCCTGACTAGAGTGAGGGCTTTTGCTTGGACAGGGGGTAACCTGACTGCCAACCAAAACCCCATTTCTAACAGTCCCTCTCCCCTTTATTTTTGATTTAACAAGGGTTCTGTTAGTCTTATTCATTTGAGATAGTGACCTATTTTACACAAATCATTGTGATCAGGGAACCTATTATTTCACTAAAAACCCCAGCGGGTTTACTTTTTCTCAGTGATGTAGCTTTGTTGCATGCTGTTGACATGAAGAATCACTGATCTACCCTTCCTATCAACCAAGTATTTCTGATTAGCTATTTTGTTTGATTGCACTGGCGTAGTTATATCGCTGGTATCTCAGCCACAGTCTGCTACCAGTGTTTGAAGCTATGAAGTAAGTCTTTCTACCCTTTCAATTACAACTTATACAATTAAATGATGAGAAGTCACTCCTTTCATGAAAAATGTAAGCAACAGAACTTTTCATTGGTAGCTAACTCAATATACACAAAAGGTTTGAGTCACATAGTAGCCATAACATGAAAATAGGCCCGCTTAAATAGCATACAGCTAGCGTGAGTGGTCCCTTCACTCTTCCATCCATCTATAGATCCATTCACTCATCTATGCATCCTTACATCCACCCTCTCACCTATCCATCCTTCCAACCTTCGACTCGTGCATCATTCACCCTCGAATCATCCATCAACCATTCCATTCTTCCATTCTTCCACTCTTCACACTTCCATCCATCCATCCGTCGTCTCATTGGCCCATTCATCCATACTTTCATCCATTAATCTGTTAAGCCTTTCAGTCCATATTTCAGTCCATCTACCAATTCATCATGCATCGTTCATTATTTCGAACATCTTTTTGCCCTTCTATCGCCCATCCTTCCTTCACTCCAAACGTCCTTCCAGTCTACTTTCCATTCACCCTTCATTTCTTTCTCCCATAATCTTTCCTTCCTTCGAATCGTTCTTTTCACGTTTCTGTCTTTTCACCCTTGCTTCCATGCTCTCTTCCTTATTTAACACCTTCCTTCATTCCTCTCTCTATTTCACCATCTTATGTTTTCCCCTTCTTATATCTTTCTTGACTTTCTCTTGTTCCTTGTGTTTCTTCTCTTCAATGACCCTGTCGCCTTATTTTAGCATTTCTTTTTCTTCTTCAATCTACATGGCTAAAATACTCGCCCTTGTTTCTACTCCTCCGCTCTGTCATGATATTTCCTTGCAGCATCATTTTTGAGATCCATGCAGTCACGGCTGGCAGCGCTAATAACGGGCGGGGCGGGTGTGGCACGAGGGGGGAGGTGAGGAGGGTAGGGAGCAGGGGGTACATTTAATTATTTTTTTAAAAAATTGAATTTACCTTCTCCGCCTCAGCCATGCTGCTCCTTGGCTGTACTGCAGGCAGAGGCTCTCAGCCTTCCCTGTGGCCAATCCTGACGCTGCTCAGAGCAGCCTGTACATGCTCTCTCCAGGCAGGTAAGTGTGTTGCTTGGCTGGAGAGAGCCTACTGCACATGTGTGTTTGGCAGGTTCATAAGGGCCGACCAAACACACGTGTGCTCTGAGGGGGACGCTAGTCACCCCCATGGCCCTGCCTCTTTCAGAACAAAAGGATAATAACGTTGATTATCCATTCATTCTGAAAGGTTGGCAGCTTCTGCTTCTGGCGGGGGGCAATGCTAACAGAGGAGCCCCCCTGGATCCATAAAGAACGAAACTGTCGGGGGACTCGCATCACCATCCCATCAGGCTCTGTGAAACACCCTCTTGTACCCAGTGGTAGCTGCTAAAGTTGAGGGTTTACGATGCCACTGTTATGGGAAAGCTGTAGGTAAGAGTGAGAAAGTAGGGCAGGCTTCGTGACCAAAAAGATATTTAATGGTTACAGCTCACAGACAGTGCTTGATGATTCATTATAAAGATATTATTTTAATGCAGGGCAAATTTCTTATGGCCTTTATACTTCTTCACATAACTACAGGACTCTTATAGGAAAACAGTGGTTACTTAAGTCCACTGTACCATATGGTTATGTCTGATACTTGCTATTTTTACTAAAATGAATTACAACAAAAAACATAACAAACACCTCTCAGGAGGAAGAAGGCTGGCAGTGACTACGCCTTTTTTCTGAGCCCTCCAAGAACACATAGTGATTTCTTACATACACCTGAGCTCATCAATTTTCATTTAGGTATTGCACAAAGTGTGGTTATGGCATTTACAAATGTTTGTTGATGTTCAGTAAGTTATAGCTGGAAGGTGGTTCACCATATTGCATTGGGTTTCCATGTTCACTCCTATAGTTACACCCTTGGGAAGGTAACTAGGCTCTCACATAGAAGAGAGTACATTATGTACACATATTTCACACTTGTACCTTTTCTGACCCATTCCGATGATTCAGTGGATATTATTACACCCTCTTCCAGCAGTTTAGCCAATAATTTCTTGAGATTCTCCCTGACAGAAAGTGGACTATATCTAACCTTATGTGCAACATGAATAGCATTCTGCTTAGGTCTTATTAAATGTTTAAATTTGGTAATGTTGTCAATTTTAGTATTAAACACCTCTGGATAACTTCCCAAAATGTTATGAATATTGTCATCATCATGAAAAATCATCTATAGGAGCAACACATGTATCATTATGTTGTTCTGGTTTCTCTGATCCTGGCACCAGACTTAAACCTATTCTTGCCAAATCCTGCCCATCAACTATACTTTTACTTTTGACTGCCACATAAATTTTTGTTTTCATATGTCTGCCAAGACATGATATGCTGTGTACGGAGTAGCCACAATCTCAATGTCCTGACCACCAAATGCCTTAGGTGAACAATCAGTGGATAGTTGTTGGACCTGGCCCTTTCTGCAGGGTTATCCCCATTATTTGCCATCTTCCTCCTATTCTTTTGGTCTGTTATCACTGATTTTAGGACTCTGGGCACTTCACCCACTGCGGACCAGTGCTAAAGTGCAAGTGCTTTCTGTCTAAAATGGTATTGGTAATTAGTTTATTCATGACTGGCATATTTGATTTACTAGTAAGTCCTTAGTGCAGTGAACCATGTGTGCCCAGGGCCTATAAATCAAATGCTACTAGTGGGCCTGCAGGACTGATTGTGCCACCCATATCAGTAGCCATGTAAATATTTCCCAGATCTGCCACTGCAGTGTCTGTGTGGGGAGTTTGGAACTGCCAGTTTGATGTGGCAAATGTACCCACTTTCCAGGCCCAAACCATCCCTTTTACTACATGTAAGTCACCCCTATGTAGGCCTGAGTGAGCCCCTGGCAGGGTGCAGTGTATTTAAAAGGTAGGATATGTACTGGTGTGTTTTACATGTCCTGATATTGAAATACTGCTAAATTCGATTTTCACTATTGCAAGGCCTATCTCTCCCATAGGTTATCAATCAATCAATCAATCAATCAGTATTTGTAAGCACGGCTATTCACCTGTGAGGGTCTCAAGGCACTGGGGGAGAGGGGAAGGACCTCATCCGAAGAGCCATGTCTTGAGGTTTCCTGAAGATGGTGAGTGACGGGCTTTGTCTGTGGTGCAGGTGGAGGTTGTTCCAGCTCTTCGCTGCAGTGTAGGTAAAAGATTGTCCCCAGGTTGACCTGGGGATTCCCTTGAAATATAATTCAAGTGTAATTTCCCATTGGGAGCAGATGGAGAAATGCAGTTTGGGGTCCCTGAACTCATAATATAAAAATACATCTTTTGGTGAAGTTGGTTTTTAAATTGTAAGTTTGAATATGCCACTTTTAGAAATTAGGCATTTTCTTGCTTAACCATTCCGTGCCTCTGCCTGGTTGTGGAATACACATCTGGGTCAGGATGACAATTGGGCTACTTGTGAATTCACTCTAGACACTTACACAAAAGGAGCTGAGATGTGCCCTGCATAGCCTGATTGGTCTTCCTGGGCTAGAGTGGTCGGAGGAGCTAACACTTGCACCTGAATGGGGCGGTGTCTGTCCTTACACAAAGGAGTCTCCAACCCCCCAGGGTGTGTCTGGGGCCACGGTAGGAAAGGCAAGATCTTATGCACTACAAAGACTTCCCTTTGAAGTTTGCCTATTTCAAAGGCAGAAATGAGAATAAGTATTGGGCATTTGAGACCACAACATCAGAATGCTTCTGGACTGAGGACAGAAGCCAGCTGGATGCTGTAGGAGGAACTGCCCCTATGCCTGTTGCTTTATTGTGCTTGTCTGCTGCATCTGCCCTTGGAGTGAAATGACTGGACTTTGCTTTCTACATCCTGTCTTCCAAGGTTCTCTAAGGGCTTGAACTAAGCTTGATTTCTCTTAAGAAGGGACATCAAAGAATTCATCTGCCAATGCCTGGACTCTTCTGCCGAGAGTTCTGACTTGCCAAGTAGTGCCAAATCCAGTCCTTGGGCCCTTGGAAGTGGGGAAGATAATCCAGGCATAGGATTGCTGCGGCTGAAAACCAATGCATCGCTGGTCATGTGGCAGAAGAATCGATGCAGTGTCTGCTTTGGTGCTGAAGAATAGACACAGCGCCTACCTTGTGGTGGAAGGATCCATGCAGCACCTGTAGGACCAATGCAGTGCCTGTTCCACGGCAGCTCAATCATTACCATGTGTCTGAATTTTACTATGCATCGTCCATGGGCGCCATTTTCGCATCAACCCCGCACCGCAGCAAGGAACCGAGGCTGTGTGACTGGAATCCAATCCTTCATCTCTCCTGCGGGGAGAGAACAGATGCACAACCTCCCCTGCAGTAAGGAACCAACACATCAGTTCCCTCCCGTGCCAGTAAGGATCCAATGCATCGCCTCTCCTGTGAGGAGAGAATTGAAGAATCACCTCCCCTGTAAGTAAGGAACCAACGCATCACCTCCCTTGTGCAGTAAGGAACTGACGCATCGCTTTGTTTCCCGGCACCTCACCTCCTTTGAGGCCTGCATCATCTTTGTTTTTGATGCATCCCAAGTACTGTGTGTTAAAAAGAAACAACCATTGATTCCTCTGCATTAAGACACCTTGCAACTTTTTTAAAGTGACACCTTTGCTTGTGTATGTTGGATTTTTGTCGTTTTGGTCTTGTTTGACTCCGATAAATATTGGCTGTTTTTTTAAAAACTGGTGTGGAGTACTGTTGTGGGTTTTCACTGTTTTACTGTGTGTGCGTGTGTACAAATACTTTACACATTGCCTCTGAGATTATCCTGACTGCTTGAGCTAAGCTACCAAAGGGGTGTGCAGGGGTTATGTTAGGTGTGTGACTCCCTTACCCTCACTAGAGTGAGGGTCCCTACTTGGACAGGGTGTACACTGACTGCCAAGTAGAGACCCCATTTCTACAAGTAGTAATGTTACTCCGTTAGACCAATATTGATTACAAAGTATATCTGAGATTATGGTGATTGGGCACCTGAGGCAGCCATTAAGTTCAGAGTTAATTCACCAATCTTCGTTTTACAAAATATATCTTTGACTCTTTGATCCAGTGGAGGCTCTGCATCAACAGTAAGTATCATTGTGTTAAGATCACGCATACACTCTTGCACTCCATCTTCATCCACTTGGATGTGGCTCACACAAATCACATTCTTCCCTTTACAAACACTTTCAAAATGTCCTCTTTTATTACATTTTTCCCCAGTGCTGTACATGTACTGTTGCCCAAGTGAGAGGGTGGCCACATCCAAAACATGCCGTTGCTGTTTTTTGTTCTCCAAATGATTTTGTAAACTTGTCTTAACCAAATCCAGTTGCATTAACAGAGTCATTATCTTGTATGACTTTAACTGTTGACATTTTGTGTCTCACTAGGTATGCATTTGCTCAAGACAATGGGGTGTTGAATCCCCTTTGTAATATCTATCACCACATTGAGTGATGGGTCTCTGCAACTATGGAGTCTTTGCTGTATGTTTTTTGGTGAACAATTGCATATAAATTGGTCATTTATGTAAACATCCAGAGAAGTTACCAAAATTACAGTTTGATGCAAAATTTCTCAGAGCTAAAATGACTTCTTCCACGCTTTCTTCTGAATTCTGCTTTCTTTTGAAAAAAATGTAATGTTCCACTAGAACACTAGGTGGTTCCATTACCTTTTCACACATTCTTTGCACAGCCTCAGTGCAAACATTCAGTCTTCAGCATCACAAGAGGGCGCAAGTAGTATGGGTAGATTGTCAAAAAATGCTTTACTTCGAGGCCTAGATAACTGAAAATAAAAGCAAATTTTCTCTTTGGTGAAAACTTCTCTGCATCATTTGCAATAATAAGGTTTTCAAATGATTGAAAGAATATTTTCTATGGTGTTTTGGTTTTCCAAAGAGTGCTAAAAAATGGTGTCAACTGTACTTGTCAAGGTGTAGGTACTCCTCAGACTCGGTGTGATGCAAACAAGGTCCACCTCCTGACACCACCAAGTCACTGATAAAAAAAAACACAGTGCATTGGAGTAATCAAGCGAGGGAAGGAAGGGGAAGGATCAGCAGGGACGGGATAACTGTAAAGAAAAATACACAGTGTTAATTATCACATTGTCTGTCTATTCTCATAAGGTCTCACTAAAACCAAAACGACCTGGACTGCCCATAACTCATAAGGGCAGAACTAGTCCAAAGCCTGACTATGTTCCATCAGCATCTCCAATGGATGCCCCAAGCCACCTACGGCCACTAATAATCACCTAAGGGTCTCACAGCCCTTCCTCCTAAACAATACTACAGAACGTATAACGAAACGAACATGAGGAGAAAGAATAAGGTGAAGAAAATCTATTTTGTACTTCTTCCTATGATTCAGTTAACCCACTAAGCCTTTCGTTAATGTCACGTATATTTGAAGAAGTACTTCGTTCATATCTCTGTGAATGTTGACAAGAATTATTTGTCCCGGCTGTTTGGAATCCTGCAAACAGTAAATCTCATTCTGAATCGCCGCCAACAAAAAGCCAAAAGATTATGTCTCATAAGATCGCCGTTCCTTTATTATGGTACCTCAAAAGTAAAGTGCTCCAATTTATGACAGTCACCCCCAACCTGGCCGTAAGGAATGCAGAAATAAAGAAAGGCGATAGCCTCCGGCAAGTAGCAAGCTTGCCGCTTACCACCTTCTTAGTACTCGGAATTCGAAAGGAGGAGCAGCTCGGAACTCCTTCTACCGGTAAAAGGTCAGTTTCCAGGAGGGGGCCATGCTGAATCTCATTCCTCTTCACGGACCGCCGATGAATTCCCCCCTGGGGAACGCCGTCCGCTCCTACTTCGTTGAGGCTCCGACCTGCCTCATTAGCACAAATAACGCACACCCTTTCCAGGGTGCGCCGACTTTTATGCGATCTCTACCGCGCTGGGCTTCATGGGAAGTGTAGTCCTTAATGACTACAATCTCCCGATCGGCCCTGTAGGCGCCGGCTAGCACCTGACAGTACGCCCACCTCCAAAGCGCCTCCTAGGGCCAGGTTTAGTGGGATGACAAGCATGAAACCGTTGCACCGCCCTAGGGGCATGAACATTGCCTTCCGGCTCCCATGAATCCTCCTCGGCCTCATACCCTTTCCACGACACCAAGTACCATAACTTACCCCCCCGTAGTTTGGAATCCAACACTTTGCGCACCTCATACTCCAGCTGTCCGTCTCTAACCACCGGAGGCACCGCCCGCCGGGTCGCGGACAGAGCTGGCTTCAAAAGGCTGCAATGAAACACCGGATGGATTCTTAAGGAAGCAGGTAAGTTGAGACGGTAAGCCACAGGGTTTATCTTGCGTACCACCTCATAAGGACCAATGTAACGAGGATGAAAGATGCTACGCATCTTAAAACGTATATACTTGGTGGAAAGCCACACTCGGTCCCCTGGCTGGTACACCGGCCCCTCACGCCGATGTACATCACCCCATTTCTTATACTGTTCCTTGGCTTTATCCAAATTAAATCGTATTTTCTTTTGCATGGATTGTAGGTTCTTAACCATAGCATGGACAGTAGGTTGATCCGTGACTTCCCGAGGTATGATTATGGGCAACATCTCCGCGTGGAACCCTGTGTTAGCACGAAAAGGAGACTCCCTTATCGAGCTATGCCAAGCATTGTTGTACGATAGTTCGGCCAGCCATAGCAATGACACCCACGATTCCTGCGCGTCTTTTGCATAGCACCTCAGATATTTCTTCAGGGTTTGGTTGAGACGCTCCGTCTGGCCATCGGTTTGTGGGTGAAAACTGGTGGATAGGGCGGATTCAATGCGCAGAACCTTGCACCACATGCGCCAAAACCTAGCAACGAACTGGGGGCCTCTGTCTGAAATAATGGTTCTTGGTAAACCATGTAACCGCACCACTTGAGACAGAATTAGATGGGCGGTCTGACTTGCTGTAGGTAGGTTTCTACAAGGGAGAAAGTGACCCATCTTGGTAAGACTATCAATTACCACCATGATAGCATTGTACCCCTGATCCATTGGCAATCCTACCACAAAATCCACGCTGATGGTTTGCCATGGTTTTTCCGGAGTGGGCAAAGGCATCAGCTTGCCCTGGCTCTTCGCGTTTTCTCCCTTGGATCGAGCACATATCTCACACCGAGCTACCCATGTCGCAACGTCCTTAGCCCAACCTTTCCACCTGAAATGTCGTTGCACTATTTGCGCAGTTTTGGTGTACCCCGGATGACCAGCTGTTACCGCATCATGACACCAATTGAAGGCTTGCATTCGAAGTTCAGGTGTTGGTAAATACAAACGATTACCTTGCAACGGTATTCCGTGCTTAAGGGTACGGTCCTGACTTACTTCGGCCCACTCCTTCCACTGAGCAGCAGACTTATGCTTAGAGACCTTTTCTAGGAAGTGAGATATATGAAGGGCACAAAGCACTTTTTCCGGTTGGATGATTGCTTCATCAGGTCTTGAAGTGACGTTCCTCGCGTCCCTTTGTCTAGACAGTGAATCTGCCTTGCGATTGTCGACCCCAGGACGGAAGGTTACTACAAACTCATATTCTGAAAAGAACAGCATCCACCTCATTTGCCGCTGGGTAAGCTGTCTAGCCTCCTTCATATACTGCAGGTTTCGGTGATCAGTATATACCGTGACCGGGTGTTGGGCCCCCCCGAGATGGTGTCTCCATTCCTGAAATGCCTTCTTGATGGCTAGTAGTTCTTTTTCTGCCACCGTATAATTGAGTTCCGCAGCAGATAGCTTCTTAGATAAAAACGCCACCGGATGAAGCTGTCCTGAGGTCTTGTTTCTTTGGGATAACACAGCCCCAATGGCTATATCCGAGGCATCTGCTTCGACTATAAAAGGTACTTCTGGCTGTGGATGCTGGAGTATAGGCGCTGAGCAGAAGGCCTGTTTTAAGAAGCAGAAGGCCTCCTCTGCCTCTTCTGACCAAACAAAAGACACTCCCTTTCTTAGCAACCTTGTTATAGGTGACACAATGTGGGAAAAATGACAGATGAATCTTCTATAGTAATTAGAAAACCCCAGGAAGCATTGCACATCTCTCACACTAGTGGGCACTGGCCACTCTTGAACCGCCTGTATTTTTCTTGTCGACATGCAGAACCCTTCCGGGCTTAAATCCACCCCCAAGAACTCAACCTTCTGTACATGGAACTCGCATTTGCTCAGTTTGCAATAAAGATGGTGCTGTTGCAATGCTTGGAGTACTAGGGAAACATGTTCCATGTGCCGCTCTAAGGAGGTAGAATACACCAATATGTCATCTATATAGACGATCACAAAGTGGTCTACGTATTCTTTGAGAACATCGTTCAGAAAGTATTGGAAAGCCGCCGGGGCGTTACACAACCCGAACGGCATTACCAAGTATTCAAACAGGCCATAAGGAGTCTTAAACGCCGTCTTCCATTCATCCCCTTCACGGATTCTGACCAGATGGTAAGCCCCCTTCAGATCTAACCTTGTATAGATAGTTGCCTCTTTCACCTGTTCCAATAACACAGGAATGAGGGGAAGAGGGTATCTATTCCTTATCGTGTTCTTGTTCAGCATTCTATAATCGATGCAGGTTCTCAACTCTTTATTCGCTTTAGCTATGAAAAAGAGTGGAGAAGCTGCCGGAGAACAAGATGGTCTAATGAACCCGATTTCCAGGAAACGGTCCAGATATCTTCGCAAATGTTTGGTTTCTGGGTCTGATAGAGCATATACCCTACAAGAAGGAAGGAGTGCTCCCGGAATCAAATCTATCTTGCAATCGTATATACGATGGGGTGGCAATGTCTCCGCCTGACCTTCGTCGAACAAATCCTTGAACTTGGCGTAAACAGAGGGCAATATCACTGCTTTCTCCACCACTGTGGCCAACTGTAACCCTTGAGCCAACGCTAACGCGGGGGGGTTATCATATAAGGAACCGACTTTCTCACTCCTCACGGACTGAAAACTAACTGTCTTGGCTTGCCAATCGATAACAGGATTGCTCTTTCTTAGCCAGGGCATTCCCAAAATTATTTCATACTGAGGAGCCTCTATTATATCTAGCCTGATTATTTCTCTGCGTGCCGGAGATACTCCACTGAAAACCAACCCCACATCCTCAGTTTGTTTAGTAAGGGGTCCAGACTTCAGTGGTGTACCGTCAACTGCCAACACAATTTTGGGGTTCTTTCTTGGAATTCTCAGAAGTCCCAGTCTCTTAACCACCCCTTCATCTATAAAATTTCCCGTGGCTCCTGAGTCTATCATTGCCCATACAGGATGGTTTCGATCTTGGGACACCAGCTCTACGGATAACAACAGGTGTGACGCCTTTTCTTCTGGTGGCAAGAGGGTTAAAGAAGTCAACCGGAACCCTGATAGGGGTTCTATAAAGGGCAAATCCTCTTTCTCTGATATCTTCCCTGACGTCACCGCGGCCTTTTGAGTGGGGGAGTAGGAGAACCTTTTTCTTGGTTTTTGGGGACATTCTCTCACATAATGACCCTTCCTGCCGCAATACATGCACAACCCCTGTACCCTCCTACTCTCTTTTTCGGCCTTTGACAGAGGTGCCCTAACGGCTCCCACTTCCATAGGTTCCCCGCATAAATCAGGGGAATTAGGAACTGGTCGCCCCTCTCTTTCTGGAATGACCGGCCGCCTATCACCCGCTCTACGCTCTCCCCTTCTCTCTGCTAGCCGATGATTCAATCTCAAGGTAAGATTCACAAGTTCAGTACATGTGGAAGGCTGTGGATCTATTTGGGCTAGGATATCCTTCATGTCGTCTCTTAATCCTTGATAATAGAGAGACATTCTCTTCTCCTCTGGCCACTCTGATTCCGCTACCAGTCTATTGAAGGTGGTAAGATAGGTAACCAGGTCAGACCTCCCCTGTCTCAGTTCCAGCAGTTCTCTATCAGCACTAAAGGTGGTTGTTCTGTGATCAAACACCTTCTCAAAGGCCGACCGAAAGGCATTCCAATCCGATAATAATGGGTCATCGTTTCTAACTAACGGCACTGCCCAGTTGGCTGCATCTCCCGAGAGATAAGAAATAGCGAACATTACCCTGGAAAGGTTAGAGGGAAAAGACGCCGGTCTACATGAGAATTGGAGAGACAACTGCGTTAAAAAAGCCTGAACTTTCCTGGGGTCCCCTGAAAACCGTTCCGGACTGGCCAAAGGAATTGGAGGGGAGACGTTCACGGTTATCTGCGGTGTAGATGCTGAGGCATCGAAGGGATTCCTAGTAAGCCTTTCTACCTTGTCCCTTAGTGCCGCTGCCTCCACCCTAGAATCTGCCAACTCTTGCTGCACTAACACTAACGCCTGTAAGACATCATCCATAGATGCCATCTTTGCATTACACCGAGCAGGAGGAGTATTATTCGTGGGTGCGTTATTCTGTCACGGTGTAGGTACTCCTCAGACTCGGTGTGATGCAAACAAGGTCCACCTCCTGACACCACCAAGTCACTGATAAAAAAAACCACAGTGCATTGGAGTAATCAAGCGAGGGAAGGAAGGGGAAGGATCAGCAGGGACGGGATAACTGTAAAGAAAAATACACAGTGTTAATTATCACATTGTCTGTCTATTCTCATAAGGTCTCACTAAAACCAAAACGACCTGGACTGCCCATAACTCATAAGGGCAGAACTAGTCCAAAGCCTGACTATGTTCCATCAGCATCTCCAATGGATGCCCCAAGCCACCTACGGCCACTAATAATCACCTAAGGGTCTCACAGCCCTTCCTCCTAAACAATACTACAGAACGTATAACGAAACGAACATGAGGAGAAAGAATAAGGTGAAGAAAATCTATTTTGTACTTCTTCCTATGATTCAGTTAACCCACTAAGCCTTTCGTTAATGTCACGTATATTTGAAGAAGTACTTCGTTCATATCTCTGTGAATGTTGACAAGAATTATTTGTCCCGGCTGTTTGGAATCCTGCAAACAGTAAATCTCATTCTGAATCGCCGCCAACAAAAAGCCAAAAGATTATGTCTCATAAGATCGCCGTTCCTTTATTATGGTACCTCAAAAGTAAAGTGCTCCAATTTATGACAGTCACCCCCAACCTGGCCGTAAGGAATGCAGAAATAAAGAAAGGCGATAGCCTCCGGCAAGTAGCAAGCTTGCCGCTTACCACCTTCTTAGTACTCGGAATTCGAAAGGAGGAGCAGCTCGGAACTCCTTCTACCGGTAAAAGGTCAGTTTCCAGGAGGGGGCCATGCTGAATCTCATTCCTCTTCACGGACCGCCGATGAATTCCCCCCTGGGGAACGCCGTCCGCTCCTACTTCGTTGAGGCTCCGACCTGCCTCATTAGCACAAATAACGCACACCCTTTCCAGGGTGCGCCGACTTTTACGCGATCTCTACCGCGCTGGGCTTCATGGGAAGTGTAGTCCTTAATGACTACAATCTCCCGATCGGCCCTGTAGGCGCCGGCTAGCACCTGACAGTACTAGCAGTTGCACACTTGCCATAGTTTTTAGATAAGGATTAATAATTAATCAAAATTGTTGAACCTACCACATGTTGAAGTAATCCAGTGTCCAAAACTGAAGCATTGCAGTAGGCAAATAAATAGTGTGGTTCCGATAAGGCAAGTCCTGTACTTGAAGATTGGGTTTCTGTAGAAATCCATTTAAATTTGTGCATAAACCATGTTTTCCAATAATTTACTATTGGAACAAGGCCCATTCCAAGACGGCCGCTGCACATTGCCGCCATGACGTCACATGTTGTTCTTGAACCAGTCAAGATGTAAAATGCATGCATGCACAGAACTGGCTCATTATAAAAGCAGCTTACATTCAAACGATGCCGGCAACGAAGCAATGAGGCTGCATAGAGGTGCAAACAGAGACCCCTAAATACACACACAGGACTCACCTCGCCGATGGCACTCCACAAATCAAACTTATCATCCCTTCTTGAAACAGGCCAGACTTTGAACACAAGGTCCGGTAGTGCTACAATTGACTCGTGGTAGGCTCCCAAAGTCCATGAGATGTCCCGAAACACATCAGCAGGGGTTTAGAAATATACCATGACAGTGAGCTCCTGCAATTTTTTCTTGTCGTCGCCAAATGTGAAAAGAAGTAATTCCACCAACACTCTGAGTATCTTTCTTTGAAGTATTTATTAATATAAAAAGGAGCCCACGGGTTGCTTCCACGTTCTCTGGTTTCCAGCTGCAACTGCCTAGCAGTGGTATTTGGAATCCACATAGCGAGTGAGTAGTCACGGGAAATAAAACAAATGAAAATAATTCTACAACAGACATTAATAGTGAGGGGGCGCCAGCACGCGCAATGAAGTTAAAAAACAGCAACTAAATTATTATTATTCACATTGTAATCAATACATTATCACATTCATAATTACAGTGTGACTAACACAGGTGTAAATGAAACCTCTTTCAAGATTTAAGCTTATTTTATGCCATTAATAAAAATGTAAATCAGGCACTCTATTGCTTTTACCTAATATCTGCAAGGTAGCTTGTTGGACTACCCAGAAAATGTGTATTTGATACGCAGCAAATGAGATGCTGACTGTACATAACCAATGGGAATTTTTAGTCTTATGGCACCCACAATTGGGGAGTTATGTATTTTTGTACGATTATGGCTATGGTTCGTGCACACCTTTCTCCAGGGTAAGTATGGAAGAAGCACATGCAACAGACACATGAGCTGCAGACATTTTACCTACTCTGATATGTTTGCATTATTGGATTTTTCCACAAACGCACGCTGAGTTTGGTTCATGAAGAATTTAGTGCTTTATACACTTCATCAGTAGGGATTGCTATTTATATTCCCTATTTGATCAGGATACTGATAAAGAGGACCAAGTTCACCTTAAACATACGGTCTAGAGGGATCAGGTGAATGACCTGCCCCAGATTATAATCTAATTAACCTTCTGAGTTTAAAGGTACTTAACTCCAATAAGGCTGTGTATTTATGTATCTGCAGGTGTATGTGCTTCCCTCATTAGTTTCTCAGTGGATTGGAACACCATTAGTGATCATAATCCCCTCCTTGCCACCTTTTACTAGGATAAGAAGCAGAGGGATGGCTACTATTCTGTCAAAACCCCACCCAGCCTGAGAGATTAAGGCCAGAGATTAAAGTGGGACAAATTTACCTTGAGGCCTTTAATGTGGAGTTGGCTTCTTCAATCCGACTTACAGAACTGCCTGGATGAAGAGGCCTCACAGGAGAGTATTTTAGGGGCCTATGTCATGCTATGCCTCTTTATCAATACTGCTGTCACTAACTTGGGGTCCTCGGAGCCTCTTGGCTTTTATAGCTGGTTTGATTAAAACTGTACAAGGGCTCGTAAACTCGTAAGGTGCTTCTTGCAACCTGTTTTGATTCACCAATGACCGAGCTGAAACACTCATGCCCTGACAAAAATCTCTGGAATGCGCTTCTTAGTCCAAAGAAGACATTTATTATTTCACTGCGCAAGGTTCTTAAAAGGAGATTAGCATGCTGAAAGCACACTTTAAAAATGGTCATGAAAACATGCACAAATGATTCTCCACTGCAATATACACAGCAAATATATGTATCTATATTATAATGCAAAGCAAATAGTGAAATAAAAAATATGCATCATCATGAGGCAAGGGCATCACTGCTTCATCTCCCTCATATTCAGCATCAGATCGCCAGATCCCAGAATCGATCGAGTAAAGAGAGATCAATTATCCCCACAGGAAGGATGACACACTACAGCGTCCTGGATATGTCAGAGATCTGCAAACACTCTCTGTCCCTGGTCCATCTGGTCTCGGCCTCTTATGCTTTGAACAAACAGTAGAGGGAGATTTTAGAAACTCCCTCTCACTGCTGAAGTTTATTTAGTCAAAAAATGCTGATTACTTGAGGCCAGCTTTGAAAATAACACGTCAGACTTGGCCACAATCCCAAGGTGCCAATTCAAAACAAGACCGTTCCCTGTTGCCTGAGTACATTCTTATCAGCCTAAGTCCTTGGTGGGAAAGAAAACAAAAAATAAAACATGTGCACATTGTACTATGTGGAAAACTACTTGCAGCTTTTAATGTGGCAGTGGCTAATGCTAAAATAAAGTGAATGGGCAAAATGAAGATGGTGGTCACTAATTTGACGGTGTGCTGCTAGGCTAAGTGCAACATGGAGTCAGTGGTCAAAACTCACATATCATTACACAACCATAGAAAAACTATCCAGGCATAGCCGTGAAGTAAAAATATATGCAACCTTATATAGAGTGACGATAGGGGGAAAGGAAGGTTGAGCTAAATAAAAAATTGTGGGAGGAGCTTGTGACAGGCAGTGCCCTGAGGAACAGCACTATATTCTGGACATTGTTAACTCATCATTTTAATGAGTTTTCCTAATGAATATTCATGTATTTTGAGTGTTGAATTTGCCTAGAAAATGTATTAACATAGAGAAAATAATGCACGCATTTGAAGGTGCACCCACCAGAGTGTCGGCCAGTGTTCACAAAGTGTACTTATTAGTGGCTTATTAATATGAAATGTTGAGCTTATGTTTGAATAATGTAGTAGTATGCAATATCAAGGGTTATGCATTATATGTTAGCTCTATTAATTGTCGGCCTTAACGTAGTGAGGTCTTCGCCTAGTTGCACAGCCTTTTATTGGACAAAGAGTAAACATGCAATCCCCTGACCAATTAGGATGTCAGAAGTAGTTTTAGGAAATCTCACTTAGCCAGACTACACCGAGAGGAGATGCTGCCATTATTTTTTTGACCAACCTGAGAAGAGACATTTTTAACTTTACTACTTAGAGAAACTTTGCTTTTCTGAACTTTGATGATGAATGCTGATGTAATGCTGACTGGACTGATGTCCTGTTGACGTAGACTGTCACAGCTTAAATAAATATATTGAGAACAGGTATTAATCAATGATATAGAGTGTTATGTCTATTTACTTTTGTTTCTAGGTACCAATCAGTGTTTTGATAGAGCCATAGTTAGATGTTTTTCCAAATTTGTGTGACTAAATTGTTTACATGAATCCCAAACATGCTGATTCTAATCTGGTGTTAGTTAGGGTTCTTACTGATGATGTTTGCTACATGCAATAACAGTTAATGTATTTTCTTTGCTGAACCTAAATGTATGTAACATCATTTGTGCAGTTGTTCTTGTTATTAATTTGTACCGTAACATTAGAATGTGTAGTAGCTCAAGCTTTGATTAGATTGCAATTATTTTACTGCTTTGGACAGCCAGTATTGTTTCTGTATGTTTATCATTTGATTTTGAGACTAAGTTACGTGACATTAGCATTGTTAATATAAGGAAATAAACAGTCAAACTTTTACGTAAAGGAGGGTTATCCATGGCCGGAAGGACATGGTGTGTATAGCTTACTGACTCCTATTGAATATTGATGTATTTGATTGTTGATGTTATTGAGCTGTGTTGGTACGGGATATATGGTGGGAAAGCTTGAAGCGAGTCAAAAGGTCCATCGGACTATTCGTGTCTCCCTTGTAAGTTTACTTAATAAGATCTGACACGCTAACAGAGAGTTGTTACCCATCCTTTCTTTAATGTGGCACAGGCCTCAGATCTGGTCGCTGCAGTTCAGCCTCAGGTTTGGGTGACTCATTCTTGGCGCTATATGATGGGGAGGGTTTAGAGCCCTCTCCCGCCTGTGCTTTCGAGGGAGACAAGTTGCAGAAACACTTGGATGAAGTTAGGAACGCAATCTTACCCCTCCCAGCAGGTAAGGTCTCTGGTTCTAAAAGTGTACCAGGGGACATGTTTAAGTCCTTGGTGGATCTTTTGGCACCCATTCTTACTTTATATATCAACGCTGTTGTTTCTAGTTCTACCCTACAGGCCTGGCATCACTCTGTCATAGTGGCAGTTTTTAAGAAGGAAGATAGAAAATACCCTAATTGTGATAGGCCTATTTCATTAGTTGATGTTGAGGTAAAAATCATTGGCCGGGTCGTATTGGAGAGATTAACCTATGGCCCAACAAGCATAGCATTTTGTCAGATCTCCATTATGAGTTTAGACCTAGCAGGGTCAAGGTAGAGCAGACCCTCAGCTTATATTTGTTAATCAACAAATATACAAAGGTCACGGGTGTGCAGTGCATCTAGACTTCATGGAACCTAGCTCTGCCATTGACAAGATGAACGGAGATAAGCTCTGGGCGGAGCTAGGGTCCATGGGGGGGGGGTTGAACCTGCTCTTGTTGCATTCATGAAAGATCTCCATCATGGTCTGATGGGCTCAGTTTGATTTGAGGGTAACAGGTAATGCACAAAGCACTTTAACCTAAAGCGAGGAGTTTGCCAGGGCTAAATTCTGGCACCTACCCTTTTTATTATGTATAATAATTACCCGGATGGGGTTCTTATTGAACATAGTTTTGACATACTGAGAACGGGGGGTGAATGCTGCCCACTCTTCTCTATGCAGATGATGCAGTCCTCATAGCACGCACAGCCAGAACCCTTCATAGACTTTTAGACCTTTCTATCATATTTATGGAAAGTTTGGATCTGGTAACCAATTTTACAAATCTTATTTTATGGTGGTGGGGCCAAAGAACACAAAAAGCTCTAGTATTTTTAGTACAAGGGCAGGCTATAAGTAAGGTAGATACGTTTACCTATCTAGGGATTTAATTAGATTCAGGACTTAGTTAGCACCATTAGATTAAAAAGAATACAGGAAGCAACTGCACTGACCTCCTGGTCAGGGTCTGCTGCCCTCCCCAGCTCCTCTGGCTGCTGCTGCTGTCTCTTGCTGGGTCGAACTGAGAGTCTCCGGACTCTCAGTTCGGGGCCCTCCTCCACCCGCAGGCTCATCCCTGGTGGTCTAGTGGCCATCACATGTAAGTATCTCTTTCTCTCTGTCGCTCTCTCACTCTTGCTTTTCCTGCCTATTTTGTTTGGTTCTCTTATTTCTCCTTTATTTCTTTTGCCTTTCTCTCCTCTTTCCTCTGCCCCGCCCCCCCCCAGGTGAAGCACCTTTCCCACCCTCCAACCTCCCCGCCGACCGCTCCCCCCACCTCCTCACCTTCTTAATGGTGGCTGCATTGAGGCCGTGCCTCTGGTGTGCTGAATGCGTGCCAAATGCAAGTCTGTCTTTGCCCATCTGTGCCTGAATTGTGCACAACGCCAGGAACCCTGGATCTCCATCAAACAACCCCCAGGTCTGCCTCCATTTCAACTCCGAGACCCTCCTCCGCCTCAACACCGAATGTCTCAGCAAGTGCTGCACCATCTCCCCCAAGGATGCCCACGGACCTTTCACCTGCAGGAACTGCAACTTCAATGCCAGCCTCAACAAGCTGAAGCTAATCCCCGCACACAAAAACACCAACAACCTCCACAACCCCATCAACTGCCTGCTCCTCACCACCGCTCCCTCCACAATCACGCCACCAACTCTGGGACTTGATCGAAACTGCCCGACCAGACATCACCTTCCTTACCGAGACCTGGACCAACCTCCACTTCAGGTCCAGACATCGCCATCGCCATTCCCGATGGTTACAGCATCCTAAGGAGGGACTGACCCTCCCGCCGAGGTAGAGGACTCCCCATCATACACAAGTCCTCACTAAGTGTCAAGGCCGTCCCAGAAGAACACTGCACCACCATGGAACACCTTCACTTCCTGGTCCACTCCAACCACAACTCCTCCATCCGTGGCACCCTGGTGTACAGGCCACCTGGCCTCCGCCCAGCTTGCATAGACACCGTTGTAAACATCACTACCCTCCAGACCCTGGCGTCAGTCGACTAGCTCCTCCTCAGCGACCTGAATTTCCAATCGAGGACCGCACTGACCCAAACACCAATGCTCTACTCGACAACCTCGCCACCCTTGGCCTCAGACAGCTGGTATTCACACCCACACACATCTCAGGACACACACTGGACCCCATCTTCACCCCAAGCAACCGGATCACCATCAAGACCATCTCCACCCCAGACTGGACCGACCACTGATACATACACTTCACAATCACTGCACCCAGCAGCTGCACCTGTACCTTCAGGACCCCCCACAGGAAAAGGAAGGAAATCACCAACGAGCAACTCACCTCATCACTCGCCAAACCCCTCCCATGATGCAAACACAGCAGCGCGCAATCTCAAAGCGTGGATCACCCATTGCACTGCCACTCTAGCCCCTCTCCGCCTGACATCCGCCAAACACGTACCCACGAAAGCCAGCTGGTTCACCACCGAACTCCAAGAATCAAAACTTACCCGCAGACGTTTAGAGAAAAAAAGGAGGCACGGCCAAACCAGCAAAGACCTCACCTCATTCAGAACCGCAACTGCCACCCACCGTCGAAAAATTAAGAACGCTAGGAAGGACGCGCTCCCAGAGCGCATCAACTCCACCACACACGGCTCTAAGGAACGCTTCTCATTCATCAACGAGTTACAGATGCCCCCCTCCGAAGCCACCAGCATCCCCTCATCACAGGACCTCTGCAACCAAACTCATTTCCTTTTTCCACCACAAAATCCAGGACATCTACAACAGCTTCCTCCTGGAATATCCTGGCACTGAAACCTGTGACCAACCCACCCCACTAGAACCCACCCAAACCATCCACAGCTGGTCCACGCTCACCACAGAGGAAACAGTCAACATCATTACCAGCACCCACTCTGGAGCCCCCTTGGACCCTTGCCCGCACCACATATACATCAGAGCCAGCGCATCCATTGTCCAGAGCTCCGTAACACAATCAACTGCTCCATCAAAACTGGCACCTTCTCCAAGGACTGGAAACATGCTGAAATATGCCCTCTCCTGAAGAAACCTTCAGCTGACCCATCAGAACCAAAGAATTTCCGGCCCATCTCACTTCTACCCTACCCCGCCAAAATACTGGAGAAAGCAATCAATGCACAACTATGGAATTTCATTGAGGCCAACAACTCCCTGGACAGCTCCCAGTCCGGCTTCTGCTTTAACCACTGCATGGAGACAGCCCTCTTGGCAGCCACCGACAACATCATATTACTCCTAGACCGTGGCCACACCGCAGCACTCATACTCCTCGACCTCTCAGCTACATTCGACACGGTCTCTCACAGCACTCTGTGCACCAGACTCCATGACACAGGAATTCGCGGAAGAGCCCTGGAATGGATCCACTCCTTCATCTCCGGGAGGATGCAGAGGGTCAGACTCCCACCCTACACTTTCAGACCCACAGGAGTCAACTGTGGAGTCCCCAAAGGATCCTCACTGAGTCACACAAGGATCCTCACTGAGTCCCACACTGTTTAATGTATACATGGCCCCTCTCGCTGCCATCATCAGAAGCCACGGTATGAACATCGTGTTATATGCCGATGACAATTATCTCATCATTTCCCTCACTGAAGACCCAGCCACGGCCAAAAAGAACTTCCACTCAGGAATGGAAGCCCTCGCCACCTGGATGAGAGAAAGCTACCTCAAGCTCAACTCTGACAAGACTGAGCTTATCATCTTCAGAACGCCACCTCAGCTTGGGACAAATCCTGGTGGCCCACATCCCTCAGCACCCCCCCTGCACTGACTGAGCATGCCCGCAACGTAGGAATCATCCTTGACTCTTCTCTATACATGACCCACCAGGTAAATTCTGTTGCCTCCTCCTGCTGGTACACACTCCGCAAACTTCAGAAGATCTTCAGATGGATCCCAGCAGACTGTGGCAGGACAGTCACCCAAGCATTAGTCACTAGCAAGCTTGACTATGGCAATGGCACCTCAACCAAGAACATCAAAAATTACAACTCATCCAGAACGCCGCCGCCAGACTCATTGTGGACCTCCCTCACTGAAAACACTTCTTCCAACACCTGAGGACCATTCACTGGCTACCGGTCGAGAAACGAATCACCATCAAGCTTCTCACCCACACATACAAGGCGATACACAATGCAGGACCAAACTACCTGAACCACTGTGTCTCCTTCCACACCCCCTCCAGATCCCTCCGCTCTGTCCAGATGCCCTGACCACCATCCCATGCATCCGGAAAACCACCGCCGGAGGACCGTCCTTCACCTTCACTGCAGCGAAGAGCTGAAACAACCTCTCCCTGGCCTCAGACAAAGCCCATCGATCAACATCTTCAGGAAGAACCTCAAGACGTGGCTTTTCAGATGAGTCCCTTCCCCCCCCCAGTGCCTTGAGACCCTCATGGGTGAGTAGCCGCCCTTTACAAATACTGATTGATTGATTGATTGATTAAGAGAGCCACGGAAAGAATAAAATGACCTTGAGAAGATAGTCTACAGACTATGGGGGTTATTCTAACTTTGGAGGAGTGTTAATCCGTCCCAAAAGTGACGGTAAAGTGACGGATATACCACCAGCCGTATTACGAGTTCCATAGGATATAATGGACTCGTAATACGGCTGGTGGTAAATCCGTCACTTTTCCGTCACTTTTGGGACGGATTAACACCTCCTCCAAAGTAAGAATAACCCCCTATGTTAGGTGTCTACAAAGCAAAGTGCATCCCCATGGCCATGTTGTGCTGTGATATATGGGGTTATGCAAACTTTGCTCCAATCCAGGTAGGTGAAAGCAAGTTTATATGGAGCTTTTTAGGTGTGGGCCGAAGTACTTTCTCAGATTATCCATGAGGAATTGGACATGGGTTAGATTGCTGATTTTATTCACCCTTGCCCTCTCTTTCTGTGGTGTTCAGTCTGGGCTAAGAAGGAGGGAAGTTTAAACAGACTCATTATACAAGACTTCCTAATTCTGAACAAGATGTCTTATATTCCCTGGCTACATTACATAAAGTTACATTTTAAAGCTCTAGGGAGGCAGAGTAATTTACTAACCCTGATGGTATTACTAAAGCTGATATTGTTTGATTGAAGCAGGCTTTTTCTGTTTGGGTGGCAGCTGAGAGGGAGGCTTCTACCTTAGCCAAACAATCAGTGCATCAGTATTGGTAAAATCAGTTTATGCATAGACCTTAGTTCTCGTTAGAGATGCCTGTTCACCATGGCGTTTACTGAATTGAGACTGGGTATATTCCACCAGCTGTTATTTGCAAAAGGTATCTGGTTTAAAATGACTGATTTACCAGCATTTGTTTGTGGCCATGTTTCAACATTAGACACCCTGCACATTGTTCTTTTTTGCCCCAGATTTAATACTCTGTCGTAAATTTATTAGGCCCCTTCTGTTATCCACAGATCTGAGACAGGCTGGCACGCATTTTTATATTTACAGCTTTGATCTACAACTAAAATTTGTTTTTGTGTGTCATGATTTCTGGCTGGGCTTTTTAGCTCTAGATACTAGTATATTTATAATGTGTATCCCTGTTGACGCTTCTATCCCCATCTCGTTCAGTATTCAGGATTCACCTTTAGAGTCCTTAAATTCAGTAACACATGTGTACAGATTATTTGCCCATGGTGTTGTTTTTCTGTTTGTCTGCTGATGAAATCTTTCTAGTATTTACACTGTGCTGTTGTCTTGATCTTTTACACATTGAGCTGCGTTTTTTATGGGTGTGCATGTTGAAATGTTTTAACGTATATACTTATATGATTTTATAAAAAAAATAGAATAAAGTTATATATGATGATGATGATGATCTACTGGCTCTACACAATTTTTCAATATTTTATCCTACACTTTAGGGTGCAGCGCTCCATAGTGTTTTGTGTTTTTTTTTAGACATCCCCACCAAGCTCCCAAATGTGTGGCCTTAGGAGCCAACTAGCAAAGCTAAATCTAAGGAACACTGTGATTAACTGCTGATTGCTTGCATGTAGTATTGAACCAAGCCACTACAGGATCGGATATGAGGGGGTGGTCACTCTCAAGCTGTTTTTGACTCCGCAAAATACCAGAATGTAATCAATCAGGAAATGAAGCCAGGATGGAGAGTTTTTTTGGGCATTCTTAAAGGTGTGCCTTTGTTCTGAATTCTCTGCCCTCGACAGTGTTACCATTTAAACCTATAAATCTTGGACCTTTAGAAAATCATTAAAGGTGTCACATATGGCCAGAACTGAGCACTGCAATGGTACATCACACACCAGTAGTGAATAGATCATTCCCTTTGAACCTAGAAGGCACATTGCAAAAACTGGTCTTCTTGGTCCAGTAAAGCTTTACCTGAGACCACTTCAGGACTCGGCAGTCCTCTAAAACTCACCATCTCTTCTAAGCCTCTCAATTCACAGTTATCAACCTTCTAAGCACTGCAAATTATTATGCAAGGAGCTGCTTGAGAAAGTTTGTGATGCCCTATGTGATTTGGATCCTTAAGTTTATCACTACCCTAATACATAGCCTTCAGAGAAGAGGAATTCCTGTTGGTTCAGGGCAGAAGGTAGTTGACTTGCTTTTAGGCTATAGGTAAAAATGTCAACCAGGTGTTTCCAATCCCTACAAGGATTGATACTTGTTAACGGGGCATCACCTTTCACACCTGTTTAACACCACCCGTAGATCTAGAGAGTGGCTTGATGGAGCACATTTCAGAAGTGGCAATATGGTTAACCAGAATGCTGACCCTAAATTTTTCAGAGCAGTATTCTGCTATCTAGGTATAACTTCCGTTTGGTGACCACGAAGGCTGATTCTATCATAGGTTTCCCTCCACCTTCTTTGGTGTCCTGGAAACTGGAAGGCAAAGACATCTTGTGCTGTCCTTGGGTATTTATACACGAAATGGCCTTTGACAAGCAGAAAATTACCTTAATAAAAACAAACTCAAAGTAGAAGAGAGGAAGGACTGCTGTGTGGTATTGGAAAATTCTTGTCAGAATATTGTCTGGCACAAATACAGCTTCCAGATATCATCTACCAAAAATATTTCCTAGTTGGGTAGGGCATGATATTAATGTCAGACGATTTTTCTGTAGGCCATGTTCTCACACAAACCACTTTTGGATTACGCTTGGTGATGACAGAATCCAGACCTTCGAGGTCTACCTAAAATGTATTTTTGAAAATGTAATGAAGCTTCACCTTTTGGAAAATGTAGATCATATTGCGGCTTATAACTGTTTTAAAAATGTGAATTGAATATGTATTTTCTTTAGGTATCATTTCGATTTTACAGTGAAGCTAACCCTTTAAGCATGATTTTCTCACGAACAGTAAAATTATCAGATTGGTTGCTAACAGTTAGACAAATATATTTTAAAATGCTTTAAGGCGAATCCCTTTTGCATTATGAATGTTACTGTGTGCACAGATGCCTAACTGATGGCCGGAGCTTTGGCAAACAAGTGAACCCCGTCTTCCTGCCTTCGGTCCTACAATAACTCTAGACTGTCTGGTTGGCAGTTTTTGGTACATTCGAGTTGCATTGTTTTATGTCTACTGTAGTAAATTATAAGAGACAGTTAGGGCTATTGGATGCTACATCGCACTGTGGGTACATTATTATGACATTCAGGGGCTAAGGACCAGACAGGCCAGTGCTACTGGCCATTAACGCTTACAGTAGTGACACAGTGTTTAGCTATGCGGTGAACATATCTGTATCTGAATGAAGCAGGCGTCAGCTAAGGTGCTAGAAAACATTTTCTGGAATACCAGAAGGCAGATGAAATTGTAACATAGAGTTGTGGAAGATAATATTTTCAGAGATTTTGATTCAGAGCTCAGGAAGCAAACAAATAATCTTCCAACCTGCAAAAATTGATACAATTTATGCTTTCTCTATAGAGAAACATTCTGGCTTATATACTGAATAATTATCAACCGCCTTTTCTTTTTCCACCGGCCCGACAAATAGAGTAAAGTTGGGCACAGTTGCTCAATAAAAATATACAGCACCAGTTTGCGAAAGGTCAGTTTAAATTATTCGCTAGTCAACTTACTAGGAAAACAGAGACGTTAATATCCTGGCATCCTCTCACCTTTGTTGTAATCAGGGGAATTCATTGCTCTAATGTCAGAGCACTGATAGGTTTTTTTCTGCTCAGACCTCATCGCATCAATGCACTGCTTGCTCCCTGAAGCCAGTGGGGTTGCAACGGTGACGTCGCACCTTCCTTGGTTCTCACTTCCCAGGGGGTTGAGAGAACACAGGTCGACTCTTGATGCCAACCGTCTACAGATAAATGTTAATAGTGCTCACGAGCAGCTCTTAAAGACCAACAAGCAAAAGCTCGTTGCTCTCAAGCTGAGATCGGAGTGTAGCTGCATGCAGGGCGGGGCGGGGATGCTGACAGGAACCTGAGGTTATAAGAGTTATGAACGATTGTATCGAGAATGGTGAAATCAAGGAATTTTAAATTTGATTGATTGAGGGGAACGTACTAAATCGGGCGTTGAAAGAAGCCGCCAGGAAGACGGTTTTTTAATCCCTGGTAGAGGGGAAAATGGCCTGAACGTTAGGCCTTCCTTAGGCTGCCTATTGCCATGCATGTGAAATGTCAATACCACCGTTTCCAACGCAAAACCCTCAGACCCATGCTTCAAAGCGCAGTCTATTTCCACTGTGGGATGAGAGGAAGAAATGAGCACTTGGAAAGAAATCTGAATTTGTTGTGAGTGGTTTAGTCTGAAAGCAACAGGTGTTAATTTGTGTTGTTGGACTTGATATCCATGGTGTGATTTACTCCCTAACTTTTTACCTTCAACCCTCCTGTTTGCTGACTTCGTTTTTGCTGGCTTTAGGGTACTGCACACTTTGCCACTGCTAACCAGTGCTTAAGTGTTTGTGCTCTCTAATTAAATCATGGTAGAAACGGCTTATACTTAATTGGCATATCTAATTTACTTGTAGGTCCCTACTTGTAAGTCTCTAGTAAAGTGGCACTACCTATGCCCTGGGCCTGTAAATTAAATGCTACTACAGGGCAGGCAGCAGGGATTGTGCCCGCCACTTAAGTAGCCCTTTAAACATGTCACAGACCTGCCATTGCAGAGTGTGTGTAGTTTTAAACTGCTAATTCAAGCTGGCAAAATAAACCTTTTGTGAGGCTTAAACCTTATGCTCGTAAATTCATTTGCCTTCAAGTTAAGCCTGACTGCTCTGTGCAAAGCTACCAGAGGGTGAGCACAGCTTAATTTAGGGTTGGGGTGTACCTCACTCTGACACGGATTGTGGTTGCTGCTTGAACAGCGCTCACACCCTAGTCAACCAACAACCCAATTTCTTACAGTCATCTGCTGAAAAAGAAATACTAGAGTCCTGTTAGAATCCCAGTGACTTTGCTGAGGGCATAAAGAGTGGAGAAATCCCATCTATTGCAAGTGCAGGTAGACACAGTTGTACCTGACTGGAGGATTGTGGGTGGAAATGTTGTTATTGTTTTTCATTACTTGAGGTCGAGATGACTACATAGCTGCCTAGGTTGTTTACATCTCACATGGGGCTGGTGTTGACTTTATACTTGTGAATGGAGATGTCGCACATGGCTGCCAGTTGTCCAAGTGGTTGTGTGAAGAAGGTGAAATTTCCGAGCTACATGATCACACCTGGGACAACCTCAGTGTGACCGAAAGGGGCAAGACTGATGAGTAAATAATGAATATCCAAACCAGAAGGACACAAAGCAGTGCAGAACCTATACACAACAGCCTGGCCTACGCAACAAGCATGGAACGTAGTGGTGCATGAGCATAGAAGGTTCCAGAAAAATATCAGATGGGCACAATAATGATCCTGTGCATAAGAACATTGAACTCTGCTGATATAGAGTTCCCTTTGATCAATGACAAAGAGGGCAGAAGCCAGACTTGCAAGAGTGAAGTAAATTATGTTGCCCTATATGATACTGTAGCTCTAGATCAATTGTGATTTCATTAATTTTGTCCAGAGAAGAAAGGTGTCTATTGACCCTGTAGGAAGATACATTTAAGTCTCTAAAATACTTTTTTTTTTTTACAAAAGTGATGAAATTTTCCAAATATTAAATTGAGAATGAGAGATTTGCATTCCACAGAAAAGTAAGAAAAACACAGATTTAAAGAGTTCACGTTGTAGAATACACTTTGGATAGAAATATGGGATTGTGGGAACCTCATTCACAAAGCTTTGTGCACACATAAGCTTAATTTACACATGCAAATACATTCTTTAATAAATACAAACCAGCATTTGCTGTTCATAGACGTTTTGCGCTCATACATTTACTTATTACCATAGGATTCCTTGTGCATACATCTCCTCCTGTGATAGGGCAGTGGAATTCCTGGACAAATATATTATTAATGTTTGTGACTTCTTAGTAAAATACACTCATACTCCTCTCCAAGCCCTTCCTGCCCTTAAATAGTTGGGGATTCATTCCTCTCAACTTCATGAGTAAATCCTCTGAAGGGCAGGAATGTGAAGGTCATATCACCAAAGTTACTAGGGGTGTAGGAGAGAGAGTTTGTACACATAGTAAAGTAATTTCCATGTGGAGAAGAACAAAGGTTCTAAGTGGATTTGTACCTGCTGTTTTTTCTCATGCAAAATCATGCAGATGTATATTTATTTCTTAAAAAATTACTCACTGAACTCTTCCTCTAACATACCTAAACTCTTAGTGTGCATAGTAGCATGTTGCTAGTGTGCTTTCCAGGTGTACTTCATGGAGGTTTTGTGACTTTCCAAATAGTGAAAGTGGGTACTCATGTGGAATCATACACTCGCAGGTGCAGATTTACAACTTTTTCCAAGAATGGGAAATGTAGTCACTCAGGTCTTCCCCGTAAGCATATGTAAAGAAGATTGGTTTGTTACAGTTTGGGCATTTGAAGAATGAACACAGATTTATATTGCTTACCAGTATTCTTTATTTCCCCATTTTTATCCTCCTCGTACTAGTTCTAACACATTGAGCCGATCCTTCCTCCGACAGGAAGTTTCCCATTTTACTATTGTAAGGTCACTTTAAACCAAGGTTTATTCCATCAGCTATATATTCTTCCCCTACCTCCCTCACTTCCTTATTGTGCAAAGTATGAGATTGGAGGTGCAAAGGAGGGAGAGTTGTGGACGAGGAGGACTATGAATTGAAGTAATGAAGATTACTGATAAGTGATATAATCATTACTCCCTCATCTCCATCCTCCTCGTCTCAATCCTAACACACTAAAGATGTACCAAGTAACAGAAAACAGTGACAATCTGCAGTTGAAAAAAAACTTTTTTTATATCACAGTTTATTTGCATTTTTAAATGAACATACAGGTTGTTAAAACAGATAAACAATTGCATTGATGTTTGCACGGTCCCACACGCCCTTCCTCATCCCCGGCTCTTCCTCCCCCCTTTGCCCTGGCAGGGTATGAATAGACACACTTGGTTCAATATGGTAAATCTTTTTCTTTTCAGTTTTTATGGGGTGTGTATAGTTTAGCACTATCTTTTTTTGTCTGCGATTGCCATTGGCGTGGCTCCATTGACTTTCTTTCTCTGGGCACAGCTGTCTGTCTCTGGATCTCTAATTAGTTAGTTCTTAATGTCCCATCGCCTAAAAGCCCTCCACAACATTGGACCTGCATCTTTCAACCACCGCCTCACCTTCCACATGCCCATCAGACAAATCTGTTCCGATCCTACGGATCCTCAAGACAACGCCTGGAGGAAGATCCTTCTCCTACCTCAAAGAGAAGGCCTGGAACTCTCTTCTCTTCATCTCAGGCAATCTCCTTCTCTACCTCAATTCAGGAAGGTCCTCAAGACCCGGCCCTTTGACTGAACCGGCCATCCAGCAATTCGACTGAGCTGCAGAACTCTCCCCACACCCCCAAGCACTTTGAGACCCAAATGGGTGATTGGCCGCGCTCTAGAAGAACCTGATTGTTTGATTGATTTATCGTCCCCATATTTTTTCAACCTTCTTCGACACCCTCTTCCCTCACATGTCAGTTTTTCCCTGATGCAGGATGTCTTCATCTCCCTTTCCCAGTCCCATAACCGTGGGTTAGTGGTGCTCCCCCATTTCAGTGCAATTTCTCTTTTTGCCAACAGGATCCCTCGGTTGGCCAGCAATTTGTTATAGGAGGAGGTATCTGAGTTTCGCAATATTCCCAGAAACACTAGGGGTGCTTTTCTCTCAATGCATGTTCCTATGGTGCCTTCTACTCCATTTGTAACTCCTTCTCAAAATGTTTGGAGCTTGGGGCAGTCTCATAGGGTATGTATAAATGTACCCTTCTGGCCACATTTGGGCAGACTTGTGTCATCATTGGACCTGCCTTTTTTTGTAGGAGTGACTCAGTATAGTAAGTTCTATGCAATATTTTCAATAGAATCAGATGAAAGCGCACCTTTATCCCTACCTCTTGTGGCAATTGTAGTGCATCCCTCCAATCATCATCATTATCTAGCTCCCAGCTTGCCAGTTGGATTGCAGTTGGTCTTGTTCTTTCTGTGTTATTCATTAATGTACGATATGTGAGTGAGATTGCCTTTACAGTCATGTGGCCGATCGTCAGTCGTCACTCCAGCGGGTACTCTTCTTTAGTTCCTTCCTCTGGTGAGATCTTTGCTTGTAGCACATACAGTAATTGGAGATATTTAAATATTTGTGTGGGTGCCAGTTCTTAATCAGTCTTTAGGTATTGAAAGAGTATGATACCGTTTGCATCTCACACATCCTCCAAGGTGGAGAGACCAATATCGTCCCATATTTTTTGAAGCCTATTAATGTCACGAGGCTCAATTTAGTACCTTATTTCAGTGGGGTCTTTGATATCAGTCTCTTCTCCTACTTCATTTCATTTCGTAGTTTTTGCCACATAGATAGTAAAGTCGCCAATGGGCTCTGGCTAGAATCCCGCCGCAGTACAGGGTGCCAAAATAGCCTTTTTACCTAATGCTAATCCCGTCCAGTCTAGTGTTGCATATGCCCATTCACTTATTATGCTAATCTGGGCCACTTCATAATACTTAAGGACACTAGGTAGTGATATGTACCCTACATATGTGGACCACTGGAGTGTATGGAGTGCTATTCATGGAGGGCCTTCCAGCCAGAGTAGGGATCTTAGGAACCGACTGAGTACAAGAAAAAAATTAGTGTTAGCGCAAAGGTCCTGTTTAGCAGTATAAATGTGAATCTGGATAGTGTAATCAATTTAAAATTTGTGACTTACCCAACAGTGATAATGGTAGTGCTCTCCAGTGTTTTACCTCCTTCTCTAGCTTGCAGATAAGAGGGATTAGGTTATCTTAATAGTGTGTACTCTCATTTTTTGATATTCACAGTCCCATGTATTTGAAGTTGTTGGTTGAAATCTAAAGCTGCATGGGGAGGCATCCTATCGGGAATATCAGGAATATCAGAAATTTCTCCCAGTTTATCCCCAATCCTGAAAATTTCCTATAGATAGTAAAGAGCTCACCTATTTTCATCAGGGATTTATCCAGGTCTACTCGACACAATGAAATATCATCAGCATAGAGTGATATCTGTTCCTCCTATGCATTTAACCATCTCCAGCCCAGAGTTGGATATCTACCCATATCCATGCCGCCAGTGCCTCTATTGCTAAGGCAAATAGCATTGGCAACAGAGGGCAGCCTTGTCTTGTGACTCTTTTAATGGGGAATTCCCACAAAAGGATATTGTTCACTTTTAGCTGTGCCCTGGCATTGTTGTAGAGCAGTTTGACCCAATTCAAGAATTTTTGGCAGAATTCCATTTTGCTCATAATGTCGAATAGGAAGGGCCATTCCAATGAGTTGAGCACCTTGTTGGTGTGTAGTGATACTATCGACAATGGGGTTTTTAATCCATCCCTGGTGGCAATGTTAATGTATAGGTAACAAAGGTTACATTTGGTTGATGTGTAGGGCATGAACCTATTCTTGTCTGGGTATCAAGTCAAGGATCACCCCTCTCAGTTGGTTCACCAGTATTTTGGACAATATTTTGGCATCAGAGTTGAGTAGGTTTTCCTGCTGCAGGTGAGTACAGTAGTTGCCTTGTGTACATCATTGGGGAGTAGTCCTCTTTTATATGCCTCAACATATAATATATGGAGCTGAGTGGTAACCTTGCCTGCCAGTTTCTTGGAGATTTATTCTTGGAACCCGCACCTGGGCCTGCCCAGACTGTAGCTGTGTTAGTGCGATTTGCACTTCTTCCTTAGTGATATTGCCTTTGTGCTCCTGTGCCTGATGATTTGTCAGTTATGAGTACGGGCAGTGTTAGATAAACTTGTGTGCGTCTAATTCGGGTACACGCAGTCTTTATGGATAAAAGTTCTGCATATAATCTGCCAGTGTGTCTGCTACAGCCTCACTACCTGTTAACTTCTTGCCGTTGGGGGTTAATACTTCTCTTATGTGATTCCTGCTCTTGCTGATTGTTAGAAATGGGGTCTCTGGTTGACAGTCAGGTTACCCCCTGTTCAAGCAAGGACCCTCACTCTAGTTAGGATAAAAGAGAATCACCCTCAGCTAACCCCTGCTTACCCCCTTGGTAGCTTGGCAGAGCAGTAGGCTTAACCTCAGAGTGCTGGGCGTAAAGTATTTGTACCAACACACACAGTAACTTAATGAAAACACTACAAAATGACACAACACCAGTTTAGAAAAATAGGAAATATTTATCTAGACAAAACAAGACCAAAACGACAAAAATCCAACATACACAAGTCAAGTTATGATTTTTTAAAGGTTTAAAATAAAAAGAGTCTTTAGGTAGTTGTAACCACACACTAGCGCTGCTAGCGTGTAAATGTACCTGGTTTGCGTCAAAAATAACCCCGCACGGGCGATGTGCGTCGAAAGTAACCCTGCACGGCTGTGTGCGTCGAAAACCACTCGGTACAGCGGTGCGTGTTGAAAAAGCCAGCCACACGACGATCCGAAAGTCCCGCGGCGCAGGGTGCGATCTCTCAGCCTCCGTCAGCGATGCTGCGCGTCGTTTCTCCTGCTCCGGGCGTCGGTTTTTCGGTCGCGTTTCCTGCGGCGTCGTTTCTCAGCTGCGGAACCGGCGTCGCGTCGTTTTCTCAGCCGCGATCGGGTTCGCGTCGATCTTTTCTCCGCACGGCACTCGGTGCGTGTATTTTTGTCCTTAGGCTGCCAGCCTCTCCTTTCAGGGTCCCAGGAACTGGAAGGGCACCACAGAGCAGAGTAGGGGTCTCTCCAGAGACTCCAGGTGCTGGCAGGAAGAAGTCTTTGCTATCCCTGAGACTTCAACAACAGGAGGCAAGCTCTACATCAAGCCCTTGGAGATTTCTTCTTCAAGATGGAAGGCACACAAAGTCCAGTCTTTGCCCTCTTACTCTGGCAGAAGCAGCACTGCAGGAAAGCTCCACAAAGCACAGTCACAGGCAGGGCAGCACGTTTTCCTCAGCTATCAGCTCTTCTCCAGGCAGAGGTTCCCCTTGGTTCCAGAAGTGTTTCTGAAGTTTGTAAGTTTGGGTGCCCTTCTTATACCCATTTTAGTCTTTGAAGTCACCTTCCTTCAAAGGGGACTCACACCTTCTTGTGAAATCCTGCCTTGCCCAGGCAAGGCCTCAGACACACACCAGGGGGTTGGAGACAGCATTGTCAGAGGCCGGCACAGTCCTTTCAGATGAGAGTGACCACTCCACCCCTCCCTCCTAGCAGAGATGGCTAATCAGGAAATGCAGATTACACCCCAGCTCCCTTTGTGTCCCTGTCTGGTGTGAGGTGAAAAACAACCCAACTGTCAAACTGACCCAGACAGGGAATCCACAAACAAGGCAGAGTCACAGAATGGTTTAAGCAAGAAAATGCTCACTTTCTAAAAGTGGCATTTCC
Source organism: Pleurodeles waltl (assembly GCF_031143425.1). NCBI lineage: Eukaryota > Metazoa > Chordata > Amphibia > Caudata > Salamandridae > Pleurodeles > Pleurodeles waltl. The sequence continues at coordinate 291,634,747 of NC_090438.1, forward strand.
AAACTCACAATCTTAAAATCAACTTTACTAAAAGATGTATTTTTAAATTGTGAGTTCAGGGATCCCAAACTCCACATGTCCATCTACTCTCTAGGGGAATCTACACTTTAATCATATTTAAAGGTAGCCCCCATATTATCCTATGAGAGAGACAGACCTTGCAACAGTGAAAACGAAATTGACAGTATTTCACTGTTAGGACATATAAACCACATTACTATATGTCCTACCTTATCCATACACTGCACCCTGCCCTTGGGGCTACCTAGGGCCTACCTTAGGGGTGCCTTACATGTAAGGAAAGGGAAGGTTTAGACCTGGCAAGTGGGTACACTTGCCAAGTCGAATTTACAGTGTAAAATTACACATACAGACACTGCAGTGGCAGGTCTGAGACATGATTACAGAGCTACTTATGTGGGTGGCACAACCAGTGCTGCAGGCCCACTAGTAGCATTTGATTTACAGGCCCTGGCACCTCTAGTGCACCTTACTAGGGACTTACTAGTAAATCAAATATGCCAATCATGGATAAACCACTTACATACAATTTAAACAGGAGAGCATATGCACTTTAGCACTGGTTAGCAGTGGTAAAGTGCTCAGAGTTGAAAAGCCAACAGCAACAGGTCCGAAAAAATTAGGAGGCAGGAGGCAAAAAGACTGGGGATGACCCTGCATAAGCAAAAGTCCAACACTGATCGATCCATGAGCTTTCCTGCCTTATCCCCTGCTTCATATATTCGCTTTTGTTTTGCTTCATAGGCTACCTTGACTACATTAGTCGTCAGCGCGCTGTATTCTTTCTTATTGAGCAGCCTGCTTGTTTTTGCTGGTTCTGAGGGTTGCCATTGATACTCCGCCTCTAGATATAATCATTCTTTTTCCAGTTCTCACCATTGTCCCTATCTTTTCATCTTGTCCCCCGCTTCTCCTGCTATTATCACCCCACGGATTGTGACCTTATAGGTTTCCCTGAGTGTGGCTACATTGTGCACCAAATTAGCATTTTCTGTAAAATAGTGGTCCGTTGCTTTGTGTAGGCATTCCACTTACTCATGGTTCATTAAATGCCATGTGTCCATCCTAAATTTTCAAATACCCTGGAGCCTAGGTGTTTCAAACATAATACTCAGTGGTGAATGGTCAGATATCCCTTTTGCTTTGTATTCTGCCTCTGAAAATCTATGAAGTGTTGTGTGGGGTGAAGAAGTAATCGATGCAGGAGTGAATATTATGGGCTCCTGAGTAGTAGTAATAGTATCTATGTTATCCATGTCGCTTCCTCCATATATCTCCCATTCATACTGCTTCCATATTGTTTTCTAGTTTCCTGGCACAAGGTTGGGGCACCTGTCTGAGTTGTGTTCTATCAAGCTGGGTGTCCAGCACCACATTAAAATCACCTCCAAGAGGAGTTATGGGTTGTGGCAATTTGGTGAGAATGCAGCCTAGGTATTGTAGCATATCCTTTTGTGGCCCTAGTGGGATGTAGATATCCCCCGTCCCATTTTCTTAGCACCGCTTGCACCTCCCTAAGTCATCCGTCCAAGTCTTGTTCACATGGAAGGCCATAGCTTATTTCACTAGTATCTCCACTCTGCTGTAGTCTGTGGTGTATCCTGTGTGGCTCACTAGTGCATATTTCGCAAAGCCTAGTGTGTTGCAGTTGGTGCCTTTCATGTGTGTTTTCTGTAGAAACACCACATCTGCTGCATATCTTGTCAGTGGTTTTATCGCTAGGCCTCATTTAATTTTGCTCCCGAGTCCATTGATATTCCATAAGGACATGTATTGTCATCAGCTTTTACTTTTGTCCCACTCAGTGCTTTCCTTGCCCCAACAGGGTTGTATGTTTCCCTCATGGGGTGTGTGCATCATAGGATCACTGCTCACTTAAAAACAGATTCCTAACTTTCTCCCCTCCCTACCTTACCATGCTGTGTCTTAAAACTGTCTGCCACCCCAAATCAAGCTATGTCCATCGCCCAACTGTATTAAGTTTCTGAATAATAAACATTAGCAATGTGTGCTTTGCAGTTGCAGCATGTGGAGGCATGGCCTGCAGAGATTCAGACTGCACTAGTACAAGCTGCTTTGCTGGCAACCAGTCGCCACTTTGTTGGCACCCAGTAGCTGTGTAGAGGGATGGGGTCTCCGAATTCTCTTCCTGGTTTGGAGTTGGAGCTTTGACCTTCTTGTCCAGTATGAGCTCTTCGGATTTCATTGGGCCAAACTTGGGTGGGGTTGTTTCCTCATATTGCCCCCCTCACTCTGAGACTTCCTCCTCGGATTCCTCTGTGCCTCCCTCCACTGCTGCACACCTATTAGTGGTTTCTAGGGAGCGACCTTTCTCAATCGCTGCTACTACTTCTGCCCATTCATTCATTGCCTGATCCCTGTTTGAGGCCGTGGTTGGGCCACTTCAGTTTCTATGGCATTTTTTGCTCTTGCCATTGTGAATTACACATGCATTTCACCAGCCACTCCCAAAACTCTGCTACCAGTGCAAAAAAGTCGAACTTTCTTTGATCAAGTATTCACAGTTTTGTTGTAAAGGACATGGCATATTTGAGGTCCAATTTCCTCAAGTATTGTTTGACCCTTTTAAAGGCTTCTCTTTGCTGTGTAGTCTGGATAGATGTTGATATTCTTTCCCTCCATCTGCCATGGTCAATGCGTTCTTTCCTTTTGCAGCCTGGCATATCTGACTTGTGTCCTTAGCAATTGGGCCACTTTGGCCCAGGATGATGCCTCAGGCAAGGGCGGTCTCCCTGGGACTTGATGGGCCCATTCCACTGTAATTCATTCTCAAGTCTTTCACTCTAGTACCATTGAGGATAGCCAATTCTCCAAGATAACACAACAAGAACAGGTCCACGCTGGAACCTTCTGTTTTCTCCGGAACCCCCACTAGATGGATATTATTGCAGTGGAACCTCCATTCTGCATCATCTACTTTCTCCATCAGCATGGCTACCTCTACCTCTAGTATTTGTATGAGGGTGATGTGATCCATCACCGTTGGTCAAAGTTGGCCGAGAGTAGATTCTGTCTCTTACACTCTCTCTGCTAGTTTCCTGTGGTCATTCACCTCCTGCATGACCATATCTATTTTGTTTTTAAGTGTCACTTTTGCATTTTTTATGACCGCAAGGATGCTTTTGAGTGCGCTTCCAAATCTTGGTCCATTGCATTCACTATCTTTGGGCTCTTTTCCCCCACTGAGCGTGTTGGGCCTTCCACCTAGAGTGTCTTGGCTGTTTTTGGGTGAACCATTGTTGCTGTTCACTAGAGTCAGGTGTCTTGCTTCCCTGTGGTACCTGGGGGATGGGGCTGGGTTATGTCTTATTTCAGGTTGTAGGAGTTTATCCTGCACTGTTAAATCAGCACAAATGGCATCCTGCCGCGCTAACTTCTTTTTGCCGCTTCAGTAGATTTTCTACTCGAGTGGCAGCTTCCTCAACGCGACCAGCTGCTTTCTCATTGTGAGCGGTCGCTGCCTACCATGACCCCTTGCATTCAGAAATCTTGTTCACATTCGCCAAATTAGCAATTTCTCTCACTAACTTAACATTGGTGAGCGCAAGGACAAACTCTGCTCCTTGTCACTTGTCACGGAATGGGTAAAACTCTGCAAACTCTGCCGGCGTAGTGGAATTCTTCATCCACCCCTAGTATTGGCACCTTGTTCCTGAGATTAGGAGATTACTGGGGCCATCTAGTCAGTACTCTCTCTTCTGTGGACTCAGTTTTGTGGCCTTGCATCTTTCACAAGTGGCCTGTATCATGGGACCCCGGGCCCTTGAACCCCTAATGCTTGTCTTCCCAACCAGTGCATTGTGTTTCCAGGGGTGGCCTTGTCAGAAGGAGAGAACCTCATTCGGGGAAAGCCTGCAACATATAAATGGCCAAGAAGCATACTGCTTTGTCCCTGCTTCCTCCAAGGCATTTTTTCTGTGCAGATGTCCAACTGTCAAAATCAATGTAAAACAGTACAATTGGAAATATATCTGTGAAGAGCTTCTCACCAGTTTTTACCGTGGAACAATGCGATCCAAAGCTCACAGTTTATAAATATTGTTTACATGTTTTTCGTCATTTATTACATAGTAAACAAAGCTCATCCACGCTATGTGGCAGGTATATTTTTAACTTTTAAAGGTTTTACACTTTCCCATGTTAACAGCAAAAACAAATTACAGTTCTCAGGTAGAACTCCCTAAATACCCTCCTAGAAACCTAGCTGTAAAACCCTCATTTTCTGATTACACATCCCTAAGCACAGGCAAATATTTAGAAAGCCCCAGTGTGTTTAAAAATAAACACATGGCTCTGAAAGGACCTAAAGGATGTGTGCGCAGAAGCAGAGATCGGAGGCTCCACACGTAAATAAGCCTAAGCAGGAGAGCGGTGGTATCCTGGAGAGTAGGTGGTGTAACGGCCTGAGCTGCCGACTAAGGAGCTGGAGGAACTAGGTTCAAATCTCGGCGTTTGCTCAACATCCTGTGGTTCTGGGCAAATCACTTAATCTCCCTGACTCTCGCGGGTGATTTGCTGCCTGCTACAATTTGTATGTATTTTGCAGGCAACACAGGATGAAAAGGGCAGCTGCGTATGTTTGTTGGGACTTGGGCAGTGCGCTCGGAGAAGGCTCAACAGCAGAAGAGGCATGACGTATACATGCCTTCACAAATAGGAAGGAAAAACGGAGCAACAATGCTGCAAATGGAAAGCCTATGAGCAGGCTGAAGCCCACAACAGTAGGTACAGCAGTCTCACTTAGAGAGAGCCAGACCTAAACAGGGAAGCAATGAACTAGTACAGCATCCTTCCTGCTTTGGTTTAGTTCCCTAGCAACCAAATTCCTCTGAGACTCAAGAGTATGGAGCTTCGAAAATTGTGCTGCCTCCCAAGGATTATGGCGGGCACACTGGATACTCACCCGGGGCCGGCATACTGCAGCATGGTTCCTGAACAACATGGCCCTGATGTAGACAAAACTCACCATCGCAGCCTGGCACATGAGCAAGGAGTGCATCATGCAGGGGTGGCTCCTTCATTAGGGTGGAGGAGCATTGCCCACCTGTCCAGCAGAAGGTGCAAACCTTTTTACTAAAAACGATAATAAACTATGATTATTATTGTTTTTTTAGTAAAAAGTGTGGGCCACGGGGGTGACGAGCATTGAGAGGGAGTGCACATCACTTCCCCTCAGAGGACATGTGTGTTTGGCCGGCTGTTGTGGCCCGCCAAACACACATGCATACAGAGATCTCTCCAGCCCTGCAACACAGTTGCGGGGCTGGAGAGGGCCTGCACAGGATCCCAGTCTGTCTGAGAGCTCCCAGGCTGGGTGCTCCCAGCCAATCCTGATGCTGCGTTAAGCAGCGTCAGGTTTAGCTGTAGCGCAGGGTGGGAGTCTTTGCCTGCCTGCAGCAAGCAACGGAGCAGGGCACAGCACAGCGGCGAGAAGGTCAGTGTTTATTTTTATTTTTTTATTAATTTAATTTTTATCCTCCCCCCGTGTGGTGCTCCGCACCTTCTGCAGGCCTCTAGCTGCCACTGGCATCACAGACTGATGTAAGATGTTGAAAAAACAAAGAAAGTAAAACAGTAAGGAATAAAATAAAAACTTGGCTTACCTTTCTATCCAAGGTACAGGAAAGACAAAACAAGATGTGAGGGATGTGGGGGGAGGAATATATAGCTGATGTAATAAACCTTAGTTTAAAGAGACCTTGCAATGGCAATGTGGGATACTTCCTGTCAGAGGCGGGATCGCCTCAATGTGATAAGACTGGGAGGAGGAAGATGCAGATAAGGGGTAATGCATGTTTGTTTTCCTTTTTCAACTCTGGTTTTAGTGATTTCTTCTATGAACAACATACACATTAATGCAAACTGTCTCATTGCGATTTGGAACATATTAATGAAGTATCTGTATAAGATCCTTTATTTATAACTTGGTATGCCCATGGTCAAATTAGTTTCCTTGAAATGATGTTGAATCCTTACGAGTTTGGGGAAGAGAGGAAAGGGAATCCTTCAAATGTAGATGTCTAATGGGGCTTAGACTAGCCTTAGGTGTATGAATGGTGATAGCGCGCCTGGTCCTTACTAAGTAAACTTGCAAGGGGACACGTATAGGTCGATGAACCTTTTGGATCGCATGGAGTATCCCAGCTAAGTGGTAGACCAATGGACCATTAATAAGCACTACAATCAATAACAAACATTAAGAAAACCCCTATCTAATAAAAAATACCATAACTCTCAACTTGGTTAAACGTTCTTTTATTCCCTATTAGCTACAATTCTAATCACAAATCTTTATTCAACTTTATTGTTAATCAAGCTTTATTAATCATCACAAAGCAATTGTTCGTCGAAAAGAATCTCGACCAATCAAAGCAACAACATAAGTCAGCAACTCCTTTAACATCTATGGAATAATTCAGCAATGCAATTCAGTCAGTTGTCACTGTTAAAGTCACCCTTGTCAGCATACCTAACTAAGATTAGCATCAGCACGTGGGTCTTCATGCGAAAACAATTTAGACAAAAAACATTAATTTGGAAAAAATCTATCTAAAAGAGAAAAACATTTTAAACAGTGCAGTTGGTTCCCAGAAGAAAAAGCACGCATTAGTCAGTCACATTGTTATAGCTACCTATGCAAGATAGATCAGCAACGAGTCAGTCTTCATCTCCAGCTCATCAGTTATCAGCAAAGTATCAGGATCACAGAGAGTAAGCCCAATTATCAGCACTTCGGACAGCGTCTCTTGACGTCATCAACTTTCGCCTCTGCGCTCTAAATTTCCTTCCCTTGTCATGACTTTTTATTAGGGTCTCTCAGTCCATCCCACTAATTGCTAATTGGTCAACCTTATCAGAAGTTATGAATCTAACCTATAGTTTTTGTTTACCACATGTTCACCTCAATTCAGGATTCAAGTTCCATTAGTTTGATTTGGTTCTTCTGTCGATGAGAACATCCTCCGGCTCTTCAGGTAACAAAATTGTTGCTCATAGTCTTTCAGTCAGTGCTTCCATTGTTCAAATCCTGGGAAAGTATGTTTAGCCTACACTACACATAATTGTATCAATTTGTCCTCATCATCTCCTGTCCACTGGTACATTTACAGAATTTTTCTAGCAGAGCTCTCTGAACTCTGTGCAGTTCAAGGTCCTTTTCTCCAGTTCCAGTCCTCGGCAACTTGTCGCATCTCCACGTTAAAGCAAGTAAGGCCCAGTGAAGACCAGGCCTCCAGTTTGGCTAAGTTAAGAACACAAATTTTCATAAAACATAGGTTATACATTCAAATATGACATATGAGTACATCTTTAATATAGGTTTTCCATTATTCAGCATCTTGTTAATACACATGGTGACCACTCCCCGTGGGCACATTTTACCCATACACGTTATTTTCAAATACTAGTTTCTTTATCAATATTTCTCATTAGTATTCATACGCAAATCATTAGAAATTTCTCATATTAGCATATCTGGTCCAACAATGGCAAGGGTGAGAAGGTGAAAACTGTGGAAAAGTCAGGGTACTGAGTTGGAACCATTCCTTGTCACAGCTGTGTATATTTTATGAAAGAGCGGTGAACTGGGAGGCGTTAGCACGATATTTGACCCCTGGCACCTGGATATGAGCTTCATATAAATCCCTATTAATTTTAAATGATACATGTTGCTTCTTAAAGACATTTCTGGCCTGCATGTGATTTTATGTGATGTAAGTTGGCTGTTTCCGCATGCCTTTACCACTAATCAGAATGAGATTTTGCTTATAAGTGAGCTTTATAGAATTCCAAGAAATGTATTCATTCTTGTAAATTTAAAGTATAATAAGGTGTAGGAATCATGTACAGTGCCAACAGACACAGAATAATGAGCCCAGGTGGAATTAACACTAGTAACCTAGGACACTACAAACTCTAAAATAACAAGTGATTTCTCCAAGTTAACAATACAACTGTTGACATTCCTACATTGTTTTTAAGTGTTGACTTGCAGTATCTACAACTCTGTTTCAAAGAAAGGGTGAAGGTCAGTCCGATCTAGGAGTGCGGACGTCTCCTCATAGACTTGAGGAAGATAAAATATTATGTTCTAAAAAACGATAGCTTCGTGGGTAACTGATGAACCTAAGGCCTGATCTGGAGTTTGAGATAATCCAATTCCTGGAGGCAATGCTAAATGCGGAAGAGAATCGAGTGGCTGAAATTCCTGTGAAGGGGTGGGGAGGGGAGAGATGAAGCTGGTGGATACCGCTCTGTATTTAGCATCATTCCTTTCAGAAAAAAGAGCAATTATTATCTGCCATCAAACTCTAAATCAGACCCTATAATTATCTAGTAAGAGCCAAGCCTTTCAGCATTATGTTCTTTGCTCTTTAGTCAGGAAAATTAACATCACCTAAGTACATGCTAGATGGAAAACAATGAGTAATTTTGGGTGAAAGTTGTTCATGGAAAGTGATATTAAAGCTTTCAGACAGCTAGACAGTAAGAATAATTAAATATTGAGTGGTGGTCATTTCCAGTAAAAGCCCATATGAGCACACAATGAGTTGTGAAGAGACCAACAAAAGGAGCTTTTATAAATAGGAGCTGAAGTGCCCACAGCAATTGTTCTGCTTGCAAGAAGTGACTAAAAACCCTGTGGCATTAGTTCACAAATGTGTATAGTGCACATATGGTTGTACCGGCCTTCAGTCAAAACGACCAAATCTAGGCTGGAAACATGGGTTACTGCAAATTTCTAACAAGCATGAAAAGACAAAAAATTAGACAACATACAAGGCAGCACATGTATATTTTGAAGGACATAAGACATTAAAAAAGTAATAAGGACATGAATAAAATGTGATTCATGATACTGGAATTGAATTACATCTGTAGAAAACAGTAACACTCTATTGCTACTACTGATCACTTGCACAGCACACTTAACCACAGAACTGTCTAGGTGTTTGTTAGAATTGATATCCTTGACATGGTATTCCCACAAACGTCTCATCTTCACACCTCCTCTTGTCTGAGTTCGTTCTTGTTTTTGGCTTCAGGACTCTGTGTAGTTTTCCATTGCTAACCTTGCTTAAGTACTTGTGATCTCTTCTATAAACATGGTCAAATTGGACTACACCTAACTAGCATATTTAATTTACTTGCCAGCCTCTAGTAAATGGTACTACATGTCCAGAGGGCCTATAAATTAAATGCTACTTATGGGCCTGTATCTCTCCTTGTGTCACAACTAAAGTAGCCTTTTTAAAACATCTCAGGCTTGGCACTGCAGCCTGTAGTGCAGTTTTAAACTGCCATTTCGACCGGGCAAAATAAATATTTTGCCAGATGTTAGACTTGGCATCTCTGGCGTGGCCTCCCCTAACATTTTGCCCCTGTTTCCCAGGTTGTTGATGTGTGCTGGACTCTGTTTTTGGTTACTCTGGGCACTTTACCACTGCTATCCATTGCTAAAGTGCAAGTGCTCCAATGTAACATGTATGTGTAATTAGCTTATCTATGATTGGCATATTTGATTTACTAGCAAGTCCCTAGTACTGTGCACTAGAAGTGCCCAGGGCCTCTCAATCAAATGCTACAAGTGGGCCTGCAGCACTGGTTGCACCACCCATATTAGTAGCCCTGTAAACATTGCTCAGACCTGCCACTGCAGTGTCTGTGTGTGCATCTTTTTAGTGAAGTTGGTTTTTAGATTGTGTGTTTGAAAATGCCACTTTTAGAAAGTAGGCATTTTCTTGCTTAAACCATTCTGTGACTCTCCTTGTTTGTGGATTCCCTGGCTGGGTCAGTTTGACAGTTGGGCTGGTTGCACCTCTCTCTAGACAGTGACACAAAGGGAGCTGGGGTGTAGCCTGCATATCCTGATGAGCCATCTTTGCTAGGAGGGAGGGGATGAGTGGTCACTTACACCTGAAAGGATTGTGCCTGCCCTCACACAATGCAGTCTCCAACCCCCTGGTGTGTGTCAGAGGCCTGGGCTGGGCAATGCAGGACCTGGAAAAAACAGAGACTTCCCTTTGAAGTAGGCCTACTTCAAAGGCAGATAGGGCTAGAAGAAGAGTCCTAAGAATCAAGAGGAACCTCTGCCAATGAGAAGAGCTGAAGAGAAGTGCTGCCCTGTCTGTGACTGTGCTTTGTGGAGCTATCCTGCAGTAGCTGCTTCTGACTTGTGTATGGGAACAAAGACTGGACTTTATTTGGCAATCCTGCTTGTGAAGAATCTCCAAGGGCTTGAGCTGAGCTGCCTCATGTTGGTAAAGTCTCAGGGCCATCAAAGACTTCCCCTGCCAGCACCTGGACTCTCTGCTGTGACTCCTGCCCTGCCAAGTGGTGGCCTATCTAGTTCCTGGGCCTTTGAAAGGTGAAGTTGGCAGACCAAGACAACACCGCCATTCGGGGAAATTTTCAATGCACCTTCCGTGACGTGGCTGATAAACGACCCGCTGCTGGCTTTGCGGCTGAAATCAATGCTCCACCTGCACCGTGGCTGGAAGATTGGTGCAACACGGCTGGATAAACGGCTGGATAAATGATGCACAACACCCGCTAACGGAGGCTGATAGTGATAAAAAAACCCAATCAGTGCTGTTTCCCGATACCGGGCAACCAGATTGTCAACGCAAAACAGCTGGGCACTAAAAAACCACACAAACGTTGCCAGGACCCGAGGTACCTGTCCAGATCGCCTCATTGCTTATTTGCGGGAGAGAAGAAACAACGACCGGAAGAGGAAAGATGCACGGTATCGCTTGTGAGTGAGAAATCAACACCTCGCTGGCCTTTTTCAACACACACTCACCCGTGCGGCTTTATTTTTGCGCTACCCAGGTACTTTGAGCGCTAACCGCATTCTCACTGTTTTCTAAAGGATTTAAGACTCTTTTGCTTTTTAAATTCATAACTTGACTTGTGTATGTTGGATTTTTGTCATTTTGGTCTTGTTTTGTTTAGATAAATATTCCCTTTTTTTCTAAACCTGTGTTGTCATTGTGTAGTGTTTCCACTGAGTTGCTGTGTATGTTGGTGCAAATACTTTACACATTGCTTCTGAAATTAAGCCTACCTGCTCGTGCCAAGCTACCAAGGAGTGTGAGCGGGGTAAACTAAGGGTTATTCTCCTTTACCCTGACTAGAGTGAGGGTCCTTGCTTGGACAGGGGGTAACCTGACTGCCAACCAAAGGCCTCATTTTTAACACCAGGCCTAAGCTTTCCTTTTAATACTTAGAAGTCACGCCAAAGGTAGACCCTAAAGGCTTACATGGCAGGGTACATTGTATTTAATATGTAGGACTTGCGTGCTTAAGATTTACATGTGCCGACAGTAAAAATCTCCTAAAGGCGTCTGTTAGACTTTTCATGCTTGGCGTGGTCTCCCTTAACTTTTTGCCTCTGTTCCCCAGGTTGTCTATGTGTGCTGGACTCTGATTTTGGTGTTTTTGTTACTCTGGGCACTTTATCACTGCTAACAAGCGCTCCTTTACAAAATGTGTATGTAATTGGCTTATCCATGATTGGCATATTTGGTTTACTAGTAAATCCCTAGAAAAGTGCACTAAAGGTGTCAGGGCCTGTAAATCAAATGCTACTAGTGGGCCTGCAGTACTGGTTGTGCCACCCACTTAAGTAGCTCTGTAATCATGTCTCAGACCTGCCACTGCAGTGTCTGTGTGTGCAGTTTTAACTGTAAATTCGACTTGGCAAATTTACCCATTTGCCAGGCCTAAACCTTCCCTTTTCTTACATGTCAGACACACCTAAGGTAGGTCCTAGGAAGCCCCAAGGGCAGGGTGCAGTGTATGGTTAAAGTAGGGCATATAGTAAGGTGTTTTATATGTCCTGACAGTGAAATATTGCTAAATTCGTTTTTCACTGTTGCAAGCCTGTTCCTCTCATAGGTTAACATGGGGGCTACCTTTAAATCTGATTAAAGTATAGATTCCCTTTGGGAGCAGATGGACATTTGGAGTTTGGGGTCTCTGAGCTCACAATTTAAAAATACATATTTTAGTAAAGTTGATTTTAAGATTATGGGTTTGAAAATGCCACTTTTAGAAAGTGAGCATTTTCTTGCTTATACCATTTCTGTGACTCTGCCTGTTTGAGGATTACCTGTCTGGGTCAGTTTGACAGTTGGGCTGGTTACACCTCACACTAAACAGTAACACAAAGGAAGCTGGGGTGGAGCCTGCATTTCCTGATGAGCCATCTGTGCTAGGAGGAAGGGGAGGAGTGGTCACTCACACCTGAAAGGGCTGTGCCTGCCCTCACACAATGCAGTCTCCAACCCTCTGGTGAGTGTCTGGGGCCTGGCCTGGGGAAGGCAGGATTTCACATTCAAGAGAGACTTTGCTTTGAAGTAGGCCTACTTCAAAGGAAAACTTGGGTATAAGAAGGGCACCCAAAACCACAGACTTTAGAACACTTCTGGAAACAAGAGGAACCTCTGCCTGGAGAAGAACTGAAGAGCTGAGGAAGAAGAGCTGCCTGTGACTGTGCTTTGTGGAGCTATCCTGCAGTTGCTGCTTCTGCCAGAGTAAGAGGGCAAAGACTGGACTTTGTGTGCCTTCCATCTTGAGAGGAAATCTCCAAGGGCTTGATTTAGAGCTTACCTCCTGTTGTTTGAAGTCTCAGGGACAGCAAAGACTTCTCTCTGCCAGCACTTGGAGACTCGGGAGAGACTCCTACTCTGCCATGCGGTGCCCATCCAGTTCCTGGGACCCTGAAAGGAGAACCTGGTAGCCTAAGAGGAAGAAATCCCCGCGCAGCGAAAAGATCGCCGCAACTCCGATCTGCGGCTGAAGAAACAATGCGCCGCCGGCTCCGCAGCTGAAAATAGAAGCTTGCCAGAAACGCGACCGAAGAATCAACGCACGGAGCTGGAGAAACGACGCGCAGCATCGCTGACGGAGGCTGGGAGATCGCAACCCATGCTGCGTGGTTTTCGGATCATTGTGCAGCTGGATTTCCGATGCAAACACCGCTGCCCGTGTAAAAACAACACATGGCCTGCCTAGACCCGAGAGTGCTGACCGGATAGACACATTGCTCTCCTGCAGAGAGAAGAAACCATGCGCTGTGACCCGACGAAAGGTGAAACAACGCAAGGTCTCGTGAGTGAGTGAAATCAACGCATGGCAAGCCCTTTTGGCGCACACTCACCCGTGCAGGGTTATTTTTGATGCACCCAAAGTACATTTTCACGCTAACAGTGTTAGTGTGTGTTTTAAACTACATAAACACTCTTTTTGCTTTTTAATTGATAACTTGACTTGTGTATTGTGGATTTTTATTGATTTGGTCTTGGTTTGTTTAGATAAATCTTTTCTATTTTTCTAAACTGGTGTTGGGTCATTTTGCTGTGTTTTCATTAAGTTATTGTGTGTGTTGGTACACATACTTTACACCTACCACTCTGAAGTTAAGCCTACTGCTCTGCCAAGCTACCAAGGGGGTAAGCAGGGTGATTTTTTTTTTACCCTTGGTAGAGTGAGGTATCCTTGATTGAACAGGGGGTAACCTGACTGTCAACCAATTACCTCATGTCTAACACATATCTACACACATGAACAATGACATGTCATTAAGCTTAATTGCACCTTTTTCTTTTTTCTTTCTTTTTTTTATTTTTTTTGTTTACTTTTTTTTTTACTAGTGTTGCAGAGGTTCAGCAAAAAGCAATGGCAAACCAAATAGGTGCAATTTTTTGGCTATGGCAATTCTTCTTTTGATAGTAGGATAGCTTTTTGTACAGTTTTAGATTCATCTGTCACAGTCCTATAATATCTGTTTTATGTGAAAAAGATGCACATGAATCTCCTCTACAATTCAGGCTTCCCTCTTTTAGCGCTTTCGCTCCATCAAAGAAATATGGCTCATAAAGCTAGCCTACTAGAGTGGTTTTGCCCACAAAATTTCGATTGGTCCAAACATTACATTATCAAACCATGTACGTAAAATTCATTAAAAAAATTTGAATGTGGAATTTTCTCCTATAACTATGCTGTTAGGGATTGGGTTTGCAAAAGGGAGAGTTCTCAGAGACTACATTTTTTGCTTTAACTTCTGCCTGCCCACCCTTTCCCTATACCATTAACTACCGTACTGTAAAAAAAAACACAAACCAGTCAGCAGGGTCCAAATGCTTTTGCCATTTATGTATCAGCCCTCCTGTTCTGTTTCCTATTTTTAAGTAGGTCAGTGCACCACAAGGTAGATCGGACAGGACGGCAGTCATAAGACTCTTGAGACATGCGTGGTGTGGAAAAGACTGCTTTTTTGAGGCACGTGCAACTTTACTATAACAACCTTGCTAACTAGCCATACATGCTATGCAAACCTGACCTCAACAATACAATGTATAACCTGTCCATCCATCCCCCCCCTTAATAAATCATCTTAACCATTCCCTTGTCACTCACCCTTCACCATTCTCTGTTCACACCAAAACGTCACCAATTAAACTATACTGTGTCAACCAACGCTTGGCTTCCTACAACCTTCATTTCGACCCACCCTGCCCCTTCCCCCCCTTTCCTGTTGCATCTCTGGAATGTAATAACCTGTCTAACCTCAATACCGTAAACATTCCAAACTGTACAAGCTACTTGACTCACTAGATACACCTGCTCATCAGCAACAAACATGATTACACAAAAACCCTTAAAAAAAAAAAAGTAGCAACCTGGCTCCAAAAGAAAACCATACCACACAAGCGCTAATTCTGATACATCCTCAACAAGTAATCTACCCAAAATAAACCCTTGAATTCCAGGGTAAGGGGAACTTTCCCTGCTCCTGCCAGTACTTCACAGAAATTGCCCCACCCTAACTACACCTTCAACTTCATTCCCCTACTGCTCCACTCCCTCACTAGACCCTCCTATCTTATCTCATGCTATTCCTTGGTTGCACCACCCACCGGAAATCTCTGAGGATGTCAGCCTAGGCGTAAACATTACCAAGACCCCATAGGGCGGGATACCACTCGTAAGACTCTTAAAATATGCATGACATGGAAAAAGACACATTAATGAGGCAGGTGCAACTTTACCATAACAACCTTGGCAACTAGCCATACATGCTGTACAAACCCAGCCTCATTAATACAATGTATAACCTGTCCATCCACCTCCCCTAATATATCATCTTAACCTTCCCTTTTCACTCACCCTTCACCATTCTCTGTTCAGGACACAACTTCACCAATGAAGCTATACCATGTTAATCAATGCTTGGCTTTCAATAGCCTTTAAATTGACCCTCCCATCTCTAAAGTGGACTAATGAAATCCGTCTTCTAAAAAAAAATTGACTCTCATCAAACTTAATACCAACATGATCCATGACCTTGATCCCTTCTGTTTGACAAAACATCTGGATATCCCTGTTGCCCTTCTTTCTTCCCCTCCAACATCTCCTCACATCCTCTTAATCTCTGCCCGGTCTTCCTTAGCTCACTGCGTAAGGCAGTGGTACTCAAAGTATGGCCTGCGGGCTGCTGGCAGTCTGGCAGTCCTTTCCTTGAGACCCACAGACCTCCCTATTGGACCCCTGGTTGTCTCAGATAAAGCTGCTTGAGGTCCTTTTTTTTGTTCATTCTGCTAATCAAGCAGCATCATTTTGTGATTCTGGGCTTTGTTTCTAAAGTTAGTTCAGCTTGTTTTAAGAGCAAGGCTGCCCTGCTCATAGAACAAGCTGAAATGACTATAGAAACAAAGCCCAGAATCAGAAAAGCTATAAAAACAGTGTTGCAAAGGCATACTGTTCTTGCTTTTCTGGTTTTGGGCTTTATTTTAACAGCAAGTACAGCTTGTACCTTCAGCAAGGCACCCATGCTCATAGACATCACTGGCTTAGCTGAGAGGGCAGTAGAGATGCATAAAAAAGGTAAGGAAACTGTGGTCATAAATACAGTAGGACAGGGTCAGTGAGTGTGGGTAGGGGGGCAGGCAGTTAAAATAAACAACATATTCTGTATCTATTTTTGTTCTTATAACCTACAGGTATCAGAATATGAAACCTTTGGAAAAGATGTGCTATTTTTTCTATCTCCATAATCCCTCATCCTACTCTGTCTCCTTGGGAATGCCACAGCTGTGATGCGACCCTCGGGCACATACTAGACCTTCGCACCCATTCATTCACTTATACATTCACTCACACACCCATTGACAACACTCACTAACAAATACACATACATTCATATAAGCAGGCACGCACAAAAAAAAAAAACACTTACCTCAAGTCCAGCAGCTCCGACAGGGAAGCCTCGGAGGTCCCAGGAGGGTTGGGACTGTTGCCTTTTCTGTTGCCTTCCAGCCAATGAGGAAAGGCAGCAGTACCAATCTCATCACAGAGTAGGATGAGGTCAGTGAGACTGCTGACCCCACCTCACTCTGTGATGAGGTGTCACTGATTAACACTCAGCCCTGGGCACTTAAAACTGAAGCGCCCTGGTCCCAAGCAATCTGTGACATTCCCCCTCATCATGAGGCACTTTTGCCAGGCTGAAGAGGTTTTGCCCATAGGGCTGTGACTTCTTCAGCCCAGCAAAGTTCAGCTCAGGCAGCCAGGCTGCCTGACCTCACCCAGAAGAGCTTCTGTCAGGCTGACTTTTGTTCAGCCTGACAGACACTCTTTACGTCAGGAAAAAGGTATGGGGCATCACCGTCACCCCCACAGGGACAGGCCGCCGCTGCGTGCTGCCCATTTTAGAAAGGAGTACCCACAAATCCAGGTTTCGATGTAATTCTGTTGTGGCCCTGTAATGCAGCCTATAACAAACAGAAGGATTATATTAAAGAGTATCCCTCCCAGGCAAGGCCTTCTCTCATGTAGTATTTATAACAATAGGATTTCCACCATCCCATCGCTTGAATCTCCTATCCTTCCTAACCCCACATGTCAGCATTAGTAGCCATCCCTATTCTAAAAGAATGCATGCCATATTCATTCCCACGTATCCCTAAACTGCTCAGCGCATTTCGCAACACATTTAGGACATTTAAGTGTAAATCTTTTTCCCCAGGTGCATGCTAAAACAAAGAGTCCAATGGAAACTCCTGCCTATAAGTATAGGATAACTTACAAGCTTCACACACTTTCCTCTGCCTTTTTGATCAGTTTTGGATTTCAGCATCCACACGTGTATCTTATCCTTTGAGCCACGCACATTGTTCATGTGAATGCCCCCCACCTTTCTTGTCCCAACCACTTCCCCCACTCAGAACGTGCCAAAAACATTCAAACATCACCACCGCAAATTGTTCACACTCTCGAACACTCACATACATGTGGCAGCGCGCCAATCAGTCGATTTAGCAGCTGAAGTGTTATCGGCCTCTGAACTCTTTTTGTCGGACCCTATTCTCTCACCCAATCTTCTAGCAATCTCTTTCCCAAATCACCTGCAGATGGCTCATAGCCCCAGTGCATTTTCCCAAAAAATGCCAAACCTGCCAACTTGCCCACAATCATCACAGACATTAAGCCTTTCTCAATCGTGGTCATAATTAATTTCACCACATCCTCCCTGCTCAAATGCTCTCCATCTTCGAAGATTGTTTTCCGAGCTCCAGGCTCCCTGACCTCATTCCATGCTTGTTTGTATCAGGGGTGATTTGTACATGTGGGCAAAAGAGGCATTGCCCTGCCACTCCGGGGAGGAGAGAAAGAGGAGACGATTGGAATGCAGAAGTAGTTCAGTACAAGGACTGGGAGGTGTGTTTTTTTGTCTTTGCACAGCATGTGTGTGCACAGCGAGATTGTCAGTCACCCCTGAGGCACAGGTGAGAGTAATGGAAGGGGTGTGTCCTCTTCTCCGTGAATAGTAGTATGATCAGCCCTGCAGTGAGTTGCTTGTGGCCCTAGTGCAATAGGTTTCAATGGTAGGGGGCAGGTTATTTAGGCACAACCAATGTATTAGTGGGTGGTTCAGGCTTGAAAGAAACTCATGGGCTTGATTATTCTTTTTCTTTTTGCTCACTGTGGGGTGGAGTTTGTGAGGATAGAGAGGAGCCCATTGAGCAGAAAGACTCACTGACTCCTCCCCAGCCTTTCCTACAATCCAGTCAGCAGCGAGTAGAATCTCAAAACAGCAGTATCACTGCTTACAAGAATGCATCACACATGCAGTGCACTTGGAGAGTCCCCCCCTCATGTGATGAGTACTCCTGTCCTGGCATCAACGCCTACTGTTGTATGCTATCACTTCCTGCAAAGATCATAGCTAATAACCAGCAGCATGCAGTGTGAATGAGAAGTGAGTTTACCTTTAAAGAGCCTCTAGCTCTTCTCTTATGTCATGGTTTTTGAAGCTATCGAGCTTTGTAATCCACATGCAGCTTAATTTAGCTAAACGTTTCGCTAATTATTAATGCTATGCTGTGTTGTGTTCAAGTGGCATGTTTTTTAAGTGACTTTATTTCAAATATTAACTTTTTTTGTATTGTGTGTTACGGCTGCTTACGGCGTCTCCGGGATGACAATTTTACACAAAGTTTGATATGTTAAATACTTGAGACAAATACATTTCCTATATCTGTTCTTATCCATAACTTCCAAAGTAACTTCAGTTTCAAACTTAAGGCAAGTTGAGAGGATGTGGTGTAATAGCCAGGGCTGCCAACTTTGGGACTGGGGAACCGGATTCTAGTCTCTGCATCGGCCCAATATTCTCTGATTCTGGGCAAATCAAGTAATCTCCCTGTGCACCATAAATTAATGTGTCCTCGGGTAATTGACATGCCCTCAGCTAGTGTATAATTGTTACATTCAATTTCAGGAAAGCTCAGCTTGGAAGAATAAGAATGGGTGTGAATACAACTGCATGATATAAAGTGCATTACCGTTTCCAGTTTGTACTGCCCTTTAAGTTTGTACTGCCCTTTTCTGTTATGCCGCCTTTTGAATAAGTTGGTTTTATTATGGATATCGTTAATACTTTGTCAAACGAATGGATTAACGCTGTAAAATATTGCTGTGTTTTAAACAATAATTGTAGCATACCTCGGAACTACAGTAGCATCACCGAGCAGGACTAGGGTGCAAGAGCATTCTCTGAGGTAGATGAGTGCTGTACAGAGCCAGGCAGGAAGTGTTTTTTCTGTACATTATATGACTGCTCTCAATAAAGAGAGCCTTTGAGGGATTTGAATGATTGGGATAAACGTATCTGATCTAGTTCTTTTATCAGAACTGCTTATCATGATTTTCAGATATGGCCTAGAGACCGCTTTTTTTAACTTGATGTATTTTTTGATTGTACACAAAGGAGAACATAATTACCAAACATAATTAACTGCACACATGCAAAATCAATGGTAATTACGCCCTACCACTTTCTAAGTTCACCAGCCACCACTGGTGTGCATGCTTGCCACACAGACTCTGATAATGAACCTTTGATCAGCTTCATCAACCTCGCTCCCCGATGGTCCACAGGTACCCAGGCATCACTGTCCTCTCTGCATCGACCCCAGGGACTAGCCCATGGAATGTTTGCCACTGAGAACAAGAAAGAGCATTGGCAGTGCTCTTGTCCACTACTGCAATGTGCTTGGCCCTAAAAAACACATTGAGATGCAAACATTGCAAAACCAAAACTTGCAACAGCTTCAGAACCTGCAACTCCTTCAGTGACTGTCTATTCACAATGTGCACCAGTGACAAATTATCCACATGAAAAGCGCTTTTTTGTTGAAGAATTCTCTGCCCCAACACCCCAAAACCTGCACCACCTCCTGCGTCTGAATCAGCTCCAAAGACCACTAGACTAGTTCTGCCATACTGTTAGAAATGGGGTCTTTGGTTGCCAGTCAGGTTACACCCTGTCCAAGCAAGGACCCTCACTCTAGTCAGGGTAAAAGAGAATCACCCTCAGCTAACCCCCACTCACTCCCTTGGTAGATTGGCACAAGCAGTAGGCTTAACTTCATAGTGCTTGGTGTAAAGTATTTGTACCAACACACACAGTAATTCAATGAAAACACTACAAAATGGCACAACACAGGTTTAGAAAAATAGAAAAATGTATCTA
The DNA here is from genome assembly GCF_031143425.1 of Pleurodeles waltl. Taxonomy (NCBI): domain Eukaryota; kingdom Metazoa; phylum Chordata; class Amphibia; order Caudata; family Salamandridae; genus Pleurodeles; species Pleurodeles waltl. Next base: position 291,654,830 of record NC_090438.1, read on the forward strand.
AACAAAACAAGACCAAAAGGACAAAAATCCACAATACACAAGTCAAGTTATGAATTTTTAAAGATTAAACTCAAAAATAGCGCTTAGAAACACAAAATGCTTCGATGAGGTGTTAACACGGCGTTGTGACGGAGTCGTTCCCAACAAGCCGACACCAGCGGCGCCGGAGACGGAGTCACGTAGACCCCCAAGTACAGTACCTTTGGTGAAGAGTGAAAACAAGTCGATGCGCGAAGTTGGGGATTGCGGCATCTGTGCGAAATGTTGAATCCGCGCACTTGGAGCGGCGTCGGTCACGACGTGGTGCGGCGACTTCCACGGAGTCGCGGACTTCAGTGGTGCTGCACCGGCATCGGGCCTGCAAAGGTCATCGCCTTCCAGCAAAGATCACGAAGTCGGTTGCAGGCAGTGTCACCGGATTCGGCAGCGGCGTCACCAGATTCGGCAGCGGCATCGGTCCGAAGTCGTCCGAAGTCGATTTCCTTGGATTTCCAGCAGCTTTCCTTTCAAGGGCCCAGGGACTGGATAGGGCACCACTTGTCAGAGCAGGAGTCTCTCCAGAGACTCCAGGTGCTGGCAGAGAGAAGTCTTTGCTGTCCCTGAGACTTCAAACAACAGGAGGCAAGCTCTAAATCAAGCCCTTGGAGATTTCTTCACAAGATGGAAGGCACACAAAGCCCAGTCTTTGCCCTCTTACTCTGGCAGAAGCAGCAACTGCAGGATAGCTCCACAAAGCACAGTCACAGGCAGGGCAGCACTTCTCCTCAGCTCTTCAGCTCTTCTCCAGGCAGAGGTTCCTCTTTATGTCCAGAAGTGATCTATAACAAACAGAAGGATTATATTAAATCCTATTATACCCAATTTCTCCCTTAAAGTAGGCCTACTTCAGAGTAAAGTCTCTTTTGAATGTGAAATCCTGCCTTTCCCAGGCCAGGCCCCAGACACTCACCAGGGGGTCGGAGATGGCATTGTGTGAGGACAGGCACAGCCCTTTCAGGTGTAAGTGACCATTCCTCCCCTCCCTCCTAGCACAGATGGCTCATCAGGAAAGGCAGACTACACCCCAGCTCCCTTTGCGTCACTGTCTAGTGTGAGGTGCAACCAGCCCAACTGTCAAACTGATCTAGACAGGGAATCCACAAACAGGCAGAGTCACAGAAATGGTATAAGCAAGAAAATGCTCACTTTCTAAAAGTGGCATTTTCAAACACACAATCTTAAAATCAACTTTACTGAAAGATGTATTTTTAAATTGTGAGCTCAGAGACCCCAAACTCCACATATCCATCCGCTCCCAAAGGGAATCTACACTTTAATCAGATTTAAAGGTAGCCCCCATGTTAACCTATGAGGGGGACAGACCTTGCAACAGTGAAAAACGAATTTAGCAACATTTCACTGTCAGGACATATAAAACACATTACTATATGTCCTACCTTAACCATACACTGCACCCTGCCCTTGGGGCTACCCAGGGCCTACCTTAGGGGTGCCTTACATGTGAGAAAAGAGAAGGTTTAGGCCTGGCAATTGGGTAGACTTGCCAAGTCAAATTTCCAGTTAAAACTGCACACACAGACACTGCAGTGGCAGGTCTGAGACATGATTACAGAGCTACTTATGTGGGTGGCACAACCAGTGCTGCAGGCCCACTAGTAGCATTTGATTTACAGGCCCTGGCACTTCTAGTGCACCTTACTAGGGACTTACTAGTAAATCAAATATGCCAATCATGGATAAACCAATCAACCCTACAATTTACACAGAGAGGATATGCACTTTAGCACTGGTTAGCAATGGTAAAGTGCTCAGAGTTCAAAAGCCAACAGCAACAGGTCAGAAAAAAATAGGAGGCAGGAGGCAAAAAGATTGGGGATGACCCTGCATAAGCAAAAAAGTCCACCAATATCAATATATTATTATTATTGTGGCCTTCTTTGAATTGTTTGTTACTCCCAGTTAACTCCAAACGTTCCTTCATTAACCATCAATCACGTCTGTATGGAATCCCAAACAAAAAAATTTATATATCTCTTGGGTTGATAAATCATTCCTTCTCAAACACAAGACCTCACTTTTCCCTTCAGTAATAACTTATTACTTCACAAATTTGTTTCAGCAAGCTGGAGGATGCCAACTTGCAACTTGGCGCTGAAAGAAATTCACGGAGCTCACCCTCTTCCAGCTCCTCCTGATCGTAATCCAAAACTTTATTCATTACCTCATCTACATCACCATACCAATCACCACTTTTGCTGCTGCAGGGAGGCCACTGCAAACCTAAGCTTCATTCTCATTTCACAGTCCAGTGACATTCCAGAGCTGACCTCATAGGCACATGCTTTAGCTTCGGTGTGGGGTCATTGAGCCGTACTAAGCTCTCCCTGGTGTACTCTCGATGCAGACTGCAAAGCGTCGATGTCTCCTACCAAACTCCCCCAATCAGGAGCTGCTACTACTGTCCCTGTTCTGTACCTTGCACTGTCAAATTCCTCTGAGACCCCCTGCCACCTCTCTCCCAATGCTGTCCCTGTACCAGAAGGGGCCTCCCTCCCAGAAACTGCGTGCACAGGGCCAACTTTACCAACCCTGGCAGAGTTGCGCCCCCACCCTCCCGCTGACTGTCAGCATCCACCATTAGACCTTGCACCCTTTACAAACCACTATGCCCCAGCCCATGTATCATGTCCCAGAACTGCATGGGCCACTCCCATATGTCCCCATAGAAAACCCTTGGGAACTGTCCGTTATGAAGGCAGCCCACCCGAATAAAGAGCCAGCAGCACTATCTAAGGTCGGTCCCAACCCCCAATCTACCACCTCGGAGATATCAAAGACTGCCCCCTCTTCCTCGCAGCACTTTTCCACAAGCCCATGTCCACAAAAGGGGGCCTGACATCCCCATTCTCTTGAAGATGTCCAGCATTCCCTCCTTTGCCACCATAATCCTGGCCAAACCTGCCATTCGGAGGAGCAGATGTAGCTTGCTTGGCTTTTTTTTTTTTTAGCAATTCCAACAGCTGGCCCAAGTCTCTCAATGCCCCTTCCCCAGCCTGCACATGCCCTGCATCATGGACAACTGCAGGCCCTACAATCTCTGACTCATACACGGGGTACACATGCCCTGCACCCGTGGCATTCACACACTGCCCACTCAATTTCTTCCTTGCCTTTCCAGCACCTGCATCTCAAGCAGGTAAGCCTGAGTCCACTTCTGTGAGTGGCTCTGTCAGAGCCCTAGGAGGACCCAGTGCACCTAGATCACATGTGGTCATGCTGCCAACCACCTCCACCCACTGAGCCTTCTCAGCCCATGACTGCCGCCTTACTGGGGAGCTGCATTGCCTTTTTGCTGCCCCACTCACTTCCTTCTCCGAGTGCGCAGCTTTCTTAATTTTTTCCTTGGACGGCAAGCAAGCCATCACGCCTGCCTCTATCCCTCTGGCTTCTCTGTGATACAGACGCAGCCTCCGCAGCACCCAGGCCCAATCTAGAATGCCTGGCTTCAATAAACTGGCCCGGCCTTCTGCTTCCAACATAAGCAGGGCCTCGATGACCCTTTTACTTTGGACACTCATCTCGCGCTCCGCAGAGGGTCAGAGAAAAACTCCTACACCTTAGGGCCCTAGCTGATAGGAAAACTTTCCCTGCTCTGAAAATCTTTCCCTGCTCCGACCGATGCTTCACAGAAAGTGCCCCACCCTAGCTACACCTCAACCTTCTTTCCCCCATAGCTCCACCTCCTCGCTAGACCCTCCAATCCTATCTCAGCTATCCCTGGGTCACATCACCTGCCTGAAATCCACGGGGGTATTGGCCTAGGCCTAAATACACCCAAGACCCCAATGTGACTAAGTGTGGCACTGCACTGCCCTCTGTAGGCTTCAGCAGCCAGCCCACGCTGACAACATTTCCAGGATGGATGTGGATGGTAAATCCCATTGGGCAGATGGTGTTTCATGTACAGCAGCACCCATGCAAGCACTAAATATGTCTGTGTGTAAGGGCCTATGCTTTCGAATTCAATACCAGTTCTGCATTCAATGGCACCCATCCTTTTGTCATTGTATAGAGAGCTTAAAGCATGTCACTTCATCTGCATTTTCCAAAGCAAGTTGCCAGTTTTAAATTTGACAATATTTCACCTTTTTATGCCTTGCTTCAATCAATCAATCAAGCAATTTATAAAGCGCGCTACTCACCGTTAGGGTCTCAAGGTGCTGGGGGGGGGGGGGGGGGGAGCTAGTGGTCGAAAAGCCATGTCTTGAGGCGTTTTCTGAAGGCTAGGAGGTCTTGGGTCTGGCTTAGCTTTTTTATGGTCGTGTTTTCAATAATTTGTTATGTATTCTGTATTTATATGTTATTTTGTGCCACGACCTGTGTTCTTTGCAGTAATTTCCTTCTTGAGCTCCAATTTTAAAATATAAAAAAATAAAACAAATCTGTAGCTTACTTTGGATCAAATGCTTTTTGACAAAGTGTTTGCAAGATCCTGGGCAGACTATAGCACAATGATTTTTTTTTCAAACAGAATGAAATCTAGGGCTGATCCAGCAGCCAGAAAACATTGTGATTGACTGCAAATTGGTCTGCAGCATCTTCTTAAATTTTGATGACTACACAGACAGAACATACTTTGCGCACAGCGTGATCAATGGTATCTGCATTTTTAAAGCGGCTGCGCCATTGAATTAAGTGGCTTGTCAGTCAAAAGGCAGACAGCAGGAAACACAGATTACAGTGAGTGTGGGACTGTGTTTAATAGGAAAACGCTGAAAAACTACAGAAGGACAATTATAAGAATATACATCTTCAATTTGAATAATGTATATTTGTTGATTTTGTTGCTTCTTCTACGTTGGGAAAGGCGGCCAAGCAAAACTGGTCTTTAAACCGATCAGCAGGCCTCCAGGTAAACTGAGCTAAACTCACAGTTCTCTGTATTATTCACAAGCTCTATTTGTAGAAACAGCCTGGCTCTTACCATGCAAAATTGTGCTCTTTATTCAACCTAAGCTATGAATCTTCGATCGGCCAGCCTGCACCTTACTATTCAATGGACCACCCAACATCAGAAAAATGGAGGGAAGTCTCTGGGTATCCAAGGTCCCAGACCTTTAGACCTTGCTGATTCCCCTCGCATCAGAAGCAAATCATCTCCAGTTCAAAGTTATCCTGAAAACGGAACACTTGGGCTTGCATTTCATTGAATAATCACAGTGAAATGGACAACAAAGAGGCATACAAGGTAGGGGACCCCAGTGCTTAATTTGCAAAACAATAGTTGCTGGTGCTCAAAGTTTTTCTTAGGTGGTCACTGCTGGTGCTGCCGAATGCCGAAGTTACCAAATGCCAAGGCTTCCATGATCGAAGTTACCAAATGCCAAGACTACCATGATCGAAGTTACCAATTGCCAAGACTACAATGATCGAAGTTATTGATTTCACTCTTGCATGTCCTTTTTCACTTTTGGTTTCTGTTTGTTATTTTTTTTCTTATAATTCTCGTTTTTCTCCTTTTGCCCTTTTCTGCTTTTTTCTCTCTTTCTCTCGCAGTAGGTCACCGTTTGATGATTAAAATAATTCCCAGTCTCCAAAAAATGGGTTTTGGCACCAACCACCTACACACACCAGTACAAAGCACGCACAGATGGGGTTCTTCATCCCCCATTCGGTCGGACTATGCCTAGACTTTCCCTTTTCTGCCTGCCACAGTTTTTTCCACACCACTCTGTAGTGACCACAAAGTGACATATCGAAAGTATACAGTATACCCAAAATAAGTATTTACGGTTTTCTCTTTCGCTTCTCCCATATTCCTATCCAATTTACTCTGGAGTTAAAACAGTTGCATTGTGGATCTTCTAACTGTTCCTTCAATCCATCCACGAAACAGCACAGCACTCATGTGGAAAGAAAAATAGTAAATATAATGAAAAGTACAAAATATGTAAAAGCCATTTTATATTTTAGTTCCATTAAAACAGTGTGGTTAATTGATTCTTTTGTAATGTCTATAGACATTTCATGAAAACGTTTCCATTTGAGAGGAAAGGTGCACGAACATGTAAAATCAGGGATGTGCTGGCTAAATATTCAAAGCATGGAGCAACACTGTATACGATTCTTCATGAAGCAATTGTCTAGACTGTTACACTGCTGTTACTCATTCCTACCCAATCCCATTGATTTTTAAAATTTGAATGTGGAATTTTCTCCGGTAACAATGAAGTGCAGTTTGGGACTGAGTTGCAGCAGGGTACAAAATAATACCTTAGCATCAGATTTCAGAAATGTACAGCCAGTGATGTATGAAATGTCACCGACTTCATCAGATTTGCCTTTTCATTTTCTGCTGACAAACACATAGGCGGTCATTCTGACCCTGGCGGTCAAAGACCGCCAGGGCGGAGGACCGCGGGAGCACCGCCGACAGGCCGGCGGTGCTCCAATGGGGATTCCGACCACGGCGGTAAAGCCGCGGTCGGACCGGCACCACTGGCGGTCTCCCGCCAGTGTACCGCCGCCCCATTGAATCCTCCAAGGCGGCGCAGCTTGCTGCGCCGCCGAGGGGATTCCGACCCCCCCTACCGCCATCCAGATCCCGGCGGTCCGACCGCCGGGAACCGGATGGCGGTAGGGGGGGTCGCGGGGCCCCTGGGGGCCCCTGCAGTGCCCATGCCACTGGCATGGGCATTGCAGGGGCCCCTGTAAGAGGGCCCCTAAATGTATTTCACTGTCTGCTGCGCAGACAGTGAAATACGCGACGGGTGCAACTGCACCCGTCGCACAGCTTCCACTCCGCCGGCTCGATTCCGAGCCGGCTTCATCGTGGAAGCCTCTTTCCCGCTGGGCTGGCGGGCGGCCTGAAGGCGACCGCCCGCCAGCCCAGCGGGAAAGTCAGAATTACCGCCGCGGTCTTTCGACCGCGGAACGGTAACCTGACGGCGGGACTTTGGCGGGCGGCCTCCGCCGCCCGCCAAGGTCAGAATGAGGGCCATAATGTCTTAAACAGTTTACAAACTGGAATAAAATGTGGCTCAAAACACAGGGCACGACAATTCAGCGTGTTCTGTGGATAAGGTTGAAATATTGTGACTTGAAATCTTCTACTTTGACTTTCTGCTTTTCAGGAGAAGTATGCCACGCCTAGGTAGCCTAAATGTACAAAGTAAATCAGTTTTTATATATTTAACACAGTAGTCGATGGCTGCGGGTCAAAAAGTCAGGCAACATAACAGTCGGTAATTTACTCTTGCAAAGTTATTTCTATATTTGACGTACATTTCCAACTTTTCTTGAAGTTCAGAAAGAAATACAGTTCTAGACGTCAATGAACATTGAAATTGGTGTGTATTTCTTGAAGCAGAGTTTAACAGTTGTATAATTTCACATGGGGAAAGTTTATGCAAAAGTGTATTTGCACTTAAAAAATAATTTCCTTGAGAAGTCCCTTCCCCAACACACCCATCGGTTTTGAGGTTTCGCTCCCGGGCATCCACCCTTGACAGAAGTGCATGTACGAGCATTTCCATGGTATAAAAAAACATGCAAGCTTTTAGTGAATATCCTCAAACCAAATAGTTTCACTGGCCTTTACGGGTAAACCCACTCATAAACACGTAAAAACACCCCCTCCCCCTTTGCATTAAATTTGGGAAGGAAACATGTGTGAGCATTCCTAATTATTTGGTCCAGGAATTATATTTTACCATGACAAATGATGCTTTTTGATCGTCTAAGCTACACTTACATTTGCAAAAGTATGTGGGAATTGGTGTCTTCGTCAGATTCCATTTTATATTTGTGTTACGTTGTCTTTACATTGAGCCACATAAATATAAAATAAAAGCCGTTTTCCTTTATTTTCAGGGATCGGCACTGCTACGGCGTAGTTTTTGATTAACACTAGTATAGCTAAATGAGTGCCTACATTCTCGAGAGTGGTTCACGGCAGAAGTACCACGCTACAGTCCAGCAAGCTGCTTCGGCTTCCAAACGCTGCATTAGCTATTTATAAGATATTTCCGCTATTCACAGTAATCTGTCAGTCATAAAGGCCGTTTTGGACTTCCTATCTGGATACATTTAGTGACATCTATGTCGCACATTTCTCAAATAACCAATTGGAATGTGCTTCTGCGGTTTCTGAATTAAGAATAAATAATTTAGCTTCCAATTATGAAAATGTCAAGTCTTAGTGAGAAACCAGGCCCAAAATAAAGTTAATGCAAATGAGAGATTCACAATTATCTCGCGAGTTTTTTCCATCCTCCACCCAGGATTTTATTCAGGCCTGTTCTTTAATCATTAAATAAAAAAGAGGCATTTCTTCATACTGAATCTGACTGCGCATTTAAATTTCACATTTACATTTTAGGCAAGTTTCAAGTCGAGTAAACCATAAGTTTGTCCACAATTTTAATGTAAATTACCAAAATATATGTAAATGTTTGTGTATTGCTTCCTTTACAAAACCTTAGTTAGAACAGAGGTAATTTTTTCAATGTCAGGACTCAAAGCACTCCTCAGACAACTCAAGCCTTGCTCTTGTTGTCTTTGATGTCACTTTGAAGCAGAAGCCCTCTGTTGATCCATCTATCTACCCATCTACGATTCTGCACATTGTTCCTAGTAGTAACATGGTTTGCTTGTCTCATAGATCGGGGCCACTAAAGTAGTACCAACGGAAAACGAAACAGGGTTGTTATCAACATAGCAAGGTTAAATTAATACCTGCTGTGCCCAAAGAACAAACATCTGAATGAAGCACATCAGATTTCTCATCCGCTATGAGGGGGCATTGTGATACTCCTCCTTCTAATCAGCCTCCTTTCCTCTTAAATTATACTCTTCACTGCTGATGTCTGTACTTTTGCCCTTGACTGCTCTGGATAATCAGAATTTGGGGCTATAGTGGAAACATCCCCTTGATTTCAAAGATGTTAAGATCAAAATTTAACCTAAGTGCAGGTGAAGCAAAACCGTACCCCTAAATTAGAACACACCTAAATTTACCTCATTTGGTTCGCCCACAGTTTACTAGATCGGAGATGGTGGTAAACCTCAGTTTAATGAGGCAGTATGTCCCCGCATTAAGGCACCACCGCAAACATCAATTAGCAGAGTAAAGACAATGGGGTCAACTCAATAATTGAGTTCTAGATCAATGAAAAGTTAAAAGGTTTTATTACAGAAATTCAAAACAAGCAGAGCTACACAGAATTATGTAAAAAAACTGAAAATATTCTTAATTCCAATAGGCAGCAAAACACAATTCTTGCATTGTAAAATTAGGGAAACTGAAAATCATCGTGGTGTGAGCAAAAGTATAGTTTCATTAGCAAATCAGACACAAGATTATGACACATCCTTACCTTAACACTTAAGAATCCCATTTCTAAATAGCTTATTCAACACTCTTTATGCTAATGTCATCCAGAGATGTTTACCAAATATGTCCCATTGAACAATAAAAATTTCAGCGAATGAATAGACTAGTAATCACAGCGGAAAACAGCAAAAGAGCCCTTGACGATTGTTACTAGACATAGACAAAAGCGAAAAGTTCATCAAAAACGCATAGTCATAACTGGGGGAATAAACTAATACACATCATCTAGACTATGGTCCACGGAGTCAGTGGGAGAAGATGCCTTCAGAAGAGGGTGGTGGGCAAACAGGAATGAGTGAGTGAGATGGCATCCATCTTGTTTTAAATAGAGGTGTATGTGGACATGTGGCCTAACTAAAACACATTCCTAGCTTCACTTCTATACATCATATACAATGAATTTAAATGGCAACTGCATCATTTCAATTAGTACAGGATCATATTTAAAATAGCATATTACATGTTATTAATAGTGCAGAAAATAATAACTCAAAGACAATTCCACAGTGCTCTCGTGTATTTTCCTTTTATTTAGATCCTTGTGATGCCACTGCTTCTGAGAATTATTTCTAGTGTTTGATACTTATTTGATTGTGTACAGGGCTGCTACTATCTTCAGCATGTAAACAAAGATAACCAAATTAAATAACAGTTATGTATGTGCTTGATACACAATGTAAAATAACACAATTAAACCAGAATCAAGCAACAATCCCTATTCTTCATTTAGCTTCCTTAGATGCTAAGCATCTTAGCCCCAACATGTTAATGTCTATGTGTCTGTACGACTATGTCTAAATGTTTTATTGCCATATCTAAATGCAACCAGTCTCTCTGTCCATACTTTAGAGCTTGCTTACATAATCCATGTTGTTCCCTGTGCCTTGCAGAGCAGGTCTTTGCATATGTTCACCAGCGAGACGTGGCTTTGTTATAGCCAACAGCGAATGTGCTACCATGAATGCAATGTAAGAATGGTGTGGTTAGCTGATTATAGATCTCCCAACTGGTCATTTCTGTGTTACATTATCCTACATTTATAGTGCTTCCAGTGCAGATGGTAATGGTACCTGGCACCATTTGGAAGGCAGTAGGCATAGGTGAAAGAGAGCAAGTCCTGGCATGGCCACAGTTGCCCTCTACTGCAGTTCTGATGGACAACGGTGACAGTCCAAAAGCAGTGAGTTTGCTTTAGGTTGTGGAGCCTTCATCTCAGTGAAGAAGTCCTGGAGAACAAAGTCCTACATTACAGGATTAGAATGGGACCAGCGGCGGAGCACTGAAAGGAACGCTGGTGCAAGCTGCACAAAAGTGATTAACACCACGCTGCTTGTAGAAATCACTTGGATGCCAAACATTGGGTTCCAGGAAGCACATTACAATTATTCCAGGAAAGTGGATATGCCATTACTACTAAGTGTGCCAGAGCACTTGGGAGTCAGCCACCTGGTCAGATTGAAAGGATCGGCGTGGCCCACCCAGATTGTTTGTGCTGTGAATCAGTGCAGTGTGAAAGGAGAGTCAACCCGGGGAAGATTGCCTACATCAACCTTTGCACTCAAACATTTCTCACTGAGGGAGCCAATTTGTGAGTTTGGGGGTGCCTGCTAACACATAGAGGGTTATCTTTCTTTTTATTTGTGGCACATCATAGCGACAAGAGAAGACAACAGTTCTGCCAGTGACACCTTCAGGTGTAAATGTAGAACTTTGAAGTACCTTAGAGGAGTTAGTCATTAAAATACCACTTCATTCACTCTTCCTTCCACAGGGCACAATGTTGGCAGGGAGTGTTAATAGTTATCAACCGTTTGTCATAAAACTACATTAGGCTCATAAACTGTGATTCAACCCTGGTTTAGCATCGACTTTGTGTGACTGCTGGCCCTAGGAGGAGTGAGTCCTGGCCTACACTATTTTAGAAGGCTCTATGCTGTGCCTCTTAAATTGCTATTGTCAGTGGGGCTACCTCATATGTGCACTGGAAACTGCTCAGGACTCCTTTTCAGATCTCCACCTTGTGACTGAGAGCCACTTCTTCCTTGTGTGTGATGGGGGTAAATGTAGGTCTAACATGGCCTAGGGACCAACTGAACATGTAAGTAATATATACTTTCTTAACCACACTCTTTGGGGGAACAAATGAGGAAGAAAATACTGGTCAAAATTCCCCACAGGACAAAACAGGTAAGATCCTGAAAGTGATTGCAGCTGCCAGGGAGGCAGTAGTAACCAAAATTGACACAGCCACAATATGTGTGGATCTGTTCGGGCATGACAGAGAAAACTCACTCCAACACACTATTCTATATTTTCCCAATGTGTAACACTTTAGCACTTTGTATGTGTGCTGCATGGTGCAGCACACATTCAAATTCGTAAAGGTTTGGAGAAATCTTTTCTCTAACTTTACACCTGCCTTGAGGAGGTGTAATTGTGTTTACATATTAGGGCCACTTTCTAATTTAACTCAGGAGTTGATCTGGAAAGTAGACCCAGAACAACACTTTGCATCAGATTTTCATCTCTTTTGTGATGCAAATCAGGCATAATATGTTAGTAAATCCACTCCATAAACTCAGTATTTGAAACATAACATAGCGATTGGGAATGTCATAATAATAGCAACCTTAGACTTATGAAAGATTGATTTGGCTTGCAATTTGAATGAAGCACTTTCATACCAGTTCATAGCTTAATGTGTTATTTTAGAATTATTGTAACTGTGAACTCCAGGTAAAAAATGATTTCTATGACAAAACAGTAACACACTGAGCGATCTGATTATTAACCGTTGCACTTTGCAGTGGGAATATTGACCATCTATGCTTTTCTATCATGAGTCAAAACTGTGACTAGACGAATGAAAGATCTCATCATCAGGAGGATTAACCATCAGAGTTACCATGCAGTTGTTATATCTTCTGAAAAATGGCGGCCAGACAAAGATCTCTGCAGGCATTCTTATCTCGCCTTAGCCTGTGATGCAAAAGAGCCACCTTGAGCATGGCACCGGTGAGGTGGCACAGTCCCACCTCTCTAAAGCTGGCACTGTTTTCTATACTGTAAAACTGACAGACTTATGTAGCACAAACTGCCCAGCTGGGTCTTTTGGCACGCTTCTTCTTATACTGCCTAACCAAATAGACAGGTCTTCGCATTTTTCTTGAGGACAAACAGAGAGGAGGAAAGCCATATGCCGGGGCTTGAAAACAGAAGGAGCAGCTTCAATGCCTAGTGAGATTATTTTTAGGCACATAACAAGGGATTCTAGGTTTGCTCCTGTTATAAATGGGGTCTTTGGTTGGCAGTCAGGTTACCCCCCTGTCAAAGCAAGGACCCTCACTCTAGTCAAGGTAAGTCACACACAATCCAAATTATCCTGTGCCCACCCTGTGGTAGCCTGGCACTGAGCAGTCAGGCTTAACTTAAAAGGCAATGTGTAAAGTATTTGTGCAATAAATCATGCAATAACACAGTATAACACCACAAAAATACACCACATAGGGCCTGATTACAACTTTGGAGGAGGTGTTAATCCGTCCCAAATGTGACGGATATACCACCAGCCGTATTACGAGTTCCATAGGATATAATGGACTCGTAATACGGCTGGTGGTATATCCGTCACTTTTGGGACGGATTAACACCTTCCTCCAAAGTTGTAATCAGGCCCATAGTGTTTAGAAAAATATAGAATATTTATCTTGTTAAATGAAGGTCAAAACGATCAAGATTTGATAAGTACACATTGAAATATCACTTTAGAGAATGAGTCTTTAAAAAGCAACAAGTGTCTCTTGCAAGTGCAAAGAACCTGGTTTGCGTCGAAATTATCTGCAAGGGGCCGCAGGGAAGGAGATGTGTGGAAAATGGGGAGGTGTGCGTCGGTTTCTCTGGGCGCACAAAGACGATGCGTCGATATTTTTCCACGCAGTCAGGGCCTTGCTTCGATTTCCAGCGCAAAGACTTAGATCTTCTTCGAGTTGCGGGGTATTTGGATGCCCCGGGATGACGCAGAGAAATCCTGGGCGTGCAGGACAAAGTCGCAGGAGCTGCATCGATCTGGTGGGCAATGCGGGGAAATTTCTGTCGCATGGCAGGCGCTGCATTGATTCTTCTGGCAGGTAGTCGGTCTGCGTCGCTCCGGCTCAGCTATGCATCGATCCAGTGGGCTGGGCATCAAAGTTCTGGTTGCAACGCTGGCACTGCCTTGATCTCCTCTCTTGGAGCTGGGCTGAGTTGTTCCGGTCGGATGCAGTGATTTTCTCACTGTGATGCAGGCTGTGCGTTGTTTCTAGCAGGCTGTGCATCTAATTTTCGCCGCACTAGGAATTCTTTGCAGGATGAAATCGTTTTGGTCCTGAGACTTCAAAGAACAGGAGGCAAGCTCTATCCAAGCCCTTGGAGAGCACTTCTCAGCAGAGAAGAGCCAGAGGGCAGAAAGGCAGTAGGGCAACAGCAGGGTAGCAGTCCATTGCAGAACAGCAGTCAGGTGAGTCTTTTGGGCAGCCAGGCAGTTCCTCTTGGCAGGTTGCAGGTTCTGGTTCAGAGTTTCTTCACAACTGGTATCTTGTCCAGAAGTGTCTGAGTTGGTAGGATCAGAGACACTGTTTAAATACCCAAAGATGCCTTTGAAGTGGGGGAGACTTCAAAGAGTGGCTTGGAAGTGCATAAGATCCCATTTCAGTTCCATCCTCTCTGCCAGGGTCCCAGTAGGGGGTTTGGCAGTCCATTGTGTGAGTGCAGGCCACTGTCCTTTCAAATGTAAGTGTCAGGCCCTGCACCCTCCGAGCCCGGGAAGACCAATTCATTATGCAGGTGTGTGCAGATGTGACTGAGCATCCTGTGTTTGGGGTTGTCTGAGTGAAATGTATAAGGGAGCTGTCAACTAACCTAGCCAGATGTGGATTGTAAGGCACAGAAGGATTTAAGTGCAGAGAAATGCTCACTTTCTAAAGGTGGCATTTAAAAAATAGTAATATTAAATCCAACTTCACCAGTCAGCAGGATTTTGTATTATCATTCTGGCCATACTAAATATCACCTTGTTACTCCCTTCAGATCAGAAGCTACCACTCAAAAAGTATATGAGAGTAGCCCTAATGTTAGCCTATGAAAGGAGCAGGCCTCTCAGCAGTGTAAAACGAATTTTGGAGTTCTACACTACCAGGACATATAAATTACACAAGTATATGTCCTGCCTTTTACCTACATAGCACCCTGCCCTATCGGTTAGCTAGGGCCTACCTTAGGGGTGACTTATATGTAAAAAAGGGGGAGTTTGAGGCTTGACAAGTACTTTTAAATGCCAAGGCCAAGTGGCAGTGAAACTGCGCACACAGGCCTTTTAATGGCAGGCCTGAGGCATGGTTAAGAGGCTACTTATGTGAGTGCACAATCAGTGCTGCAGGCCAACTAGTAGCATTTAATCTACAGGACCTGGGCACATGTAGTGATCTTTACTGGGAACTTACAAGTAGATTAAATAAACCAATTGGGTATGAACCAATGTCACCTTGTTTTAAGGGAGAGAGCATATGCACTTTCACACTGGTTAGCAGTGGTAAAGTGTGCAGAGTTCCAAAACCAGTAAAAATAGGGTCCAAAAAGTGGAGGGAGGCAGGCAAAATGTTAGGGGTGACCACCCTAAGGCTTTCAGGTCTAACAGCTCCATAAATTACGAGCAGGAAAATAGGTAGCTTTTTGAAAGATCAAAGATGCTGGAGCTAACTGACCCAAAATCTTTAAAACCAACCTTTGAACTTGATGTTGTTTGCTACAGAGAGCCAATGAAAAGAGTGGTGTGTTGTTTAGATGCTTGCAGCGCTGCCCTGGTGGATTAGGGCCTTCAGCACCGCCAGCCCCTCCAGTGGAGGAGATGTGGTGGTGCTGGCGGTTCGACTGTGGCGCTGTGTACTCCACATGACTGCTCTACTACACATGGAAAGACAGCTACGCTTCCTGGAACCTGCTTTAAACACTCAGAGGCCTGTCCTACTTCTTGTGCCCTGCTTCATCACTTGAACCCAAGACTACCAGAGTGACTTATGGGCTAGTTTGATGGCCTCCTGATCAGAGCCTCAGGGACATAAAACACTCCCACCATCTTGACCCACACTTGGACCCAGACTGAGTGAGTCCTAAACCCCCAAATGATTCTCTTCCAATCCTGGACCCTTGGTTGTGGTATTAAAGATGCCCAGGTAGCCAAAAGCCAAAACTTGAGACTTAGAACATTTTTGGCTGAATACTGCTCTGAGCACCAAGGGAAGATCGAAACTATACTGCTTATCTATCCTCTCAAGGTGCATTACCAGTTGGCCTGACTTCATGGTAGCTCCCATTAAGATCTTCTCCAGCAGAAAATTCTGTTCAGCGGTCCTTCGCCAAAGGGGCATCAGCCCCCTGGAACTCTCAGCAGCTACAGGCTTCTGCCTTGTCCTGCTGGAGATTTTTGACTTCCAAGAAAGAGACTAAGGGGGTTATTCTAACTTTGGAGGAGGTGTTAATCCGTCCCAAAAGTGACGGAAAAGTGACGGATTTACCACCAGCCGTATTACAAGTCCATTATATCCTATGGAACTCGTAATACGGCTGGTGGTATATCCGTCACTTTACCGTCACTTTTGGGACGGATTAACACTCCTCCAAAGTTAGAATAACCCCCTAAGTCCGAACATCGAAATATTCACAGTGACTTCGTCCAGCAGTTCCCTGGTGACACCTTCTCCTTGGACACTACTTGCAGACTTGCCCTGGTGAACTTTACCTTCTCAGAACGTTTTCTTAAAAATTTCTTCTGAGTCCGAAGGTAAGTGCCCACCAGGCACAATCCACTTCTTGCGTCTGACCCACACTCCTTTGCGGTCAACCATATTTTACGACTTTGACCTGGTCTTGCGCGGCTAGAAATCTGTGGTTGGTGCTTTGACCTTTTAGGGGACATTGTCTGCTTTAAACCGTAAAAAATCATAACTCCGGTTCTACTGACATGATTTTTGTCATTTTTGTGTCAAATAGTTTATTATTTTTTACTCTATTTTCCTTGTATTGTGTCTTCACTTTATTACTGTTTGTGTGCCTCATAAATACTTTACACATTGCCCTAAGTTAAGAGTTGTGCCAGGCTACCAGAGGGTTAAGCGCATTTTATTTTAGTGTCTCTTGTGGTTCACACAATATTGTGGCTGTTGGTTGAACAGGGTCCACATCCCATTCAACCATTCAACCCACAAACCAATTTCTCATACCCTAGTAGGCATATTTAACTCTCCTGTAAGGCCATAGTATATTGTGCTGAAATACACTTATGGCATGAAAAGTTAAATGTCACTAGTGGAATGCAGCCTCACTGCAACATCCTAAAAAGTGCTGTACAAACCTGTCCAAATAACCCCTTTTTAACAGGTAGGAAGCCATGCTTTTAAAAATTAATATGTCACCCGTCAGTACACCTTGTCTGACTTATTTATTGTGAAAAAGCATATCTCAAATGCAGTAGGCCTTTAAAGATAGTTATTACACTAGGTGAAATCCTATAGCGAGGCATTCTTTTTTTTTCAAAGGAGGCAGACAGCAATTTTGTTACAGGGGATTTCAAAGATTACCATAGTAGGCAAGTGGTGTGGTGTTAGCTACCCCCTTTGACAAACTCTGGGTTAGAAGATATTCCTTGTTAACCCCTCACAAAAGGGTTTTTATTTTATTTTGCCAATTGTAATTTTGTATAAATGTTTACTTTTAGAAATTGAATTCCTGATGGCTACTTTGTGGGAAAGATTATCCTCAACACAGTTGGCCTAAGTTGTTTATGGTGACAAACCAATAACAAAAGATTTTGTCCTGAGTTTGTTCACTTGGGAAAGTTATTTTAGATGGCATAGGCCTGACCTGTTTATTACGGACAGTTATAGCAAAGGTACTAGGACTGCCCTATTTATTTTGAAAATATTTTCAAGCAATGCACTTTTAAAGGTATATTGTTAATTAAAGGTATATTGTTAATACACCCTGTTAAAGGCCTTATGCAGATAGTTTACCACATGGAATCTCCCAGATTATCGTAGTAACCAAGAGTTTGTGGTTGGTCACACCCTCTGAAAGACCTCGGCATTGAACATTTGCAATGTGATAATCCTTGGTAAATCGTTTTAGGAAGATTACATATTGCCTTTCCAACCTTAGTGTTGTACATATATGTAATTTTAGGGCTGTATGTCTAATGGTTGTTGGTTTATGCACAATACAATAGGTCAGAGCGGCTTATAGGAGCTAACCAGTCCCAAAGGCTATAGGATTATTGCAATACAGTCACCCCTTGCTATCTTATTTATTTTTTAAAGAAAACCATACCATTTAGGCTGCAGCATGTTTTGTTTTCCTGCCTTTATTCTCGTAATTTATATTGCATATACTTGTTGAGCACTTTTTAAGTGTTCTTCATTGCGGGTGGGTAAGTGGATGAATGCAGGAATGAGTGTCAGAGTGCATTTATGATGACATGTTGTGTGCCTAAACTCTCCAGTGACTGAAAGGGTTTTTCTTGTTACAAGCCAGGCTGATGGGAATAGCCAGTGGTAGTTGAACTGAGAATGCCTTGCTCCAGATACATTTGCTTGATCAGTACGAGGCTACTGTTTAATGGAGTCTGTGGAGAGCTTTTTTTCCCAAGTAACAGCAAGGGATACTGGATTATCTTTTGTCTTTAAATCTTCACAAACGGGTAAACAATCTGGAATGCTCTATTTTAACACTTTCCGATTCTACAGCCCTTGTGGCAAGGGTGCTTGAACTAGTAGCGTGTCAGATGCTGCAGCATTCCCAGACCTGGAAGCATTTTAGAAAGATAATGGAAAACAAGGAGGCCTTTCAGTCAGTTTTCTTTTCACAGCAGCATTAGCTCTTTGTTTTAAACCATTTGAAGGTGAATGGTAATTAAGGAAAGCACAGAAAACTACTTTTAACAAACAATGACACATTTTTTAATGTATATCTATGTTACATTATGTGGCTCAAAAGAGATGGCATTGCTAACTCTGGAGGGGCCTGCGGAAAGAGAGAGACTCACTCTAGTCTCTCCGCGGGTTCTTTCGGGAGAGGGAAGTGATGACGCGGGACAGGATAGGTGCAAGGTAAGTGGGGGAGGGTCTTAGAGGTGGGGAATGAAAGGGGGTGCAGGGGAGGGACCGGCCTCTTTTCTGCGCAGACCATCGCGCGGTTAGGTTTGGGCTTCCCACTCACCCGGCAAAGGTTGAAAGATGAGAGATTAACGGAATGTAGATATAGGTGAAAGCAGGGGTAGGTGGGCGGATTGTCAGTTAGCGCAGGTTGCAAAGAAGGGCAAGCAGTAGATGGGGGAGGGTGGTGAGTCAGATGCGGGCTTGGCCACCCTTCCAGGGAATAAACAAGCAGGTGATGGCTCGGAGTGGGGATACGCACTAACCAAATGGGGCATGAAAGGAAAAGGGGAGTGTGTAGGGGAATGGAAACAAAATGAGGGTTTGGAGTGAAAGGATGAGCGAGGAGATGTTGAAGGGTGGGCGTTATTAAAGTTGGGATTTCAAACTGAAAGTTAAGGTTATGTTATTTGTTGCAATCCTGTCCTAAATAAATGACCTTTTACACTAAATGGTTGTCACTGAATTATGTCCCGATTGTGATCAGGTCCTTTGGAGGATTGAAAATTAGCTATATCAAAGACACCAATGTTAAAAATAGCTATGTTTAAAAGTTTAAAAATGAGGCTCATTCGGGAATTTTAATTGTGGAATGTGATGGCAGGCGGGTTTAGAAATAAGGCGAGAAAACAAACCAAAACACATGAATTGGCTAAAATCACTCAGATTTATAAATGGCATTTCTATATAACTCATTTTGAATACAAATCTTTATCCAAATCTTTAATAATTTTGACTCATAATAAACCACATTTTGGCAGAACTGCCTCACACCACCATTTCATCCTAACCTCCCAAAAAAATGCACGCTTCACACTTTTTGTTTTTTTGTTCATTTGCTCCTCCCTTCTTCAGTAAACCCAGGTTCTTTTAGACCATCTGTAACTTCATTTGCCAGGATGTTCGAAAGAACAGTAGCTTGTTCCTGGGCTTCTAAACGACCATGTTGTGACACTTTCTGGGACAGGTTTATCTTGGACTGAAATACTTCAGATGAAAAACACTGATGGATTTATTTGAATTGTATTTCTCCAAACCAGACGTTGTGTTTGTTTCATCATTTGGATATCAACATTCCATTTGTCTGCCATTGAATGTTTTCTGTAAGACTACTTTTCACCAATTACTGCATAATATAATGCTCATGCAGCAATGGCCTCACCGTGGTATAGTGCACTCTGCCTTAGGCCTGCTAGAGAGCTGACTTACCTATGCCACAGGCAGTGGCTTGTGGGCATGGCATTCTGAGGGGAGTGCCATGTTGAGTTTGTCTTTTCTCCCCACCAGCACACACAAGCTGCAAGGCAGTGTGCAGGTACTGAGTGAGTGGTCACTTAAGGTGGCTGCAGCCCTTAGGGACCTTCCCTGGCCACAGGACCCTTGATACCAGGGGTACCTTTTACAAGGGACTTAACTGTGTGCCAGGGCTGTGCCAATTGGGTAACAAAGGTACAGTTTCTGGGAAAGAACTCTGGTGCTGGGGCCTGGTTATCAGGGTCCCAGCACACTTCCAATCAACGCTGGCATGAACATTAGGCAAAAAGTGAGGGGGTAACCATGCCAACAGTGGCATTTTCCTACACACACCATTTAATGTATTCTTGATGCTCCAGTTTAAGGCAACATTGACAATTAGAGATGGGCACAAAAAATGTTATTTTCTTGAAAGTGCTCAGCGTGTTGATGTCTTTGCTCTCTACCTCATGAGAATCAGTGGCTAAAGGAATGATGCAGCAAAGAAAACACTGTGGAAACTGCGACCAATCTTCGTCTTGTATTGTACTATGACCTGCTCAGTCAGCAGTGTAAGATCTTTCTATACTTCAGGTGCAGTTCTGATGTTACAATGGATGTGGTTCCAGATCAGAACAGGAGGGCAGTTCTGTTCAGGCTTTGAAGAGTGAGGCACAGTTGGTCTGAATGGAAATACATAGGATTACGGACATGGTGGAGTCTCTGTAGGCTAGTGGGGCTCGGACAGAAATCGATACAAGTAGGACTACAAATATAAGAAGAGAATGAACACATGCATGGGCTTCTATTAAGTCTGGATTGCTGAGGAAGAGTCAGTCGCATGAAGGGCTATAAGGAAATGGAGAGAGGTCATGACAGAAAGGAGCTTAGAGAAGGTCAGAAGATCTCAGCCCTCTGACAAAGAAGTACCATAGGGAAATGAGGAGAATACATGACATGATGGAACATTTGAAAGGTGGGAAGGCTGCAGCTGAGTCCAGCCATTTGGTATAATGTTTTTATTAGTCAAAACAGTTTAAGGCTACCTCAGAGTGATAATGGGGCTGGGGAGATGACCAAGCAGGCTTCATTTGTAAGAGGAAACAACAAGATGAAATGAGGAAGGGGCCTTATAGATGTATTATTCTTCAACAATACACTAGTGTCTCACTGGATAGATCCATAATGCATGGATGGATTGCCAGCCTTAGATGTCTTAATGTAAGTTAAGGAGAAGGTAGCAGGAGCAATAATGGAGAGAGGGGAAGTAATAGGAGTGAAACTAATATAAAATGTTAAGGATGACATGACTGCTGACCCACAGGCACAGTCTCAACACACCTTACTGCATGTAAAGGATCCGCCATCTTCCATAATGGCAGCGACCATGACTGTGATAGTGTTCTCTGATGATTCAGTCTGCTAACCCTTGGATTAGCACAAAAAGGGCTTTCATGCTGACCCACAGAGATTTGCTGTTTTCTTCTCTGTTGGTGGCTGGATACTTTTGACATTAACTGTGCATGCTAATAAAGCCACAAATTGTTTCAAATAAAAAGACCAAAGTGGAAAATAATTTTAGCAAAATTGCCTGCAAGAGTATATACAAAACACATTTGTCCCAATCAAGTACAACTCACTAAAATACAATCAAGGCTTCAACATTGGAGAGAGGAGTAGAAATCTTGAAATCACAGGAATTCAAATCATGCTCCAATTCTGGGCCTCCTGCTATTGATGCGCATCAGCCTCTTTCTGAGCCTGATTTTTTTTTTTTAATTGAAAGTTACCATGTTGACATACGCTTAAAAGGACTAGTCTCCTCCTTTTTGCCAGAAAGTTCACAGATGGAAGAGAGAGTCCACTATGAAGATGAGAATCAGTTGTACAATTAAAAGGGGGGCGACCCACCCCCAACTGTCTTTGACTTCAGCCAGCCATCTGGCTACTGGAGCCCAAATCATTTCCCCCGATGCCGTCTACTAAGCCCCTTGAATTTATAAAGACTGGACTCCATATTATGTATGGGCAAGAATCTCAATCGCCATATGGAAAAAGTTGGGGATTCAGGTTTTAGCCAATCAGAAGTAATGCAGAAACATGCCACCACCATGATGATGAATATCAGATGGGCATATTTGTTTACTGCGTTATGCTCTCCTGCATTGTCTACCAAGCTCAGAAGCAGCATATGGGAGTAAACCCTCAATTGTTCCTTAGTAATGTCGCTCCCAAAAACTCTGCAATGGACTGAATAAAAGGGCCTAGCTTTGAACAGATGAAAAACATATGAAAATTTCAGTCATTTCTGCGCCACAAGGTTTACATCTACCCTCTACATCCCCTCCCCATTTACCAATCCTTGCAGGAGTATAATATAGGTAAAAAAAGTGTCTTAAAGTGCTGACTCCTCAGGCTGGCAGTGAGTAGCACCTTATCACAAAGAGCCAGCGAATTCTGGATTAATACGTTATCCCGACCCAATCTAACACCCTATCTGGTATTCTGTACTTGTCGATCGTGTCTAGGGTCTGAACCAATGGATTGTAAATACAGCCTATCTTCCGTCTTTGACTGACTGCCTCAATAAGCGGGCACGTGGTCATTCCTTTCAGCCCTTTGCTGTTCTTACAAAGAAAATCTCAGATTTGTAAATATTTAAAGTAATCCCTTTTCGACATATCATACAGCTCCTGTAAATCTAAAAAGGAGCTAACCTGGGCATTGCTGTAGTAATCCTCTATGATTGAAAGTCCTCTCTGCCCCCATTTCTCTATTTCTGAACCTTGAAAAATATATGGTAGTACGGCTGAAGCAGATGTGGGTATATAATAGTTAATCCACCCAATCTCTAATCAACGCTTCATCTGGCTCCACACTTTATGGGCTGCCTTCAAAACCTCAAATCGTGTTTTTTTGTTCTAACTAGACTTCACAACCTTCAAAAAGTTTCCCCTTGCAACTTTCTCCAACATCATTTCATATATTATTGGAGCCTTGGCCATGCTTTCTCCGATAGTATCCCCCGTTATTAGTATGGCCATAGTCTGCAGCACGCATGCCCAATAATATAAAATGAAGTTCGGGACTGACCTACTCCCCACCCCCTTGGCAGGGTCATGTATTTACCATCTCTCCTCTGTTGTTTTAAAACCCCATAAAAAGCTGAGGCATAGCGAGTACAGTTTCCTTAAAAAACCATTACCAATCTCTAAGAGTATAGCTTGAAATAGGTAGAGCACCTTAAGTAAAATAAGCATATTTATCACACTGCACCTACAGAAAAAGGAGAGATGCTCTTTCGAGTTCCTGTCTGACCTTGTGCAATATGGGTGCCATTGTAATTCTCTACAAAACAACCCACTGTGGCTGTTATTCTTATCCCCAGGTAGACTGCAACCAATATGACCCACTAGTATCTAAAACCCACAGACTGCAAATTACCTGTGTTTTGAAAGGATTTCATTTATACCCTAAATACACCCCAAATTGTTGGGCAAGACTCTTGATTTCTGTTACTGCCAAATCTGGTTCAGTGGAGACTTCCGGTACATCATCAGCATATGCAAATACTTTGTATTCAATAGAATGTTGAAGTACTGACTTGATACCTATGCTCTGCTATAGTTTGGCTATGAAAGGGTCGATATTTAGGGCAAATAGCAGAGGTGAGCAGAGACACCCCTGCCTCATTTCACTTGAGATGGATATTCTATCTGATTCCAAACCTGCTATGTGGAGCCTACCCATCAGGTTCTTATATATTGTCATAATAGCCCCTACATTTCTTCCTATAGGAAGCTGGCCTGGTTTGTAGTGGGTACCTATGATACTTACACCTTATGCCAGGTCCACTTATCCCTTATTAGTGAAATGTAGGCAGTGTCTAGAAGCCAAGCTCTCTAGAGGTAGCTGTGGATGAGCAGCCAAGGCTTATCTAGGAGACATGCAAAGCTCATGCAATACCACTGTAGTCACAAAGTGCTCACACACATGAAAGAAAATACTCAGTGTTAAAAAAATAAAGGTACTTCACTTTGGTGACACAAACACCAAAAATACCATAGAGACTATACTCCCTTAGGAGGTAAGTAATACACAACTAATATCCACTAGTATGCAGACATAGGCATAAAAACAGTTAGAAAACAGTGCAATTAGTGAAAATCACAATAGTTAGAAATGGGCTTAGGGGGAGCACAAACCATATACTAAGAGTAAATCACAGTAACATTCCCAGAACACACATAGGAACAAGAAGAAGAATTATGCAAAACCCAGAAGAGACTGCAAGACACCAACAGTGGATCCCTGGAAAAGAAGACCTGTGGAAGAAGGGGTCCAATTCCAAGAAGCACAGAAGAGTACAGGAAGAACAGGAGCCCTGCTAACCCGGATGAAGGTGCAAAAGAGGAACCACCGGTGAAGAAGAACAGTCAGTACTGCACCCAAAAGGACGAAATCGGCTTCCTGGTGGATGTAAGTGATGTCCGGATGGAGGATTGGTGTCGGGCTTGCATTGTCGGAGTCTGCCAACAAGCTTTCGTACACGCAAAGCTTGTGGTAAGCAGAAAATGGTGCTCCCCATGACCTGGAAGGACCAGGTGGACTCTACTTAGGAGGGGGAGTCATAGGGGGCCCTCAGCAACTCAAAGAGCCTGCAGAAGACCAGGGAGTTCACACAGGAGACCCACAGCACGGGGACAAGGAAGTTGCAAAAGAGGACCATGCAGCACTACAACAAAGGCTCCCACGTCGCTGGAGAACCACTCAGGACTCTGTGCATCACAGGATAGAGTGCAGGGAGCCGGAGCTACAAGATGCATGAAGAACTTGGAGGAAGGAAGGAAGCCAACAAGCATTGGCAGCTTCAAAACATGCGGTGCGCGGGGATACTGTCTTGTTTGGGGAGGCAAGCTCTTACCTCCACCAAAGCTGGACAGTTGGAAGAGAGTACTGTCAGTCTAGCACCAATGATGCAGGATCCATGCAGCTCAGGAGGAGAGGGGATCCACATAGCCGGTCGTCGTTGCAGTTGGTGCCTGCGGAGGCAGGAGAGTGACTCCTTCACCCCAAGTGAGATTCCTTCACTCGTCTGATGCAGGCTGAAGACTGGCTGTCTTCAGAGGATGCACAACCGAAAACAGTTGCAGTTGCTGCCAGGAGCCAGAGATACAATGTTGCATAAGGTGTCTTGCTTCTTTATTGCAGCTTGTAGAGTTCCTGGAGGGTCCAGATGCAGTTTCTTCAGTGAGAAGTCAAAGTGGAGGATGCAGAGGTTTCCTGGTGGAGTCTTGCAATCTGAATCTGAGGAACCACCCTGGGGAGAGACCCTAAATAGCCCTGAAAGGGGGATTGGTCACCTAACCAAGTAAGCACCTATCAGGGGAGGGCTCTGGCATCACCTACTGGCACTGGCGACTCAGATGCTCACAGAGTTCCCTGCCAACTTGGAATCCAAGATGGCAAAAACCCAGGGACCTTCTGGAGGAGCTCTGGGCACCACACCTGGGGTGGGGATGGACAAGGGAGTGGTCACTCCCCTTTCCTGTGTCCAGTTTCATGCCGGGGCAGGGACTGGGGGTCCCTGAACCGGTGTAGACTGGATTATGTAAGGAGGGCAACAAATGTGCCCTTCAAAGCATTTCCAGTGGCTTGGGGAGGCTACCCCTCCCAATCCTGTAACACCTATTTCCAAAGGGAGAGGGTCTAATGTCCCTCTCCCAAAGGAAATCTTTTGTTCTGCCTTCCTGGGCTTGAGCTTTTCAAGCAACAGAAGGGCAGAAACCTGTCTGCGAGGTGACAGCAGAAGGGGCTGCCTTGAAAACCTCAGAAGGCTGCAATTGCAGTACTGGGGGTCCTCTATGGAGCCCCCAGAGTGCATGGGCTCATACAGCCAATGCATGTAAAAGCATGACTGTATGATTCCTACATGTTTTATACCAAGCATGCCTATGTTCAGAATTACCATTATATAGCTGGATATAGCCAGGGGCCTATGTCCAGTACACGCGTAAAATGGCATCCCCGCACTCATGAAGTCCAGGAAAATGGGGCTGAAGATCATGGGGGCACCTCTGGTAGTTTAGGGGTACCCTCACACACACGTACTTTGCACCCTGCCCTCAGGGCTGGAGGGCCTGCTATAGGGGTGACGTATAAGTTACCTAGTGCAGTGAAAATGGCAGTGAAAGGGTGCTTGCACCTTTTCACGCAAGCTGCAATGGCAGTCCTGCAGAAGCCTTTGCATGGGTTCACTATGGTTGGCAAAATATATGCTGCAGCCCATAGGGATCCCCTGGAACCCCAATGCCCTGGATACCTAGGTACCATATACTAGGGACTTATAAGGGGGCACCAGTATACCAATTGAGTTTTGGGAGAGAGAGCCTCATCACTGGGGTCCTGGTTAGCAGGATCCCAGTAAACACAGTCAAACACACTGACATCAGGCAGAAAATGGGGGTAACCATGCCAAGAAAGAGGATACTTTTCTACACTTCCCCAAAGCCTTTATGCTCCAGCTCGGACCAAAGAAACTGCCATGACACTGAATGCTTTCTCTGCATCCAAAATCAAACCCAGGGGGTCCTCATAAGCAGCAGCGATATCAAATAATGTAATGGCCCTCCTGATATGATCTACTGTCCCTCTACCAGGAATGAACCCATACTGCCTAACTGATACTAATGAGGATGTAACTTTGACCAATCTGGTAGCTAGAACCTTTGCATACATTTTCCTATCAGAATTTAATAAGGATATAGGCCTGTAGGACCCAGGCAACAGAGGTGATTTATCTTTATTTTTAAAGAATACTATATTTGCACTCCCCCAGGAGGCAGGACACCTCCCTGCTGTGAAATTCAGAACAGTTGGAGCATGTCCTGCTGCAGTTCCAAAAAAAAAATATTTTATAGAATTCCAGGGGTAACATATTGTGGCCTGCCGCTTTCCCTGCAGACAGAGTCTCTATGGCTCCTGAGATTTTGTCTAGGGTGATAGGTGAGCCCAACCAGACCTGATCATCCTCACTCAGCCTGCCCCTATCTGCTCCATGCAGGTATTCCTCATAGCCTGCAGTCGAGGGATCCGTCTCCTCTGAGTAGAGAATTTGATGATAGTCTCTGAAGACCTTGACAATTACTGGCGGATCTTCTATAGTGTGGCCCATAATATCATTAATTGCTATGATCATGCGCCTAAACTCCTTCTATCCTATCAAGTAGGCTACTCATGAGTTCCCCATATTCATAACACTGTGCCCTATATATGTAATATTTCTGAGCAGTTTCCTCCTTAAGACCTTGATTGATTTTGTCCTTCCATTTAGCTATCTGTGCTTGAATTTCATGTCCTGCTGCAATTCCCTGGCTTGCTCTTTCTCAGCCCGAGCCAGCTCAGTAGAGAGGTTCTGCAATTCCATTTGTTTCCCTTTCTGAAAGTGAAGGCTGAAACTCAAAATCTCCACCTTGATCCCCATTTTTAGGGCATCCCACATGACCTCAAGGGAGGTCGAGCCACTATTGATTCCCAGGACCTCTTTCAACCAGAGTCGCATTTGTACAATGTAGAACTCTTCCAATAGTACTTTCCTGTCGAAGGTGAACACCCCCTGCGGCCTACGAAACCACGCTAATGGTGCCTCGAGGACTAAGGGATTAGGATCTGATAGTATTCAGGGTAACTTTTCTATATTGGCTCTTACAGCCCTAGAGAGAGACACAAAAAAATAATTTAAGCAGACTATCTTACTATGCAGAATGGAATGAAAAGTAACTCCTGGGTCTGGGGCCATTCATTTAGCCCAAATATCCACGAACCCCTGGTCAGACACCACCTGCACCAGGGCTTGAAAAGTTATAGGCTTTTGCCCCACATAGCCTTGAGCTCTGAGATGTTCACCATTGACCCCTAAGTGAATGTTAAAATCCCCACCCAAAACCAACGGTGGAGGCCATTGGGCCAACTCAGAGTTTAGTGTATTGAGGACAGTAGCATTGTCAATACCTGACCCATACACTGTGCAGAGAGTAAATCAAGCAAACCCCGCTTTACACTCAACAATAGCCCATCGACCTAACTTGTCAGCCAATGAACGTCCCTGAACACAGAGAGAGCTTTTAGCGAGGATTGTCACCCCTTGAGACGCAGTCCAGTGTTCTGTGCAGATTGGTAACGAAAGGCCCAAATCCTTAAACACTTGTTGCCACACCCCCAGGAAAGGTGGGTCTCTTGAATACAAATGATATCTGGGTGCATAACTTTAAGATCTAATACAGTCCTCTGCCTTTTCTCTCTGTCATTCATACCACAGATATTAATAGAGCAAATACGCAGCTTATCCCCCAGCATTCTGTTTCTTATTACATTATTTCACTGTTAAACACTTATAAAGATGAGGCATCAGATTCTGGCTGTTTTTAAACATGCCCCAGACACTACAAAGCACTCCAAACTGTTTGAGGCTTACTCTAACCTGACTGATTTGATCCCCAGGGGCAAGATGGCGGCTTTATGAGTACGGCTGTTGGCATCTCCCTGATTAAAGCCAGAGTCCTGTAACCTCACAGAAGCCCCCAACCCCCAAGAGATGGAACCCAGGGTGTCATACTGGGTATGGGGACATTAGTTCTCTGCTACCTAACTTTGAGCCGGCTGCACCCAGGAGGTTTCATACGGAGACTCGTTGCAGTGCCTGGCTCTTCTCTTCTGGTGCTGTGTTGGAGGGCTGCCCAACCTCTTTACCAGAAGGAGGGTTGGCGCTCTACTCTCTGGCGTAGCACAATGCCTTCCAAACCCATGAGAGAAGCGAAGACTTGCAGGTGGCCATGATGGAGGATAGTGGGGCCCGATGGCCTAATGCAGCTGCTGGAAGCAAGGAGGAGGACGTACACCCCACGGGTGGCCGTCCGGCACTACAGGGGTAAGAAAATCACTTTAATCTGCCGCAATATCCACATTTCTTACGAGGCCCCCCCGGGAAACAGATTCCATTGGAGGCCCTCATGATAAAGCTGTCTATGCAGTTGTTATCAATGCCACCCAGGTCAGTGAGATGAGTGTGGATGGTGCAAAGCAAATGGAGAACGTGTGGGGAGCCTCAAGGAGTGAGATGGCGGTTGGACACTGCCAAACGCAGACCTCGCAACCAGCGAAACATAGAAAAATGGACACGGGCCAAGTAACAGCGCAGGTGCTTCCTTGGGCAAGGATATAAGCCAGTCCCCCACCAAATATAAACAAGAGCAAGGTGCAAATTCCTAACAAGGAAGACCCTCAGCTATCACAGACTGATTCATTATTCAGAGCTGGGACAGTAGTGGTGGTGGAAAAGTTTTTTTTCTTTGTCAGATATTTTGTGCTGGTCAGGGGAAGAAGAGGAAGAAGCACCAGACTCAGCTGAGACTAGTGGTTGGGGCCAGCAAACTCCCAGACCGGAGGATCCCTCCCCAAAGCTAGCCGGTACTGGCACTGCTAGGAGGAGGAAAAAGAGGGGAGGGGTCAAAAAAGATGGGGAGCCCAAGGTGGTAAGGACCCATTTTGGGACTATTCCACTGTGCCAGCCCCTGGGGTTACCGAGAAGGGAAGAAAACCTGAGCATGAGATGGAGGATGAGGCTTTGGAGGTGGTCTCGCTAGGCACTATTTATCAAAGTATTATGGCACACAGAGACAAAACTAGGTCAGAAAGTCAAACGATGCAAGCTGTCTGCTGCAAAATTCAGCTGGCTAGCCGACTGGTGGCTAAATCTTGCTCTTAGTTTGCAGAAAGGATGGGGGTGGCAGAAAATCATATTTCCACCATGGAAGAAGCCTTATCAGCCCAGAAAGAGGCCTCTAAGCTGTTAAAGGCGTAAGTAGAGGACACGCAATTAAACATGTAGATTTCGAGAACTGACTGAGATGCAATAACCTCAGGATTTTAGGCATTTTGGAAGGATTCAAGGAAACTGACATTCGCCGCCTTGTGGTGGAACTGTTTAAGGATGCTTTCCCAGAGCTCTCGCACTGGAACTGGGAGGTTGAGGTTCAAAGGGCACACAGATTTCCATTTGCGCAGAGGACCAGATCTGGACAGGAACGAGAGAGAACTAGAGCTATACTTCTCTATTTGGTCAACTTTCTGCTTCGACAACCTCTTTATGACCTGGCTCGACCAGATCAGAAGGAAACCTCTAAAGGACATGAGTATTTTTTGTCAGGCCTTACTATTGTCAAATCATCATAGAGAAGAGATGGGTTCTGCACGAGTTGAAATCAGCCTTTCAGACTAAGGGCGCTCAAGCATTTTTTCTGAACCCAGCTAAACTGAAAGTAGTTGTTAAAGACAGTTCTTACTTTTTTACCTCCAAAAGCAAAGCTAAGGACTTTTTAGAGAGTCTGTAGCTGGGGTCAGAATACTTCAGGAACTCTTCTAAAAGTGGGACAAAGGCTATATCTAGAAACTGTGGGCGGCGAGGGGAGATCGGGAATCCACTAAGTGTGAAAAGGGAGGAAGAAGATTAAGAGAGTAGCAAAGCTAAGGAACTTAACATAGGAGTTTTGACTCAAAGAGAATGCACTCCATCGCAAGTGGGTCTATTTCTTCTCAGGGTTTGGGAAAGGGAGGCGGGTGGGTTAACAGGGTCTGGAGTGTGTGTGGTGGAGATGGGAGGCATGTGGACGAATTGGTTGTACAGGGTTGTGAGAGGGTGGATAAATGGTCTCATTAATGGCCAGCGGCACTATGCTATTGAAATGTGAATCCTCTGACATTACCCAGAAGTCATTTATTTTTGCAAGGAACATATATTCCAGAGAATAGGTTACAGAGTTTTAGTGTGTTTAAATCACAATCTCTACACAGATTTGCTTAATCTATCACTGCACATAGAGGGGTAGCAAATTATTTTTCCTACAGTAGAATTTGGATACAGAAATTGACAATGATTCAACAGACAATGAAAGACACTGGGTTTATTGCACTATATTGTCCAAACAACTGGTTTTGGTAGACATGTGTGCTCCAATAAAAGGCAGCCCTACACCGGTTGTTAATTTTCTTTTAGACCTGATGCATTTAAAAATATAAATTATAATTCAAGAAGATTCCAATTTTATTCAGATCACAATCTCAAACTCTTCAAGCTTAAATAGAAAGCCTTAGAGAAGTAAATTTCCAGAACAAACAGCATACACGTGTAAGCCATAACTCAGCTGCTCCTTTGGAGTTTTTCTTATTTTCAACTTGATTAGAGTTTAACCAACATTTTTTAAATAACTGTTTAACAGACGATTCCAATATATAAGGTGGGGTTCTAATAAACTGCTGCTGGAGGAAGAAATTGTCTACAGAATACCAAAAGTGTATAGACGAATATTTCAGTAGGAATGAAGAGGTCACTAACTTTTAAGTGGTTTGGGATGTCTTTGAGGCAGCTTTGAGAGGACAAATCATTGCTATGTCATGCCATCCGGAAAAGTGAAAGAGGATATACAGCGACTAGGAAGAGATCATCATTCGTATGATAAATGTGACTCTCATAAACTCTTACAAAATAGGGCAAACTGGGGGAAAAAAGGAGAAACAGAGGGATTATTTTTTTTACAAGAGAACGTAATTGAATGACAAGATGTAGCTTGAGAAATGTTATGAAAAAAGTGAACCTAATCTTAGCTTGGTCAACAAAAGAGAACATTAAAAGAAACAAAAAGAAGGTGATGAGATGTCCCTATGCTAATACAAAAACTAATAATATTAGTAAAATAAATATTTACAATGCTCTAATTTGGCATGTTTGGAAACATTACTTGTGTCATTATCTTTGTCCAATTCACTTGCTGAAGTAGACCATTGGTTGGGCCTTTCAAAGAGGAAGATTCAGAGTATGTTCAAAGGAAAACCATGCAGTAGTGTTGAATTTCCTGCAAAAATAGATTGAACTTTGAAGCTCAGCTTAAGGCATTGTTTGACCTAACTAGCAAACCATATCTTAGAGGGTGATAAAATCCATTCTGTCTTTGATAAAGGAACATTTGTGTGTTTTTTAAAACCAGGTAAAAAGCCCAGGAATCCTAATTTGTTCCACTCTAGAATGTTGGTAAATGTTGCCTATAAAATTATTTCCAAATCAAATGCAGACAGAATAAATAAGATAGCAGATTCACTGAGCCACAAAAATTAACATGGTTTTATTGTTAGACATCCGAAGAAAATTCTTGCTATAGTTTTGCTTCTTGGTGCAGAAAAGGATTTGACCTTGTGAGTTGGAACAGCCTTTTTTTCGATTTTAAGGGCATTTGCTTTTCCAGCTCACGAAAGCACTGAACAGGTGTGATGCTATTAATTGTGTTTGACCAATGACTTTGTGTTTCACCACTGCGCATATTAGTTGCTCAATGTTCATCAGTAGCACATTATGGCCCTCATTCCAACCCTGGCGGTCTATGACCGCAAGGGTGGAGGGCAACGGAAGCACCGCCAACAGGCTGGCGGTGCTTCCAGGGCCATTCTGACCGCGGCGGTAAAGCCGCGGTCAGAAAAGGGGAACCAGCGGTTTCCCGCCGGTTTTCCCCTGGCCCAGGGAATCCTCCCAAGCAGCGCCGCCATGGGGATTCCGACCCCCTTCCCGCCAGCCTGTTTCTGGCGGTTTTCACCGCCAGAAACAGGATGGCAGGAACGGGTGTCGTGGGGCCCCTGGGGGCCCCTGCACTGCCCATGCCACTGGCATGGGCAGTGCAGGGGCCCCCTAACAGGGCCCCATAAAGATTTTCACTGTCTGCTTTGCAGACAGTGAAAATCGCGACGGGTGCCACTGCACCAGTCGCACCCCTGCAACTCTGCCGGCTCCATTTGGAGCCGGCTTCTTTGTTGCAGGGTCTTTCCCGCTGGGCCGGCGGGCGCCCTTTTGGCGGTCGCCCGCCGGCCCAGCGGGAAAGCCAGAATGGCATCCGCGGTCTTCTGACCGCGGAGCGGCCATTTGGAGGTTCCCGTTTGGCTGGCGGCGCCCGCCGCCAGCCAAACTTAGAATGAGGCCCTATATGTTTTGTTCAGTTTAGCCGCCTATTGGCTTTGACATGGCATTAGCCATTACTTTCTGTATTCAGTTTAGCCGCCTATTGGCTTTGACATGGCATTAGCCATTACTTTCTGTATTCAGTACAGCCGCCTATTGGCTTTGACATGATATTAGACATTACATTTTGTATTCAGTTCAGCTGCCTATTGGCTTTGACATGATATTAGACATTACATTTTGTATTCAGCTCAGCTGCCTATTGGCTTTAACATGGCATTAGACATTACATTCTGTATTCAGTTTAGCTGCCTATTGGCTTTGACATGACATAAGACATTACATTTGATGTTTAGGTTAGCTGCCTATTGGCTTTAACGTAGGGTTAGACATTGCAGTTGAGACATTGCAGATGTCTGTGTTTTTCCAAGCTGTGTTTTTCCACAAGATGAACCAAGCTGTTTTCTTCACACCAGACCTTAGCTGATAAGAGCACGTAGATTTTGTGTTTCAATGCAGTCTGAGAGTGGAATGGCTCAGGAGAACTGGCCACTCTCCAAGGTTGTTCGGATCTCACACTGAGTTTGCTTTTAAGGATGACTCTGGGCTACAGTGAGTTAGATTGGAATCTGCTTGACTTCAGGCTGGAGCTAGACGTCAGTTGCCAGTCGGCCGTTTGGGTAGATAATCTCTTTCTCACAGTTGACCGGAGTCATCAACTTGCAGACCCCAGAAAGATGAAGCTGAGTTAGGCCCTACCGCCTTGCCCATACGGTGATGAATTTGACTTTTATGCTTTGCTTTGCAGGTATGTTATATATATTTGCTGTGTACATTGCAACTGAGAAGTACTGTGATATATTTTGCTGTCATTGCTGCGACTACTTTTAAACGTGTGCTTGAAATCTACTAATTTCGTCTCTCAAAAACTTGTGGGTGGGGGAGAATTAACAACAATAAATGTCTTCTTTGAACTCAGAAGTGCATTCCAGAGAGGTTCTGTAAGCTCCGATAGGAGTTAAGTAGGAAAGCAGAACAACAGGATGCTTAAGAGTGCTGAGGCTAAACTAATTTCAAATTCAGTGAAAATTGGATTGTTTAATGTGAACCATGGCACCAGACAGAGGTGTATAACATCCCCAGTCTTGTTTGCCTTTTTATTGAATGTTTAGCAGTTGCTCTTCATAATAAAAACAAATATTCTCTCTTCACTCAGTAAAATGTCCAAACTGAAGCTATAGACCGACAATGTGATATTATTTTTAAAACTTGATGGGGCAAATTTAAACAACGATCTAAAAGGTTTACTGTCTTTCAACAATTAAGTGGTTATAAAATCAGTTACCAAAAACCATTAACTTTAATGTTAAATTCCTCCCAGATAAAATATGAAAAGTGCAGAATGGCAATTCCGAACACTATTTAGGGATAGAAGTCTCATCAGGGATATCAGATCTATACAACTTTTAATATAAGCCCTTGAGAAAAAAGGTTAAATCTCTATTCCAACGGTGGAAACCGTTCCCTTTAACAAGTAGTGCTAATTAAAATGTCCATCTTACCACTCAATATATATATATATATTTTTCGCGATCTATTGAGGATAAATCCCCAAACCTGTAATTCAGCACTTTGCCAGCCTCTAGGGAAGATCTTTCACTGCCTAATTTAAAGCTGCTTTATTTTGCAACACTTGCAGCTTAGTGCTCTAGAGTCAAAACAGTTAACTAAATACATAATTTTTTTTCAGTAACTCGGTTACTTGTCATGCTTAGCAAGTACAAACTTGAAAGTATGTAAGAAATTTCAAAATTGCTAAGAAAAGTCTGGCATAAGTCCCTTCAGTGGTTCCTCAAAAAGGAAAATGCAACTTAATATCTTTTTTATTCCACATATTAATTCTGCAATTAAATCTGATGAATTAGTTGTCCATGATCACATTCTCCTCACCAAGTGTTAAGTATTCAGGTGGCAGAGCCAAGGTATTACCAAAATATCCAATGATATATAAATAAATAATGAGTGGAAACCTTGGTCTTTTTTTAAGCTACTCATAGTAGATTGAAAAAATCGTTTATCGTGGATGTATAATCAGAAGGCATTTTTATAAAATGAGGGCATAGGTGCTTAAATTCTTATGAAGACTTTATACATAATAGAAAACACCAAATGAAAGGCCTGATAATGACCTTGGTGGATGGAATAGTCCGTTACCAACATGACTGATATTGCATCCACCATATTACAAGTTCCATTACATACAATGGAACTTGTAAAATGGCGGACGGTATATCCGTCATGTTTGTGATGGAATATCCCATCCCCCAAGGTCATAATCAGGCCCTAAATTAGTAAATTCATGAAAAAACACTCCTAGTGAGTTGAAAAAGATCAACTCTTTTAAAAAAGAAAAAAAATGCCCTGATATTGGAAAATGAAACACAAGCCATGTTGATCATATAAGACCAATGAGCTAAATGTTTCTACAATTTATGGTGCTAATTCTCATAGAATGCAGTTTCATGCCAAGTGCTGAATACATTTTCTTTTTACATAAAATTCGTCAAAGCTCCAGTCCACATTGTTTTAAATGTTCATTTACAGTAACAGCTAATTGGCTCCACACTTCATGGCCCTATCCACTTCTTGCAAATTTTGCGAAGAGAAATGTAGGTACTGTGTAGCTAAACGTAGAATCAAGAATAGCAGGAATTGCCTTGCAGGTTAACTATTATAGCCTTAGAACCCGCCGTAGCGAAGGCGAGGGCATTTAACAAGGG
This sequence comes from Pleurodeles waltl, assembly GCF_031143425.1. NCBI lineage: Eukaryota > Metazoa > Chordata > Amphibia > Caudata > Salamandridae > Pleurodeles > Pleurodeles waltl. The sequence continues at coordinate 291,690,413 of NC_090438.1, forward strand.
AGAGGGACTTTAATAGCCGGTAGAGCCCGCTACGGCGGGTTCTAAGGCTATTAGAACATTCTGCCACTCAGGGCAGAATGTTCTATCAACAAAAAAAAATGTTCACGGAGCCCGAGGGGATTAAAATCCCCTCGGGCTCCGTGAGGCTTTGTTCACAGCTGTTACTGTGAACAAAGCGCACATTGGAATGTTGGCGCTGCGGGCTTTTACCGGCCAGTAAAAGCCCGCAGCACTCCATTGTTTTCAATGGAGCCCCCAGCATTCCAATGTTCTAATATAGGGGTAAACTGATGTACGTTGCAATGGTAATTGAAAGAACCCTTATAATGAAAAAGTGAAAAACTAAACAAATTCCTTTATTCTCAGAGTGGTAAGCAAAAACCTTCATAGTAAAGTTAAATGAAAGGTTGTTTGTTTCTAGGACAACAGCCAGTAAAATATTTGAAGTATTGTAGGTACACTTTTGTGATGCATTCCATATATGTGAATGTTTATATTTCTGGTAACTTCCAGTGAAAAAAAAAAAAAAAAAATGTGCAGCTTGAAGGTCACGGACCACCATTAGAGAGACTACAGCGAGAAAACGCGGGGCAGAAGACTACTTCTTCAATCCTGTCCACAGTCTCCAGCCACCGGCGGTGCAGTCTCTCTCTCATAGCGATACATTTACCTGTGTGCTCAAAGCTGAAACAGGCGGATAGAAGGAGCCCCTTTATAATCAGTAGAGGGCAGCAGATTTATCCTTATAACCCCTCCTGAATTTGAGAACATATTTTTGTTCAGCCAGAGTGAATCCAATTAGAACACCTTCGAGGCTAATTTTCCCCTGGCAGCATGTGTTATAGCTACAAGGTTCCTGAAGCAATAAATTGGAAAAGCAGATCACAAACTATTTTGTCTTAAAAAGCAGAGAAATCCATTCAACTGCTTTTGGTAAAAATACAGCCTCTGTGCCATTTACAGAGATAGAATAAATATAGATACATATATAATCTGTATCAACTTTTATATCTTCTGTGACAGGTTGAAATAAGTCTGTTTTTAATTCTGTAGGCATCGCATATGCAGATATTCAGTAGCATTTGTGGCATTCCAAGCATGGTCTATGGCAACTCTCACAGAAGAGTTCACGTCAGCCGTACTGTGACTAGAACAGCAGCTTTCACTACTAACTCCCACACATCATTAACATTACAATACAGAAAGTGCCAAAAAGCTGCAAGGAACTACAGAAAATATACAACAGAAGGCCTTCCGCATGATCCCAGAGAGAGCCGGAGGAATATGAAACAGGATCCTTAGGTCTCAGTTGCAAAAAATAATGTTAACTTGACTGAACGAAATAACTAGGAACCACTCTCCCCAATTAATGTGACACCTAATAAATGTATAGTCTGATTTCACTGTGCAAAAAATAAAATTTAGGATTAGCAATTGCTACATAGCATCATTTGCCATGTGCTCACTTCATATGCAGAATGTAGTGCAGGTGGAGCAGTGCACAGTGACAAGTGTCTCTGTAAAACTACTTTTTGCAATGGTTTCAGCATTTGGACTACTTGGCTACATGTTAGGAGACCTATTGTGCTCATCATAGTGTCTTAACCATGGAACATTTTCCCTTTCCTTGCTTACTGCAAAAGACAGTCAGATTTTTTAAATGATGAGACCCAAGTATCTTTCATTAGGTTCAAAAGCCAGCTATTTTTCCCAGCCAAGACTAGTATAAAAAAACACAGTTTACATTTTCTTGTTCAGATTGCAGTAACTTCACACTAAGGCCCTCATTACGAGTCTGGCAGTCCTAGGACCGCCGGACTCGTGGTGGGGGTTGGACCACCACCAATGCGGTGGTCCGGCCTCCACATTATGTCTGTGGTGAACGCACCAGGGTCGGACCGCTGGCACTGCCACTTTTTCAAAGGCCAATGGCCTGGTGGTGCCGGCAGTCTTAATCCACCAGGGCAGCGCTGCAAAGCAGCACTGCCCTGGGGATTACAAGTCCCCTCTCCTCCAGCATTTACATGGCGGTTGCACCGCCATGTAAACACTGGCAGAGCCGGGGTACTGGGGCCCCATGCAGGCCCCTGCTCTGCCCATGCACTTGGCATGGGCAGTGCAGTGGCCCCCATGGACAGCCCTGTTGTGCTTTTCAATGTGCTGCTGCACCCGACGCACCGCAAATTGCCACTGGCTCGATTACGAGCCAGCATCAATGCTGTGGGCTGTTTCCCACTGGCCTAGTGGGAAACTCATAATAGGGGCCACGGGAGGGCTGCCGCATAGACAGTAGCCCAACCATGGGAGTTTGGCGGGTGAGTTTTACATTTTGCATTGCATCCCCTGCAATATATAGTGCATGTTCAGAAGCGTGTGTCAAATAAATCTATACAGGAGTTGAGTCTGAAGATTTGGTATTGTTTTTTTTTAAATAGTGTAATCAGATAATTTATACATTTGTCAGGGGTTACATTTTTTGAGGGTACCAAGTTTTGCATATGAGCCTCACGGAGCTACAGTGCAGCCTCACAGGAACAAAGTAATGCTAACCAGATGAGACAAGCATGGAGTAACAAAATAATAAAAAGAGGACCTGAGTAAGCAGGAGGTTAAGTCACTGCATTTCTAAAGTTATATTTATATTTAGCAGTTTTTAAGAGGAAAGTGGCAACACAGAAAAAATAAAAGGCGCAACACTCTCGAGCGGAGGTCGGCAGTCTCAATCTACCATTCCATCATGCAGTTTATATAGATAGACCAACTCCACCCCTCATGCTACTAAATGTGCGGAATAAAAAATAAATGGCAGTGTGAAGAATGCCAGCAGTAAATGATTAGCACAATGCCCACTTGGTGAGATTAGTTCATGGCCCATGTGCATTGGGGCAGATGGTTCTAGACAAACAAAACCTCATTTTGTAATATGTTTAGTAGTTTTACAGTAGTACTGCAAATGTCCCACAAAACGCTATTCACAAACCTAAGTGTGGAGGTCTCTGCCTCTCCTATGTTTTATGTGCAAATATCCCCACTCCAACTGTGAAGATCTCCATAAGCATAGGTATACATTTAAGTAGTAAATGTGGGAGGGACGGGGTAGTGTCTGGAAAATAGTGAAACTTACTACTAAAGAGAAGCAGTTTTAAAAGGAGTCAGAAAAGGTTAAGTTAGGACTAAGGAGGAATTTGGGAGGCACATGCACCCAACTACAAAAGTCTCTTCCTATTCTTAAACTGTGCTTCTAAAGTTACTGCAGCCAAATAAGGACCTAAAACAAATGTAAATGTGCTCCAGCCAAGACCTGGAGTAAGTCCAGTACCACCCATGGCCACTGACAGGTATTGCAACACCTTCCTGTAGAAAATAATGGATTGAGGGACTTAAAATCCCCACCGGAAATAATGTTAAAATAAATTCCTATACTTACACTTTTAAAAAATATGCATACATTTATTTGCATATTAAGAAAAATAAAAGTTACATTATAAACATTTAAAAAAAATAGTTTAGTACCTTTTCTTATTTCAATTTGTTTACTTTAAAAAATATATATATTTTGAATACATTCTATTCACAGTGTTTGCTAAATTAATCAATAAAAATGCTTAACTTTGGGTGTGTATTTTTTTGTAACAAATCTTTGAAAAATATTTTTCATTTCGTTTAATATACTTAAATTTCAATTTCAATTTAAAATGTAGCTAATAGTGCTGTAGCATTCTTTCTTACAGTGTTCTACATTTAAAATATGCATAAATTATTTTAACATTAACATTTAACTTATGGGAGGAGAGGGATATATAGGGGAGACATATGTTGTTGTTAATGCTTTCTTTTTCTTTTCCACTAATTTATCATTATTTGCAGGCCATATGTGCCATGTTGAATATTGCAATCTTAAAATGAATCAAATGCGTCATAAAAAAATTGTACTTACAAATATTTGGCCCGTTTTTTTAACTTTACATTTTCTGAATTTCCATATAGTTTACCATAGGGAGATCTCCACTCCAAGTGTGTGGAATGTCAAACATAGTTGTAAAGTCACAGAATTTTGTACTGACTCCATCTGCTGTTTTAAGGAGTGGGCACATGAATGTCTACACTGTTGAATAACCTTAGGTTCGTAAATTGTGACTAGTCAGATGTAGTAAATTTACTCAAAAGCATAAACGTTCACATGCAGATTTACTCATGTAAGCTAGCTTTTGTGAATAGCCTGATGTGGGTGCCCTGTTCACATCGGCCTGTACAAAAGTGGACATCTGTGGAGTGCAACTGTACAGTGTCCGAGAGGCAGACCTTTGACTCAGTATTTAGTAGTGTAAAGAAAAGACTAGCTGTGTCCCAGTCATTGACCATACTTTCCACCTGCTGGTCGCACTTTTCAAAAATATTTTTCATAAGTGTTTAGTTGTTGCACTTTCTGGAAATATGCCTATTTATTTTGTCTTGCCACTCCACCCTTCGCTCTTCTTATGATGTATTTAAAAAACTTTGATGGCTGCTTGCCCCAATTCTTAACTAGCATTTTGTTATGCTTTGCATGACCTTTAATCCCCATTTATTTGTCCTTGCTGCCCACTGAACACCCTCCTTTTGTATACACTTTTTGTGACTGTAGGGTTTGTTTCTACAATATCTTTTCTAATTAAGCCAAATGGAATCCCCATATGTTGCAATTTTACAGTTAAAGAATTAAAGGTTTGAATCCACTGTTTTTTGATCTTGTGACCTAGTACATATTGAAGCTGTCTCAAGTCAGTGTATTAACTGTTTTCCATCTGACACTATCTATGTGATTGCTGGCTCCCTATGTTTTATCTTGCATGCTATATTTTTTTCTGATTGCTTTTCTGGTGTTTTATGGATTGACAAATCCGAAATAAACTAAACTGAAATTGAAACAGATTGAAGCTGATATACTGAGTGCTCAGCATTATAATCTGCTCCAGAGCACTAGGAATGTCTGGTTTTGGCATTGCTGTGACACACACACTGTGGAGCATCAGCCTGGCACATGCTCTCACCATGCACTATAATATATTCGGGTACTTGCAGAGACCACTTACTCATTTCCTGTGCTCTGCAGCTTTACACATGATTTAATTTACCTAAAAATATAAAACACTTTGTAATTTTCTCCATGCAAGTATACAAAGATTTTAAATATTTTTATACACACTGTATAGTCCACTACAGCAGAACACTGGGTAGTTATTTTTGGAGTGGCCTCACAAAATCTTATTATTCGGAATAATGTTTTTTTTCATTTTTTCAATGTGCTTTTAGAAATGGTGAAATTAGTGGTCTAGTGTGACTATCTTAGATGTAGAATTAAAATAGAACCTACATTTTAATAGATACTAAAAGTGAAACATGCAAATGCATTGTAAAGCGGTTTTGAAATTACCTTTCATTGTTTTAGTCTCAAGATTAATGTTTTCATTGATCATGCAACGTTATTTCTGCTGCAGTGTTCTTGCTCACATTAGTTCTTGAGAGAAATCTTATGAAAAATCTTTAAACCTAAAAAAAATCCCTACTACTTTCAGAATCTAGCAGGGAATACACCCTTATGAAAGGCACGGTGTAAATACCTAGTGTGCTCTAGTGCAGCATACTTAGGGCCCGATTAGGTTTTTGGCGGTCCAACCAAGTCTGTGGCCTCCCGACTGTCGTATGAGGAGCTGGACGGTACAGACAGTGTGGTGGAATTGACTTTGGCTCTAGGTCAGGTTCTAGGTCTTGTCTAGTTAGAACTGGGCAACTGGGCAGTTGCAGGAAAGGCCTTTTATAGATTGTTGTGTCCCTGTAGCTTGAATAGAAGGTCAACCTTATGCCCCTTTGAGTCCACTTGCTTGTGCCGGGTACAAGAGGTTGCTGATCCAGCCCTCAAGGGCTCCTCTCAGGTCTCATACAGCATTTTTAGTCCTACTTTAATCTTCCTGAGTTCCAGTAGTTTCTGAGGAGGATACTGGGGACGCCACATTCATACGGGGCACCAGCTTTTGAGTTAGCCAACACACCTTAGCAGCATTTCATTTATACCCTACTGCAAACAACCCTACAGATCATCTCCTAACCTAAATCCAAGTTGGTAAGACCTTTCCCCCCCTAATGCAGACCCTGTGTCCCCACCCCAAATGAGTGGCCAGGGAAATGAGCAACCCTTCCTCCGTGATTACTTCAAACTACTTCTCGGGGCAGCACCCTCCGCACTGGGACTGGTGCCTGTCTGACTCCTGGAATAAAATAAGGGCCCAGATTAGATGCCATCTAACATCTGCCTTTGACAGGGAAGGTCCCTTTGAAGTTAACTAGGTTCCTGGGCACTGCACAAATTGCCATCTTAGCAGAGAAACAGAAACACCGCTCCACACCCAGGCCTTTGTTTTGACTCCTTATTCAGGGCTTAAGCACTCAGAGGGCTGCAGCTAGAGGATAATGCAAATTAGCTTCCAGAGGCTTTAAAGAGAGGAACGGTATCTTAGTAAATGTACCTTTTCTTGAATATCTTGAACTATATCTCTAACTGTTTCCTAGATATTTATGGCATTTAATAGTACATCCCAGTGTTTTCTGTGGAACAGTCATCCTGCTACAGTGGAAATAGATTTCAGGTGCTTCCCACTTTAAGGACATGCTTAACATTACGTCTCTATATGTTCTGTTTTTAAATGCCATGTGCCTTCCTTTATGGGCTATAAACCCACATGGGGTGGGCACTTATTAATATTTACAAAGAAGGGTTAGACCTGCAAAAGGGTTTATTTTGACAGGTCAATTTGCAGTTGTTAAGCTGTTCCAGTCAGGCTGCACTGGTTGGCCTGAAGCCATGTGTGCACTGCCACTGTAGTGAGTGGCACAATATGTGCTGCAGTCCACTATTGACATTTTATTTACAGTCCCTGGGTATGCCTTGTACCAAATCCTAGGGACTTGTAGGTAAGTTAATTATTCTGATTAGGGTTACGCAAACAGTCATGTTAAAAGGGGAGCAGAGGCACTTTTTACTGGGTAGCAGGTGAAAAGTGCACAGAGTTCTACAGGTAGCCAAAACAGATAGGGCATCATCCTGGGGAGACATTACACAAAAGATAGTCATTTCCTACCAGCAACATCTACAGAAATGAAAATGAGACAATTGCTGGCCAAACAAAACAATCTGGACCTGATACTAATTTGCAAAATATCTGTGGGATGAGAAATCTGGTAGCATGCAGTAACACTGTGCCAGTATAATGCATTTAGGTGTCGCGAAAACACTGGAAATTCCCAATCCCTTGTGGTGTAACACATAAATGTCTCCTGGGGGTAGAAGTGGTAGATAAGGTCTGACAGTAGGGAGCATTGAATGCACACCTCTGTCAGAACATACTAAAATTGGGTCCGGTGTTCCAACAACTGGGAAAACAGAGTACAGGGACATCATCCCACTCATGATCAGGTGCAGCAAAATTCCATATAGTAATTCAGCTCTGCCTGACTCTTATTCAGGCCCTTAGGGCCTTACCTAAAGTCTAACAGATTCTAGAAATCTAACAAAACATGTTTGATTTTCTGCTTGCTATATTTAGAGTATATGGGGCTTATAATATATGGGGCCTCTACACAAATTAAAAAGGGAAGATGGAATATGTGCCAATTTTGGCTATTCTGCATCTATTGATTACATACATTTTCTGGCAAGAAAATATTATAATAAGGATTTTGTTGGTGGCTGCAGACACATACAGTTCGAGTCCCTATGTTTCCTCCTTAAAACCCTTCAAGGAAACCTTGTTCATTACACATCATGGTAAAACATCAGGCTGTTTGTTCATCAACAGCTAGCTCACTGATAGTACCCAGATTCTTAAAATCCAGAATTGGGAGCTGAAGATTCTCAGATTGTGCCCCGAAACTCTGGAATTCTTTCTTCCAGCAACTCTCCAACAAAATCTCCTACCCTTCAGACTCTCTCTTATTAAATGGCTCTTCTACCAAGCATACTCCACTTAGCTTTCATTTTCACAGATAGGCTTTTGCTCTCACTTGTCTAGTGCCAAAGAACGTTTTGGATATGTGCGCTCTATTCATCTTTTAACATAACATAGATATCTGCATCGCCAACATTGCAAAGGTTGTGTTCTTGATAAAACTCATATGTCTAGATTATTTTGTTTTCTTGAAACTTTCTTTTGACTATAACTGGCAGTTCCACCCACACCCTCTTCTTATCCAGCAAAGATGACATTTTAGTTTGTGTCTTACCATTGGTGGGTAGGCTTCAGTTGTGAGTGCCTAGTTGTTACTTTTCAACTAGTTGTCGATATGATTACTATCAAGCCAGGGGTGTTTTGAGCTCTTGTTTAGCATATAGAAAACGACAGCCTTTTGATTCATGTTGGCCTAGAAGAATTTGGCTTTACTCAGGACCACTTGAATTATGTAATTCTTTGGCAGTAGTGATTTCTGCATATTTATGAATTTGTCATATTTACCACATAATCCATCATCTGCTACATAATCTGCAGATTTAAAAAAAAAAAAAAGTATTTAGCTCAAATGGGGCAAAAGTTACTAAAAACTTGATCACGTGTTCCTGGGCAGAGGAAGGCCTTTCACAAATGTTGACTCATCATCTTTCAATTGCATACTGCTCATTGCTATATTTGGAGATTACACTTGTACAAATAATGTGAAATATTTTCTCAGACATTGTTGACGTGCAAAAATGTCAAAATAATGAAGAAATACTATTGAAAATGTACTGCATTACTCCACATAATTTGTCTTTTCTTTCTGATTAATTTAGTCAACCCAGCTACATAATTTGGTCCTCCTATGCTGCATAATTCCAGTGGCCCTGGCTTTATTAACCCCATAGGTGCAGGTGTCAGCCACTAGCCGACACCCTCCCTTGTGCGGGTCACGACCAGTAGTCTGATGCCAGTGAGGGGTTTGAAATATCTAATTAATCTAATCTAATTTAAAACCCTCTCTGGAGACATGGAAGACCTTCTGTGTCTGCCCCCCTGCCCATAGGTGACACTGACGTCACACTTCGCTTTCCCCACCGGAGCAGGAAGCAGCAGATAAGGCTGTTTTCTGCTCTAGTGGAGAAAACGGCCCGAAAGGGCCTCCCCACTGTTCGGGAAGGCCTCATTTGAAAGGGAAGATTCTCCCCTTTCAAACAAGGCCTTCCTGAAATGGTTTCTAAGGCCAGGAAACCCCACTAGACACCAGGGATTACACTTGGGGGAATTGGCCCCCTCCCTCCTTCTGCTCACCCCCCTCCTTCCTCCGGGGCATATATTTAAAAAAAAAAAATGTTAGTTTACCCCTGAGGGGGTGCGATAGGAGCCCTCTAGGGGTTAAAAATGAATAATATATATATATATATATATATATATATATATATATATATATATTCTTTTTTTTGTATTTTTTTTTTAAAATGAAACTGACAGGGGGTTGCCCATGAGCAGGGCTGACCCCTGTTGGGGCATTTTTTTTCATAATAGCTGTATGGTTTCCCTGGGGGCCATGATCGCCCCCCAGGGAAACCATACAGCTTTTAAAAGAATATATAGCTCTATATATAGCTCTATATAGATAGATAGATAGATAGATAGATAGATAGATAGAGAGATCACTTGTGTCAATGCGTGTGTGGTTTCCCTGGGGGGCGCTTCGATCAGAATATATATATATATATAAAGTGTCCCTGGTGTTGCAGGGTGCTCCTTATTAGATCTGCTCTCCACCTAAACTTGGGAACTACCCAGAGTTCTCTATTCCTTCTGTATATATATATATATATATATATATATATATATATATATATATACATTCTCCACCAGTTCTCTTGCAGCTTGCGTCTTCAAAGCAGTGTACATACTCCAACCGACACATTTCAACTGTAGATTTTAGGCAGCAATAGAAAAGTCAAGCTAACTCTTGTGATTATGTTTCTGCTAGAAAAGGATCTAACTTTTGTCTAGTGGCAGTTTTGATGGCACAAAGTAGCGCAGAAGGTTTATATGCCTACTGCAAAGATAAAATCTGTATTTTATGTGAATAGCTGAGTGGATTAGTAAAGCCAGCCATTACCTGCGCCGTAATACAAATGAAAAGTATGTGCGTGGGGGCTATGGAGAGATGAAGGGCACTTTTGCTGGGTGGTAGTGAGGGAATCTGAGGAGGAAGTCATGGGAGTGGGAGCACCAATAATGATTGTCGGACTGGGCGCCAGAGGTGCTAAAGACTGTGATGATTGGTATGTGACAAGGTGCAGTAATAAGGTGTCTTTTTTGTTTTTTTGAGTGTCTTGAGTGTCTTGAGTGAACATGCTGATTGAGGAAAGAAACGAAGGTAAGGTGACCTTTACAGTTGCACGCATCACACACCCACCAGCAATTTTGTTACTGTCTACATAGGCTAGTGTTTTTGAGCGACAGCTTAGCCAGTAATAGAGATGGCGTTTCGTTGGATGACTGCTGCTCAAGCCCTAACTCGGGTTATAGAGGACAGCTCTGACATAGGATCAGAGACTGAGATAGCATCTGAGGGATGGACTCTGGGAGTGATTTTTCAGTTGGAGGAGTCGTATCTGACAACTCCTCTTCCAGTGATTCTGAGGGAGGTGATGAGGACAGTCCTGCTGTCCCTTCGCAAGCACAGTCTGTGCAACGGGACAATAGCGGGTTAGCCCAACCAGGAGAGCAGGCGCATGTGGTGGCAAGCACAGAGAGAGTGCTCTCTTGGGAGCTCCCCAATTTAGTTCAGCCCCACATTCCACCACCCAAATCGTATTGTGGAGACATCAAAATTATCTATCACAAAACAACCTGGTTTTGTAAGCTGGAAGCTGCGTTTTTGGGCCTTGGCTTGGCAGCCATATAGGGAAACCTACCAAACTCAGACATTTCTGGAAACTAGACATCTGGGGGAGGTCACAGAGATGTGGCTTTTGTGGATTCCCCAAAGTTTTCTTACCCAGAATACCCTGCAAATGTGAAATGTTGAATAAAACTCTATTTTGTCTTGCATTTCTGTCACACAAACTACAGGAATATGCTGGTATCCACAAAACTCCTACCACCCAGTGTTTCCCCACCTGTCCTGATAAAAACGCTACCCCACTTGAGTGCCTGTACCTAGTGCCTGCATCAGGAATGGATCACCCCAGGGTCAACAGTTGCTCTCATGTAAGGACTAACATTGACCGGTGTGTTATCTATTCCTGACACAGGCACTAGGCCTACCCACACAAATGAGGTACCATTTTTATCAGGAGACTTGGGGGAATGCTGGGAGGAAGGAAATGTGTTGCTCCTCTCAGATTCCAGAACTTTCTATCACTGAAATGTGAGGAAAAAGTGTTTTGTTTACCAAATTTTGAGGTTTGCAAAGGATTCTGTGTAGCAGAACCCGATGAGAGTGCCACAAGTTACCCGATCCTGGGATCCCCTAGGTGTCTAGTTTTCAGAAAGGTCCAGGTTTGCTAGGTTTACCTAGGTACCGGATGAGCTAGAGGCCAACATCCACAGCTAGGCACTGTTAGAAATGGGGCCTTTGGTTGACAGTCAGGTTACCCGCTGCTCAAGCAAGGACCCTCACTCTAGTCAGGGTAAAAGAGAATCACCCTCAGCTAACCCCTGCTTACCCCCTTGGTAGCTTGGCAAAGCAGTAGGCTTAACTTCAGAGTGCTAGGTGTAAAGTATTTGTACCAACACACACAGTGACTTAATGAAAACACTACAAAATGACACAACACCAGTTTAGAAAAATAGGAAATATTTACCTAAACAAAACAAGACCAAAACAACAAAAATCCACAATACACAAGTCAAGTTATCAATAAAAATGCAAAAAGAGTCTTTAAGTAGTTTTAAACACACACTAACACTGTCAGCGTGTAAAAGTACCTTGGGCGCGTCAAAAATAACCCTGCACGGGCGAGTGCATGTCAAAAAGGGCTTGCAATGCGTTGATTCCACTCCCGAGCGGGACCGTGCATTGTTTCTCCTTTCACCGGGTCGGGGCACGTCATTTCTTCTCTCCGCAGGCGAGCAGTGCGTCGATCCGGTCAGCACTCTCAGGTTCAGGCAGGCCTTGCAGACCAACACCAAAAAACCTCTCTGGTTCACCAACACCCGTAAGGAATCAAAGAAAACCTGCCGCACCCTCGAGAAAGCCTGGCGCAAGGACCACACCGCAGACAACATGACTGCCCTCAAGAACGCTACCCGCGAACACCACCAACTGATCCGCGCCGCCAAAAGAAATTTCTTCACAGAAAGACTGGACAAAAACAGCCACAACAGCAGAGAACTCTTCAACATTGTCAAAGAGCTCTCCAATCCTAACGCCAACGCCATCACGCCCTCACAAGACCTCTGCAACTCCCTCGCCACCTTCTTCCATCGTAAGATCACCGACCTACACGACAGCTTTGGACACCAGACCCAGCCAACCACCACTGAGCCTACAACCCCAGCCATCACCCTCAACGCCTGGACTCACATCAACACAGAAGAGACCAAAGCCACCATGAACTCCATCCACTCCGGTGCCCCCTCGGACCCCTGCCCACACTTCATCTTCAACAAAGCCGACGACATCATCGCCCCGCACCTCCAGACCATCATCAACAGCTCGTTTTCGTCTGCTACCTTCCCCGAGAGCTGGAAACACGCTGAAGTCAACGCCCTACTGAAAAAACCTACGGCGGACCCATGCGACCTGAAGAACTTCCGCCCCATCTCGCTCCTCCCATTCCCCGCCAAAGTCATAGAGAAGACCGTCAACAAGCAACTTACCAACTTCCTTGAAGACAACAGCCTACTCGACCCCTCTCAGTCCGGATTCCAAGCCAATCACAGCACAGAAACCGCCCTCATCTCAGTCACAGACGACATCAGAACCCTGATGGACAACAGAGAAACAGTCGCCCTCATCCTCCTCGACCTCTCGGCGGCCTTCGACACCGTCTGCCACCGAAACCTAATATCCCGCCTCTGTTCCACCGGGATCCAAGGACAGGCCGTGGACTGGATCACCTCCTTCCTCTCCAACTGCTCCCAAAGAGACTACCACCCACCTTTTCGCTCAGACCCCACCGAGATCATCTGCGGCGTCACACAAGGCTCCTCGCTCAGCCCGACACTCTTCAATGTCTACATGAGCCCCCTCGCCGACATCGTACGGAAACACAGCATCATCATCACCTCCTATGCTGACGACACTCAACTGATACTTTCCCTCACCAAGGACCCCACCAGCGCCAAGACCAACCTGCAAGATGGAATGAAAGACGTCGCAGATTGGATGAAACTCAGCCGTCTGAAACTGAACTCAGACAAAACAGAAGTCCTCATCCTCGGAAACACCCGGACCGCCTGGGACGACTCCTGGTGGCCCACGGCCCTTGGCACCGCACTGACCCCCTCAGACCACGCACGCAACCTCGGTTTCATCTTGGACCCACTTCTCACCATGACCAAACAAGTCAACGCCGTATCATCCTCCTGCTTCCTCACCCTCCGCATACTCCGAAAGATCTTCCGTTGGATCCCCGCCGACACCAGAAAGACCGTGACCCACGCCCTCGTCACAACCCGCCTGGACTACGGCAACACACTATACGCAGGAACCACCGCTAAACTCATCCTCAACATACCCCGCAACAGCCACATCTCCGCCCACCTGAGACACCTGCACTGGCTTCCCGTCAACAAAAGGATCACCTTCCGACTCCTCACCCACGCACACAAAGCCCTCCACAACAAGGGACCCGAACTCCTCAACCGCCGCCTCAGCTTCTACACTCCCACCCGTCCTCTTCGCTCCGCCAACCTCGCTCTCGCCGCCGTCCCTCGCATCCGCCGCACCACGGCGGGTGGGAGGTCCTTCTCCTACCTGGCGGCCAAGACATGGAACTCCCTCCCCACCATCCTCAGGACCACCCAGGACCACTCCGCTTTCCGGAGACTACTCAAGACCTGGCTCTTCGAGCAGCAGTAACCCCTTGATTTGCATTGTTTTTCTATGCACAATGGTACTTGAGTCGGAAATCCAGCCACACGATGATCCGAAAACCCTGCAGCGCGGGTTGTGATCTCCAGCCTCCGTCAGCGATGCTGCACGTCATTTCTCCTGCTCCGTGCGTCGATTCTCTGGTCGCGTTTCCTGCGTGCGTCGTTTTTCAGCTGCGGAGCCGGCTGCGCGTTGTTTCTTCAGCCGCAGATCGGAGTTGCGCCAATCTTTTTCCTGCACAGCGCTCTGTGCGTAGATTTCCTTGTCCTTAGGCTACCAGCTTCTCCTTTCAGGGTCCCAGGAACTGGATGGGCACCACAGGGCACAGTAGGAGTTTATCCAGAGACTCCAGGTGCTGGCAGAGAGAAGTCTTTGCTGTCCATGAGACTTCAAACAACAGGAGGCAAGCTCTAAATCAAGCCCTTGGAGATTTCTTCTCAAGATGGAAGGCACACAAAATCTAGTCTTTGCCCTCTTACTCTGGCAGAAGCAGCAACTGCAGGATAGCTCCACAAAGCACAGTCACAGGCAGGGCAGCTCTTCTTCCTCGGCTCTTCAGCTCTTCTCTAGGCAGAGGTTCCACTTGTTTCCAGAAGTGTTTCTAAAGTCTGTGGTTTTGGGTGCCCTTCTTATACCTAATTTCTCCTTTGAAGTAGGCCTACTTCAAAGTAAAGTCTCTTTTGAATGTGAAATCCTGCCTTGCCCAGGCCAGGCCCCAGACACTCACCAGAGGGTTGGAGACTGCATTGTGTGAGGGCAGGCACAGCCCTTTCAGATGTGAGTGACCACTCCTCCCCTCCCTCCTAGCACAGATGGCTCATCAGGATATGGAGGCTACACCCTAGCTCCCTTTGTGTCACTGTCTAGTGTGACGTGCAACCAGCCCAACTGTCAAACTGACCCAGACAGGGAATCCACAAACAGGCAGAGTCACAGAAATGGTATAAGCAAGAGAATGCTCACTTTCTAAAAGTGGAATTTTCAAACACACAATCTTAAAATCAACTTTACTAAAAGATGTATTTTTAAATTGTGAGCTCAGAGACCCCAAACTCCACATGTCCATCCGCTCCCAAAGGGAATCTACACTTTAATCAGATTTAAAGGTAACCATCATGTTAACCTATGAGAGGGACAGGCCTTGCAACAGTGAAAAACGAATTTAGCAATATTTCACTGTCAGGACATATAAAACACATTACTATATGTCCTACCTTAACCATACACTGCACTCTGCCCTTGGGACTACACAGGGCCTACCTTAGGGGTGTCTAACATGTAAGAAAAGGGAAGGTTTAGGCCTGGCAAGTGGGTACACTTGCCAAGTCGAATTTACAGTTAAAACTACACACACAGACACTGCAAGTCTAACAGGCACTTTCCAAAAAACATGTCAGATTTCAATGTAAAAATGTGATGTGTCGATGTTGCATTTCCTGTCACTGGCACCCCAGGCCTACCTACACAAATGAGGTACCATTTTTATCAGGAGAGTTGGGGGAATACAGAATAGAAGAACAAGTGTTATTGCTCCTTGTCTTTCTCTACATTTTTTCCTTCCAAATGTACAACAGTGTGTAAAAAAGAAGTCTATTTGAGAAATGCCCTGTAATTCACATCCTAGTATGGGGACCCTGGAATTCAGAGATGTGCCAATAACCACTGCTTCTCAACACCTTATCTTGTGCCTATTTTTGGAAATACAAAGGTTTCCTCTGAATTGCTGTATGCCGGGTATACAACGAAAACCCATTGCAAGGTGCAGCTAATTTATTGGCTCTGGATATCTAGGGTTTTTGATGAACCTATAAGCCCTATATATCCCCACAACCAGAAGAGTTAATTTCTTGGTCTCCTCCAGGGGAATCCACAAACTCTGGATACCTTTAGAATCCCTAGGATATTGGAAAAAAAGGACGCAAATTTGGCATGGGTAGCTTATGCTGTCAAAAATCTATGAAGGCTTAAGCGCGAACTACCCCAAATAGCCAAAAAAGGGCTCAGCACTGGGGGGGGGGGAGGCCCAGAAGCTAAGGGATTAAAGCATTTTTGGTACACTGCAAATAGCTTAACAGTTTAGCCACAAAGCATGGGATCATGAAATTTCAGTGTGGACAATGGAACCTTGGGCAGTTTGGATGCAGCAAGAGTTCAGCATATGTCTGTGAAGTGCAACTTTGCGCAGCACAGATTACCCATGACGTGCCACTTTGTGGTCAAAAAAGTATAGTAGCTTTACAATTACGCTGTTCATTCTCCTTTAGGAGAAGACACCGAGACTCACTGGCGGTAAGGAGTAAGGAAGTCCTCAGTAGCTCAGGACATCCTTCCGACAAGCTGACCCCTGTCACCCTAAATTGTGCCGCAGTGAATGCAGTAAGAACAACAGCTTGTAGTTGCTCTCTGAAGGGGATGGCGGCAGAATATATGTTAATGAGCACAATAAAACTGAACTGAAAATCTGAAACTTACTCAGAATGTGACACGTACTCACCCTGTAATCTTTCTAATGTTGAGGAAATAGATCCGAACTATACTTATTTTGTGGTTAGCGTCACAGTAAAAGAAAAAAGGCACTTTAGTACTAAATGGAAGCATAATCGGAAAAGGTTATTTTTTTTTAGTTGAATCGTAATGATGCTTGAAAGTTTTCAGATACTTCGGAATGTTAAAGATCAGCAAACAGTGTAACTTTGATTATACCCTTGGCATTGTAATGACTGCCGAGAAAAGATGTGTTTCTTTTACAAACTTTACATCTTTTACAGAGCAATTTGGACTGTACAATTACCCTCTGGAGTCACTTAAAGCAAAATGCATGTATCGCATGACAAATGACATTGCTAAGAAGGCAGTTTCAAAGATGTTTATTTAGCATTTTCTCCAAATGGCTGGGAGTTAATTTACAGTGTTACAGTCTGCATGCATTAAGAAATAAAAAGGCATAATGTAATTATTGTTCAGCATGCATAAAGACCCCAAAATGAATATTCACTCATTTGAAGTAGGACATGTTTCAATAGCGACATTTAAACCTGGAGAATCGCCCTCTGATAGCTCTCAGGAAAGCAATTGCAAAAACGTACACGTGAATATAATCTCCCTTGTGGATTTGCACATCTTTCTCTGGATCAGGCAAGGAGCTTGTGACTTTGTAATTGTTGAAATAAGTGGTGATGTTTCAGTGAGCACTACATGGTGCAATTCTCTAAGATCCCAGTGTATTTGTGCATTCCCACCATGGGCAGGATGGTGAACATCCATCCATAGGTCTCGTGGTTCTGTCTAAGATTAATGAATTGAATTAGAGGCCCTATTTGTTGAGGGTATTATCAAGGAATGGCCAGTCCTTACTTTTCTGACTCTGCATATAAATGTCTAGGGGTCATAACCCAGTCCAAATAACAACTCCGTTGAAATGCGGAATACTAAATGACTGAACCTACGTTCTATGGTGTCATCTCTGCCAGGACTATACTCAGTGCGAGACAGGAAGCATTCTGCATTACATTTTTTGGAATTCTTTGTTATGGATTGTAGGAGTTTGAGACCTTGGAAAACTGGGCAGTGGAGGATACAATGAAAAGATCAGAGCACTAATAATAAGGATTCACTCACTTACGTGTTGAAAGTGGCACGGAGAGCATTTAAATGCTTTGGCCCTATATCTAAGTGCCTGTTAATAAATCAAGAAGTTGTATCACTTCTCTGCTGCAAATTAGGTCATTAACTGGCTCCCCGTCCCTCCAGTTTTGTTTTTTTGTCTCCTTTCGGTTCCTTCGGGTCCATCTGTTAGATATTCAGTATCTGCCTCTGTGTTTGTACCATCGAGCTACTAATTTATTACTCTTTAGTGTCCTGGGATTTTCCACCATTTCCTGGTTGGAGAGAGGCTCAGTTTATTATCCTCCATCTTGGATTTTGACTGTGCCAGAAGACCTCATGTCTGAAGTCACTCACGCTGAAGACTGGCTTATGGGTTTCTTTCCCATCCCTGTTTTACTTCACCTTTCTGTAGTTACAGGAGCTGCTTGTCTGGGAACGAGTGGAAGGATTTGAACTTTCAGCAGATCTATCTTCTTCAGCTCAACAGTTTCTCAAATATTTTCAGATGGTCTGCTGAGCTGCATCAGCCCTGCAACGAAGGCAGCCAAGGCCGATGTGGAATTGAACTGCAACCCACAACGTAAGAGTTCAGAAACTACTCAGGTCACTCCTACTTTCATTCCAAAGGTCGTCTTTTGGGGAAGTTCTCTTTGTACACCTCTCAAATGTTCCAGGGGCAGCAGTAGGGTAGAAGAACAAGGAAGGGCAGCATGATTTCCAGGCTATTCTCTGTCATTGTAAATGTGGCATTGATGACTGATGTTCGATCTTTTGTACTGAGTTTGTCAGTAATGAGGTGACTAATTTGGCGCTGTTTTAACAATATAGGGCAAGAACATGCTAACAAAACAGGACTTTGTGTTGTTTCTATGCCCAGGTCACGTTATGCAAAATGGCCCATGGAGACCTTCAAAAGTTTTCATCTACTTCTGATGTTTAACAGTCCTTGCTCATGAGGAGGTACCTATTGGAAACAGATTTTGTATTTCAAGTTCTCCACTGAATGCTGCATCTTTTGTTGCTGCAGTTGTGTTAATTCATAACATTTTCCAATGTGTCTTCGATAAAATTATGATATTCCCCAAATCTACATTTGAATAGTAAATACTTTGCATCCAAATGGTTGGTTTTGGATCATCGCCATGGTTGCGCAGGTAGAGCATGAATGGGAATAAAGATAATTTAGGTGCTAAAGAGGCCATTATGTTCTTTGATCTGGACAGGTGTTTTTTCTGGGCACATTGGCGCTACCGAGCGATTCAGTGACTTCATTGCTTCCTTGTTATCTTAATTCTTCTCAATTGCAGATCATAATGTTTATTTTATCGATTGACTGAGCAAGGTATAGTCCTTTGGAAGAACACTGAAGATTTGTTAAAGAGGTGAATTGGATGTTTTTAGCATGATTATGTACGCTGGTTGATGGGTCTCATTTTAATCAGCTGAGGCACTGTGTACCATGGGTGTCACTGATGCACATGTGCTTTGTTAATTCAACTAGACCCTTATATGTACCCAGGAATTACTTCAGAATATTAGATATGTGTTACATTGCACTTCAGCATTTCAAGGTTTCCTTTCATTGTCTCACAAGGATAAGGAAGCTCAGGTGCTTTCTACAGTTTTCTGTGTTATAAATTCGACACTCGCACATTTAATGAGGTTGGTTAAAATAAGTCAAGACAAGCGTCGAGAAAAAGGAAGAAAGGGTTGTAAAGAAATATTCATCAGATTGTTATTTCCGGACTGTCCACCTGCCTCTAAGTATTACAATCATTAATGGCAACAACAATCTAAGCATGTAATGCTTGTGCAAAGGTGTGGGATTACCAGTTTGTAACAAAAAAAAACTCTTACAGTAGCAAGGATGCATGTCACTGAAGCGTGTTGTCTGGCAGGAGTAACATGCAAAAATAGATAGACATGCTTAATGAAATAGTTCTGGTCCTTTTGTCTTACTGTGACGACTGAGCCCATTTCTAAAAACAATTTTGGCTTTCCACAGACTGCCTTAAAATACTCTATCTGTTCTGTGGCTTCGTTGACTGTTATAAATTGATCTTGGAATGTTCTAATAGGGAGGCAAAAAACAAACATGCATGTTTGTTAGCATGCACAGTGATATAGACCAAAGGGTTTGAATCACCAGAAACTCATCTGTACAACATGCAGCATTTGCATCGGAGTCTGCATGATTTATCAATTTAGGTGTGAATTACACATTATAGCTTACATCTCCATCCCAATAATATTCACATAAATTATCCATTCATTCTTGTGTCTTAATCCAAGATATGCAAAAAAGGGGCATGTTTTTCCATGCTGTGTATGGGCCTATTCACAAAGGTAAATATAGATGTGAATAAATCTATGTTTGTAAATCTACTACTTTGGGCTGTTCACCCTTTCCCAGGGTAAATGCATTCCAAAGTGCAGAAATACTTGTCCCCGCCCCCTGAAACCTGGGAGTGGAGCCAAACTTTTGAGAGAACAAGTTAATATGTGTAGCTTTTCACATGTAGAAACTCTCCGCCACCTTGGTGACGATTACTCCCACTGTGATGGAGGTCACCACCATGCGGTTGAATTCTCCCTCAGAAAGAATAAGGAAAATGACAAAAGTTTATTATACAACAGTGACAATAACTTATACCATATGTAAAGGCAACCCTGACCGCACACAGCCAATGTCCTCTTACGTCCCCTACAGGCAGCTAATCCCACTGGGCTGCGGTGGGGAATTGGCTTTATGTATGGTAACAAAATATTACTTTATGATAAGAAAAAACTCTAGATGTTCATTGTTAAAATCCAAAGGATAAAGAAACATTATAGTTAGGTGAGAATTTCAGTAACAGCGTAATGTTTTATACGTACAAAACAACTGAAAATCACCAATTATAGTTATCTCAAGTAAATATAACTCTTGCCCTAAGGTAACTATAACTCGCAACCTCACCATGCACTACTAATTACCCCACATGTTTCATCGCTCATGACATCTCCTATGACTTCATTGATAATATCACTGCAACTGGGGCCCCATCCCCTGAGGCTGATTGCCATAATTAAGCGGAGGGGGGGGGCGGGGCGCACAGCTCTCACCTTCAGGCCTTAATGGGCCCCTATTTTATTAAGGTGGGTGCCCCAGTGCCCACCAGGTGCACCCAACTAACAGAAAACCTAGGTCCGCTGGGGATGAACCAGGGCTCCTGCACCCCAGACAATTACCTGCATGTTGTGGGAGCTGTGTAGGAAACTGGGTTCTAGCTGCAGAAGCCCCCCCACTTTTTGCATTGTTTTTGATACAACTTTGACTGAAGTGCACTGGTTTCCTGCTAACCAGGCCCCCAGTGGCAGTGTTCCTTCCCCTAAAACAAGACTCTTGGTCACTTGATCCCCAAGTGGCCAAGCCTTTAGCACATTTGTAAGTCCCTAGTAAACGGTACCCCTGGTACCTAAGGCATGGGTACTGAAGAGGGTCCCTAAGAGCTGCAGAACATCTATGCCCCTGCTATGTCTTTGTTGATTCTTAGACATAGTTGGTGAACAGGGAAGCCATTTTAAGTATATGAGCTGGACTCTGACCACTACGAGTTCCCCAGCAACATGATAGTTTCACTGAAACTAGGGATATTTTGTCTCAAACACCTCATATTAATAAACCCTCACTCGATTCCAGTGATAGATTTATTAATACTTGCACCCAGAGGGCACTTTAGAGATGCCCCCTGAAAACCTAGTAACTGCTGGTTGGCTAGCTGACTAGTTTTGGCCAGCATGCCATCAATAGACAGGTTTCCTATCCTGAATCCTCAGAGCCTTTGCTCTTGTGAGTTCAGGAACAAAGTGTGCTCTAGCAGGGGTTAACACACCCCTCCGAACAGAATGACCTGCAAATTTGCATTCCAAGGCAGGAGGCTTCAAAGGAGCCCGCTGCCTTTGGTATGCAGATCTGGCATCCTTTAGAAGGGAGATGCCGAACCCTCTGCCTCAGGGCCCATGTGGCACCTGGAGAGATGGGAAAATTAGCTACACCAGAGGCGTGTTCCATTTGCTGGCTGAGCACACCTCTAGGTTGACCAGCTGAAAATGAACACAACCTTAGGAATTTTACAATCTTGTGTGAGGGGGAATTAGAAACTCTGGGACAGGGTGATGCCCACTCCCCAAAAGAAGTGGTCATCTAGGGAGTGTAGTGGACCCCAAGGGTAAGTAGCTCATCGACTACTATACTTCACTTCCCTAAATGCCCCCTAAATTGAGTATTTAGGGGACGCCCTGAGACTGGGAAAACACATCTTCTCTGGACATAAAAGAAGGAGTGGACAAGAAGCCTGCTGAACCTCAGAAATGAGGAGCAAGATGGACTTGGCGCCAACCCTGTTAGCCTGCCTGCTGTACCTGATCCTCGAGGAGTAACTGACCTGTCCTGCTGCTGCAATCTCAAAGAAACAGGAGAGCTGCCATTGCTTTGCAACTCACCAAGAAGAACTCCCTTGAAGCAGAGGAGCTGCTTCTCTGCATCTGTAGGCAACTAAAGAAAGAACTGTGAGGACCAGGACCACCAAAAACCTGACACCAGTCAGCACCACTGCACTGAGTCTCCGAACCGGAGGTGAAGTGGGTCAATGGAGTCGGCATGGTTTCCAGGCCCTCCAGAGATGAAAGCCACTTTGAGCTTGTCCACTGTGGACTACTTGACAGCATCTGCAGGCTGTTTCTGCAGACCCTCTGGTGATGGAGATCCAAGATTCCACTGCACCTCTGCACCCGGACACCCTGAATGGAGGAGAAGGGGATCACATGAGTCCCTACGTCCTTGAGACTCATGAGATTTGAGGCCAGTCATTGGTTCAGTTGGACTGGACCCCCAGTCTATGTCTGTAGCCTGTTTCTGTGGGCCCTCCCTACCGCAACCGCCTCCAGTGATGGGAAAAACGCAATGGTCCAAACCAACTCTGCATCCCGATGCCTTGGACTGAGGAGAACAGGACTGTTGGTGTCCCTACATCCCCAAGCATCACAGGACTTGAACCCCCTTGGTGGTTCACCCTGACTGGACTCTCAGTCCACCCCTGCAGCATCCTTGTGACTGGACCGATCCCCATAGACTTACCAAGGGCACCCGATGCTGAACTGCACCACTGCACCCAGCTGCCCTACTGTCACCCGAGGTGACCTGTTGGTGAGACCTTGGACCTTTCCCCATACTCACCTTAAATCCAGGAGATTGGTTCTGTAAGTCAATAAACTATACATATATGAAATACTTGTTCTTTCTCCATAGGATAACGTTGCTGCATCTGAAATATGCTCTGGCAACTTTTGCAGGCTCTAAAAATTCATAGCTCAAAAAGTACTCACCTGATTCCGGTGATCTTGGTATCCAAATTTATATAAAAATATGTGTTATTTTTATAAATTGGTGTTAGATTTCTTTCAGTGTGTCTTACTGCTTATGTGTGGATTACATGCTTAGCACTATGCCTAACTGCTTGCCCACACAACCACAATAGAGAGCCTTTGGGGTGTCATGTGCGCCTCTGTTATTCCTCTGGGGTTTGCTTGGACTCTTTACACAGTGTACCTCATTTTGGTCAACTATATAATGAGCCAGCTTGCTACAAACTGGCATTGCTCCCGCTTGGCACGAGAAGCTATATTTTTTTGCTCTTTTCGGAGAGGAAGCCATATGTCTAGTCCTGCGAGCAGGGAAACAGAAGTCTGCTCCCACCCAGTGGGAGTATTTTTAAAACTCCTGAGTGAGAGCAGATATGCTTCCCTTTCCATGCTCCTGTAGGCAGGGCCATACATATGTTTCCCTACCCCCATTGATGTGGGCAGGGAAACGACTGTGTCCTGTGGTGGACTCCCCGGGGCACCATTTGTGGGGCGGTCCCAGAGTATGGGGTCTCCAAGACTGTAAAAGACTCAGGGATGGGGCTGCATGGCCCATATTCCTTTTCTGTTCTTATGGGACCTTGGGTATGGGGTCCACAGGGCATTTTAAGGGGATAGGGTCCCTGGGGCCTAATAAGGCTCGGGGAGGCAGGATGTGTGCTCTCTTCTCCTTTTAATATGTAATATGGCCCTGGGGGATGGAGTTCTAGGGACCTAATCGGGCTTGAGGAGGGCAACCCCAAGCCCCGCACCTTCTTTTACTCATCCGCTCCTGGGAATGGGGACCGCCAAGCCTTACAGAGGCTTGAGGAGAAAAGCTGAGCATCCTCTTCCCCTAAAGAAATAATTTACGCTGGCCCATCAGCCCTGGCCCTTTCCAGGTTTTTTTTTTAAGGAGTAGAGTTTTTTTCAATTTTTTTATTTTGCAGCGGTTTCTCTGCGAATCTGAAAAAAAAAAATGGTTTTGGTTTCAAGCATGCTGCCATGAGGCCTAGAGGGTTATAGTTTCCCTAACCTGATCCTATGTCTTTTCTTAACTTTTTTTTAGGACTCTGGACTAAGTAGAGTCGTAAGATAGATGCTGCCACTTCCTGGTTGATGTGGTGGCAGCCAATCAGGTCTCAGCTTGAGTTCCGTAGGGTCCATGGATCCTCTGCAGTGTGATATATATACAAACTTTTTGAGCATTAAGTACTCAAAAACTACTGAACGAATGTACACCACATCACAAAAAACACTTTTTTTCTGTTTCAAGAACAAGTTTTCTGGCAAATTTGGTGTAAATTTCTTCTACCTCGCTGCCAAGACCTGGAATGACCTCCTGCTTCACCTCCAAACAACACCCTTCCTAAAGGAATTCAGAAAGGTACTCAAAAGTTGACTTTTTGACTGAGCCCAACAGGATTGCAGTGCCTGAATACCCTATCTGGTGATTAGTCACACTTTATAAACCTGAGTTGATTGATTAATTGATTGAATCAGTTCAGAGTTTGGGCTGTAGCTGTTTCTAAGGTTCCTAAGGAAAAATGAATAGGGAAAATAAGTTTTGGGACCCCCCCTTTTTTTGGCCCACGCTTGACAATCACCACGAAACTTTCCATGTGCAAACTAGACAAAAAGTAGCACTTTCATTTGGAAAGTTTCATGAAGATTCGTCAACTGGCACCAAAGTTATTAACAACTCAAAAAAAACACTTGCTATGGAAACATGATCCTAACTTTAGCTACCCAGTGGTGACCACAATCTGGTAACATACATATATTATATAAAATTTAAAAGTCCAAATAATTAAATTATTTCAAGATTATTTCCTTCGGGATTTTATATTAAGTTGCTGTCTCTATAGGGGAGCATATTGCAGTATCTGTGAGTGACCTTGTGTAATTGTAGACTTACCCCAAGGCAGAGCTGGAGTGCGTTTACTACTGTTTTGTCACTTTTTTCATCTTTAGGGCACTAGTAACTTTAGAAGTGTAGTTTGTGAATAGCAATTTTTTTACTCTATTGTATGTGGATGTTTGTATTAGCATGCACTATTATAAACTTGTCCTTACTATTCTTTGAACCCCTCCTATTAAATAGTTGATGTTCCCCATTTTCCCACTACTCCCCTAGTCTCTTCAATATGTACTATTAAGTAGTAAACTTACATGTGCAGAGATCACCCATAGAAAATACAGGAGTGGAGCAGTTGTGGATTTCCACCCGTAAGTTAGTGAAATGCATTTTGTAGTACCCAAGTAGTAATACTATAGTACAGCTTTACACACTGAAGTTTATGATTTGGGGTCATAGTTTTCTCAAATCTAGCTCCCCTTCTGACATTTGTCCTATCAAGTCATCATATTGCTACGCTGCACTGCACTAATTTAAAATGGTTAATTTTGTTGTAATTTAAGTGTTCAATAAAGTAATGTCAAATATTTTTTAAATGCTTTCCAAGTTACTGCTGTTGTCATCCTTATGATTCTGGGATTAGAGAGCAGAAATATTTTGCATGCAGAAATACCATTACTATGCAATAACATCAATCAATCAATCAATTTCTTAAGCGCACTACTCACCCGGTAGGGTCTCAAGGCGTTGGGGGGAGAGTTTACTACTCAAAAAGCCACGTTTTGAGGTGCTTTCTGAAAGTTAGGAGGTCCTGGGTCTTGCGTAGGTTGGTGGGGAGGGAGTTACCGGATTTGGCGGTGATGTGGGAGAAGGATCTGCCACCGGAGGTGGTGCATTGGATGCGGGGGACTGTTGCGATGGCGAGGTCGGCAGAGCGGAGCTGTCGACTTGGGTTGTGGAAGCTGATTCGTTCGTTGAGGTAGGCCAGTCCAGTGTCGTGGAGGGCTTTGTGAGCGTGGACAAGGATTTTGAAAATGATCCTTTTGTTGATGGGCAGCTAGTGTAGGGATCTGAGGTGGGCAGAGATGTGTTTGTGGCGAGGGAGGTTGAGGATGAGACGTGCGGCTGCATTCTTGATGCGCTGGAGTTTTCTCTGAAGCTTGGCTGTGGTCCCTGCGTAGAGGGTGTTGCCGTAGTCCAGTCTGCTGCTTATGAGGGCATGGGTGACCGCTCTTATTGTTTGTAAAGGAATCCATTTTAAAGTCTTGCATAGCATGCAGAGAGTGTTGAAGCAGGAGGATGATACTGCGTTGATTTGCAGAGTCATGGAGAGAGATGAGTCCAGTATGATGACGAGATTGCGTGCATGGGTGGTGGGTGTTGGGGGTGGTCCTAGGGTGGTGGGCCACAAAGAGCCGTTCCATGCTGTCTTGTTGGGACTGAAGATGATGATCTCGTTTTTTTCTGAGTTCAATTTGAGGTGGCTTGCTGTCATCCAGTTAGCGATGGCGAGGAGTCCGGCGTGTAGGTTATTCTTGGCGGTAGATGGGTTCTTCATGGGGTAGATGATGAGCTGGGTGTCGTCAGCGTATGAAATGATGGTGAGGCCATGGGGGCGGATGATGCTGGCAAGTGGAGCCATGTAGATATTGAAAAGGGTGGGGCTGAGGGAGGATCCTTGAGGGACACCACAGATGGTCTTGGTTGCTGTATACCGGAAAGGAGGGAGGCAAACTCTTTGGGTTCTTTCGGAGAGGAAGGAGGTGAGCCAATCCAGGGCTTTGTGGCAAATTCCGGTGTCGAAGAGGCATGTGAGGAGGGTTTGGTGGCATACGGTGTTGAAAGTTGCGAGAGGTCTAGGAGGATGAGGGCGATGGTTTCACCCTTGTCCAATCTGGTCCTGATGTCGTCTGTGCAGGCGATGAGGGCGGTCTCGGTGCTGTGGTTTTTGTGGGAATCCAAACTGCGAGACGTTGGGTATGTTGTTGTCTTCCAGGAAGCGGGAGAGTTGTTTGTTTACTATCTTCTCTATGACCTTCGCGGGGAAGGGGAGCAGAGAGATAGGTCGGTAGTTTTTTAGGTCTTCAGGGGCTGCTTTGGGTTTTTTGAGAAGAGCGTTGACTCCGACGTGTTTCCAAACAACATCACATGTGAATCCCAGTATTATGTAGAAAATTGCACATCATGGTATTGGTATTCAAGCTTTGAAATGTATCGCATTCGATTTTACTACATCCAAAAATGTGTACTGATTTTGCATGCATTAAAAACACATGCAATCATTGTATAGGAGCAAACACCCATAAGTCCCTTTTCTGAGCACCAGGGAGCCAGAAAAGTGTTTTTCTGCTTTCTGGCCTAGCCTAAACTATTGTTTTGGCTAGCCTAAACCCTAGCATGAGCTATTATAGCTTAAACTATTGTATAGGCTACAAACCTAGCCTAAACTATTGTAGCTACAATGAGCCAGCCACCACCTCTTCCACCACTATTGCTCTGGACTGCACTCCAGCTGTATCTGCCAACCTGGTGGTTTTCATTGAGATCATCGGAGATAGGCTGAACCTCTTACAGCCAGAGGAGTTTCTCCACTTAGATCTTAGGGGATGGTTCAAATGAGCTGTTTGTAGTAGAGTCCTCTGGTGATGGAAGACCAGAGAGTCCCTCACCCCTGTATCGCACAGTTGCCACTGCAGCTGGAAGTGCACTTGCCGCCATACAGCAGATGCAGCAAATAATAAAGTGTTGGATTACATTTTTTAATTAATCTCAGTCTCAGCAGATTGGACCCATTTCAATTGCTTGTTCCTTTATGGCCTGGCCTGGCAATTTGGGCTGCACTGTTTCAACTGGAGCAAGACAAAGACAGATTCAAATATGAATGGACTGGAATGCTGCCCCAGTAATTACCAGTGGCAAAGATAAATTCAAGCAATACAAGCACCACATGTTTCTTTTTCTTTCTGAAGTGCAATAAGTGCAACTGATCTGACCAGATGCAGGCTATGTGCTCACTGTATCACTGAACTCAAGCTGCACTTCACTGATGAGGCCCAAAAGCCTGAAACTGGTCTGGGCTTGTTTGTGTTCTAGTGTGGAGGAGACATAAGGGGTCATTATGACTTCGTCAGATGGTTTACACTATCCGCTGAAGTCCCTACGGGCAGGTTGCTGCCAGTGTGGCTGCCTCCCCGCGGGCCCAATTATGAGTCTCCGCCCACTGGCCCAGCGGGAAACAGCCTACAGCAGTGGTTCCCAACCTGTGGTCCAGGGACCCCTGGGGTCCGCAACTTTTTAGAAAATTCAACAATATTAACAGATTATGGCAGTCATTTTGAACATGGCGGTTCGGGAGGAGGAGGGGGCCGAACCGCCACATTATGGAATGGATGATGGCCGCCAGCGGCAGCCGTCACCCACTGCAACACCATCCGCCAGGGTAGCTGCGGGATAAAGTTTCAAATGCCGCCAGCCTTTTCCTGGTGGGATATTCCACCAGGAAAAGGCTGCCGGAATGTGGTTGCCCGGGGCCCCTTTGCATGGGCAGTGCAGGGGCCCCCGTGCAGGCCCCCGTCGCGCATGTCACTGCCCGTTTTACAGGCAGTGATATGCGCGACCGGTGCTGCTGCACCCACCGCACACCAACATTGGCGGTGGCTCCTCATGGAGCCGTCCTCAGTGTTGCGGCAGTGTTCCCTGCCAGGCCGGCAGGCGGAGACACTGTCTCCGCCCGCCAGCCTGCCGGGGAAAACATTATACAGCCGGTGGGTTTTCCAGGAGGCTGGCGGTCGATGGAAAGACCGCCAGCCCGAACACGGGGGGAAATCCCGCCGTGTTCAAAATGACTGCCTATGTCCCAAGTTTTCAGTAATGACTCATTAGGAGGTTCCTGGATTCCAATAATGATTCAGTGGAGGTCCTCGTATTTCAATCATGATAAAGTGGTGGTCCACAGAAGTCAAAAGGTTGGGAACCAATGGCTTACAGCATTGTCTCCGGCTCATAATCAAGCCAGTGGCAATGCTGTAGTGCGTAGGGTGTGCCAGCACCCGTTGCAAAGTTCACTGTCTGCTCTGCCAAGTGCATGGGCAATGCAGTGGCCCCCCTGGGGCACCCCGACTCTGCCAGCCTTTATATGGTGGTATTACCGTCATGTAACCACTGGCGGAGAGGGGGGGGTCATAATCCCCAGGGCAGCACTGCTTGCAGCACTGTCCTGGTGGATTAGGACTGCCAGACCATCGGGAGATGGTGTCCTGGCGGAGCTGGCTTTCTGACCACAGCATGATCTCCGCAGTCATAATGTGGTGGTCAGACCACCACCAAAGCGGTCCGACCACCGCTTTGGTGGCGGTCAGACTGCCACCGCAACCCTGAAGGTCAGTAGACCACCAGGATCATAATCAGGCCCACAATGTGGAATTTCCATCTAAACTGTTCTATTTGGAGCAGGACCAAGACTGAGTTAAATATGACTGGTCTCTGTCATGAGTGGCATAGTGGGAAAAAAAATCAATAGATTGTAATGAAGCCTGAGTAATTATCAGCTATTGAGATTCATTCAATAATTCCACCTATCACTTTTTTAAGAATATCCATTAGGTTACAATGACCTTACAGCAGATCCAGACTGCAAACAATACTTATTTTTTATGACTCTCTCATTATAGTATATCACTATAGACAATAAAATGCTTCCATGAGTCCCAACATAACCACTGACCATGACAGCAGCAAGTATGTGCCCTCTAGAATGGTCCGCCCAAGGAAATATCACAATAATGTCAATAATACATGTCCAGCAATTGCATGAATTTCCACTTAAATATCGTCTTTGCATGTGGTGATAATGCACTCATTGTGTTATGATGCTTCAGCTGGTCCGATAATGAAAGTCCTTATTTATACCGAAACACAACCCTTTTCATGTTTAGGAAAAAAAACTAACTCTGTCCTCATACAGTACCTTCAACTTCCTATGTCATCAAACATAAGCTTTTCATTTTTCGTAAATGCTCACATTGTGTTCTCCTCACTGGACATGGATAATCACTATATTCCACGCATGTTCACTGCATGCCAGGGATGTCAATGGTGGATCTCCAGAGGTCATGGATGGCTACCCAATACCAGGGAAAGCCACTGAATGAAGTTAAGGGTATCATATGCCAGGTTTGCCCACAACAAGAGAGGGACTGCATTTTTATAAGATTTCCATATAATTTGAATGGACTTAAGGGGTGTTTCATGCCATGAGCGACCACCAGATTGTCACGGTTTTGGGCGGGTCTGATCAGGTCTTTGGTTGGGACACCCCTTGAGGTCACTGAATATCCTAAAGAGGTAGTACACTGGGGCAGAGGAGCAGCTAAAGGCATACACAGAAAGGACAGCTATGGATAGGCACAGGAAACAGGAAAGTAAAAGCAGAGCAACCCTTGTGTGAACAAACAGGAAATGGATTACCAGTGGACAAACACGCTGGGGTTGTACACAGAGTAAGGCGCAGAACCTCCCACAGTGACAGGGAATCTCAATGCCTCTGTGCAGTTTGCTCTTACAGATAGTCACCCTGCCAGCCCCATAGAAAGGAGGCAGCAGAAGTGATTCTGTCTCTGGACCCTAGAGCACAAACAAGGATAGTACTTACATACACAGGACACGCTCTTGTGGGTCCAGCTGGAAACACAGTGGCGATTCCTGAGAAAACAGCAATAGCACACTGTCACTGTTAGGCACGATATACAACGTATAACACTGGACAAGGATGGGGGCTGGAATTGCCTCCTGGAAACCAGGAGCCAACCCCAGTACACAGGAGGACACGTATACACTGGTGAAGACTGATAGAACACTTACCAGACACAAAGAACCAAGAAGAAACAGAAGGGAACAAACAAAGAGGCAGAGGCAAGAACTAGGAACAGGCTCAGGCTGAAGCAAAGGCGGGTCTAGGACTTGAAAACAGGGCGCAAACTTCTGTCTGGGACAGACAGAGACAGGACTGGGAAACTGAGAACAGGCTCTGGCTGGAACAGGCAAGGACAGGACTGGAATACAGGGAGTAGGAAATGAGCAGAAAACAGGACTGGGAAACAGAGAGAAGGTTCAGGCTGAAACAAGGCAGGAGCAGGGCAGAGAAACAGGGAGCAGGCTTTGGAAGAAACAAACAGGTACAAGGCTAAGAAGTAGGGAGCAGACTCTGGCTGGAACAATCAGGAACAGGGCAGAGAAACAGGAAACAGGATCAGGCTGGAACAGAACAGGAACAAAACTGGAACACCATCCGACAAGGGGTCTGTAACACAAAGGAATTGAAGTCCGATTCACGACGGGGAGCTTGAGGAAATGGCTGCTTATAAGCAGTTCCAAGCTGGGCTGCACAGGAGAGGTTTCAGGTGTGTGTGGTTTCGGACACTTGCAAGTCCTTGAGGAGAGGATCCAGTGAAAAGGAGCAACTGGACTTCTCCCATTGAAAACAATGGGAAACAGAATCCGGGTTTTCCTGACTACCAAGCAGTGCATTATGGGATTTGCAGTCCCAAGAAGCAAATGTAGTCCTACACAAGTGTAACATGGAGAAAAGAGAAACAAACAGGAGTCAGCAAGGGACTCTAGATAGGTGTTCAAGGTGATTCCCACGCTTCTGACAGTCCCCTTACAGCGCCCCCTGGAAATGGGACGACCGAGTCGTAACAGTATACCCCCTCCCACCAGTCTGCTCAAGAAGAGAAGGCGATCCTTTGGCTGAAAAAAGTTGAAGAGGAAAAGCCACAGCAAGAAAATCCAACACCAACCTTGGTTGATAAGTTTACAGTCCTGCAATAGGTGAATATTCCAATGAGCAAAGCATGTATTAATACCCATATGGGCTCTGATGTCTTTCCTCTTTATTGTTCGATTGATACGGGAGGAGTGCATGGAGTTGGTTTCTGGTGAAGTGGATTCAGGAGCAAGGAGATCTGGAATTGCATCATGGGCGGTATCATTTGGGACTTTAGTTTCCTGTTCAGTACTGTCTTCTTTGGAGGACATAATTGGCGTATTAGTAAGGTCTGTAACTCCTTCCGACAAGCAGGATATGTCTGTTTCTGCAGCAGTATTTGCATTGATTGTGGTCTGAGGCTTGCAAAGAAACTTGGGAGACATGGGTAACTGATGTTCTCAAGGTAAACATGAAAAAGTCAGAATTGTCTTTCATCTTGGATGACATTGGAGTATCAAATTCAGGAGCGACAGGGGTTTTCATGTCTTTAGAGACTGGATTAACATATGAAAATGTAGAAGTTCCACAAACTAATTCTTTAGGGTGATCTTCTGACAAGACTGAGATTTCTTCATTGCAAGTGCTCTGTGGTGTATTCGTGGTATCAGAAATGGTTTCTTTGCAAGGCGTTTCTACTACAGGTAGTTGATCTTCAGCTCTGTTAACACTGAAAGGTTGTTCTTTGAATTGAAATAGAACTGGAGTCTCTTCAGAAATCGCCTCTACATTGTTATCTAAAGCTTCAGCTTTAGCCTTTGAATTGATGATGGTTTCTTGCAATAAAACACTAAGAACAGTACTTATCATCAGATTTTCGAATACAAGATTCAAATTCAAGTCTTTAGTTTTAGTGGGACATATTATATCTTTCAGTACTTGAGCTTCGGTTTCAGATTGCTGGGTTTCAGGAGTCTTTAATTTCAGGGACACAGCAGGTGACGTTGGTGTGGCTGATTTTCCATCAAGATCAGATACCGGTAGCTCAGAGATCTGTTCTTCACTAATTGTGGAGCTGAAAACAGGATACACATTGGCAGGGATCAGCAGGTCAGGATCAGTGGTTGAGGCTGCAACTGTGTCCAGTTCGGGAGAAGGCGCTCATTTCTTATTACAGGCTGTTTATTTTCAGATTGCTGGCTTTCTTCCTTTTCTGAAATCTCCACGGTTTGCTTTGACATAGAAGAGATTTTTAAACTTTCTGAGAAGTCCATTACAATCTTAGTAACTGCGGGTATTTCTTCACAGTCAGAAAAATCCATGAATTCACTTGAAACAGGAACTGTCTCTTCATTATCTGAAAATTCTATGATATTGTTTGAAAGAGCAGGCGTATCCCCACAATCTGAAAATTCTGGTGTGTGCGCCATTTGAACAGCACTATCTGCAGGTTTGTTCACGGCAAGGCAGGAACCACTGTCATCACTAGATTCAGATTCTTCAACACTGTTGCACAGCTTGCCATAAATCTCCAGTAAATTCATATCTTGGTTTCTAAAGGTGCAGCTATTGGAGTCTGCATCAGAACTCTCTTCTTCCTTTGGCTTTATTTGTTCTGATAGAGGGGCTGAGACACTTCCTTCTGAAGACTCTGATCCATCCTTTGAATCAAGAGGTGTCAAATCTCTCAGAGATGGCAGTGATTCAGTCAACTGCACAGGGATATTCTCTGGAAAACTACAAGCTGAGAGAGAGTCTGAAGAAGAGGCTGATATATTTATAACTGGAGCAGTCTTTTGACATTCATTCATAGCAGGGAAAATCTGCTCTATAGTAGTCTTTGTAGAGGCACATGAGGTAGCATACTGTTCTTTAAGCCAAAGCTGGTGATCATTTTCTTTTTTCAGGTTTTCAAATTGCCTTGCAGTAGTTTCCATCAGCTGCTCTGTTACTTCTTCTACCTTAAAGATAAACAGAATGTCTGGTTCTGGCAACAGTGAAATATGCATTGATGAAAAGAGCCCACGGGCAAGATTTCTAGTGTATGTTATAACATATTCATCATAGAAGTCCAATATCTGCCTTTTAATCTGCCAAAACTGCTCTTTTAGTGTGTGTATGTCCATATTGTTATCAAACCCACTCAGAATAGAAAAGGGTTTAGCAGAGCTTTTAGGGATTGAGACTGGTGTATTATCATCCGGTTTGAGAAGAGCACAAGCCTTTTGAGTGGAACTAAGGAATCCCACAGTCTTTACTGATCCATTTGACACAGGTTCTATCCTGCTGACTTGAAAGCACTGAGTGACTGGTAGAGCTTTACAAGAGTCAGCACAACACTTGAAATTCTGAGAAACTGGGTTAGATGGGCTGAAGCACTCAACAGAAAACAAGGGAATCCCTAGTGTGGCTTCTTGAACAGTGTCAGGGTTCTTTGTTTTGGCAGAGTGCTGGAAGTGAACTTGGGATGCGCTAGCATGAGGTAAGGAATTAACCAGTTTTTCTTGAGTGTGAGTGTCTTGTGCAGAGGTAGCAAAAGCACTTCCATGGTTATGAACATTCTTACTGGCTTCAGCTAATAGATATTGCAAAAACTCATTACGTCCTTGTAATTCTTCTACAGACAGGGGCTGGGGGTCATAGCCACAAACAACATAATAGTCTATCATTGAAAGATTAGCAAGCCACTCAGTATAGTACTGAACTTGCAAGTTATGGTTTTCTTTAACAAGTCTATCCTTTAAACTAAGGTCTTTTTTAGAGGATTTCAGAGAATGTATAGGCTTAGAAAGGGGTGTCCTAACATGATAGGAAAGCCCTTTAGGTTTGTGTGTGCCTTTACTGCCAGGGGAGCTTGAAATGTTTGGTTCGTGCATTCTGTCACGGTTTCGGGCGGGTCTGATCAGGTCTTTGGTTGGGACACCCCTTGAGGTCACTGAATATCCTAAAGAGGTAGTACACTGGGGCAGAGGAGCAGCTAAAGGCATACACGGAAAGGACAGCTATGGATAGGCACAGGAAACAGGAAAGTAAAAGCAGAGCAACCCTTGTGTGAACAAACAGGAAACGGATTACCAGTGGACAAACACGCTGGGGTTGTACACAGAGTAAGGCGCAGAACCTCCCACAGTGACAGGGAATCTCAATGCCTCTGTGCAGTTTGCTCTTACAGATAGTCACCCTGCCAGCCCCATAGAAAGGAGGCAGCAGAAGTGATTCTGTCTCTGGACCCTAGAGCACAAACAAGGATAGTACTTACATACACAGGACACGCTCTTGTGGGTCCAGCTGGAAACACAGTGGCGATTCCTGAGAAAACAGCAATAGCACACTGTCACTGTTAGGCACGATATACAACGTATAACACTGGACAAGGATGGGGGCTGGAATTGCCTCCTGGAAACCAGGAGCCAACCCCAGTACACAGGAGGACACGTATACACTGGTGAAGACTGATAGAACACTTACAAGACACAAAGAACCAAGAAGAAACAGAAACAGAAGGGAACAAACAAAGAGGCAGAGGCAAGAACTAGGAACAGGCTCAGGCTGAAGCAAAGGCGGGTCTAGGACTTGAAAACAGGGCGCAAACTTCTGTCTGGGACAGACAGAGACAGGACTGGGAAACTGAGAACAGGCTCTGGCTGGAACAGACAAGGACAGGACTGTAATACAGGGAGTAGGAAATGAGCAGTAAACAGGACTGGGAAACAGAGAGAAGGTTCAGGCTGAAACAAGGCAGGAGCAGGGCAGAGAAACAGGGAGCAGGCTTTGGAAGAAACAAACAGGTACAAGACTAAGAAGTAGGGAGCAGACTCTGGCTGGAACAATCAGGAACAGGGAAGAGAAACAGGAAACAGGATCAGGCTGGAACAGAACAGGAACAAAACTGAAACACCATCCGACAAGGGGTCTGTAACACAAAGGAATTGAAGTCCGATGCACGACGGGGAGCTTGAGGAAATGGCTGCTTATAAGCAGTTCCAAGCTGAGCTGCACAGGAGAGGTTTCAGGTGTGTGTGGTTTCGGACACTTGCAAGTCCTGGAGGAGAGGATCCAGTGAAAAGGAGCAACTGGACTTCTCCCATTGAAAACAATGGGAAACAGAATCCAGGTTTTCCTGACTACCAAGCAGTGCATTATGGGATTTGCAGTCCCAAGAAGCAAATGTAGTCCTACACAAGTGTAACATGGAGAAAAGAGAAACAAACAGGAGTGAGCAAGGGACTCTAGATAGGTGTTCAAGGTGATTCCCAGGCTTCTTACAGTCCCCTTACAGCGCCCCCTGGAAATGGGACGACCGAGTCGTAACACAGATATCATGGATGGCTGCCATTTGCTAGGGAGTATGGCTGTGACAAAGTGGGTTATCAGATTGGTTTATTGATGTCCACCACAAGTAATAAAGTCACTATCCTGTTAGGTTTAGGAAAAGGTTTACATCATTTAAATCTGAGCTTAACCATTAGTAGCTATGGTACAGAGCAGACAGACTTAACCCTAACGAAAATGCAAAGCATTTAGAAGTTCCACAATAATTAGAAAGTCAAAAAAACACAACAAAATAAAAATGCCACCCCAATTTGTAGAAATAGAGAAAACATAATAAGTATAATGACACAAAATGACAAACATCCAGTAAGGGGAACCGGTAATATGAATTTTTAATGATTTAGGTGGAAGTAGCACTAAAAAAGACAACACATCAGTGATAGTCAATGGGCATGATAGAATGGGACGTAGGGGCGATTTGAGGGAGTCTATCATGCAGTGGGGGTAAGATACACAAAGTAGATGTGCCCGCTAAGCCTGGAAATAGGGAAGACTGAAAAAACATTCTAAATCCAAATCTGAAAAGGGACTTAGCTGATTTTTCTGAGGAAAAACTCTTCTTTGTGTGGGACAAAGCAGAAATTCTATTCAACGCTGTGGAACTGCCAGTCGGATAGTTTTAGCAGGTGTTCCCCTTGAAGCTCTGGAGCAAAAGTTTTAAAAAAGATCCCACATTTCTTTTGGTGCCCAAACAAACACAGGAGTACTCTTCGGTGGCACTTAGAGTAATGTTTGTAAATTTACACAAAAAAATAGACAAGTGGATCTGGGGATACACAAACCATAGATTTTAATGAATCTGAACTGCAACTTTGTTAATGTTGTTTATATAATCATATGTCCATGTGGCCTTAAATATATAGGCATGATAACATGCAAGCTAAAAGTTCATATCAACGAACGTAGAAGCACAATCAAATATAGGAAGACAGTTACTAAACTGATTAGGCACTTCCTCAGATGGTTTAATATTAATCAGCTAGCACCACGTACAGCAAACACCAAGAAAAGGCTCCTTTTCCTTGAATGCAGATGTATTTACTACTGGG
The DNA here is from genome assembly GCF_031143425.1 of Pleurodeles waltl. Lineage (NCBI taxonomy): Eukaryota > Metazoa > Chordata > Amphibia > Caudata > Salamandridae > Pleurodeles > Pleurodeles waltl. Next base: position 291,727,368 of record NC_090438.1, read on the forward strand.
GACATCAGATAAAGGCCTGAGCAGTGAAGTGCAGTGGACACAATTCCAATGTTTTCCCTCATGACTAATGCCATTTTATTGATTTCAGGGATTTGCCTAATAGAATTCTTCACTATGGACACTCTTTTATTTGGTATACATGACATGTGAAGTTCTACTCTTATTGTCCTCATTGGTTTGGAAAAGTGAGTACATCTCATTATTATTTTCTGATAATTGCATACCCCTGCTTCCCCATGATTTTTATATTTAGAAGAGGCATTTGTTTTGAGAAAATGTATTCCCACCATAGCGATACAGGATGCTTCCTCATTTTGGGCACACGTGTTTTATATATGAATCTGAGTACATGATGGTTTTGGCTCTCACACTTTTTATATACATAGATGTGGGTCTTTGTTCAATTTGGGATGGTATTTACATATATAAATAATTCTTGTAGGGGTTTCATCGTTCTTCCT